>NC_064274.1:17067500-18275357 GCF_003254725.2 Canis lupus dingo | reverse complement strand
ATGATAGAGAAAAGCCCCATTTGATTCCAGATGGAGTAGAACAGAAGCCTAAACTTCATTCAGCTGTTCCCCTTCTTTTTAGACTGTTATTCACCTAAAAGAGAAAAAAAAAGATTCATCCCTATAATTAATGTACCTAAGACAAGGAGGAGGGGGAGCTTATGGAAATAAGCAGAGAAAAGTGAGGATGAAAATGATCCATACTTACAAGCAGGGAGGGAGAACATAAACCTTAGTAATTTAGTTTGTAAAAACTTCTCTGAAATTTGAGATATGCATGGTATATGAATTGTCTCTAAACCTTCTCCTTTGCAAAAATAGAAAAGCAAAAGGCAACTAATAATGAAAATAAGTTGAGTGAGGTGACAGCTTTGTCATTTTTTAAATTGGATTCACTCTCTCCTTCCCTTCCGGAATGACGCACCCAAGGCTCTACCTCACAGCTGTCAGTTTAGTTACCTCCACCGTTACTAAACCCTGCAGTGAAGGTTCCATTAGAATAAATCTACCAAGAGTGGCTATTTATATGCCTCTCTCTACATCTCTAAATATAATTGAAGACTGCTTCAATATAAGATTTCAGTTAGTTTTTTAATGGAGCAAAACCTTGGATTTGCAGAGTGATGATAAGCCCCTTAACACACATTGAGAGCGGAACGAGACTCTGAGTTCCAGCAGTGAGTGGAGGGAAGAATTATGAGTCCACTATTCCAGTTCTGAGGACCATTCTCCTTAAACCTATGGCATGGGTAATGTCCTCTTGGCTAATTGTACTGCTTTCTAAAGGATTTCATAAGGCAGTCCATTATGACTACCTGTTGTTAGGCAAGTATCCCCATTGCATAAATGGGATTGCTGAGGTCCACAGTGGGCTTCCCAAGATGGCATGGTGAATAAGGGAAATGAGGTTAATAAGCAGCAAGCCTCCATCTAACCACAGTTTTCAGTGTGGAACTCCATGTTAACAAGGTTAACCCTTGGAATTTGGTTGCTTGTCTCAAATTTAAACTAAAATTTAAATTGAATTCACTGCTTCAAGTAAATAACTTATTTTGAAACAGTGTTTAAGAGCCCATGCTCCTGGGCAGCCTGGGTGGCTCAGTGGTTTAGCACTGCCTTCAGCCCAAGGCCTGATCCTGGAGACCCAGGATCGAGTCCCATGTCAGTCTCCCTGCCTGGAGCCTGCTTCTCCCTCTGCCTGTGTCTCTACCTCTCTCTCTCTCTGTCTCTCATGAATAAATAAATAATTTTTTTTTTTTAAAAAAGAGCCCATGCTCCTGAACAAACTGGTTTCAATACCATTCATTAAATCACTAGATAAATCATTCTAGTTAGGTAAATTACATGATTGCACATCAGTTACTTCATCCATAAAACTGTGTTAACACTATTTTTTTCTGTGATCACTAAATACAATAATATATATATATATATATATATATATATATCAACAAATACCCCTATTTTTCTTTAGTTTTTAGGATTGTATTTCTTTATTCATGAGAGACACACACACACAGAGGCAGAGACATAGGCAGAGGGAGAAGCAGGCTTCATGCAGGGAGTGCGATGCGAGACTTGATCCTGGGACACCAGGATCACACCCTGAGCTGAAAGCAGATGCTTGACTACTGAGCCACCCAGGCATCCCCAATTATACCTATTATTACAAGATCTTTAAAACATTGGTTTGCAGTTATATAGGATAAACTAATATTGAGTAGTAACATATTAAGTAAATAACACCTGGCCAAAGTAACTTAGAAATGTCTTTATTAGTTGAATATTGATTTAAGAGAAAAAACACACTTTGGATAGATCTCTTACCACTAACTAAGGAGTTCTGCTTCTCTATTAATTTAATGTAAAACAATTTCAGTATTATCTTTGCAACATACAATTTTAAAAGTTAAATTTACTGCAAGGAAAGTAATAAATTCATTTGAAGTCCATTATGAATGATTTTTCTATTATGTCTTGATTTAGCAGTGCCATTGCTTCCTTTCATTAAGCCAGGTAATAATGAGATGGCCATATTTGACCGCTCAGGAAGTGCATAGAAATGAAATGCAAAAATGAAGTCTGGTGGCTTTAAATTGAAATGAACCCTTCTGTATCCATTTTTGAACCAGTATCTCAAACACTCTTGAATTTAAACTACCTCCATGAAGGAATGCTTTTGTGTGGCCAAAAATCAAATGCAGATATCAGGAATTCTAAATGCTAATGTTATAGCAAGTCTATTTCCAATGGCCATACCAGTTTTTCTTAGTGTTTCTGTACCTCTTCTCTTTTTTAAAATCAGTTGAATATGGCTTGAATTTAACATTTGTGAAGTTAAGAATCTCTTAAATTCTTCAAATGAGTGACTCCATAAATGTAAAATCTCATTATTAATTCCCAGGAGTGCTAAAAAATTACTTAATGTTTGTAAAGTACCTTGAAGATGAAAATGGTGATGTAAGCACTAAGTGTTAAGTTTATTAAAGAAAACCATGTTACAGCTGTTTGCTGATGAGCACTTTTTAAATTTCATTTCACTGAACTCCTTTCAAAAGTTCACTGAGGCATGGTGAAATGTTTTTCCAGCACTCCAGCAATCTTTCCCATGCTGCTGCTGCTGCTGCTTCTTCCTCTTTTTTGTTTGTTTTGCTTTGTTTAATCTTTTTAGTCTAAAGTCTTAGGAATTCTAATTTTCTCTTTTTAACTGTTACCTTTGCTGCCATTTCAAAGCCTATATATAATACCTTAAATTGTATGCAAGTGAGTTTCACTATAGATGCACTATTATCTTTTTACTGTAAAGATATCAGTAGAGCCTTCTGCTCATACTTACTTACTTAATGAATTATTTATATGTCAATTAAAATCATACCAATATTTGAAACAATTAGGAGAATATTGAGTAATAGAAGAAATTATAACATACTCCACTTTTTATTTTTCTATGTATTCTAGGGTTTCAGAGTTCACTAATACAAGAGTGTGTTTTGTCCACTCATCAGTCAGATGTAATATGAAACACAAGCACCCTCACGACAAAACAGAAAACCTAAAATATCCCAAAGCTTCTGTTGTTATTGTTGTTTGGCAGAAATTATGTTCTTACTTGGAGTCACTGTCATTTAACATTTTTATATGGGACTTACTTCTCACCTCTTTATTGCTTAGCAAACACAAGAAACCATGACTTCTTTTGTCATTTACTGTGTTCTGTTAAAATACTTTTCAAAATGTTAAAATCAATAGGTTAATGATCACTTAAAAAATGGTAAGTGATATGAATTATCCCTACTAACTTAATGAAGGTTATTTAAAAAAAAAAAAGTGGTCTTGTTTGAATTTTTCACATTTAGAGAGCAAAGTACTTTTTTCAGGTGTGATTAAATTTACCTGAGCTATCTCTTTTATATTTCCATGCTCATCTCTAGTTCTAATTCATGGGGAAAAAATTAAAAAGCCTATAAGCACACAGATAAGTCATCTCCCACTGAAAATTATTTGGTATCTCCCTTTACCCCATTACGTATCTTTCTGAGATCTCTATCCATGTAGAACAGCAGTGAACTGATCTCTGATTTTAAAATGCCTGTGTAGTAATAATAGCAAAAGTAGCTGAGGGTAGCTAGCTAGCTATCTTGCCAAACAGAGATTAGAATGACAAAATGACCAGTCGAAAACAAGCAGCAACAGTTGGCCAGATTGTGGCCACAGAGAGCTGGGATACAGGAGAAAAATATGATGAGAGAAGACAATCAATCAGTATTATGGGAATGTATGCCCTTGGCTTGGCCTCTCTTCTTGCACACTGTCTCCTTCTATCTCCCTTTCCAACATTTCAACCTCTACTAAGGAGTTGGTAAAGAAGTAGTGCCATGAGATATAAGAGAAAGATTGACATTCCATTTCTTGGTACTTATGGGGTCACTCCACACTCTGACATAACGGGTTTATGCTTCCCACTCAATTAGCCAGTCAAAATGAGAATGTTCATTGTTTTAGGAAAATCCACATTGATATCCACATCTCCTAAATCTATTTGGCCTCAGAACACTTTTGTTTTCTGAAATACCATTAGCATCCCATTTCTGAAACCAGTGTTCCATAGAATACATTTTGAGGAACAGGCTTAAAAAAAGCAAAGAGGTTTAAGTATATTTTCAGTATACCACATTAAGGAAATATGCAATAGTTTTTTCCCAAGTTTTTCTACCAAAATAGTTCAAATAAAAATTACTTTATTTCTGAAAGTATTTATCTTTCACCTGTCAGATGCATTATGTATGACACTAATCATATCAGGTAACTAAGGGGTTGTTCATGTGTTGTTAAATAAACTTTGTCTTAAAACAGAGAGACGAGGAAAAAAGAAAACAAAAGCTCATGTTAACACTCTTCTTTTCGCTAAATGACTCAGACTTTTCCTTTAAAGTTTACAGTTCTAATGGCCTCTAAACCCTTCTTCACATCATTCTTGCCAGCCATGCTTATAAATCTTTTACATTCTAGAAGCTTAGAATGTTTCATTATTTATCTGTATTTGTTGGGGCCAGCCTTGATGAAGAAAACTATATATAATGGACTGCTTATCGCAAGGGCCTATAAAAGAAAAATAAGCTGATGGTGGTCTGTGAACTTGGATATGCATCAGAGGTGTCATTTTACCTACTATATGACAGGCAGAAGGAGACGGAGACCTGAAATTTAAGAATTTAGGGATTAAAAATCTAGCTACCTCTTCACATCAGGAAAAGGAAGGACATTTAGAGATGACCCTAGCACTACAGGTCTCAGTTTACTGCTGATTTACTTCCCTCTGTATAACATGAGAAGGAAAAAATATCTGTAGCTCATTTTGAGAAAACTGAGTATCTTTAGAGACCAGTGCCACTATTTGTAAATTTTAAAATAAGCCCATTAATAACAGCAGCTATTCAGGAAGCTATGCACAGGGTAATCATTTTCTATTCCAGCACACCTGAGATACTGTGTGCTTAGATTCATCAGACGCAAAATGCAGATAATAAGAACATACCTATGTTTTTAAGTATGTTTGAGGGGTAACTGCATTTTTGCTATCATCATTTATCAGTGAAAAGTTAAAATTCACTCTTCTAGTCTTCACATTTAAATGGTGATATGTGATTGTTTGGGAGCTTTGTTTTACTAGAGGAAGAAGAGATACAGTTTTTGATTTTCACTTTTATTACTTTGAAGTGGTTGTAGAATCTCAAGTTCAGGTCTAGGACTATCTTTATGAGAAATGTCTTGTTAAAAATAGAGTGATCTCTGGAAGAACAAACTTGATATTTGGTCATGTTGATAGACTTCTTTATACTTTTGATCTACTAGAACAGTCCCAATGTCTGTAAATGGAGTTCCTTTGCTGCAAAGTTTCTCTTATAATAGATTTTGTTACAGTGATAGAAAAGTAAATCCATACAGATTATTAATGAAGTTGGAAGCATAAATGTGCAAAGTTTACTGGCAGCTCTGCCTTTATCTCTACACCTAAATAAACTACAGCTAAATTGTGAAATTAATCACAATGAAGTCCCAGGCTCTGATAAGGATGCTGACACTGTATTTTATTTCTTTTGACACTGCAAAACAATTTAGCAAAGTTTTTTTAGATGGGCTTTTGCTTTTATTACAGAATCATACGGTATCACATGAGACCTTATCATTAATGGTGTATCATTCTAGTGATTCAGTAGTATGTTTGCTAATGATTTGCAGTGTTGCAAGAAAGCTATTTATAGCTCTCCTTTGTACTGGTCTTTATTATCTACTCTATTTGCTATGAAATATAGTGATCTATGCTAATCAAAACTTTTCAGTAGTTTGTTTTATAGTTTTTTAAATCATATCTACATGGGAGAAAAGGGATATACCCTTTATAGTAAATTATTTAACACTTCTTATAAAGTTCTAGATTTTTTTCCCCTGTTCTACAGTTTCCTAATACACTATGCCACAGCATAAAGACAGGCTTTGAGCTCTTCACTTACATAATATTGTGATTTGTGAATTTTCAATAAATAAAAAAATTTGACCCTAATAATTTAAAATCTCTTGCATTTTTGAATCCTTAAAACTTTCACATTATACCAAAATAACTATGATAATGTAAAACCACCAGTTCCAGTGTTCAGAACCACCTAAATGTGATTTTAATACTATTTTTAATAGAATATAATGAATGTATTAGAATTGACATGATACACTTATGTAAATTTCACAATTAGAGCTGCATAATTTATTCACATCAATATTAGACCTATATTTGATGTTCAACGATGCTTTTATTCACTTTAAAATGGTTTCTGTTCTGCTTAATTGGTTTGGATTTGCTCTGTCAGGTTTTTTTCCTTTATTTCCTTAGTGAGAAAGTTGCAGACCTGCTGTTTTATATTAAGTCTCTATTTTTTTTTTTGCAAGAAAGAAAAAGGCAAGCAGAAATCTAAGTCTGATTAAAGACAGTTTATTCAGAGTTTATGAACACTTCAAAAAATGTTTCTTGCCTTCAGTGAAGCATTATGAAAATCCCATGATACATCTTTCATAGAAAGTAGACACTAGAAAGTACATAAGCCATGAAATTGCATTAAAGATCATTATTTCCAAAATCATAATATTGACTATGTTCTGGAAAAATAGAGCACAATGTCATGGGGACAGCAGCACCACACCCTTCCTTATTGGTTTACTAACTCTTTCTATAGTTCTATTGGTTATACAGCAGTTAGCAATAATCTAAGATATATTGGTAAAATATTCTGTTATACTAGCAGTTTGAAAGTGTTCTTTTAACTCTTAAGTTGTTTCCAGAGTTAGTTAACAGAGAAGACCTAGGACCTTTGTCCTCAGTAAGCCATCTTCAGATTTTTAGTAAGATGGCTGACCCAAAAATGCCAGAACAAGAGCTAGATCATTCATCCATAGCAGTCTCTGTAGTTAATTGTATATCTTTGCATTATTCAGTGTAACAGTTGAAAAATCACTGTGGTTGCAATTCTTTAATTTCATGATTGTGGTTTTCTTCTCACTCTCTTATAGAGAGGAATCTTTCCTAGCTTCAAAAAAGTTGAATAGTCTATCTCCAAGAAAATAATCCATGGACTTTTTGAAGATACTATTATGTAATAGAGGGACATTTTCTCCACTTCGGAGAAACAGATTATGGGTTATTATTTTTAATCTGGTAGTTAATGATTGCTCGAGTTAGTTTACTCTTTGGAAATGTTGACATCAAACAAATTATAATTTCTTATATCCCTAGTTATTATCAACTCCATAAATTGATAATCACAGGAAATTATTAGAATAAAAATTATTTTAAGTTAAATTTGCACTTAATGTCATAGGGCCCTTTTAAATTATGGAGAGGTAATTCATCAAAATTACCCTTAGCAATGGGTAACTGTACAATGGTTTCTGCTACAGTACAACATATCTGATCCTAAAACTCATCCCACTATGCAAAATCATGAGATAAAAATCACAAGTATTTATGGGAAAATAGGGTTGGGTCTCAACATTTGAATTAGGCATGCACACAGATAAAAATGGAAACCTAATAAAAATAATAGCATAGTTTTAAACATTAAATGGTTAAGAAATACGTAAATGCTGCAATAAATATGTATTTTACTGTGGAAGAGACCTGACGTTTATTTACAAAGGAGTAGCGCTTGAAAGTTGTTGTGAGGAGGTGGAAGGAGAGTTACCTGAAATCAGATGGGAAGCTGGACCACCAGATGTGGATTGAAACACATATGGTAAACCGAAATAGCTGATAGATGTGTGAGGTTTGTGTGTGTGTGTGTGTGTGCGTGTGTGTGTCCATGCACATGCATGGACACACATATGGAATTTTGTGTATTCCTATGTAGCGTGGTTCAGTCAGGTACAGTTTTCTGTGTTCATCATCTGAGAAACAAAGTTGTTTCTCATATACAAAACAATGTATAATCAAATGGGAAATTTATGTCATGCTCAAATTATTCCCTGTTGGGAATTCGCGTTTTGAAAACAAGAGTGGAACTCACTGTGCATTTGAAAAATGAGCACACTGACTTTGTAATTGAAGATGATGAGAACCATGGTAAAAAGAGGGGACTGTTCAATTTTGTCATTCACAGTAGTACAATTCCATATGCAGCATTTTGATCTTTCCATCTACTGTTACGCAAAAGTGAACTTCAGCCCCTCTGTCCAACTTGATTCATTCACTAGAATTTGTTTTGCATTGAGAAATAAAATCTTGGGATCCCTGGGTGGCGCAGCGGTTTAGCGCCTGCCTTTGGCCCGGGGCGTGATCCTGGAGACCCAGGATCGAATCCCACATCGGGCTCCTGGTGCATGGAGCCTGCTTCTCCCTCTGCCTGTGTCTCTGCTTCTCTCTCTCTGTGTGACTATAATAAATAAATAAAAATTAAAAAAAAAAAGAGAAATAAAATCTTACCTAGAGGGATATCAGAATCTGTAAGACTGTGGAGTATTCATGTAGCATTTAACAGTCTCTCCTGTCAGCTTTCTTGTTTTCTATTTCTAGAATTTGTGCTTACCAAGCCAGTCAGGACAAACAAACATGCAATTCTGTGTTCATTTAATAAATGAATGAATTTAAAGGAGTACGTGAAAATGTGGGACATGCAAAAATGTATTCAAGCTATACTATTTCCTGTTGTGTTTTTCTGCAGGACAAAAATCTGCTGTGATGTGTTCCTGGACCCTGAGAAAAGTTAACAAATATTATAAAGGAATGGGCTTTGACAAAATTCAGTGCTTCTGTGGCTCTTGAAATGTGCTTTCATATTCGGGGGCTGGACTCCAGTGCACAGAGTAGAAAAATAATAAGTCCTTTGAGCTGAAACTTCATAGTCACTGTGGGATATTCAAGAAGGAGACCATTGGGGAGAAAGATAATATAGTCATAGCTTTGAACTTGTCCTGGATTTTACTTGCCAGAAACCAAGTGAGAGTCACTCTGACACCTTATTATTACTAGCTCTTTCTCCAAGTAGGAAAAAGTGCTCCACAGTCCACGTTGATAAAAGTGAAGGGAGTTCACAGATAAGAGAGAAGGTGGTCTTGAATTTTAGTGTGAAAGGGAAATGTGCTAAGACTAAGATCTACTCCAAGCCTTAATTCAGAGCCTACTTCCAGTGGTAGGTCTCTCCTGCCCTTCTGATCCAAGTTAGGTGTCTCTTTTGTATTCCCAAAGCACTTTTCAGGCTACATGATATTTCTTGGTTTTCTGTTTCCTGTTGTGGGGTGAGGACAGAAATGTCTCTGTCTCATTTCCTATTACATGCCCTAGTGTTTCATTATGTCTCAGGTAGAGTTGGTGCTTAGTAACACACATGAATGAGTGAATAAGAATTAGAACTCAAAAGCTTACAGTTTACAAGAAGAGATAAAAGATAAACATACAAAAGGGCTAAGAAATAATACGGCATGTTATGATAGAATGAACAAGTAGTACCTAAGAAAGCAGCACACAGAGAATATTCATTCATTCAGTCAGTCAGTCAGGAGTTACCTGCTGTATCCCTGCTAAGTTGCACTGTGTTAGATGGCATAGTGAATTAGAAATACAGAGTCCCGGCCATCGGGAGCTCAGAATCTAGTGAAGTACACACACATTACCTAAAGGAAACATAAAGTATGATTCATGATTTGGTAAGAATGATTACAGGGCAGGGGCACCTGGGTGGCTCAGTGATTGAGAGTCTGCCTTTGGCTCAGGTCATGATCCCAGGGCCCTAGAATCAAGTCCTGCATTGGGCTTCCCACAAGGAGCCTACTTCTCCTTCTACCTATGTCTGTGCCTCTCTCTGTGTGTCTCTCATGAATACATAAATAAAATCTTAAAAAAAAAATGATTACAGAGCATGACTGGGAAGTCCTAATCCACAAGAGCAAGCAGTAAGGACATTTTTAAGGAGATGATATTGAAAAGTGACAATTGAAATACGGGGAGGGGCAGGAAGAAAAGGATGAATCTGTGCTTGGACTTTGAGGGCAACAGGGGCTCAGTTGTGTGAGAACAAGAAAGAAGGCTGGTTCATCTGGAGATGAGTGAGCCAGGCACGAGGCACTGGAGAGGCAGTTAGAGAAACGGGCTGGAGCCAGACCATGCTTGGTAGAAGGTTCAGATTTCAGTCAGGATGAGTTGTGTGCATTTGTCAAAATTTAGTGAATTTGAACTTCATATTTATCAATTCTAATTTGTGTAAATCTCACATTAGAAAAAAACCCTAAACAATGTGATGTGGGATGAGCACTGAGTATTATACTATATGTTGGTAAATTGAATTTAAATGAAAACTAAACTAAACTAAATAGGTAACTCTGGTTAATGGTTAATGGTCATCCTTAAATATTTAGGGGAAAGTGTACTCGGATCTATAATTTATTTTCAGATGCATCCAAAAAGTGATTGATTGATTGATTGATCAATTGGTAGACAGTTGGAGGAATGGATAGATATATAGGAATGTGATTAAAGAAGTAAAGTTACTAATAAGATGTACGTGGTAGATCCATAGATGCTCACTGTAAAATTCCTTCACCTTTGCCATATGTTTGTATTAATATTCATAATAAAACTTTGAAAAAAGAAGAAAATGCTAATGTTAATGATAATAAGGAAAGATATAATAATCATGCAAAATCACACAACCAAAAGGCAGGATTATTCTAGCACATTTCCATTTGATTATTCTTCTATGAATTTTTATTTTAATGGAACTGGTACCTGCTTTTATGCGAGTAGGTATATCCCCATAGCTTTAACGACATAGCAGATTATTTGCATGGTTTTACATCACTTAGACTATCAATTCTTCTGATAAGGTACTTCATCAGAAGTTAGTATAAAGACAAATATATGAGACAAGAACTCCTCAATCCTCCACAGTCCACCTATCAATGCAGCAGAAAGGCAGTCAACACACTCATGTCTATTGGTGTGATCAGCTATAAATAAATTAATAAATTATGCTATTTAATTTTTTTTTCACATTCAAGGTTGACTTTAAGATAAAAGAAAGAACTGTTCTTTCTTTGAAAATTAACTAAAAATGCCCAGGAGTCTCAGTCTACTCAGTAGTTTGGCTTGTAACTGAACAATAAAAATTTAAGTAGCATAGTCTGAAGGCTGTGGGACAGAGATCTCTCTTCCTTGATGAGTTGTAACCCACCATGCCCATTTCACTGATAAATTAGTGCATCACAGAATCACATTAGAAACCTTGTGCTTGGTCTCCCTATGTTTTCAATGAAAACATTTCTCTTTTATTGATGTTTATTCTTATTGACCCTCTGAGGTCAGAAGACAGAGTTTCTTTATTAAATCAGTAAATCAGGGGTATTTAATTGGCTCTAGAAACTTCTGAGTGATCTTGGCCTGTTCCAGCCCCAAACAGGGTTCTGACCAACCACTGTGAATTCTGCTTTTCCAGGAAGGTAGGGGGTGAGAGATTATAACAAGCTCTGTGTAAGTAGTCAGTCACTCATTGCCTTCAAAGCACTGATTTTCTTGGTGTAGGCAATGTGCCAAAATCAATGTTTTTGACTCACATAAAGAAATAGTTTAGCATTCAGAAAACTATATGGTTATTTCCCTTTTTCTGAAAAGCCAGCAGACATTAAAAAATAAAATACATCATAGGATTTTTACAGAGGAACTTATTTTTATTCTCCATGTTACATAGAAAATAATTAGATGATTGTTGGCATTAGGAACTGTGCTAAGGTCAATGATAAGGCAGAAACGAGGAAAGCAGACTTTCATAATGAGAGTAAATGGCCCGGAGTCTACGAGAAATTGCTGAGAATCCTCTTAGGGTGGCACCACTGCTAATTAAAACCTGAGAAACAACACCAAAATTGTTCAGGAAACATGGATACTCATTGAAGAACCAACCTTGAGGGTCATTCCAATTTCCAAACTATATTCGTTGGAATTTGAGTTTTAAAAAATGTCTCCAGAGCTGCACCACCTCATTTATTCATTACCTTTTACATCTCTTTCAGTTGGTTCCTTTGGTTTTCTGTTCTTGTGTTTAACATCATTATTACTTGATATGGGGCAGTGAGAAGTGAGGGAAGCAAGTTACTGAGAAATCATGCCTGTGGCAAGTATTTCTAGACTAGAGAGTGCAGACTCATTTATCACCATCATTATCACTAAAAAGCTATGGGTCAGGAGTGTATTAAGTTCACTGTGTTTCATCATTGTGTACTAAATTGGGGTTAATTAAAATGCCTTTTTAAAAAGTACTTTTCTGAATACACACACACACACACACACACATTTTTGCTCCTGTCTTTTTAAAAGAAGTCATTATTCTATGCCTTGTAGGAAGAAACAGAATATGTATAGGGCAAGATTTCATTTTTCTAGACTAGAAAAGGGAAAAAAATCAGCTAAGAAATTGTGACTTTCAGGCATGTAGATGGTTCTACCACCATGCAAAGGCTATATTCCATTTTAAAAATATCATTATGTTTTACTCCCTATTCTCTTGATTTTTTTTTTTTTTTTTAGTAGACTCTATGCCCAGCATGGAGCCCAACATAGGACCCAACGTTAGGGTCAAACGTGATCATGAGATGAAGATCTGCACCAAGATCAAGAGTTGGACACTTAATGATCTGAGCCACCAAGGCACTTATCTCTTGATACTATTTAAAAAGCAAAAGTACCCTCAATCTCTGCTTTCAGTCTTTGAAATAATAAATTTCCTTCCCTTATGGTTCTGAAGCTAAGATATGGATAGGTTTTGCCTGGGAAACACATTTAAAGATTTCTCAGCTCCATTACCAGAGATTTTGATTCAGTAGGACCATGATGGGACCCAGAAATTTGTGTTTTAAGAATTCTCAGAGGAGATCCTAATGCATGTGAACCTGGGACATATTTTGAAATACTTTGCTCTTTATCACCCTGCAGAATGTAATGGAGTTGAGCAAGAGATTCTATGAAACTGCACAGGAAAGGAAACCAAATTGACAAGGTGGTAGCACTGGGATTCAAACTGAGTGCTAAAGGTTGAGTGGGAGTTACCAAGTCAGGCAGTTGGGAAAAATGGTGATGGGAGGATGAGGACATTTTAGATAAAAGTAAATTCAATTCAAACATTTGGGGACTAGAGGGAAAATGATGCTTTCTGAGGTCCACAGATAGATCTATCTGGATAAGAATGTCATGTAGGTGTTTGAGGAGACATGCTATAAAGATGAGGTTGGAGAAGGCAGTTGAGATCAGAGTACAGAGACTTTGTAGTCAGGTTAAAGATTTAGGGCAACATCCTGTAAGGCACGAGTAAGACTCCTGTAAGCTCTTTGCCCTTAGCACCACTCCTGTGCTCTTTCATGTTCTTGGGCTCCATGTAACTTTGGATCAATTGTCATCCTAAGACCTGCTTTTGATGCAATTGCCATTACCCCTGAAAGGGTGGAAACTACAGAAATAACAGGTCATAATATAACTTGCACAAGGAATGGCTTTTTGAATATATTTTATTTGATGATATCTGCTACTAATAATTCAAACTGTTCTCGTCATTGACTTTGGCTCATAAATAGTAGGAAGAGAATAGTCATGTTGTGGTAAAAGAATGCCACGTAACAAAGATAAAAGGAAAAAAACTGTCTAAACTTCTGCTGTTTGGGTCCTGTAGTTTGTAGTTTTAGGTGTATTTCTTTTCTACTTGGTAACTGAAGGCAAACCAAGCATTTTTTTAAAGCTTTTATTTATTTGTTTATTTGCTTGAGAGGGAAGAGAGAGATAGCTGGGGTTGGGGGGAGCAGAGGGAGAGAGACAAGCAGACTTTGTACTCAGCAAGGATCTCACTACCCTGAGCTCATGACCTGAGCCAAAACCAAAGTCAGATGCTTAACTGACCATACCACCAAGGTGCCCTAAACCAAGTATTTTTTAAATCATTCCTTTTTAGTACAATTTATTATGACATGTAAATAAATAAGTAAATATCACAATCCTGCTCCATAAATTAATGTTATGGTACACATTGATCTTTAGACTAAAGAAATCTTATATTCCTGTCTTTTGGCCATTTATTTTTTATTAAGTTACTCCTACTTATTTTCTCTTTCTGGTTAAGGATATGTGTGTGTTTAAATGTGTGCTTATGTGTTGAGAATTGCCAGTCAAGAAATGACAAGAAAACATGCAATGAAATGTAAGTAAACTAACTTGAGCTTTAACTAGATGTGTTGACTTCTCTGCTGGGAATGTGACTTCTTTGGCCCTGCTCTGATCACATCAGTGTACAGACACCTTTAAATGGAAAGCTTAGAGCCTGCCAGGAAGCATTTTGTTCCCCTTTCCTTTGTCTCCATTTAACTTCAAAAATGGGAGGATTTGATATTTTTTATCTGCCAAGTAGCTGTCAACACAGCTAGATTTTATTTCCTCGTGTTTCATTTTTTGATCTGAATTAAAACTTGAACAAGTAAACAGCTACCACTCTAAACACGTACTGGGGCAAGAAAAGTCTTTTACTCCCTTGAATACTCTGTAGAATGCAGACAGGACCATACAGGAGTCTGTATGAGAAGACCATAAACTCCAGTTAGGTTTTGTTTGTTTGGTTTTTAAACAATCACTAACTTATATAAAGGAAAATGCAAAGTGCTCCTTCAAGTAGAGATCAAATTCTGAAGACAATCTTTACGGATTGTTTCAGACATCTAAATGCTACTTTTCAAGTGCCCCCTAATGAACTAGAAGAGGTCTTCATTAGCAAATTTGCTTGCATTTGGTCTACACAGCAGTGAAAGGCTTGCTTAGGGTGGGCTCTGCTTTCTCAGATTGCCCTCCTTAAACAAACAGAGCAAAGGAAGAAAGCTTTTAGATGTATAACATGAACCATTACAAGAAGCTGAAAGTCAACCCCTGAAAGAAAGGAGCTGTTTAGTGGGTTTCCAGTTAAGGATCTGGGTGGTGCTGGAAACAGAATGGAAGATAATAGACTCCTAGTGATGGGGCTGTCAGGGGACAGAAAACTGTAGCAGCTTTGTGGGAAAATAGAATTGCTGGGTTTGCCCACTTGACCTTTACTCTGAATAGATAGGCTTAAGAAGATCACAAAGGGCTTTGCAAAAAAAAAAAAAAAAAAAAAAAAAAAAATTGGTCTGCTCAGTTCTTTTGGTGCCTGAAACTCCTCTTTTATTCTGGGGAGTTTTAAATTTGTTTCTTGGTATCCTTAAAGGGATTCCTTGAAATCCCTATTATCATACCATAAGTATGTGTTTTAAATGGAGGCATTGCTCAGTATATGGCCACCGGGTTCCCTACGCAGCAGCGAGTCAGTGTGTTGAGGAGGAAAGATGGCTGGATAGGGACCCCAGCATCCTACACTCCACATTATCACTTCTTATCAAAGGCAGTCATTGAGTCCCCCTTCTGTTTCTGGGTAATTGCATTTAAATCAGAAGCACAATCACCATTTGAAAGCACAATGTATATCAAATGCATATATACTGCTATGTAGATGAAAGCCTTGTAGATTAATGGCCAGCATTTTCAGAAAATAGGGCTTGACAGCAGTGGTTCATGTAAAAAAGATCTGGGAGATTTTTGTTAAGTACCAATTGAATACATGCCAAGGTTATGATGTGGTAGCCAACAACCCCATTTAATCTTAGCTGCATTTATGGAGTTATAATTTCCTGCCCTAAGATGCATGGACAGTGATTGCACATTAAAAAATAAAAACTAAATAAAATTATGCCCAGTTGTGAACATCACACTTCCAAACAAAATTGCCAATTTGAGAATATACAGAGGAGACCACTTCTCAAACCTTTGAAAAGAGAGTTGATCATATTTAACATTGAAAAGACTTGTGATTAGGTTGGAAGAGAATGATAGGCATGATCACATTCTTCTTATGTAGAAGAATATCGTTTGTGAGGCTCCAGAAAATTGATAGTTCCTTAAACCATAAAAATATATGTGAGAATAAAGGACAGAAGGATTAAAGAGATAATAGAAATATTAAAAAAATAAAATTTACACAAAAAAGAAGCAAATATTTAACTTCTTTTGATGTTGAAATGGATGATATCAAATGAAGAAACCATAGAAGAAATGTTGATAGTTATGAGAAGGAATATATAAATTATTCAAAACTTCTTAAAAGTTATAATAAAAAATTGAAAATAAAAAGAAACTGAAGACACTTTAAAAATTATATTCTACCAAGAATAGTTAATGACATGGATAAATATTCACATTATATTATTATTTTTGAGTAAAAGATCACTAGATTGGGGTGCCAGGCCGACTCAGTAGATAGAGCATGTGATTCTTGGTCTTGGGGTCATGAGTTTGGCCCATGCTGGGCCTAGAGCCTACCTAAAAAAAAACAAAAACAAACAGATCAATAGATCATAGTTTAATTTTTATGGTTGAAATATATATTAAAATAACTACTAAGAAATCCTTTTCAGTAGATTTTTCAGGTGAATGAATTTTAGGTTTTTAAGTTTTTTGTGGTATTCTTATATTTTTCCAAACTTTATAAATTAATCCTATTTTCTTTATGTCTGTAGAAAGTTACATAAAAGGCAAAGAATACAAAAAAGAAAAGAAGTGGGTTAATATTTAGACCATATGGGTAGGTAAAGTTGATGAAATGAAGATATTTCTAACAGTTAAACATCTAAGAATATCTCATAACCTATGAGCCATGCCCTTCAATGGAAGACTGTATGTAGAAAAATCACTGTAAATCAGAGATACAGTAAAATGGATTTCTTTAATGGGAGGAGGGAGCCTGCATTTGGAGATCTCAAATGCACTTTCAACACTAAACTTCCAGTGGGTGGGGAAGGGTTACAGTTTGAAAGTTATGTAGATTGGAAATGAAAAGTGACATAGAAATCTAAGACCTCAGGTTATATAGACATTTTTTTAAGGAAAAAAAAAAAAAAGGAAAAAACAAGCGAAAAAATGGGATTCAGCAAGTTATTATAATGGACAAGAATGTAGCTCATTAAAATTTTCTGAACCCTATTCCCATTCTTCTACCTTTCAATAGAGATTTAATAGTTCCTGGTTGAAAGTATGTTTCTTTGGATCCCAGTCCAACCACTTCTGGTTTCTGTAATTCTCTTTGCCTCAGTCTCCTGATATGTAAAAGTAAAAGGATTATACTGAAGAGCTTGCTGGGAGGACTGAGCACTTTCACATAGTATAATGCAGTCACCAGAAATCCTGACGTATGTAGAAAATCAGTATTACCTGTTCTTCACATATTAAAAAAAGTATCTATATATGATAATTTGGGTATTTTATTTTATTTTTTAGTTTATTTATTTATGAGAGACAGAGAGAGAGAGAGAAGGAGAGGGAGAAGCAGGCTCCATGCAGGGAACCTGATGTGGGACTCGATCCGGGGTCTCCAGGATCACACCCTGGGCTGATGACAGCGCTAAACCACTGAGCCACCAGGCTGCCCAAATTCGGGTATTTTAACTTTGGCTTCTATGGATAGGCATATATGCACGGGGTGAGTGGGGGAGAGGTATGGTAAGGGCTATTTTCCTTTATTTACTTCTTTATTTTAATCATATCTTAGTATCTGCAGAAGTCACTCACCAGGTTTTTCATCCCCCAATGTGATTTATTAAGAATTTCATGAATCATGGGGTACCTGGGTGGCTCAATGGGTTAAATGTCTGCCATTGACTCAGGTCATGATCCCAAGGGTCCTTGGAATTGAGCCCCTAGTCAAGGCTTCCTGTTCAGTGGAGAGCCTACTTCTCCCTCTCCGTCTTTCCCCTGGTGCTCTCTCAAATAAATAAATACAATCTTAAAAAAAAAATAATGAATCAGAGAGAGCAAAAAAGAAAGACCTTATAACTTTTCTTTTATGTAAGGGATGATGGTTTTTTACATGTGAATTAATGCTGGCCTTTTTACTTAATATTTAATGATGGTGGAAACTGATTAGTTTTGTTGTACAGTTAGTTAACTGTGTTAAGACCTTCTAGCTTAGACTATGAACATAAGTCTGTTCATTCTACAATGACTATATAGAAATGCTTGCTTCACTGTCATGGATGTCTTCAACTTTAGAAGACTATAGAGGTGTGAGGGAGTGTTTGCTTTAAAATTACTAGAGCCTAGCTTTTTTTATTTTTATTTTTATTTTTATTTATTTTTATTTTTTTTAATTTATTTTTTATTGGTGTTCAATTTACTAACATACAGAATAACCCCCAGTGCCCGTCACCCATTCACTCCCACCCCCCGCCCTCCTCCCCTTCTACCACCCCTAGTTCGTTTCCCAGAGTTAGCAGTCTTTACGTTCTGTCTCCCTTTCTGATATTTCCCACACATTTCTTCTCCCTTCCCTTATATTCCCTTTCACTATTATTTATATTCCCCAAATGAATGAGAACATATAATGTTTGTCCTTCTCCGACTGACTTACTTCACTCAGCATAATACCCTCCAGTTCCATCCACGTTGAAGCAAATGGTGGGTATTTGTCGTTTCTAATGGCTGAGTAATATTCCATTGTACACATAAACCACATCTTCTTTATCCATTCATCTTTCGATGGACACCGAGGCTCCTTCCACAGTTTGTCCATCGTGGCCATTGCTGCTAGAAACATCGGGGTGCAGGTGTCCCGGCGTTTCACTGCATCTGCATCTTTGGGGTAAATCCCCAACAGTGCAATTGCTGGGTCGTAGGGCAGGTCTATTTTTAACTCTTTGAGGAACCTCCACACAGTTTTCCAGAGTGGCTGCACCAGTTCACATTCCCACCAACAGTGTAAGAGGGTTCCCTTTTCTCCGCATCCTCTCCAACATTTGTTGTTTCCTGCTTTGTTAATTTGCCCCATTAAGCTCACATGAATACATTACACCTTTCTCAGGCATTCAGGAATGGACACAGAGTTTTCACTATGTAAAACTTTAATTTACATACATTCTTTACATGATGAAAGTCTTTACAAGCTTTCTGTGCATTAAGTTACTGTTGACATTCTGCTCTGAACACGCATTAACAGTTTACACCATTCAAAGCATGCATGGTTGGGACAGGTGTCCATCCTTCCCTGCCTCCTGGGACTTTCTCTGGTTTCCTGAAGGTGCACAGCAGCTGTCAGGGCTCCTGACCCTGACCAAGGGTAGGAGTTTTCACGTTTTAAAGAAAAAAGTTGGAGATTACTTATACTTTTGGATGTCTGCTCTCCATTTTAAAGGGCATGTGTCCCTAAAACATTTTTGAAATATATCTGCTTTGTAAAATATCTTTTGTTTCTCATTTATCTTCCCCAATTTCCAAACATATTGGATGTTGAAAATGAAGACAGAAGAAAACTCAAATGTATTTGTTTGAATGGAAAAGAACAATATAAAACAGTCTTTTATGTCTTGTGAGTATATTTTGTGAAAGCTTTTTCTTTTCTTTTTTTTTTTTAATTATTATTTATTTATTTATGATAGTCACACAGAGAGAGAGAGAGAGGCAGAGACACAGGCAGGCTCCATGCCCCGGGAGCCCGACTTGGGGATTCGATCCCGGGTCTCCAGGATCACACCCTGGGCCAAAGGCAGGCGCTAAACCGCTGCGCCACCCAGGGATCCCCAGCTTTTTCAAACCTTGTAGTGGTTCATAGATGGAATCCCTTACATGCAATTTCATGACCTCATAATTCCATGTTACTTACAGCTGTTTAAAATTTTAAAGTATAACTATATTGGGAAAGGTAAGCCAATAGCAGTCATCTTGGTACCTCCTGCCTTATAAAAACAACCACTTGGATAAGCTGCCAGTGCACACAGGTAGAGGGGGTATTCATGTAGTCTGTCTTTAGCGTCACAGAAGTCCAAAATGCAGTTTTGTTTCCTCCAATCCCCAGAGAGATATTTCTGTTGAGATATTTGCATGACTTTCAGCTCAGGAAATTCTCTTTAGCAGAAAATATAATTCTTTCATATGGAAAGCTTGATCATTCCAGTAGGACTTGTCTGCATTTGTAAATGTTACTCCTTGGAGGGTAATAGGGAAGATCCACTGAGGTCAGACCACCACCACTTTATGTCTATTTAATAATAATGTTCCTGAGGTTGGAAAATTTAGAATTCTGCAATTGTAAATTGATATTTCTGTATTATGTATAAGCACAATGCCTGTAATCATGTTTGGGATTTCATTTTCAAGAATCTTAATCTCAGTGACTCCCTCCTAGGCTTTTTGTTGGTAGTGGTTTTGTATCTGAGAAAGAAAACACACCTAACCACACATATGTGTTAAACACACATAGAAGTACAGCAGTTTATCCACCCGCAGCCATTATCTGTAAAACTAATTAAAGAGAATAGCATATTAACATGCACACGGTTAAAGCAAACTCCATTTTCTCTAGAGTATTCTCTCAATGAGATACAAGAACTTTATCTCTGGCACAGTGGGTCTGAACTAATTGAGATGTCATTAAAACAAAAGGAACCGGTTAAGAAGGTTAGGGGAGAGGGATGTTGTTGCAAAATTGTTGATTCCCAAGAAGACATTTCTTAGTAAAAATACAGCTCCAGTGCATATCTAATCAGTGGCAGGAATGGGGGTGGGGTCGGGGGACAAAAGATAGAGAAAAAACCTGTCTCAAAGAGAGAGAAAAAAATCAAGACCCTAATTGAAATGGGAAGCACTCTCATTTTAGAAAATGTTTTCTTAACAGATTGCTCTAGCCCTCTGCCTCAAGGTTTTGATTAAATTAATGATGGTAGTGATAAGCTCCATTAGCATTGCTGTTTCCAGAGGGACATTTTCTACTGCCTTCTCTTTTCCTTCCTTCCCCAAATCTCAGGTATGACAATAGAATTGCTAATTGAGGCCAGAACAAGCCAAGAAGATGAACTTATTATTACTATGCAAATGCAGACAATCCAGGAAATTAATCTTTCATGTGTGCTACCTCAACGAGTACTGTTTCCATTATGGGCTTCATGTCACTCAGCTGGGAAGCTGTTGCTGCAGCTTGTCGTCGTCAGTGAGGTCTTGAACTTCTCTTTTTTGTTGCATGTTGCCTGCTGTCTTGGGACCAGTCAGCACATCTGACATGTGGTGCTCAGTTGGCCCTTGCTGTTACCACAGATCTTCCACTAGTACAAATAGATGAACTTGTTATGATCCATACGACATTATCAACTTGATTTCCTGTCTTGGAAGTAAAGGAAAAGGCAGCCAAATCCTACATAATAAAGCAGAGAAGAAGGATTTCAGTAGAAGAAACCATAAAATCCATTATAGGGGATATAATCGGGACTTTTCCATAAAGCGTAATTAGCTTAATGACAACTTTAGAAGACACAATAAAAAGAGTTACTTTACCTTAAACTATTCATAAACATTTGTGTGCCAAACACCATTATATTTCATATTCTCGTGAAAACTTTTATGTTAACAATTGACCCTCTGTGTGTGTGTGTGAAAAAGAGAATGTGCAGTACAAGTGAGTATGAGGTAATTTCAGTTTTAACTTTCTGATTCTTACGTTGGGTCAAATATCAAGTAATGGATATATTACATAAGAGGAGAAACCAAAAGAACATTTTTTTGATCTACCATAGTATCTGAAATGATACTAAGCATTGAAACAGATGCCCATAAGTATGTTGCATTTAATTTATTTGTACTTCCCTTACTTTGTTGAAAATAGGTAAACTTCAGACATGGAGGGAGGAGATGAGTGACAAAGAAAGGGAGGCTTGTGGAAGTCTCCACTGTTCTGTCTTATTCCACCTGTCTGCAGAGCTGTTGATTTCAGATATTACTGTTCACAGTTGATGAGGTCTCTATCTTTATGAAGAATACATTACAGTTATAAAGTGGCATTTGATAGTAAAGAGACTTTTAGGGTAAGTGGAGTCAAGTAAGTCTGTTCCAAAAAGATCATGGGGAAGTTTTGGAGATTAGAGTGTTTTGTTTCGATAGCAATGAGTGGGAAATACATGCCCAATAAATGAGAGAAGGAAAAGTGTTGCTTACATTTACCTAGATGGAGTGAAAAGACTGAGCCAGAACATTATAGAGATTGAGAATAATTAATCTTTCAGAGAACTGGCCCCACATCTCATCATCCAATAGGTGGTAGACCTAGAATTAAATCTTGGGATTTAGCTTGCTAATCTAAGTGCTAGTTATATAATTTTGTAAAATTTCATCTAAGTAGTTTTGTTCTTCCCTTGTGGAGAATTTTCTTCAGTTAAGCTCTTCTAAAAACGTGACCTGAATTATTTAAATTTCCCTTTTCTGGTCCTTCTTTGGGTCTATGTATCTTCTCCATATTGCTCTAAATAACAGTATATAGATGTCTCCCTGAAATATTAGAGTGTTTTCTACTATATTTACGGGACCTTTGAATTCTTTTAGTATTGCAGTTCTTTGTAACAAAATCTAAGAGACTCTTTTGGGACACCTGGGTGGCTCAGTAGTTGAGCACCTGGCTTCAGCCCAGGGCATGATCCCAAGGTCCTGGTATGGAGTCCCGTCTCAGGCTTCCCACAGGGAGCCTGCTTCTCCCTCTGCCTATGTCTCTACCTTTCTCTCTGTGTCTCTCATGAATAAATAAATAAATTTTTTTTAAAGATTTTATTTATTTATTCATGAGACACACAGAGGGAGAGAGAGAGAGAGGCAGAAACACAGGTAGAGGGAGAAGCAGGCTCCATGCAGGAAGCCTGGGGACTCGATCCCCGGACCCCAGGATCAGGCCCTGGGCTGATGGCGGCGCTAAACCTCTGAGCCACCCGGGCTGCCCAAATAAAAAGTTTAAAAAAATGAAAAATAAAAGATATATATATATATATATTTATTTATTATAAATTTATTTTTTATTGGTGTTCAATTTGCCAACATGTAGAATAACAGCCAGTGCTCATCCCATCAAGTGCCCCCCTCAGTGCCTGTCACCCAATCACCCCCACCCTCCGCCCACCTCCCTTTCTACCACCCCTAGTTCGTTTCCCAGGATACTCATTTATTTAAAGGAAAGGAAAACAAAATGAACATGTAAATGAGCTTAAAGCAATTTGAAACTCTAAAAAATATTTTGTATACTTTTGCATATGCATCAATAAAATATAGTTGCATTAAGTTTTATTGGGAAGTGTTTATCAATCTTCTGCCCTTAAAAGATAAAAGTATGCAAGTGCTGGTAGCTAGAACAAATTAAATTTGTTGACTTTCTAGACTTATGAAAATATTGATTTTTGTTGTTATTTGCCCCCTTTGATACAAATACATCTTGCATTCTCAATGAAATTGCTTACCAAATAGACTAAAGTCTGCCTGAATTTTATATCAGGCTTCTCTAATATATGTAACAACAAAGAATGACTGGAATTGGAGCCTACAGATGTTGTCTTGGTACCTGTTTAGTGAGGTTTCATCATATTTTGGAAAGTATAGATATATAATACTTCTCAAATAAGACTCTTCATTTAAACTGATCCATATTTTTTTTTAGATTCACAGTAAGTACAGAATAAATGAATAAATTCTATCTGCTTACTAAGGCTTTTTTTTACATTTGGTTATTTCTAATTATTCTCAGGACTTCTCAAGCAGAAATGTTGAAAATGCCATTTCTTCATAAAAAGATCATCAGAAATTATGGAAATATTGTGTTGCATATCGAGTCCTTTTTATTTATAACCTCTTGTAAATAAGATCCATAATCCTCATTTCTATAGGAACTTTTGGATTGATCTGAGTTTATATTTTAGAAATTAATTTCTAGAGGACAGGAATCCTCTGGGATTTTTATATTATCCAGTATATCCAATATAGCATCAAGTAGTTAGTATTTCATAAATGTTCAACATATACCAGAAAAGCATCATTCAAGGAATGAATTCCCTGGGTGCAGAGATCTGAACGAAGAAAAGTTTAAGGGTCTACAGGGTAGTAAGGTGATGACTGCATTACCACATTATTACAACACTCTGTCTTATGTGCAGTGGCGCTCAATAAATATCCGTTTACTTTAATTGAGTGGGCATAAATAGCATTTACCAGAAATCTTTTGCTGGCAGCCAGCTACATTAGGCTGCAGAGAACCATAGCATATTCTCCCTGGAGTTGGAGGGAATACAACCTCCTCTTTTTAGTATCCACCTTTGCTCAAAGGAGAGTCTCAGGCTTTAAGATCCATTATGATTTCATTCTGATCACTGATAAAATAGTTTAATAAATAAGAAATTCCTATTATCATAAAGAACCTATGGTAAAAAAGGCAAATGGAGTAAAATACTAGGTTTTTAGATAATTATTTGAGTTCTTAGTGATTTTCATCATTGTAAGAAATTAAGAATTACTTTCTCTTTCTGTATGTTTACATAATAGCGAGGTTACTTTGTCATCTGAATTTCCCTAATAGAAAACTGGATGAGCTTGAGGGAATATTTAGAAACCAACCAATAAACCACTGGGATATAGTTTACTATATCACCATCAATCATTTTTCACAAATTTGATATCTTTATGTTTCAGCTGTCAGCTTTTTGACTTTAAGGAAGTCTATATTTTGTTTATATTATCTCAGTCCCCAGTAGCTCTCCATGAGAAAAAAAAAAAAATTAAAGGATGTCTGAAATACCAAGATTATTTTATCTCACCTAAAGAGAGGACACTCCCCAAATAAACTAAAGGCAATAGTACAGAAAGGGAGCGGCCATAAAACATTCTGAAGTCATAGGAGGCAGGGGTTGGGGAAGGAGGAGTCAGTCTCAGATATTCACCTGGTATTGGCCTGTGATCCTGAGGAGCAGGGACTGTTCTGCAATCATTGCTCATCTTTCTATAGAAAGTTAAATTTCTTCTTGTTAAAGGAAATCTGAACTGAACCACTCTTTCTCCATAATGCTGGCATTATTTGATACCGCTTTTTCTCTTTATAAATAGTCAGGAGTCAGCGCCATAGGCAGCTAGTGCTTGTCCAGTAAGGAATATTCCTATTGTAGTAGAAGAGAGGCCTCAAGTTACTAGGTATACTTCACATCCAGCAGCCTGCTATGCTTTTTGAGTTAGACACTTTGGATCATGCCATGATTATTTGTGATGCATTTTCTTTTCATTTCTTTTGTGTTTTGTGTTTCTTGAAATTCCCCACTAGGTTTATTCTAAAAAATGCTTAAAAGAGCACATAAAACTCTTCTTCATTTCAAAAGCTGTCAACAAATCAAAGTGAAAATCTCTTGTTGTGACATTTCTAGTCACACTTGTAGAGTTTTAGAATTGAATTCTGACAGAGGACAGTCATCCCAGACTAATATTTCAGAGGAAGACACAGTTGTTTTTGCAACATGTAAATCGTTCACTGCAGTAAGACTGACGCTATAAGACAGTCAGTCTACAATCATGGACAAGTGGGTTGTGTCCTCACTACTCTGTCACCTAACTGGAGGAATAGACTATTCAGATGATTTTGGAGGATGCAGCCCATTCAGAACACAGTTCTCTGCTGACTTCGTGCTTATTCCTAAATTACCTCTTCTTCACAACAAAGAAGGAGTAATAATAAAATTTCTCATCACTTTACATGATCACTAAATATCAGTAAATCATTCTCTTTGGGAGAAGAAGCCACCAGATGGAGAAGCGGCCTGGAAGCAGGAATAAAGTTGCAGGCCAGAAAGCACAGGAAGACACATTTCAGCTGCTTTTAATTTTTCCCAAGAGTTGACCCCATCACAAGAATATAAGTCCATTTTGTGAGATTCTAGAATTTGGAAACATTCTAAGAAGTTTGGAGGAGAGAGATGCATTTAAATCAAGTAAAGTGAAATACTAGGCTAAGTAGAAGATTATAATTCTTGAGGAGATAAAGCTAAAGATACAAACTTGTAAAGCCTTGAGCTAACTTCATAGATAAGCCATGGTTATTTACTTAGGGTATGTCTGAATTTATATCTCTAATCTTTTGCAATTGGTGTTACAGAAGACAAAACAGGTATTGCTTATTCCAACATGTTCACTATATGCAGAATTATTTACATAAAATTTTAGTGCATGCTTGGATTTTTAAGGACTCTCTCATTCACTTTGCATTTCGTGCTCATATATAGTTGTTTTAATTTTGCTTAATGACAGAGGAGGGGAGAAGAAATAACTGGCATGGCTGGAACAAAATGGTAGCTACCTTTTTTTTTTTTTTTTTGAACTTGGCATAATGCCAGAAGCATACACTCAGTCCTAGGTATGCATATTCACCTACTTGTTCCCTTTATGCTGCCCCCATTTCCTTCCTTCCTTGGCTTTAGTTCGTGAATAATCACCATATGAACGATGAAATGCAACTAAGAAATGTTATGTCAATTATAGAGACTTTATATAATGCTAATTAGCTTAGGAACTGAGGATGCTCTCCTCCTCTTTCCTCTAAATTAGTTTTAATCAATCTGAACAACATCCCAAGGAAGCGTTTTGAGGGAGAATTACAAAATGGTCATCAAGAGGATGATTTTTTCTGCTCACTAAATGTGAAAATCACTATGCAACAAGTGCATAATGTCAAACATTAGGAGTTTATTAATAATGGAAATAGCAGGATATAGGTCAAAGAGCTGTGTATTGGGGGGAGACACATTTAAAACAAATGATTCAACTTTATGCACATTCAGGACTTACAGTGCTAATTTATGGAAAAAGATGTATTAAATCTCCACCTGGAATGTCATTTCCATAAGCAGTTTCTTTTTCTGTGTGCCATTAGAGCTCTAGTTTCTTCATACTACAGAGGTCCTGATGGGGCTCATTCTGAAATGTATAATGAACAATATACCAGAGCAGAAGAAGTGTATGCAGATCACTCAGCTCAGACTTAACAGTGGGTAAGTGCATGATTTCTGGCATTAAACAGACTTGGGTTTAATTCTTGTTTCTAACACTCACCTTGGACAAGTTGCTTGGCTTCAGTTTGTCACCAGTAAGAGAGGTATCATAGAATCTACATCATAGGGCTCTTCAAAGAAATGAACGAAACAGTAGATTAAATACTCTTTTTAAAGTTCCCAGAACAGGAGTTTGAGCTAACATAACACTCATGTAGTTCTAATAAGTGTGCTCCATACAACTCTGTTGAGTGTCTACCTTGTGGCAGGCACTCTGCTAGGTGTACCCAGGCACTCCACTGGGCGCTGGGTCCTTTCAAACAGCTTTACATTGCACACACTATCAATGCTCACTTTTTCAGGGAGCAAAAACTGTTCAATTATGTCAGCTATTTTGTTCTGTTGCTCTGTGCCTTAGACATGGCATGTGGACATTTTGATACTGTCTAGAAGTTTTGAAAGTGAAAGCACAGTTTTGAAATGTTGATCTAAGCATGTGTAAGCTGACTGGACCTTAAGGTTCCTATTGCTAGACAAATCCCATTATTCTGAATCCAGGGATACCTGGGTGCCTCAGTGGTTAAACATCTGCCTTTGGCTCAGGGCATGATCCTGGGGTCCCGGGATCGAGTCCTGCATCAGGCTCCCTGCAGGGAACCTGCTTCTCTCTCTGCCTATGTCTCTGCTTCTCTCTCTGTGTCTCTCATGAATAAAGAAGTAATCTTTATCCTGAATCAAATTGTATCTCTCTTTAATTTTCACGCATTTTCCTTCTATCCTCTAGAGCCAGAGAATTGGATAGCACTTATACATGGCCACAGGGAATTTCCACATAGCTGCACCCTTATCCACTCATTTTTTGTTTGCTTAAATCATTGTCCCCAAGATAATCTCTAATTATTTGGTGTTGCACTTGGTTCTTGAAGACAGATGCAGTTCAAGGGTGGACTGATGAGTGGACTTTTCTTAAATTAACTTTCTAATTCCTTAGGGCAGATACAGTTCCCACCACCATTTCAAGCACTCCCTTACTCTAAAAACTCACAGCCTATAATCTTTCAAAACATTTCATTTGTGTGCTGCCCACAGAAACATGTCTGACTGATGGTTCCTGTGTGTCTGCTGATGAGCCAGTCCATTCCATAAAATAAGTGTTTAGAGGTTCTTCCTTACATTGACTTCAATCTTCCTAATTTCCATTCTATTTCTGCCCTCTGGACATTCACAAATAAATTTATTCCAAAAACCCCTCTACCTCACTTGATTTATCCTATTTTAATCTTCACATGTCTGTTCCAGGAACGTTTTTACATAGTCTGATGAAGTTGAAGTTGGGGATTGGGAAGGAATAGGGGACATTATTATCTTTCAGTTATTACTGGAGGAAGAAGCCAGAATTTTAAAGGGCTTTCCGAATCACTTGAAAAGTGAGCTCAAAGCATCTCTTTTTGGGATACCTGGGTGGCTCAACGGTTGGGCACCTGCTTTGGTGCAGGTTGTGATCCCAGGATCCAGGATCGAGTCCCACATCGGGCTCCCTGCAAGGAGCCTGCTTCTCCCTCTGCCTGTGTCTCTGCCTCTCAGTCTGTGTCTCTCATGAATAAATAAATAAAATCTTTTAAAAAAAAGTGTCTCTTTTCAGAATGAGAGCATTGCACAGGGTTGCCTTGTAGCACCTACACTTCTTTTTTTTATATAAATTTATTTTTTATTGGTGTTCAATTTGCCAACATATAGAATAACACCCAGTGCTCATCCCATCAAGTGCCTACCTCAGTGCCCGTCACCCAGTCACCCCCACCCCCCGCCCACCTCCCCTTCCACCACCCCTAGTTCATTTCCCAGAGTTAGGACCTCAAGCCATAAACCCACCCTTTTTTCCCCATACTTTTTGATTGCTTATAATGGACACTGGTCGAAGTTGTTAATCATCAAGGGTGTTTTGGAAATAAGTTATGATATATGTAAAAAGCTGCCTTCTTAAAATAATCTGCTTTGCCTTAAGAAAAATGAGGCACTGAACTTATTAAAACCAGGCAATTGACCTTACACATGGTGTGTAAATAATGCTGGGGGACTAGGAAAGTGATCTGCACAGAAGAGACCCTCAGTAAATATCAACTCAATCAATGGATAATCAGTTTGGCATATTTATTCTGTTTTTCATTGACTTGCTGTTCTTTGCATGTTTGGTCTTCTTAGAAATCTGTGTTTTAGGGGAAACTCAGGGTGTTTGTTATAAGTCATCTGTGATCTCAGCCCCCATCTGAGATTTGGCTTCTGAAAGTCAAGTTAAGTCTAGAAGCTACAGGTTTAACAATTTCAGTGATTCCTTCTGCCAAGTTATTTGAGGATCATGGCCTTAATGTACTTAGAAACTTGGAACTAAAAAGTTGTGATTTGAAAAAGGAGTAGGGTTGTGAAGACAGGTAGACCAACTTGAGACAAATATTAATAAAACTTCTGCATTCCCAGTGTTTTAAAACAATTCTTTGCTTGATTCCTTTATATTTGTGCTTCTGGCACAACCTTTAAGAGTTAATGGAATCTGTCACAGCTCAGGCTAAAGTAACAGAAAGATAAGAAAAGAGAGAAATTCTTGGCTGTGATGGCCAGGGCTCAAATGGATTTATAATCAAGGGAGAGGCTTAACGTTATATGAATTTAATATGATGAGTAAATATTATTGTACGGAAGATTTGGTCTTTATTTTATTTCCCACTTGCAAAAGAAAGGTCACAATAATCTCCAAAATTCTTTTTCTTTATATTTTCAGCATAATTATCCAGATCATTTTTTCTCCTCACTGCACTATATATCCGCCTTGAAGAAAATGTGTTTAAGTTCAAAGGCATATTACTGAATCTGAAAAAAATTACCTTAAAATATTAGGTCAGGAATTTCTACCTGCCCATGTACATCATGTAGATAAGGTTATAGGCATTCATGTTCTCATACAGAGGCATATTAAATTATCTTTCACATGTTAATTATTTATTTTATTAGAATGGAATGAATAGAGACTCAGGGTTAAAGAAAAAAACCTGACATCTCAAAAGCATAATCACATGGTTATACAGTAATAAGATCTACATTCATGTTTAATACAAAAATAGTTGGATCTAAGCACCTTCGTTACGATGTATTTTCTTTTTTAAATTTTTTATTTAAATTCAATTATCTGACATATAAGTACATCATTAGTTTCAGAAGTAGTGTTCAGTAATTTATCAGTTGTGTATAATATCCAGTACTCATCACATCACATCCCCTACTAAATACCCATCACCCAATTACCCCATTGCCCCACCCACCTACCCTCCAGCAACCCTGTTTGTTTCCTGTAGTTAAGAGTCTCTCATGATTTTTCTCCTTTTCTGATGACTTCCCCTTTATTTTCCCTCCCTTCCCATATGATCCTCTGTGCTGTTTCTTATATTCCACATATGAGTTTTCACTCAACCATAAGATAATTGTCTTTCTCTGTTTGATTTAATTTGCTCAGCATAATACTCTCCAGTTCCATCCGTGTTGATATAAATGGTAAGTATTCATCCTTTCTGATGGCTGAGTAATATTTCATTATATATATATATATATACACAGTAATATTTCAATATATATATATATGTATATATATATATATATATATACCACAGCTTCTTTATCCATTCATCTGTCGAAGGCCTTTGTGGCTCCTTCCACAGTTTGGCTATTGTGGACATTGGTGCTGTGAACATTGGGGTGCAGATGCCCTTTCAGATCACTACATTTATATCTTTGAGGTAAATACCTAGTAGTGCAATTACTGGGTCTTACAGTAGCTCTATCTTTGACTTCTTGGGGAAACTCCATACTGTTTTCCAGAGTGGTTATAGTTATTTTCTTTATATTCTTCTTTTTGTCATCGTCTGCCAGTAAATTCAAATAAGACTTACCTTTGTCTCACAGAATTCCAATCATTGCTGACAGTCCTCACAGCAAAGCTGGTTGAGTTCTGTACAAAACTTGTATATTGGGAAACTCATGAGCAGTCATGGAAGTGTTGGGAACATAGAGTCAACTTTGAAGTCAGGGTAGACCTTTGGATAGTTGCCTGATTTCTTTGTATGACCCTCCATTGTTTCATCTTATCTTTTTTTTTTTTTTTTTTTTGATAACTTTTCCTCTCCAAAAAGGCCTATATTCTGAAGAAGAAAAAAAAAATGTGTAAACCCAAACAGGAAATTTGAACTGATAAAATAATTTTTCCTTAATCTCAGTATTCTTACCAACCATATGAGCTCTTATGTAAGTTAATTTGGTGTGCTCTTTGCGATGATTCGTAGATCTAATCAAAAGAAATTGGCATTTGTCTAATGTGCCTCCACTATTTAGTAAGGTAAAGAGAAATTTGACAGTATATTTGGGTCTGAGTACAAATTAGAAAACAACTTTCTTCTGAAAGTGAGAACTCATCCTGCCCATTTGCAAGTTGTGTCTCTTGTATTGAAAAGACAACCAGGGAGCCATCCTGCAGTTCATCGAACACCTGTACATTTGCAAGATTTGCAGTGGGGAGCTGTGTAGTAAAACAACTGGGGGTTAGGGGATTTATGATTTTCTGTTTCCTTGCCTGTTGCGTAGACTCACAAGTAGGCTATGAGGGAAAGGTTTCAACTCTCTGGAAGAAATATGTTTTTAATGCCGAAATTATCATTGTTGTAAGAGCGAAAATGAGGTCTATGACAGTGCTAGAAAACACTTTCACCAAACTGTATAGCTTTAAAACCTCAGTCCCCCTCCGTTGGGAGAATACATTCAGTTGTAATTATTCTGGATCACATTGTCTTCAATAAAGTGGAAAGGTAATAAGACCCTCCACACAAATGTGGTATAATCAGAATAATTAGATGTTAGATCTGATCTGAATGATGAGGTTCATGAATAGCAATTCTGGGAAGGAGTGGAAACCTGTGTGGGAAAATGTTGGAGGCCAGGCACCACCATGGGTGGCCCTTGAGAAAGAAGGGCTGACAAGGTAGGCAGGGAAATAAAGGGCATAATCAAAAGCCCATTTGGGTAGTATAAGTGGTGCTATGAGAGATATTGGAAATGTAGGAGAGGCCATACAAAAAAACTGGATGGGATATGCTCAGGTATATTTAAGTAATAACTCCAAAAAGTCAAGGAAGTGTAAGACCAGGAGGCTCCAGTATGGCAAAGGGCATTGGGATATCAGTTTGGGGAACTGAGTATGTGAAAAAGGGTAGTGGGCTTAGCAGAGGGTCACATGAGATTCTTCCATTCTCTACCAAGATATGTTGTACTCATGATAGAAAATTTGTTCATTCACTTATGTTCATTTCCCATTAGTAGAAGCAGCAGGGAGAACCCAGGCCATATAGATGAAAGGCAAGAGTTGGTGCCAAGGAAACTTATGAAGTGGGTACATTTACTTTTGTTCCTCCACTCTCCTCCCAGTGCAACCTGGCCTTACCCTTTTGCTATCTCCCTGTTTTCTTACCTCTTATATTTTGCAGGCTTATGCCCTCAGTTCTCTCTAGTGACAGTGGGGGACCTAAACACCTCTTCAAGGTCAGGAGTTGGTGACTCATTGTGCTAACTCTCACATGAGTATTTACATTTTAATAGACTCTCAGAAATAAAGTAATAAATCATTTACGGAATAAACCATGAGTGGTAGATTTCAGGTATCGGTACTTTTACGTGTGTGTGAAGATATTTGATTTCCCTTTGTTTCTCATATTATATCAAATACGGTGACTTCCAACTCAGTTTACTTTTATTCTATTCATTTATCCAACAAACATTTGTCAAGTGTCTTCTAATGCACGCCAGGAACAACTCGTGCTATTTGAAAAACAGCATCAAGATAAAAGGCAGTTCCTTCAAGGAGCTTATAGTCCAGAAAAGGGGTTAGGGAAAGCTAACCTACGATGACAGTGAAGTGTGAGGAATGAAAAGCGGATCCCAGTGAGACCCCCTGATGAGACAGCTGAGTTGAATTCTATATAAAGTGATGTTAACCTACTGAAGAAGATTGAGAAGGACAGTTTTTGAAGAGGGTAAGTATGTATGAATATAGAGGCTTAAGACAGCACAGTACATGTGAAGAATTGCAAGTCACTTGACATGACTTAAACATGAGGCTGACAGGCACATGAAAAAAGTTTTCCCCATTATTTGTGATCAAGGAAATACAAATCAAAACTGCAGTGAGGGGATCCCTGGGTGGCGCAGCAGTTTGGCGCCTGCCTTTGGCCCAGGGCGCGATCCTGGAGACCCGGGATCGAATCCCACATCGGGCTCCCGGTGCATGGAGCCTGCTTCTCCCTCTGCCTATGTCTCTGCCTCTCTCTCTCTCTCTGTGACTATCATAAATAAATAAAAAAATTAAAAAAAAAAACTGCAGTGAGATACCACTTTACACCGCGAGAATGGCTATTAATTATAAGGCAGGAAACAACAAATGTTGGTGAGGATGTGTAGAAAGGGGAACCTTTCTCTTGCACTATTGGTGGGAATGCAAGCTGGTGCAGCCACTCTGGAAAACAGTGTGGAAGTTCCTCAAGAAGTTAGAGCTACCCTATGACCCAACAATTGCACTACTGGGTATTCCCTAGAGATACAAGTGTAGTGAAATGATGAGACACCTGCACTCCAGTAGCAGAGCAATGTCCACTATAGCAGCAATGTCCACAGTAGTCAAACTATGGAAAGAGCTGAGATGTCCTTCAACAGATGAATGGATAAAGAAGATGTGGTTTATACATGCAATGGAATATTTTTCAGCCATCAGAAAGGATGAAATCTTACCATTTATATCGACATCGATGGAATTGGAGGTATATGCTGAGTGAAGTAAGCCAACTGGAGAAAAACAATTATCCTATGCCTTCACTCATATGTGGGATAAAAGAAATAGTGAAAGGGACCATAACAGAAGGAGGGCAAACCTAATGGAAAAAAATTAGAGAGGAAGACGAACCATGAGAGACTCTTAATTCTGAGAAACAAACTGAGGGTTGCTGGAGAAGAGGTGGGTAGGGGGAATGGGGTAACTGGGTGACAAGCATAAAGGAGGGTACATGATGTGATGGAAGTTATATGTTGGCAAATTGAATTTAAATTAAAATACGAAAGAAAGAAAAAGAAAGAAAGAAAGAGGAAAGAAAGAAAGAAAGAAAGAAAGAAAGAAAGAAAGAGAAAGAAAGAAAGAGAAAGAAAGAAAGAAAGAAAAAAGAAAGAAAGAAGAAAGAAAAAGAGAAAGAACGAAAGAAAGAAAGAAAGAAAGAAAGAGAAAGAAAGAAAGAAAGAAAGAAAAAAAGAGAAAGAAAGAAAGAAAGAAAGAAAGAAAGAAAGGAAGGAAGATGGATGGATGTTGGGAGACAGAAGGGTAACAATAAGAGATGAGACTGAAGAAGCTCATGCAGATTAACCTTATGTTAATCTGAACTGCTGGAATCTATATCCTGAAGGCAATGAGGAAACAATTAAGATATGATTAGTATTGTGGTTTGGAGAAAAACATGCCAGAGCATTATGGAGAACTGATGAGAGGGACTGGGGACAAGAGGCCAGGAGAAGCTGGTTAGGAGTGTCTTGCAGTTGTCAAGCAAGGGATGGCAAGGCCCTTAAGGAAGGCAGGGGTAAGTATGCAAGCAGGAGGGGACCAATTGGAGGGAGAATAATGACTACTCTAGGATCCATGATTGCCCTGCTGACAGCCATCAGAAAAGGTCCTACTTAATAACCAGTTGTATTCTCTTAGACATAGATTAGCCGGCTAGGGGGATTTAAAACTTATGAATAAAGAGAAGAGATGGAGATCCAATTTAATTGTGACTTTTTCATTTGCCTGATTGCCTTCAGTGTAATATAAGTTTGTGTGCTTTATGTGAATTATTCAAAATAGGTGTATTTTTCCTCTAGTGTGCAGATTTATGGGTGGTTATGAGGGAGCCTGATTACGTGTGATTAATTTTTGAAAATTCAGGAATCTAGAGTGTTACTATTTCCTGCAAGAACTTTTAACAGAACCAAACAAAAACTGTAATGTCCCAGAAAGCTCCAGGGAATGTATAAAAGTAAATTGCAAGGAAGAGAAAACTGGCCACCCAAAGGAAGAGAACGTTCTCTTTAAAATTCTGCCCTATGTGCCCCTAATCAGATAGGCTGAATGACTGACACAGGGCCCTTTATGGACATCCAAGTTTTTTTTGCCCCCTAGACCAAAAGCATAAATCTTGTTTCTCTAATAAAGACATTTAAGGCAGAAAGTTATGATAGTATCCTCAATATCTTAAAGTTAGATGTGTCAGGACATTGGAAGACATCCATCTTCCCTGTCCAGCAATTCTCTGGCTTATCCCGAGGGGCTGTGGCATGTGTTTTCCTTGAAATTTTCAATAAAAGATAAGAAAATAATTTCTTTTGGATCATCAGTTTTCCCAGCTGAACTCCTGCAAGGTTGACTTGTAGAGACAATTAAACCAAGCATTTGCTCAGTTTACGTGGACATTGTTATTGCCGCATTTGTCCCTTTCCTGACAAATTGCATTATTCCTCTGCCCTCTGAACCATTAGATGGTCCAGAGGGAACCAGGTGGTGATGAGGAGGGGCTGATCTCACATTTGTCAACCCTGAGGCAGAGCCTGGCTGAACTGAGAACTCCCTTTGATTCTTCACACTGGGTAAAGGGGGTGGGGGCTGCATTCGGGTGGGACACACATTTGAATGCTGTCATTTGCCTCTGAGCAGAAGGCCATCATCTCTTTAGTGTTCAGAGTGAATGCGATGCCCCCAGATTTGTTCAATAATTGCCCTGATTTCTGCCTGAGGCTTGACTTTCTTCTAGCTAAACGTTGTGTCCCCTAACACTGTCCCCCCTTTACTAACAAAGTGGCTCTTTCATGTGCTCTGGGAGGTGTCAGCATCCTTCTGCCTGTGCTTGAGCTCTGAGGCTGATTCAGGATCACAGACTTCCCTTTGTCAACATCTCGCCTCTCTTCCCTCTCCCTTCCCCTCCTCCAGGAGTTGAAAATATAATGGGGATTTTAGTTAATGCTGAAACATCTGTTGAATCTGAAAGAAGGGGCCAAGCTTTTAATGAATGCACAAACGTCAGAGAGCACAGGTAGCCCCTTGGTTGGAATCTATTGGTCTTCTCGGTTTTTATTAATGAGGCTGTGACCTAGTATGGGCTATCCTGTGTTTGGAGTGATACCAGGGACAATACAACCCAATAGATTAGGACAGATTTTAGGCACATGCGTGCATGATCAAGAGGTACATCGGCACCTGTTGGTGTGGTACAGCGTCCAGTGCCTGCCTCCTCTGAGAATCAGTTGTGTCATCTGCAAAGTAGAGGTGACAGTACTCTTCTTACAAATGAGGAAGCAAATACAAAACATACGTAAGGAACTGACATGATGTTCTAAATACCCCAAACCCATCGACAGCAGTCACCGTTTTCACTGACAGAGTTGTTTTTTGTTTTGTTTTGGTTTGGTTTTTGTTTCGTTTTTAACTTATGCTGAGATCATCTGCTTTCACAGCGTAGAGCCACCAGTCAGCTGGGTGAAGAAACATCCCTTCCATATGAAGTCCCCAGAGCTGGGTGACACCCCTCTTTTTTCCAGGCCAACACTGGGTACACACCACAGTATATAAGAGGGACCCTGTCTCTGTCCCCAGGGGCCACACCCTCTTGTGACAAGTAGGGCGTGGGTCAGAGCTGACTCCGGCACAAGTCAAAAGATAAAGGCAATGCTTGCGAGTGTGAGGAATGCCATGATATTTGGGGAAATGGGATCAAGATGAAAAAGAGTGGGTGGAGTGGGTGCTTAGTTTAGTTTGGCTGATCAGGGAGGGTGTCTCGGAGAGCATGGTGAAAGCAAGGGAGCTTTCTGACTTTATTCATACAGGTTCGACCGGCTCCATGGAATAAGTAGTTGTACTTTGAATTTCCATTGACTTGAGAATACACAAAGGTAAAAGGCTATTGTGAATTCAGCAAAAAAGCTTTTACACAAATGTACGTTTTATTTGTGACACGGGTGCACATTCGAAAAATAGACGTATACAGGTAACGTAAGACACATTATTGATTCTTCTGAAGATAATGCCGGGTTTGCATTTGAACCTGAGGATTTAGACACTTTGAAATTATTCTGAATCCCTTAGGTATTTTGAGACCAGCAGGTTGGGAATCATTGATGGACTGAAAAATGAAAGAAAAAAGATAGAAAGAAAGAGAGAGACAGGGAAAGGAAAGGAGAAGGGATGGGAGGGGAGGGAGAGAGGGGAGAGGAGAGGAGAGGAGACCTGTTTTCTCCTCTTTCGAAAACCACACAGAATAGAGAAGGCACTTAACTTTTTTGAGTCTGTTTCCTTGTTATTGGAATGAGGGTAATAACATCTGTCATTTAATCTCTTAATGATTGTATAAGGTTGAACTAATCTAACATTTGGGTAAATTCTTGCAAAGCATTTCAAACTACGTAAAGATGCAAGTATTAGCAAAAGAATTCTAGTAATCTAGAATACAATTCAGTTGTTTTGAAAAGTAATTTGTCAAACTACCCACTTCACCTGCCTTTTCCAGGGATGAATGTCCCAAGAAACTGCTGGTATCAACTGCTTTAGCCTGTGTTCATTTCTCTAAGTGATGTGAATGTGGGCGCAAAAAGGAGATAGGGATTATTACCCTCAATCTTCTAATCTTTGGGGAGGTTGTACGATGCAGCCTACTTAAATGTCATAAAAGAAGATTACTTCTTTCTCATATTCGAAGTAGCTGAAAATGTTTCTTTTTCTTCTCCTTGTATATATACCTTTATATATCATGGAATCTCAGAGAGACATTTTGGGACAATTTTTTGTGTAAGAAATATCTCAGTGTGCTAAGCATTAATGTTTCACTGTGTTAAATAGCCAAGCTTGATTCCCCTTTTTATTAAACAGTTCGGTGTTAAATTAGTGTATTTCAAATAATATTGACTGTGCTTCTTTTTATGTTTGGTAACAAATGGTTTGCCATTGAGAGAGGCAAGATTTCCTTTAGAATCCTAACATACAGAAAATCAGCAATTCAGAAAAGTTCTTACAGTTCATCCTGTCTTTAATATTTTTCAAATGAGAGTGAGTCACTCCAATGGCAAAAGCATTAATGAAAACAGGCTGAATACATTTGTGTGGTAAAGAACAGGGAACGAAGATTACAGGTGAAAATCCTTGGTATCTTGTATACAGAATATTTCCCAGACAACAGGAACCATTTGTATTCTTCAGAAGCCTCAAAAACACTGTAAACCATTTAAAACAGAGATTAGAAGACTATGCATATTTAGAAGAATATGAATATTCTATGACTGAAATAAACACTCTTGCTACAGTTTTGCATTCAGTGGTATAAAATATCTGCCTTGAGACATTTACAGAAATTAACAGTTTATTTAACAATAAATGTGTTTAACAATTCATTTAACAATGTAGAGGCATTTATTTTAATTTGCGGATTAATTAAATATGTAATACATTGTTATAGTAATAGTCAAATGTGACATTTTTAAAAGTTAAATGATTCCTATCCATTCCTCTCAGACTCTTGAGCCAATCATCTTTGCCTCTTTTAATCGTTTCTTTCGGTTTTTACATATTTATTCCTAAATTGTTTATTCTGTTATTTCATAACATCTTTAGCCATCTATGATTGACTTAAAACTATTGCAAATTGCAGTTTAGCTCTATTATAACTCCTTTTCTCACCTCATATGCTCCCCTCCCCTCTCATTCTTGCCAGGTACTCTGCCTCTGGAAAGTACCTCACATCCTCTTGTATGCTTTATCCCACAGAGTTGGTGAAACCCACCCTTTAGTATCTTCCTAAAAACATTAACGTATGTAAGATGCAATTTTAGTGCCCTTTGAATATCTGAAAATATCTTTATTCTCTTCAAATAGTCAGTTGATACTGTTTTGCATAGAGAATTCTGGGTGAGAACTTTATTATCTAAAGCTGTAGCTTTTAATAATTCATCATCTTATTTCCATATTTCATTTCTTTCTTTACAATCTTCATCTCCTTTTGTCTACTCTCCCATTCTCTTTGTTCTTGGGTGCTTTTTGCTTCTCTCTTTCTTTATTGAAATTAGGAGTTTCAGGAGCAAGGCACAGTCATTTACAGATAAACAAGTTGCACCTCCTTCATAAAACCCCTAAGAAATGCCCATTTAACATCATTTTTGTCAAATTTGCCACCTTTAAACATTGAATTACTTTTATTTTAAAAGCAAATGTTTACTTTTTTGAATGGGTATATTTTTTTAAATAATGAAATTGTCCAAAATATAGTTTGGAGTGAAACAGCTTTTGAACAATATATAAATTGCTTTGACTAACAATTTTGAGCATTAAGGTTTGAATTTTACTTTCATTTTCTAGGAGCATATCCCTTGATTTCTCAATTTTTGGGTCGCTTTATAAATTCTACTCCGAAAGTTAAACATGGAAATGAGGAATGAATAAACTTTGTTAATGAAATAGGGTGGCTTAAAGGACTAAGAGTAAAAGAAGTCAGAGGTTATGACCTATTATTTTGAATAACCTATTTTTGAGGAGGCCACATTCTGAAAATTGGGACTACGAATCAAGCGTGTTCTAGTTGCATCATGTATAAGCCTTGCTTGAACTAGAGTTGTCAAGTTTCACTTTAGAGAATGAAATCAGGGCTGGCCCTAAATGGAATCAAACAATAACTTTTCAGTTGAATTCATGGTCTTTGAAAAGCATGAACAGTTTTGGGGATCATGGTATTCATTATCTCCAAGAAGCTCATGCTCGATAATGCAGCAGTGTAACTGGAGGTGGGCAAGTTCTTGGCCCAACCTAACATTGTTGTGCATGATGTATTCTTACTGGTAGGCAGCAGAGCGTTAGAAAGCAGAGAACTGGGAAGTAGAGCTAGCAAATTGTTCATGTGGGCATAGAGTTGGAAGTTAAGATACTGGGAAGGCAAGTAATCTTGGAATCACACCTCAATCAGTCTAGCATGAAAGTAAAGATGTTTTTGATTTTCGGAACCCATCCAATTAAGCTAAGAGTCAGTTTTTTTTTTTTTTAATTTTTTTTTTTAATTTTTTATTTATTTATGATAGGCACACAGTGAGAGAGAGAGAGAGAGGCAGAGACACAGGCAGAGGGAGAAGCAGGCTCCATGCACCGGAAGCCCGACGTGGGATTCGATCCCGGGTCTCCAGGATCGCGCCCTGGGCCAAAGGCAGGCGCCAAACCGCTGCGCCACCCAGGGATCCCGTAGAGTCAGTTTTTTGCTAGTTGGCTGGTTACTCTAATTCTTGGTAATTCACATTTTTTTTAATTTTTTTTTTTTTTTTTTTTTTTTGGTAATTCACATTTTTAACAAAGAGGATCTGCCTTAGGCCCCAAACCGATGGTAAGCAAAAGTATCTAACTAAATGATGAAGCATTGCTCCATGTTCCTTATACATATATTATGGTAACCTTCTCTCGATGGCAGTTGATACTAGTTTCCATTTACTGTGATGATAGATTCCTCTTGTAATAAATACACTTAAATAAAAACATAAATGAATTTCAGTAAAAAATTCACAAATAATAAACAGAGAGCAAATATATCAAATCGTGAACATAGAGCACATGCAAATGAGGTTTAGCAAACGCTGGCACAGGGCCAGAACACAGGAGGCATGAACCTACCCCACACCAAATGCATCATATGGGGAAATCATCTAACTTCTCCGCCTAAAATGAGAACCTAGACCAGATATCTTACTATTAAACCCCTCATATTTCTTAAATCTTGAGATTTCAGTATATATATTGTTTGGGGATTGATGCAGTTGGGGGGTAGTGGAAAATTTTAAAGTTGCTAATGATAGCCTTCAGCAGCATCCCACTAAGGAACAGAGGAATTATTAAAGACTAGACTAACTTTGTTTCATAGAATTTTAGAGCTGGTAGTACCCTTAGCGAACATAAAGACAAATGCCCACTGCTAAACCCTCATTTAATAAATGAGAAAACTAAAGTGTCCCAGAAAACTTACGAGGCTCATTATCATATAGCTGAGTAGTTAAAGGCAAATAACTACTTGGACCCTTGGACCATGGACTGGACCCTCAGATCCACTATGATTCTCTTCAAATAATATATTATGGTCTTGTGATATGATTTTCTCAAACTTGTGATTGAAAGAAGAACTGAATGTCATGCCTGAATGCTGAAATTATTTACATCTAACACATGTCAGAAATGAAATAAGGCTTAGCCAAGTGGGTACCTGAAGAATCATGTGTCTTGTTTCATCAATACCAGCAGCTAATAAAAATAACTCAGTGCTACTAATTTTTTTCTGGGACATACACTGGGCAACTTTGTCCAAAAATATATATATTTTCTTTTTAGTGGTTGGATCTAAATAAAATATGGGGTGTAATCAGACCCCTTTCAGGAGAAACATTATAGAGAGTAGCAGACATTGTAAATTACTTCACAATTGTAAACAGTTGCATTCTTAATTTGTTTTTTCTAGTTGGAGATGTAAAATAAAAGCTATTCTTAAAATTGGAGAAGGGGAACGTTTATGTGCTGTTTTTTTTCTTCCCAGTCCTTTAGAGTCTATTGACTCTTCATCAATTTAATTATTGTGTTATATATGTCTAATGTACTTGCCACAGAGGAGGCTAAGTAGTTTCCTTCCCCCAAGGTAGCTTTCTATGTCTGGAAAGTAATCCTTCTGTGAGCCATGCTGGCTTCTTTGGAAATATCCTCCTATTGATTACAAGAAAGAACTTTAAAAGATGAGTCAAGAAATACTACTGAAGAAAAATGCCAGTGTTTTCTTTTTTAATTATGACCTAAAGCAAATCATTGAAACCTGGGATCCATAGAGCAGCAAAGAGGAGAAGAATAGTACAGTGCTAAGAGGATCAAGAGAAATGGAAGGAGATTGACTTGGACTAGAAGAAAGGAACTTGGGCAATAGATTGATTTGCAGCTGACTATGCATATGGAAAATGTATATTAACTTTGTTTCCATAATAAAGTGTTATGTATTATATCTAAAACATTTACCAAAAAAAAAAATAAAAAATAAAAAAATAAAACATTTGCCAGGGGGGGAATGTGAATGCTAGGGGGAAAGGGAACAAGGTTTTTGCAAGGTTGTAGAAATTAAAAAAAAAAATCTTAGTGCATATTTATTGTGCGCTATTGACTTCGCTGCACAGAAGCTTTCGATGGCTTCCCACAGTCTGTCAAATTAAATGCCTTCTCTTCATCTCCACACTGAGCTTCTTCCCAAGTGTGAGCCCCAGTTCCCTCACAGGGGTTGTATTTCAGCTAAGCTGACGTGTGCCAGAACATGCTCGGTGTCGCGCTGTCAACACATTTGTGCCTGGGCTGTTTCCCCAGGTGTTCTCCTCCCAGCTAACTCCTATCCTAGTCTTTGTCTTTGGAAAGTTTACTAATACCGCCAGGCTGATTTCAAGGCCTTATTCTGAGAAGCCCGACTCTCCCAACCAGATGCAATCTTTTGCCCTTCTTTCATCTGTAAAGCCGATTGCCTTTACTCCTGTTCCACTTAGGACTTACTGGCACACTCTCCGGGTCCCTCTTTCTTCCTCCAAGTGTGAAGTTCTTGACATCTTCCTGTGCATAGAAAAAATTTATACTCACCAAATTGAAAAGTTATATTAAATGCCTTACATTGTATTTTAAAGAACTGGTATCTAATACATGAAAAAAGTAAATGACCCAAAGTTTAGATCAATGTCCGGACCACAGAAGAAATGTCTCAAAGAGACATCAGATTTTTTTTAACTTTAGGAGAAAGGAGCAATCTCTTTAGTCTAAGGAATTCTAGAGACATTGCTGCCAAAAAAAAACAAAAAAAAAACAAAAAAAAAAACACCAGAATTTCAAATAAATTTAAAAAGATTCAGCTAAGTGGAGTTAATAGTCTAGAGAAGTAGCCTAAATGAACTGCAGAGGAGGAAAACATAGGGTATAGTCACGAAATAGTAAATATTTGTTGTATTATAGTTCTATGGTGAGAGAGGGTTTTGATAGCTTGCAGATCATTTGTATATATTATCTTTGTCCTCACAATCACCCTGGAATACTTAGGTACTATAACCCTTTAAAACCTTCTGAGATTATCTGTTTATTCCTTTCCCCTATTGGTCTTGTGTGATCAGAAACAGAAGGAACCATTTGCATGTACTTTTATTCCCCTAAAGGTTAAGCAGCTCTTCAAAATATAAACAAATGGAGAATGATTATGCCTATTATACAAAATAAGTCCCTCAGAGAAGTGTGCTTGATCATAGGGCTCAAACTTAAACATAGGTCTTCTTTGTCCATGCTCAGAGCTCTTTCTTCTGTGTCAAGGCCTTCAATGCGCTAGAATAGCAGGCCCAGGCAGAGGAGAGAAACCTGGAAATGCACATCTGCCGGATGTTATACAGGGATAGGAGTCATTTAAAAATTATAACCAGCCTAGTGAGACATAGATAATCTTTTTAAGTGGCCTAATAGTATAGATTAGAAAATATTCTGGAACAAAATTACAAGTATGTAGAAATAAAATTAAATAAAGATGTTGCATTAGTAGCATGACAACTCGCAAAATGAATAAAACTATAAATGATATATTTTTAGAAACAGGCTTTAGGAAAAAACTAGACAACTTGTACCTGAAATTACAGAAAGAAGAGATTTCCTCTATCCTCTGCTAATAATTGCTGTCTACATCTTCAAAAACCAATATAAGACTACCTTCAAGAAGCGATCCTTGACCTGCACCATTGTATTCTGATATCTTCTGGGCTTTCAATTAAAAATCAGTATTTTTTGAATGTCAGCCATGCATCTAGGGAATACATAGGTGAGCAAAATATTGTTCCTGGCCTCATATGGGAGAGGAGTGTAACAGACATTGTACATGCCCAGATGTAATCAGCCCCACTTTTCTTGGGCTCTTGCTGCCTATTCTGTCCCTGGTCCCAGCAGTGGCTCTGACCCAGCCTCTTAGGGATGAGGCTAGAATAAAAATATCATGAAGAGGCACTGAATGTGTATATTGAGTTCTTTGTATTATTATCTGGTCTGTATTATATTATTGGATTTTATGTTTTATCCATTAGCTTCAATATGTCCCCCCCAAAATGTACTCTAGATTATGTATCCTGCAGTGTGCATGATTGGCACTTAGTTCATGAACAAATTTAAATTCTTTAAGTATGTTGAAAAGAAAAGAAAAATACTTCTAAGATTCTATCTCAAGGCAGGCAGGGAAAATGATTTATTTATTTATTTATTTATTTATTTATTTATTTATTTATGTGAGAAAATCATCTCTTAAAAAAAAAAAAAAAAGAAAACACCCTATCATCCAAAACTCAGTTGATGAAATCAGAGTAAAAAAGAAGAAAAAGGCATTTGATGGTAATTTGGCTTTGGAGGTGATCCAGTTTGGCAGCTGGATTGGTTTTCAATTGCTATATAACAAATTACCACATAATTAGCAGCTTCAAAAAGCACCCATGTATGATCTCACAATTTCTGCAAGTAAGGAGTCAAAGCAAAGTTTACCTGGATTCTCTCTCTCTCTCTTTAAGATTTTATTTATTTGAAAGAGAGAGAGAGAGCATAAGCAGGGGGAGGAGCAGAGGGAGAGAGAGAAGCAGACTCCCAGCTGGAAAGGGAGCCCCCCTCCCCACCGTGGGGCTTGATCACAGGACTCTGGGGTCATGACTTGAGCTGAAGGCAGATGCTTAACCCACTGATCTACCCAGGCACCCCTTACCTGGATTTTCTGCTCAGGGTCTCACCAGGCTGCAGTGAAGGCGTGTGTTCTTATTGGGACTCCATGGGGTCACTGTGGGGAGTGAGGGAATAGGGAGGTGGGGGAAGGGGAGGAAGATTCACTTCTTGGCTCCCGCAGGTGATTGGAATAATTCATTTCCTTATGGCTATAGCACTAAGGGTCACATTTTCTTGCTGCTTCTGGTGAAGTCTGCCCTGAGTTCCTCTCATCTTCCTATAGCTACTTGCCATATGCCCCTCTTAGACCATGGCAGCCTGCTTCATCAGAACTCATGGACAGAGTGTCTGCTAAGACAGAGTGTTACATAAGGTAACCTAATCAGAGTGTGACATTCCATCCCCTTTACCATATGCTGTTTGTTAGAAGCAAGTCACAGATTTCTTCTCTCCTGAAAGAAAAGATTACACAAGGATATAATTCAACTGGTATCCCTTTAGGGTATGTGTACTATAACTGTTTTGTCTATTACAGTTTATTTATATGTAAAAGATCAGTTACTTTTGTCTGTAGCAATATTAGGAACCAAGACCAATGATTGAAAAGTCAACTTTTATTTTAGGAAATATATGCGAATACATGGAGGCATCATGTTAGAGATGAACAGTGGAGACAACCATCCCTATAGTTGTGGAACAGATACTCTAATAGGGAAGGCTAATATATTGAAGACAGACTGATGGTCCTGGGATTGAGTCTCCCATCAAGCTCCCCACACGGAGCCAGCCTCTCCCTCTGCCTATGTCTCTACCTCTCTCTGTGTCTCTCATGAGTAAATAAATAAATAAAATCTTTAAAAAAAAGATAAAAATCCTACTCCCATACATAATTATAGTTTTTAATTACTATAAGGAACAGGGTTAAGAAAAGGAGCAAGGTTAAGAAAAAAGATAAACGAGGGAGCCCCACTTGGGTGTTAGAGAAGATGGCAACAAAAATGTACTCCAGATTTGACATGGCATGCTTCCCTAAAGAAATGTTATTTGACCACCTACAGAATGCCTAGTAACTATCTGAGAGGGAAGAAAGGGAACTTTAGGTGGGGAGAATTTAAGTTCAAAGGACCTGTGGCAGGAAAGACTAAGTCTGTCTGAGAGACTGGAAGAAGTCTGGTATACCTATAAGAGATGCAGTGTGGACAGATGAAGATGGAGAGGTGGAACAGAGCTATAGGCCACGTTGAGGATTTTACATTTATCCTAAATGTGGTGGGAATCCACGGAGGGGGTTTCAGCAGGGAAGTGGCAAGATCTGATTTGAAAACACTAAGGCGAACTAGGGGTGGTAGAAGGGGAGGAGGGCGGGGGGTGGGAGTGAATGGGTGACGGGCACTGGGGGTTATTCTGTATGTTAGTAAATTGAACACCAATAAAAAATAAATTAAAAAAAAAAAAAGAAAGAAAACACTAAGGGAGGGGCAGCCCGGGTGGCTCAGGGTTTAGCGCTGCCTTTAGCCCAGGGCCTGATCCTGGACACCCAGGATCGAGTCCCACATTGGGCTCCCTGCATGGAGCCTGCTTCTCCCTCTGCCTGTGTCTGTCTCTCTTTCACTCTGTGTCTCATGAATAAATAAATAAAATTAAAAAAAAAAAAAAGAAAACACTAAGGGAGCAAAAAATATTTTGCACTTTTTTTTTATCCTCAGTAACTTTAAAGGGTTCTTACCTGCTATATGCAGTACAGTACTTTTTTTGTGAAGTTGTTGACAATGTTGCGTTGGTAGTCTCTGGGGAAGGTCCTGCTTAAATCAAAGTAATTTGTACTTAACATGTCTCAGTTAACATTTTTAGACTATTGTTTTTGGCATGGTAATTTCTGTGTCTTGTGTTACTTTATTTTTCTTATTTTTTAATGATTACATTTTTATTTTCGGAACATAGTAATGCAAGTAACATACTTCTTTTCATGTTTGTTATCCTAACTTTGTCTAAGATGTTAGAAAGACCTTTGATATAAATAGCATGTTAAAAGTAAATTGGCCTTATTTTGGAAGATTCCAGGTAAGCGCTATATTTTTTTTCCTGTGCTATTCAGGGAATTTAGAGTAAAATAATGTTTCCAGTTTCTGCTCAAGTAATAGTATTTTTCCTGTGATTTTTATCTAATTAGTTCTAAAACTCTATTTATATCTGAAAGCCTCCTGCAGCAACCTCGTTCCCACATAGAATTCACTGTTTGCAGAAAAAGGACACACTGCTGAAGATTTTTGCTACCAATTAAATAGCAAAACCCATCCCACAGAGAAAGCACAGACTAAACTTTATCTCATTAAGACAAAGTCCAGATGCCTTGTTTACTTGTGGTTGAAAATCAATACCCGATTGTCTTTTAAAAATACATAACATGCAACAGAAACAAGAAACAGAAGGTGTGTATTTATTGCTTTGTCTAAACTAGTAATTAAAATGCAAGCTTTTATTTTCAGTTGGACAGTTCTACCAAGTCAACAACAATAGTTAGGGTGATACAGACACTCAACAGGGAGAATTCTGTGCTATGGTAGAGTATTACTGATTGCCTGGTGCTTAGCTGACACTCAGATAATTGCTGAATGAATGAATAATGAGTGATTAAATGAAGTTAGACTTCTGAATTACAGCTATTATTCTCACTAATTTGGTAGACAGTTAGCAGAGTATGGCCACCAGAATTGGGCAGGACTGGTGTCACTATGGGGGATGATGATTTCTTGGATGCAACTTGAGTAAAATCCAGAATGGATCCAATTACTCAGAAGTACAGGATACCTTTCATTAAAATTCTGGGGAAATAATTTCTTCTGATTACCCAAGTCATTTTGATGACTCAGGTAAATGGTTTTGATTATAGCCATGAAACTCTTTGTTTCAATTTGCATATGGTCAGTGACACAAATTTTCTTCCTGCCCTTTGAGAGCAAAGATGTATATTATTCACTGTAGCATTTTTACATAGGAAGAAAAAAAAAAGCTACATTTGGCTAGTTCTTATTGGGAAATTGTGTCCCAAGGGTACAATAAAGATGCCAATTTTAGGAAACAGATGTAGAAGTGGACACATTGAATTATGAAGATGGAGCAGAATACAGACAATTAATAATACTGCTGCTCTGAAATATAGATGAGAGTTTTAAGAAATGTTTTTGGTAGTTGTCTCGATGTTGTGCAATGAGATGATCTAGTCTGCTTTGCACAGCTAATTTAAATGTGCTTTATTCCCTGAAGTCTATGTCTAAAATTTTGAAAGGCAGTAAAAACTCAGAAATAATGTCCGTATATGGGCATTTTCCCAAGGAGCTGAGTTTTTAGGATGATACTAGCCCCATAGGGTACATTTATGTTTAAGGCAACTAATGACACAGACATAATATATCAAAAAAGCTACTTAAATCTCTATGCATAGTGCTTCCTGCCCAATTTACTTTTTTTTCTATTTGGGAAGGATATATTTGATATTTATTTGAAAACTAATTGTTCATACTATCTAATAAAAATAGGGATATAAAGAAAGGTTCTTTGTCTAGTGCATAATTAACTAACTCCTGTAGGGGCCTGTTTTCTTATTCACTTTTCTCTAATATTACTAGTTAAAAATCATTTGGAGGAAGAAAAACAAATGTGGGTTCTCATACCCATACTTGCTTAGTTGAAAATATATAACAAGTTGACAATGGTTTAAATGCATCATTTTATTAACCTTGGAATTGGTTAGACTTTCTCACTTTGTGTAAAGCATTTGTATTTCTTAGAAATATGAATGGAACCTATTTTATGTTCAGGATAATTCTTCCCTTTATCAAACCCCTAGCTTTTCCATTCTATACGCTACCCCTCTTTGGGGCACCCAGATAACAATACAAGACTTTGTCCCTTTCTTTTTTCTCTTGCCCATTCTCTAGTGCTCAGGACCCTGGCTTCTGTGCTTGGGGCATGAGTGCATTGATCCCATGGGCTCCACCATAAAGCCTAGTACATGGTAGAAGCTTAGTAAATATCAGTGTCTTTAAGCCCTTTGGGTCTCAACTCCCTTACCTATATAATAGACATAATTATAGTATCTACTTCATAAAGTGTTTATGAAAATTAGATGAGCTAAATGTGGGATGCCTGGGTGGCTCAGCGGTTGAGCATCTGCCTTTGGCTCAGGGCATGATCTCAGTCCCAGGATCGAGTCCCACATTGGGCTCCTTGCATGAAGCCTACATCTCCCTCTGCCTGTGTCTCTGCCTCTCTCTCTCTCTCTCTCTCTGTCTCTCATGAATAAATAAATAAAAAATCTTAAAAAAAATTAGGTGAGCTAAATGTAAACTAAATTAGCTAAATATAACAGGTAAGATAGTTAAACAGAGCTTAGCATATAGCATCATCATCATCATCATCATCATCCTTCTATAAAATTTAACTGCCCATTAAAAGTAGAGATGTTACCCACTTTAAGAAAATAAAATATAGGTCATTTCTCTTTTTTCTCATCTCTTAGACTTAGTAAATATTCTAGGGGCCCTCAGAATCACGTATGCAACACCTTTGCTTTACAAGTGAGAAAAAAGGAGATCCATGGAGTATCTTACACAAAATCACATAGCCAGTTAATGAACACCTGAATCCAAGTGTTGTGGTAACTGTAAGGTCAGCACATGTTTTCTATGCAGTAGATAGCTTTTCTGAAGCTTCCCAAGGTCCTAGAGGCACAGACTTCAATATTAATATCATGTGGGTTTATCCGAAGTTGAAATTCCTTGCCCTGGTTATCAGTAATCTGTCTATAATAGTCTGGATGTTATTTCCTATGTCTCATGCCACAGTGACCGATTATCAAAAAAAACATAGACGTTGCTTCATGATGAAGTCAGAGAACTTCCTGCTCCAAAAGCTTTCCGCATGCTCCTTCCAGCTCAGTGGCAGGCAGAGGCAGGGGTTCCCAGCTATGCACCAGGAAGCCTTGTGGCCCTTAGGAGGCCCCATGTTTAGTTTAATGCACTGCTGCCACTGTATTGAAATTTTTAATATTTTTTGAACAAAGAAATTCCATGTTTTATGATCCCTTGGCCTTACAAATTATCTTGTTAGTCTTGCATGGAAGCAGTAGATCTTTATGGTAAATCCCTAGGCCCTCAGGAAACTTCTGATCTGCTTTGCATGGGAGGAGGTGAGATGCTTTGAATAACAAAACTTAGGACTGTAAAACCCTCAGTCAGTCCAATGAGAACTGTATTTTCTTTGGACAAGCACACAGCATTTTATTTAAGAAGAGAGTTCTTTAGCTTTATAATGCTGGTGAAAGAGAAAAGACCTGCTTTGGGATAGCTATAGCCTTAGGTCTTAGAGGATGCTAAGCTTTGAGCTCTATAGGTTTAACCTGGACTAATTCTTCTTGAGCTTTGTTCTGAGTTTTTAAAATAAAGGGTATGGTTTTATATATAAGAATAAAATTAATTGTCCTTTATTATAATCTATGCAGAAGAAAAAAATAACTTTATTGTGATGGAGGCCAGCATTTAATCATCCAGCTGAATTAATGGCTCTTTTGGAGGGCATCTGGGTGGCTTAGTAGTTGAACGTCTGCCTTTGGCTCAGGGCATGATCCTAGGGTCCTGGAATCGAGTCCCACATTGGGCTCCCCTCATGGAGCCTGCTTCTCCCTCTGCCTATGTCTCTGCCACTCTCCGTGTCTCTCATGAATAAATAAAATCTTTTTTTAAAAATGGCTCTATTGTAAAAGTAAGGTAAAAACATAAAAAAATAACGGAAGTACATTGCTAAAAGGCAAATAACTTTGGATCTAATTAGCAGTCTGTTAGCATTTTGGTGTAGATAACTTGCCGTGTTCAAACTAGTAGTTTCCAGGACAAGGGGCCACCTTTATTTTTTTTTAATTCTGGTATAGTTAATAGACAGTGTTATATTAGTTTCAGGTGTACAATATAGCAATTCAGCAATTCTATATATTACTCAGTGCTCATTATGATAAGTGAGCTCTTAATCTCCTTCACCAATCTACTCATTGCCCCATCCACCTCCCCTCTGGTAACCATCTGTTTGTTCTCTATAGTTAAGAGTCAAGGGGCCACTTTTATATGGGTCCAAAGAAAGGCCTGGCCAAAAGACCTGCCCATCATGGAGGGTCCCTCCAAACCATTTACCTCTTGGCCAGGAAAGAGGGCTAAAGAAGCAGACTGGTGGGAAAGAGGGAGCTCACTGTGAATCTTTGCCCTTTGCATTAATTCTAGTTGACCTACTTGAGCAATGATTGAGGAATTTTTGATTCAGTTTGCCCTGATCTATCCCCTGGTGAGCATGAGCTTGTTATTTTTTAATGAAACCATTTTCACAGCCTGTTGTCTTAGGTGTCAGTAATAGAAGAGAGCGAGGTTTTCTCTCGTTTTTATTCCATTTTTTTTTTCATCAATTCTTCTAGTGCTGCTTGTGCTACTGAATTGCTTTGGAACCAGCGTCTTGCTGCAGAGCATACTATCTAGAAACAGTAGGATAACACTAACAAAGGAATACAAATTTTCTCAGAAAATGAGAGATGAGAAAAAATATATATATATACAAGCAAATACCTTTTCAAAATTATGATTGTATATTTTGTCATCCCCTTTGACTTATATAAAGAAATCTATTTCGGAGGTACTTGTCCCACCAACAAACTTTCCAGGCCTAAATCATCACCTATCTCTGGAAGTCAACAGGAAAAAAAAAATAGTGTATAGTTTTTGCTGCTAAAGGAATTCTGTTTGCTTACATTACTTATTTATTTTAACATGACTGTTTTCATCCTTTGGCAGTAAGGGTAGGTAAAGATCAATCCCTGCTCTACCAGGAGGAGATTTCCCAACTAGAGACATTTTATCCATAGTGTAAGGAGGGGTGAATAGTAGAGTTAGTTTCCCATTTGTGGGATTTCATTACTGCCTTTCAGAAATTGCTTTAGTGGGATTGAAGTTGCCTTCACAAATTATTCATGAAGCTTCAGGAGTGGAAAGGAGTTTCAGTTAGATAGCTAGAAAGCAGCTGGGTACAGAAGTCAAGCTTAGCTAAGTCTTAAAATAATACAAATGGAGTAGCAATACTGCAGAAAATAGTAGATTTATTTTATAGTATCAGTATGCACTTCTGCACATCTAAAGCACCACTAAAGGCAATGCATTCACAGTATTCAGTTCAGGTTTGTAGATAAGATGTCCTTAGCTACCCAGCCAGATATCTTCATTTGTTTTTCTGTTTCTTAATAAAACTATCAGAGAAGAGGTTTTCAAAAATGAGTACCATTATCATAATTTTAATCTGATTTACATTCAAAATTGTCTTCCAGGGTTGATGCCTAGAGCAGAAACATATAGTAAGCTATCTTGGAAAAAACAGGTTATATAGGAATTGCTTTTTGAATTCTGTGTTTATTTTTTTAATATTATTTATTCATGAGACACACACACACAGAGAGAGAGAGAGAGAGAAAGCTAAGAGGCAGAGACACAGGCAGAGGGAGAAGCAGGCTCCATGAGGGGAGCCCGATGTGGGACACGATCCCAGGACCCCAGGACCACACCCTGAGCTGAAGGCAGGCGCTCAGTTCCTGAGCCACCCAGGTGTCCCTGAATTCTGTTTTTTAAAACAGGCAACTCTGTAGCTTACGGAACGGCTGGCTATAATAAAATATCAGAAAAATGCCTGCTTTAGGTTTTTAATTTCAAATGAATAAATGATCACAGGAAGGAAATATCAACATGCTAAATATTCTCTGCATAAACCTGGTAAAATTACACCCATATCCATATTTCAGAGGTGGGAGCTTGGTAATTAAACTGCAGAAATAATATCCTTGTTCAATATTTAGAAGAAAAAAAATATTTGGAAATGTTAATGGTTCTCAATAGAACTTCCTAATCAAGTCCAGAGTGCCAGTTGGAATGATTCTAATTCAGAAGATACTCCAGGATAACTTTAAGGTACAGTAAGTGTGCTGTGGATTATCAGTACAGCCCACCTAGCGTGTGTGTTATATTTTAACAGGAGGAGTTTCTTACCTCCTTTCTTAATATTTACCATTGATTCCTCCAGTCGTGCTCCACAGCCAACTGGTATGATCTGGTCACAAAAGTTCCATCTTGGAAAATTCGAATTACTCACATTCACTCAACATGTTATGTTTCACCCTATGATCTCTCTACAGTAACTCCTATTACACTGGTGGGGAAGGTAACACTGCAGTCCACAGATACAACTTTGACATTCGCGCTGAACCATCTAACTCTTCCATCTCTCCTACTCCCACATTGCACTGTATCATGAAGTGACACATGGCAGAGCAGAGTACAATAAATCTAAGCCAATGGCTACTATGTTTCCCCAAGGGTAGAAATCCCTACTGTTTCTTTTCTCTTTTGTTGCCAGGTTAAAGGGTGGATTTGTGGACGCCTAATACTGTGCATGCTGATCTGAAGGAATTTCCCTGAGGGAATGTATGATGTATATACCCTATTTATAGTCTCCTGGGAGATTTTTACTTTTAGATAGTCACAGTTAAATCAATATGGCCTCAGTCCTGTCCTTATGAACTAGTAATATATAATTGGCTGAATTTGTTTATAAAACATCTGATAAATGAAAATTCTCTTATTTTCCATCTTGTGACACTTTAAATCATTTTACCGTGACAAGATTTCTATAGTGGTCTATTAGTAAAGTGTTTATATAATTCACACTCTCTTAAAAAATTGCTCTGCTGATTCTTTAAGTGATGCCAAGAAGTCCTAACATTTTTAGACTAATTAATGACCAATCATTTTTAACTGGAATACTTTCTCTTAGCCCCAAAATGTTGTCTGTTATATAATTTTTGTTTACTGACTCACAGAAGAAATAACTATTAATTACTCAATAATGAACCAACTTTCTGGGAGGAGGGGGTCCTTGGGTGAAAATTGAATAAATTTGTAAGCTATTTAGTTCTTTTAGGCTTCAAAGATCTCTTTCTGTAAAATAAATAAATAAATAAATAAATAACCTAATTTATTTTTCAACGTACATTAAAAAGTATTATGAATACCTCTCCAAAAATACCTTTTCCCCACAAAAATAACATGGCTCATTTCATAATTTGTACAACATCGTAGTTGAAAAAAGTTGAGAGATTTGTCATCAAGATGGTTAAGACACTATCTAGTAAATACATTTTGTCTATCTTTCATAGATATTCTCACTGACTTCTAAGAGTTTACATTTAAAATAGGTGGTATTGACAGTGAAAGACAAAGAAAGAGTGCTAGATCTATTAGAAAGAAATGACAGTTATCTGTCTAGCCCATCTTTTATAAATGATTTAATATATGAAAATTGTTCAGCATAATTTCTGCAACTGTCAGAAAATGAAAATCAGTATAATACATGGGAAAATAATTTAGATTAGTTGTAGTCCCAGGCTACCAAGTTTCTAAAACTGTGTCAGTTTGGAGGTCAGTTAGCCTCTTTCATCTAAGATTTCTCCTTGTTTAAAGAGGGTTAAGAAGCTTGTCACCAGCTGGTTGTGAATTAAATATGCAAGGTGCTGTGAAAAATGGAAAAGTATTCTGTGAGAGTTAGCTTCCAAGAATCCATTTAGAATCACCAACTTTTAAAGCTAGAAGAAGCCTTTGGATATCATGAATCTCCCTGTTTCCATTTGGAAAATAAGGAAACAGGCCCAAGGAGGTGGTGACCTTTGCTTTCTGTCACAAAGGGCTTGGCCCTCTATTCAGATCTATGGATACCCTGAGCCATCTTATTTGTTTACTTGCGTGTTTGTTTGGTTTGGTTGTATTTACCTTTAGAGGGTAGCCCAAAGGATAAACACCATTGGGATCATTAAGAAGCATAGGATACTAACTTTCTCTCTTTTGAAAATGTAGAAGTCAAGAATGAGCATGCCGTAGATTTCTTTAGTTACCAAATCCCTTGTTTAGAAGTTCTAGGGAGTGTGTCTGTTTTGGAACCTTTTAGAAATGTACCTTGCGAAAGTCACCTGGAGAGTTTTCAGGTAGTCATTTTTCAAATCCTGGTTTTAACCCACCAGTGGTGTCTGGAGAAATGGGATAAGTAAGGCACCCCCCAAAAATCTCTGTTTCCTTTTTATTTGAGTGATTTATCTTTTGCTGAGTCTACTTAATTAAGAATCAGAATTTTTTACTGTCCAACAGGTAAAGATTTAGAATCCTTCTTGTCCAACAATGAGAATGGAGATTATGATTAAGAAATAATGTCATTTTCATAAGGTTTGGGGCATACTTTTAAACTATTTTCAAGACAAGCAATGAGCTTAAAAGCCTAAAACAATAGAACTATCTAGAATAATATCCAATAGAGCTATAATGGGCATTGTGTATGTAATTTTAAATTTTCTTATAATTACACTTTTAAAAAGTAAAAAGGTAAAATTAATCTTAACATTATTTTCAACTCAATACTTCTAAAATATCATTTAAACATGTAATCAATATTTAAAAACAATCAATGAGGTATTTAATGTTCTCTTTTTTAATGTTTTTGAAATCTAGTGTGTATTTTATATTCACAGCACATCTCAACTCAGATGCTAAATTTTAATTGGAAATACATGATCTGTATTTGATTTCATAGAATTTGCATTTGAAAAAGCAAATTTATCTACCTGAATTACACCAAAGATACTTAAAAATTTTCCAGTCACTAAATTGAGTATCAATCAATTTTAAATTTAAATTAATAAAAATACAAATTTAAAATTCACTTCAGTTGTAAAGCTAGCCAGATTTGAAGTGCCTGAAAGCCACTTGTGGCTAGTGGCTATCTTGTAGAATAGAACAGTTCTAGAAATCTGTGCAATGCTCATGTTTTAGCTTACCCCTCTGTATGTAGGAGAAAAGGGAGGCAAAAATCAGTCTAACAATCTGTTTTATCTTATTTTATTGACTAACTCTTTATTTTGTTATGTAAACATCTTTCACATACCTTCTGTAGTAAATACTTAGATTTTTCTTTTCAAACTGAATAGTAAAACATCCATTATAAAGACTGATGGGAAGATAAATGTTGGGAAATTGCCTTAACTGTGATGGTTAGTATTTGAATTGACCAGATTTCCTTTCCAGCAGTTTTGGATGCTTTCTGGGTTTGTATAACCCTGTGCACAGCTTTCTAAGTACTTTCAGTGTAACCTGCTTTGTTTCACTTGATTGCTCTAGTATGGTTAAGGACAAGTGTGTTTGAATAATAACCGGCCTATCAAATTGCCAACTGGGAGATCTGTGGAATATGCTTAAGGCAGCTTTTTGCAACATTTCTTTTACCTGGCAAGAATTTTTTAGGAAAAAATGTTCATTGCACAATGGATTCTTAACTGACAGATTCTAGAAAATACTTATTTATCTAACATGTATGCTTATTTAATACCACTAACTCAAAAAAAAAAAAAACCCCACAAAAAACAAAGGTCCTGTGGCCATATAGAGAGATAATATAGCAAAGAAATTGAAAGCATGGTTCAGGAGTCAGACTGGCTGTATTTACATAATTATTTCACCACTTATAAATTATGTGAATTTATGCAAAATTACTTCACCTCTTCAAATCTCAGTTTCTTCATTCTAGAATGGAGATAGAAATAGGACTACTTAGTAGGGATGTTAAAGAATTAAGTGAGAGTATATCCTCAGCCCTATGCCTGACACAGAGTAAGTGCTCAGAATATGAATTATTCTTATGCAAGACTCTTAGAACTATAGGCATTGTCACACTTTAATCCCACCTCCAAAAGTTAAGAGAAACAGTAAATGACTATGGTGAAGTAAAATCAAAGTGTATAAACCTGAGCAACAGAAAGTCAGAGGCCTCATCTCCAGTTTCATTTTTTTCTTTACTGTTTCTTTTCTTTTTTTTTTTTAAGTTTATTTATGTTTTTTAGAAAGCTCTATACCCAGCCTGGGGGTTCAAACTTAAGATCCCGAGATCAGGACTCATGTGCTCTTCTGACTGAGCCACACAGGCGCCTCTGTTTCTTTTAGTTTTAGTTAGTATGCAGGGTTTTTCTGTCAAGAAGCAAAAGGAATTGTTCATCAGTTGTGTGAGAACTGTGTTTTTCCTACCTGTTCCAACATGACTAATTTGCATCTGTTTTGAAATGAGACTTTATAAACAAATTCTCTAAAACGATTCTGTGAATAATAGATCAGACTTGCAATCAAGGTATGGTTTTATGTTCTGAAAATTATAGCAAAGATAAACATCATAAAGTACATTTGCTGGTTTATGTAGTGCCAGATTGGTAAATTATTGTACTTTTTCGCTGTCCTATTGTTGTTGTCATTGGTTGTTTTTAAATTTACATTATTCTTCATATTCCTGGACTCCTATTTCTCGGAGCCCTTTTCTGTATTATTATTATTAATGTGGCTTGTGTAATGTTCATAGTGTTTGTGTAAAAATAGATCATCTCTGGTAGGTAATTTTCAGTATTAAAGCAAATGTGCCTACTCATTGAATATGAAAAATATCCCTCTGGAACAAATGTAGAACTATCCATCTCTTGAACAGAGATCTTACGGGCTTTACTTATCTACCTAAATGCCTTGGAAAGATGGCTTGGAAATCTTTAGCATACTTTTGGGAAGCAGTCAGTCATTTAGGTAGTTTCCTAAACAGCAAACTCCTTGCAATAATCAGGTTATTGTAAGTAAAAATATTTTAGGACGAGGGTCTTTGTCAGCTAAGTAAAAACCAACATTGAACTGATGTTTGAGATGCATTATCACAGGCAAAAAGAAAAAAAAATATTACTTTGCTCTTTAAGAAAACTAGTCACAGGTTCATAGTTGGGTCAGCCATGTCAGAGACACAGGATTTTAGAAATATGACATTATTTTTAAAACCATTAATATTAAGTTGTTAGCTCTGCATGTGGATGGAATTTCAGACCACTTACTTTTTCACATTTAAAAGTAAAACTACGTGAGAAATTGGCGCAAAATCAGAAATGTCAGGATATTTAAGTTGAGGTATGGTTATTTATTCTTAAATATATTGAATTCAAACAAATAGGACACAGGTTCACATAAAACATGAATGCATTTAAAAATATGCTTTCTTTATGAGCTAAAATATATTTTTTCTTCCAGATTTGAATATACATTCTTTAAATCTCGCAATTTATTTGTGTGAGGAGTGAAAGAGAAGTGTATGTAGAAGACCAGAGTTTATATTAGTTTAAGCATTGCCATACTTGTCTAAGCCTTGGACATGCCTAATACCTTATATTTTGTTGACATCTTGTATGGGCTTCTAATCTTGGATTAAAACCCATGTGAATATCCATTAAGATCCTTAGAGAGGAAAAAAAATACTTTACCACATTAAATTAAGCGTAAGAAGAGCACAAGACAAAGGCCTTTTTGGTGGAAAGTGAGAATAGGTCCAAGATCTGTCCTTCCCAACAAGGCAGGGATGTGGCCATGGTGTCTCCAGCTGTCAACATTTTTGTCTTCAAGACAGACTAGCAAATCATAGCTCTGCAGAAATTTATCTGTATGTGTTAGGGATAACATCAGCTTTGAGGGACTGAAAAATCATCTGCATCTCAAAGGATAAGCAGGCAGTACATAAAGAAGTACAGAGGGCTTCAGAAAAATCAAAGGCACGGATGTCCAAACTATGCAGCTGTGCTGAGTGTGCTCAGAAGAAAGAAATATACTTTTTAAAAATTTTATTTATTTATTCATGAGAGATACAGAGAGAGAGAGAAGCAGAGACACAGGCAGAGGGAGAAGCAGGCTCCATGCAGAGAGCGCAACGTGGGACTCGATCCCGGGACTCCAGGATCACGCCCTGGGCCGAAGGCAGGTGCTAAACCGCTGAGCCACCCAGGGATCCCCAAGAAAGAAATATTTGAAAAAAAATCAGTGTTGTAGTAAAGAGTGAGATAAGACTGAAAAAACGTGGACATGTGAATGCTTAGTCAACTGTATATGCATAAACTGTATCGAGGCATAATAGTGATGTCAGAGACCCCCTACCAATTGGTTGTAATAATATGAGAGTGAGCTGGGGCAGAGGAGTGGTTGAAGAAATACATGGGACAAACATTAAAGAAATTATATAGGAAGAGTCACTGCAGGTTATGATGGATGATTAAAAATGAGTCAAGACAAATTTCAGAATGGGTACCAGCAATAACACAGTTATCAGACACAGTTATCAGAGCATTACATAGAGTGAATGTTAGATGTTGTTTGAAGAGGACTGAAGTTTTTGATGTTTCAATTTTGTATTTGAACTACATTGGTAGTTCAGCCCCTGAGCAACTTCTAGGTTTCCGTTTTGAAACAATAGTCATCCTATTAGAGCCTGATTTTTTTTTTCCTCAGCTTGTTACTGAAATATAGCCAAATAAAAGAATTCTGGACATACCAGAGCTCAAAAAAATAAGTAGAAAACAAAATTGGGGAGGTGCATTGCTTAACATGCGTAATTTAAAGTCCAAGGAGGACATTCAGGTAGGTTGCCTACTGGAAGTTGTTATCATGGGACTGGACCTTTCGCCACTGGCCAACACTGGAAGAAAAAAAGTATATAGCCATCAGCAGAAATAATAATTTTGTTGTAATACGAAAATTAATAAGGACATTTTTGTTCCTCATTTTAATATCAGAACCATCAACTCAATCCATTGCTATCAATAGCAATGGAAAGTTCTGACACTTTCAATTGTAGAACCCTAAAATAATACACTGTGCTATTAAAAACCTTCTTTCTATGTTTTATAGTTCTGTGAAACATCATTGAAAATCCTTTGGCTTTAGTTCTTATTTAGTGATGATCAAAATGAATTTCAATGAAAATATAAATTCTTTACAAGAATAAAATGAAATTGAGCAGTATAACATTGAATGTTCTCTTTTTACAAATTATAATCTGCAATTTTTTATAATATGAGCAATTCAACATATCTGTATAATAGGGTAAAATCATAAATAGCACACTTGTATTTTCAAAGCATGTTTGAAACAAAATGAGGTCTTTATGAGTATGAAAGATTTTTTTTTTCTTTAATTACAAAGCACAAAGGGAATAGATGACAGAAACAGGGAATCCATATTTACTGCAGTGGTTGAAGACATTTCACCTCACTCTGGAAGATCTCCCACCACCGATTCCAAAAGGGCTCCAGTCCTCCATCTGGGTTCAGATATAACGTGAAGGAACCCATCTCTCTTCTCTCCCATTTTACACTGTGTCCTTTTCTTACATACTCTTTTTTTTTTTAACTGTTAAGAAATTTTTTGTGGTTTTATTATATCATGAGCCATTGAAACATCCAAACAAATCAATATCTGGGCGGTCAATATCTGGGCAGTGAGGCAGCTGCTTTCTCCTTCACTTCTTTGGGTTACTAGAGCAACTTGTCAGTAGATTAAAAAAAAAAAAAAAAAAAAAGACAACTTTTGCATTACTTAAGTCTTTCCAAGGCATGGGCTGGTACAACACAAACTTCTCCTGTCAGATGCAACTATTCTAGCATCCAAACATCATGCACAATACCTCGGTAGTAGCAGCGCACTGCGCCTGCTCCCACCGCGGCCCTGCTCATTTATATATGATATTTGGAGCATCTGGAGGAGTGTGAATAGTTATCAGGAAGAGGAGGGAGGAGGAAATAGCATGAGTGCCTGGCTGGGAAGAGGTCAGCCGAAGTTGTGCAGGGCAAGCCTGAACATGTCATTGGTGCAAACCCAAGCATCATTGATGTTCTTTCATAGGAACATCTGGTGGAACCCCATGATGGGGTCTTCATCAGCCTTGGGCTGGCCCACTACCATGCTGATGATGCAGCTATCTGGCATGGGCTGAGGGTCCTGTGCCGTGATGCTGTGCTGGATTTTCTGGAACGGAAGGCTAGACAACTTCTCCACAATGGCAGCTTTCCCCTGGAACTGCTGTCCTTCCCACGTAAGGCATGATGCATCAATATAAATTGCGCCTAGTTGGGTTCTGTCGTTATCAAATAACTGGTAGTAATGCTGAATGAAGTTGGATCCAATCTGCTCCCAAATTGGCTTGTCTCCCATTCTGGAGTGTCACCTGGCCTCATTGAGACCCGAGGGGCTGGCACGATGGTGGCAGCGGCGGCGGCGGCCCTTTTCTTACATACTCTTAATGTATTGGTTGCACCAGTCAGCCAAGTCAGATGCTTCATTCTTAACGTATCCCTCAACTCCTATCCAACCAAAGACCTTGTCTTCTCAACTGATCTTTTAAATTTTGCTTCTCATCTTTACCAAAACCACAGTCTAAGTACAGTCTCCATAATATCACCAGCTTTGCAATTATCTCCTGCCTACTCATCCACTTTTCTGTCTTCCACCTTTTCGAATTCTTTTTCCACACAGCTACTGGAGTAATTATTTTTAAATGGAAATTGGGACCTGTTACTCTTTCCTGAAAAATTCTTTAATGGCTTCTTGCCAGGATTCATTCAAGTTTGTTTCTACCTGTCGGGCCCTTACTCTCACTCCAGCCTTATCCACACTCAGTTACTTGCGACTTGTGTTCTAGCTCTACCAGACTTGCTATGCTTCTTCATAACTGCTCTGTTGAGCCCTACTTCTGTAACATGGCAAGCGTATAAAGTGCCTTTTGCCTACTTGCCCACCTAACCAGGTCTTCTTTCAAGATTTTGCTAAAATATACTCTCCTCTAACCTCTTCCCTTGCAGGCACAATGTGTTCTCTTTGCTTTATACTTCTGTCTATTATTCCTGTATTTGTAATCATTTTTCAGTTTTTCTATTACACTGTGAATTCTTTAAGGATAAAGACTATTTATATGCACAATGTATTTGCAAGACCAAACACAGAACCCAGTATATAATAGTTACTCAAGAAATATTCCTACATGAGGTTGAAAAGCAGGCAGAAGATGAGCTTAAAGTTAGGACAACAACCAGTTCTCTTCTTAGCCCTACCACCGTCAAGCTTTCATTTAAAGCCTATTGAAAAATACATAGATATCAACTATAGATATTTCCACATGTGCATATATATGTTGTATATATATTTGAGATGTATACAAGTAGTTATACTTATATATATATAAAATATTTGGTTTTGAAAGGAACTGTTCTAGTTACTTTCTTTTAGAGCAAATCATTTTTTCACACTCTGTTACTAATCTAGCAAAAGGCCCTTTATGGAGTAAATCAGTTAATGCTATTCACAAAAGTGTTTAGTGTACTAAAGTAGAATACTTTTTTGAGTGAAAGACGACAGACAAATCTGAGTATCCTGATGGGAAGAGAAAATGAGTGGGCCTTCTTGTGAAGATGAAAAGGTGACATGTGCACTTATTTGCTGGTGTAATGAGAATGTCCGTGTCTCAGCTTATTAAAATTTGGAAGTTTATATTAAAGCTAGTTGTAGTGCTTCAATTAAGTTAGCAAATATGGATGCCAATATTATCACAAATGCAATATTAGAACTGATGTTTGGTCCTGTCTTGAATGCAATGATTAAATTAAGTCTAATACTCAACTCCCTCCTATTGAATAAGAAGTAGAGAGCCTGGCATTTTGCTCATCACAGAAATCTCCTTGGTATGCTGTTGTTTGGTATTTATATAAATAAGCTAGTAGAAAAGGTAAACAGACTCATCATTAAGTTGTTGTATTGAATCAATAAAGCGATAATTGAGTCTTAACATTCCCAAACAGAAATCTTGAGGATGACTATTATGGGAATAGTTTTTTAAAAGAAGAAAACATTAAATCACCAAAAGAGATTTGTTTGTAACATCTCATGATGCTTATGTATTTAACAACAACATAATAAAATAAGGAAAATCCACGCACATACCACTGGAGTGCTTATCCCTTTATAACTGTTTATCAGTTTGGAAAAGATGTCTGGCTAAAAGTAATGAATATATAATAGGTATATATTATATATGTTACTTTTAATATACTCTAATATATTTTAATATACTTCCATTATGTTATGTTAGATAATATATTCCAGATAATTTACGTTTTCTTCTTTCTTGGAAGAAGAAAAATATGAGAACATATTGATGATTTAGCTTCTTTTTCTTCATCTCTTCTCTTTTTTTATTTGTTATTTTCATGCTTATCTTTAGCCTTGATATTGCATGTGGCTTTGGCAGCATTGCTTACTGTTTATTCTAGCAATGCTTCTGTAGAGGGCCTCTATTATCATGTCCTGCTAACAACACAGTAAATGGAAATTTGGGGAAAGCAACAGTAGGAACTGCTGTGTGTCTGCAGTAAGTTAATCAGATTTTGATCCCCCAAAACTAACACAACCCGCAAGACTGATAGCTCTATGCTACAGTAAATTGTTTCTTAGCAGGAAATCTACAGTAGCAGTGTAATTTGGACAATGGAGCGTTTGACAGCTAACCCATCAAAAGCAGTGCACCCTGAGGAAGTTGCTCACTCCCAGCTTTACATTCAGCCAAGCATTGATAAAGCAGTGGCTAAGTAGGAGAATCAATTTAGAATCAAATGATGGCAAGGCTATTTATTCCATTGCCAAAAGGGGACATAGGCAGATAGGAGATTACTCCACCTGGGGACTCTATACTCTATGTACTTATCCAAATTAGGTCTATGCCTTATGAATTCCTTTTGAATGCCAGTGTGCTAATATATTAATATAATATATTAATAAGTGTCATTAAAAGCTAAGGTGCAATCTGTTCCCAAAAGATTGATTTATAGAAAATGACCCAGGATAGTTGAACATTTTTCTCTCATGCAGTGTACTAGAAGTAATCAGATATGGAAGATGATGTTTGTGACTTCAAAGAGAAAGGATCTTTAGAGAACATGCACATTATGTTTCTGTATGGAAGTGTATCTTATATAGTGGGCCAGGAAGTGTTAAAACATTAAAAAGAAATGAAGATGCTTAAAATTCCCAAGTTAGGAAAGCACTGCTTTGAATGTGAACTTTTTATTTTTTTATTTTTATTTTTTTCAGTTTAAGCAAAGGACTCAGAGTTATTTCCCATACTCTAAATTATCACCTGTTTTTTTCTGCTTAAAAAAAAAAAAGATTTCAGATTCAAGATTCCTATCCCATATCACAAGTTGCTATAAGGAAAGATCAGAGATGCCCATGACCATGGAGCCAAGAGAAATAGCAAAGCTATGACAGGGAGAAGCCAATGGTGGCCATGACACCAAACCCATTGTCATATCCGCTGGGTAGTGTGACCAGAGGAAGAGTGATTCACTCTAACAGATGCACTGACCAGACTAGTGCCAGCGTGCCATCCAAAGCAGAGCCAAGCATCTGTGCTTAGGAGTAAGAAGTGAAAGAGAAGCAACATTAAAAATGTTTCAAAGACCTACATGGCAATGGACGGCAAGCTTGCAATTATAGAACTTTAGAATAACTCTGGGAAATGAGACAAGTCAGAGTAATATGCATTAAATGCAAGACCTTTGTCATATGGAAAAGCCATAAAGAGTGGGAAGCAAAACAAATGCAAAAGGGGAAAAAAAGTATCATTAAAGTGTGACAGGCAGCTAAGAAGAAGATAAATGTTACTTTTCTGAATTTTGTAATATTTGTCATATTTGTCTTTTCGCAGATTTTTAATTTTGTATGACTTCTTTTCTCATTTTAAATAAAATATATACTTTGCATCTAAGTTTTTATACATGATTTTGGATTATTATTCTTAATATGGCCTCGCAAGTTCTTTAAGCTTCAAGTCCCACAAACCTGTGTTCGTGAAGGTCAGGGATGATGACATGGGTAAAGAGGACCTTATGCTTACCAAGTCTAGATACTACTTTGAAACAGGCCCCATGTGACCTGAACCAACTCACTGGTGTTATCTGCAGTGTGGCTGGGAAACCTGGACACCAGGTTCTCACTCAGGTTCATCTGGGGCTGCTGAGCATGCAGGTGGCTGCTATAGAAATCTTAGCTTTGGGCTTTGCTCTTTCCTGCTAGTCACAGCTGTCACTGACCAGCTGACCCTCACACACGTGCACTCTTATCTACATTCCAGTACTGTGGTCAGCAGCCAGTCATTGTAAACTGATACAGTGCCAGCCTATTGTCTGAATATCTTAGTAGCCTTGTCCATCCATAATTTTCATTTAATGCTTTAGCAGGGTTTGGGCTTTTTTTTTTTTTTTTTTTTTTTAAATCTAGTCACTGAGGATGTCATTTAGGTCATTGGTAAGTGTATATGCAATATTCTATGCAATATTTCCAAATCCTCATTATTAATAAAACACTCAAACTTTAGAAGTGATGTACCAAATAATTAAATTGTATGTTTTAATTTGACATTCTAAAATCTGAGCTTTAGACATACTCAAAATTTAATAATTTTTGTTAAAGTTAGCACTGCTCAGTTATTGTCTCAAAGATAGGCATAGGTGGCGGTAGTGTTTTCCTTTTGGGGGAAAACTAGAGAAGACATGATTATTTGAAAAATGAATTAAGAAGATAGAAGAATAGAGATAGTTGTTTACACTCCTTCTATTTCCATTTTCTTTTAGTGCCATGGCACCCACACACAGACAATACTTTTCTTTCACAGCGAACGTCAAGCACCTTCATGAATAATTTCACAGAAATATACAATCAACATGTCCAGTTTCATGATGAAGATCTTCAAAGTGGCCCTCTTAGAATCACTATGGATGTTCAATAATGATGCGTGTTCATACTCAGAAGCAAAGCATACATCTTATGCTGTGCCTGTAAGAAATTCACATTGTTCTTGTGGTTTGATGATAGCGCAGTAAATTTTTTCAGAAATGTATGACTTGTAAATAAAAAGCTCATTAATAACCTTTTTATAAACTAATATTGTTAGGTATTAGAATTTAAAAATGTTTAAATCTTATTTCCTTTTCTTCTATACTGAGGAAAAATCCTCTTTAGTACACATTGCATACTTAACAAGTATTCATTAAAATGAAGGTTTTAAATCGGTATAGTAAAATTGAACAAAATATGAACTTTCACATTTCACTTGTCACGTGGTCCCCAGGAGAGAGCGCTTTTCTTTAATGAGGTTAAGTTAATTAAAGTGGGCTCAGTGCTATTAGCTACATGCAAAATCTGAAGCTAAATGCTTAATCATAGAAATTAGAGATGATCATTTAATGAATTCTGAATAAATAGTGTGGTTTTACTCCAGGATATTCACAAAAGGGAGTTATTTGTCACCATAGGAAAAAAAAAGGTGAGAAAACTAGCATCACAGCAAATCAGGAGATTTGGTTTTCAAGGTTTTATTTTTTAAACAAATGACTAATTTTAAGAAGTTATGTTAATGATGGTCACCTAAGGAATATAGAAGCCTTAGACATCAGGAAAAACAGTAATTTGTACTTGCAATTATACTAGTGATGTTAAGTGTTCTTCTGTGTTATTTACATTCTATCCAAATTTGGCCATGTTAATGAGACCTAAAATGCTGATTGATAACTTTGATTTTTATTTTTTTAAAAATTCAATCTTCTATGTTATTTTAAACATTAAAATCAAAATATTTTTAAAGATCTATTTAAAGTACATGGAAATAAACTAGATATGATAATCTAGCTAGAACAAAAATTGGAGCATGAGAAAATGGGACCAAATAGGATTCTCTCCATCAAAAAGAGTTAAGTCAAGGTAGAGGGCATGAAAATATAGAACAAAGAAAATTGTCATAACAATTTAAAAAGGATGTTTCAGAAAACTAGTTTCTAATGGTGAATGAGCAATGTGATAAAAGCAACAAATGCTAAAATACCTAGCATTTTTGCATCATCAAGCCACAAGTCTTCCAGGGACTATTTGTGGCCCTTTTCCATTTCCTAGCACAGTCTCTAACAGCCCTTCCCCAGGAGTAGTTGACAAGAACCAACAAAGGCATGAGGCAGCACTGCCATCTTTCACCTCCTTATCTTAGGCCTGTCCTCTCCCAAGATTCCTTATCCTGCCTCAGGAGTGCCAAGTGGTTGTTATTCTCACAGCTACTGAGCACTGATCTACCACCATGTGAAACTAAATCATGTGAAACTAAATCCAAAATTCCACAAGGAATGGGGTCAACCTATCAGTGAAAATAATAGCCCATTTGAGCGCTTCTTCTTTCTCTGACCGGAAGGCAAGCTCTCCAGAGTCCACTGGGGATATTTCCTAAAAACACTTTGAAAGCTCACACATGTGTGCTGTGATTTTTAGAAAGCAGGATACTCCGCTTAGGGAATAGGAAGGCCTCCACAACAATGAAAAACGAGAGAATCGCGAAAGATCCATGTGCAGGTTCAGAGGATTCTGTGTAATTTAATGTTGTTTATGTTTCTAAAGCTTAGATGATTGCTTATTAAAGACTTCAGCAAGTTTATAGAAATAGTGTTCACTACATGCTAGTCACTCTGCAGCGCAAACCTATTTTAGCAAATTTTCCAATAGTGCACAGCATGCATCTGTGACTGAGACAAAAATCAATGCTTATGGATTTAGCAGTGTAATCCTATCACTTGTTCTGTGAGATATGATTTGAAATGTAAAGTATGTTAAGACTTAAGTGAAATTGGAGGCATAGAGTCTCTAGGGTGTTTCTTAGTATCCTATTTATTATTGATCAGACTATATTTCTTTATTGTCTTTCTACCCCTTGCCCCAGTTACCCTTTTTCCTCTATTCACCAATAGTTTTTAAATTATGTGTATCAGAACCAATAAATTACCCTCAGTATGAGTATTTATTCCTACTTTCAAAACAAGTCATGATTATAAAGTTCGTAAACCAGGAACATAATCATGTGGCCAACTGGAAGTCTTAAAACAAAACACTAGTAAAATATTAGGTGAACATTCTAAGTTTTATGAAGAAAATTTAAAGTTTTCTCTAGAAATACAATACAAAGTCGCCTATTTCTAAGACATCTTAAATAACTCCAAATCATCATGTTTGTTAGCTATAGGAAGTCAATAATGTAAAATTTTACAAATTGTGGTTTTTAATCTAATTTAAGATTTTTAAATTGCATGCTTGCTCTCAAATTTCCTATGAGAGATCAATGGAATGAAGTTGGAAGTAGTCAATGCTACCTGGAGTCATTCAGTCATTCAGTAAATAGCTGTCAGAGACCTGTGGTGTGCCAGTCACTGACGGACTCTGGGACTTAGTCTTGACTCTAATGCTCATATTTCAATGATCTCTCCTCAACTCTCTGCAGGAAGCTATTACTGACTAGAATTTATGTAAACGATGTATGTTTGTACATCCAAAAATGTGGCTTTTTTAGCTCCTGAAATGATCATCACCCATATAATAGCCTTAGGATATCATAAAAATAGTTACAGTTACATGGGCTTGTATCCATACTTTAATCTAGCCTCATTTGAGATAAAATTCTGCCCAGGTTAGTAGATGTTCCTCCCATTAATAGATTGTATCTCTGAGAATCTGATTCTTAGCTCCTGTTCTGAAAGTGGGGTATACTTTGCATTTACCATACACTTTTTAGATGATTCAGTTGCAAACTAATCTGACTTCTAAAAGCTGTATTTCCTCTCAAGTCATTATGCTGTATGCTTTAAATATATATAGCTATATGTCAATTATAGCTCAATAAAACTGAAAGGGAAAAAAAAACGTATAATTTTCATTCCTGTCAGCATATTCTTAATTTGGGGAAGAAGGAGACCTACCAATGAAGTTAGCCACTTACTCTATAAGCTACCAAATCTTGTGTTTCTCTGAACTAGTTGGCTTTTAGACATGGGTGAAAATACTGTGTGACTCTGTGTGTGAAAGTAGTTACTGGTTTGGGGCAGTGAAAATCACCCCCATTGATGTAAGCACTCCTTGCTTGGATGCATGTCTGTATCTTTAAAGCTTGTCACTTATTGAGAAGGAATCCTTCTGAATACTGTGAACACTATGGCTAGTGTCTGCTTACCCAGGCAGTCTGAGTCTTTTAAAAGTTATTTTGTCTTTAAAAGAGCAAATCCACAGAATGACCTTCAGCTATTATTAATCCACCTAAATGTAGGGCATGAATGCAGAACACATCTGCCGTCTCTCAGCTGAGAATTCCCCTGCCACTGCCCGACCCCCCACTCCCCGTAGAGTCCTCTTGGGGCTGAGATAACTTAGGGAGAAGTCCTTCTTTGCTGGCAAGGAAGGAGTGCATTTAGACTAATCATTAAAATCCATTACCTAACAAAGTGCATGTTCTTAAGGAACATAGTGATACTTGCCAATGAATTAATCAGCAAAACAGAAGGTGAGATTAGCAGTCTCAGAAAAAATCAGAATCCATGAGATGCCAAAGCAGTTTCTAGTACCATAAATCTTAGCCCAATTAGAGGGATTTTCTCTTAACAATTCAGAATCCTATCTGGATTTGGTCTCTTTGTTGCTCCACATTATATTATATCTGGGGCTGGTGCAACAACCAAGACTTTTCTTGGAGCTTAATAGGGAGAATCATTTATTTGAATAATTGATCATTCAATTAGTAGAGCAAATGTTGAACAGTTGGACAGCTCTTTTTATCAGTGTTGATGGGAAGTAATTGGCTGTAGTTCATTATAAAGCAGAAAATTGAAAAGTGTGATTTTAAAATAAGAATATTAAAGACAGCTTTCTCCCCACACACACACAAAAAAAGCCTTCTTACTTATGTTTTGTCTTAGCCATTTGACTTTTCTCTGGGTGCCGTTACATTCCAAAATATAATCAAGCAACTGATTAAGTTCCCTGAATATTACAAATGATGATTTGCTTATGCAAATTCTGTATAATGTTGAACAATCCTGCAGGGCTGAGGCCTGACTGAGGAGTGGTGTTAGCCCCTCACTGGATTTAGCCTAAAAGACCAGTGAAGAGACAGATAACCAAAACTTTTGTCTAGGGGCATCATGGACACCCTCGGGCTATGCTGACTCGTCTTTTAATTTGTAAAAAGAAACTGCAGTTTCAAGAAAAATGCTTATCAAATTTGAATTTCTAGCAATACAAGAATGGATTATGGTGTATTGTAGACAATAACATTAATTTATTTGAGAAGTAACTTGGAAATGCTCTATCATCAAGGAAAAAGGAAAAATTTGGAAAAGCAGATCAAGTAGTTGCAGCCTACAATAACTTTAGGTTTAGTTTTAAGTTTAATCTACTGTCAAGGACTATAATTTGATTCAGAATGATTCACTCATCACTTAGTTATCATAATAAAAAATGTAAAAACTCTTTTATTTTTTCAAAAAGAAAACTTCTAAACATATAATAGATTACTGGTTTTTAAGCTGGCCCTGTTTTAAACATAAATATTGGTACATCAACATGTTTACTTTTTCCTATAGAACATAGGAACAACTTCTGTGTTTATAATCTGTTTTCCTTTATTCTCTAATATCAGATAACCTGTTTCATAGAGTAAAAAATATGAATCACCTTATAGGCCAACAATACAAGATGCAGAGCAGACATGTTTTTCTGAAAAATTATATGTGTGTGCACATATTTATGACATGTATCTACATCTCAAAGGCAAATTAAGAAAAAGATATATCTAAATCTCAAGGGCATTAATAAAAATGACTTAATGAATAAAATATTTTATGTTTATTGCCTTTATTTTAAACATCTTACATAAGAAATATTAAGTAGTATATTATAGTTATTAAAAATTATATAACATAAGACAATATTAAAGAGTGAGCACTCTTATTTTGTTGCTGGTTTTAAAGGGACTCAAGGAGTTTGCCATTGAGAACATTGCTTTTCATTGTAAAATAGATACTTTATATTAGAAAATTGTCTTCCTCATCTTATGTTTGGTGATTTTATTAGGAGTGAGTGTTAAAAGTTTTCAAATATTTTTTGGCTCAAATTAAATGATGTTTTGATTGTTTTTCAGATAAGCATGCTGTATTAACATATTTTCTTTATAACAATCACTTTTGCATTCCCACTGTTGTAACATTCTGTTTTCTTCTTCACTGAAGGAAAGATATTTATACATTTCTTTTTATTTATTTATTTATTTATTTATTTATTTATTTATTTATGATAGTCACATAGAGAGAGAGAGAGAGAGGCAGAGACACAGGCAGAGGGAGAAGCAGGCTCCATGCACCGGGAGCCCAACGTGGGATTCGATCCCGGGTCTCCAGGATTGTGCCCTGAGCCAAAGGCAGGCGCCAAACCGCTGCGCCACCCAGGGATCCCTATTTATACATTTCTCAATAATGGCTTCATTTTAAATAATCTCTTGTTTTTTTCACCCTGTATGGCAGTGTAGAAAATTTCTTTTTCTCTGAGATTAGGTAACCTTAAGAGAAGGTACTTTGATAATGTTTTCTTTGTATTAATTTTGACTACGTTTTAAAATATTTTCTTCAATTATGTCCTTAATAACCAATTCCAATTTATTTTTACGTTGATTCAGAACACTGATTATTTGCTTTCTATGTCTGTCAGCTTCTCTCATATTTTTTAATTTAATTTTTTATTTGTTCATCCATTTCTTACCCAAATGTTAATTGAGGGTCAACTATGCGGCAAGCCACTAGACAAGGTAGGTCAAGGAAAGACAAATAGGATAAAACATTCACTTCTGAGTCTCTGTCAAGTATTTTCAGGGTATGTTACTCCAGTCCATGTTATTTGCCATGTCGTTTCTACTCTTTATTGCTTGAAGTGCTGATTTAAATATTTAATACCATAGTTCAATCTATTATTATAATTAAGCTCCCAAGACATAATGTGATTTTTTTCTGAGCTCTATTTACTTTATATGACCCATGTAGTATGTGTTTGATTTCCATACTTCTCTACTTCCTTCTTTTCCTATTTTGTAGAAAGACCCTGACTGGCACTGACCATACCACCCATAAGCTTGCTTTAGAGGCTTGCTGTTCTGGGTCTTGCACTCTACAGGGTCCCTACTGTGGGTCTTCTACATGCTTCCTCATCCACTTCCCAGTCCAGGTTTGCTGTGGGTACCCAGAACTTTAGTATTCTCAAAATAGCTCTTGCTTGATTCTAATGCATGCATATATCATGTCCCTGGGTCTGTCCTCTCAAAGGCAAGCCTTCCTGTCAGTGTGTGAAGTCCTAGGTCTAAGGAGTGGCCAAAAGGCAACTTTTTGTAAGGCTTATGGACAGAGCTTCTGCAGGTGTATAAGGATGGCTGCGTGGGTGCCTGCAAAGCTGCCCATAGCAACTAAGGGATCCGGGGGTGGAAAGAGAATACATCTGCTCCTCGCAGGCCTCCATGGGCCTCAACATGGAAGTCAGGACCCATAAAGAATGATAATGTAGAATTTAGCCATATAGTAAATCCCAGGATGGTGTATTTGTCAAGATTAGAGGATAAAAAATATTTTATTGAATATTTTGTTAGCTTGATGTATAACCTTGTATTTAGACATACAGTATGTGGGCTTCCATTTGTGCTCTTGTTCTGTGTCCTACAACTGTTGGGAGAAGATCTGTATTGAAGTATTACTTTCCTTTGTTTTCTTGGATTAGTTTCCTAACTCATTAAGATCAGTCCTGAGAGATGCTGCTTTGACATTCTCTTTCTCTTATCTTGACATTAGTGTGTACATTCTTCAAATTTGTATTGGGATGTAAACCTGCTTATAATATAATTGAAGGGCTAATTCAAACCTACTCTTCAGATTTACCAAACAAAGATAGTTGGAGACCAGCCAAAGATCAGATCTCGTCTATGGTGATTTGATTAGAGATTGTCATCAAAACAGCTTCATTATATTTGGAATTACTAAACAAACCAGAAGAAACGTATTTACTCTTGCTTCCTTATTTTGAAACCTAACAGAAACCTAACCTTTTTAATAGCCAAAGAGGAATTAATGGAAGTATTCCACTCTTCATCTGCATTTGTAAAAGCAGTCAGTATCTTTCATTCCTTATCCTATAGACAATCAGCTAAACTGTTTCTTTCCTAGAAACTGGAGGTCCATTCACTTACTCAGTAGTCATTTGTTGAGTACCTACATGTGCCTATCATTGTGTTAGTGCTATGGATAGCAGGGAAATAAACACTTTTAGGATAGATGGAAGAAGAATTAGATAAAAAACATATTAACAAATCAACATGTGCCATAATATTGGGTGAAAGAAAAGGCCACAAAGGAATGAAGTAGCAAATACGGAGACAACATACTTCTGGGAGAAGTGACTGTAGAGAGGGGTCCTGAATGTGTTGAGACAGCAGAGTGGAAGGAGAAATGCCCTATCAAGTTCCATCAGGAACCACGAATGATCCTGAAGCCAGAGATTGTTGGCAGGTGTTCAAAGGAACACCAAAAAGTCTGAGTAGCTGGAGCAGAGTGAAGAAGGAGACCGTGGTAGGAAGGATGGGAAGCTAGTGTCAGGTCGTGTAGATATAAGGCATTCTAGGCCATGGTAAAAACCAAAAGGGGATGGTCAGAAGTATTGTGCCATGTGTCCATTTATATTTTTAAAATATTACTCTGATGTTGGAGGATGGTCATGTTTAAGAGTTTCAAGTCAACATAGGGAGAGCTTTGAGGATATTATTGTAGGACAAGACAAGAGATCATGGTGCCTTGTACATTATTAGTAGCAGAGAATGATGTGGGAGATAATTGAACTAAGGCTTCAAAACTAGGGTTATATCTAGTTTTGTAGACACCAGCTCTTAGCAACTTCTAGCTGAAATGAGTGCTGGGGGAATCCTACTAGCCCCTTATCTGCCCTGTCCTCTCATGTGGTAGTATGTCTTCCAGAGGGCCTAGAGTCTGGCGCCATCTCTTCCACTCAACTGTACAGACATCTAGATTGTACTCTTTTATTATATTTACATCCTCTGAGTACTGTAGGATGATTTCTGAATACTTTGCTTAGAAGCCAAGTGAGAAAGTCTCCCTCGTGTTCATGAACCACCAGCCACACATTAGTTCCAGCTTTAAGTGCTGTGTTTTATATCTGTTTTTGTTATAAGGTGCCTCTAATCTATTTTTAAATATAGCATGACTACTTTAAATAAAGACGGAGTAATACCCAAACAAGGCTGAATAAATTGAAAATCAGGCTGTTTAATCTTATAAAATAGTTTTGATTATTTCTCAATTTTGTAGACTAACAAAGGGAGAGGAAAGATGAAGAAATCTCTTTGGAATCAATGGTACCTGAAACAGCAAATCTTTCCCCCTGTGAAAACTGTTTTCTGTATGTGGTTGAGGAGGGAGGACCGGATTTGACATCTGAAATATGGAGACTACTGTACTTGTGTCTGTAGGGGTTCACCCAATTTAGGCCTCAAGTACAGGAAGCCAAACACTTAGAAAGCAGCTGTTCTTCTAAATGTATTAAGCAATTTACTTTAGGTAATGTAGCCTATAAAATTTTAATTTTGGATTAAATAAACCATATCCTTCAGCATGCCGATTGCACCTTGATATTCAAGAGATGAAATACGAGGCATATTTAGTGAATTTCTTCTCAGGATGCTCCACTGGAGGAGGGTCAATAGTTTCCTAATGAAAGTAGTCAATAGCAATTCTTCTTAGAAAGCTCAAGGAAATTAGCATTAAACAACAGGCATGTGTATCTTGGGTTTTACACAATTATATGATACAGTTGTTACATGTTCTAGGAAATGGTTCAGGAGGCATTGCATTGAAGAGGTAATTGATTAAAAACAGTGTGATTATCCAGGCTCTAGTGCTGGTTGCATTATAATCTAGAAACCAGAAAGATGCATACCTTGAAAACCTTTCCCAAGAAATGCAGAACATGGTGTTTATAAATAAGTTGTCAAAGGTTAGTAAGGGTTATTGCATTTTCATGTTTTATTTGGAAGAGAACATATGTTATGCTGGGTGAAAATGACAATTAAATACCCATTTGATTTACTGCTTCTCAATTGTCTGTATGCTGTATCCTGTGAGGTTTTGAATTTACTTCCTTTTATGAATAGCTATTTTATTTAACAAATGCTATATAGTCTCTGTGTTCTCTGTGCTTTATACGTATTAACACACCTAACCTACATCACGATGCTTTGAATTTGGCAATAAAATTATCCCCAATTCCCAAATGAAAAAAGAGAGGAACAGAGAAGTTAAGTAATCTGCCCAAATTCACACAGGCATTAAATAGTGAAGTCAAGCAATGTGGATGCAGACACAGGTCTCTGAATTTACAGATTATGCTGCAGCTTCCATATTCTTTAGAATAACGAAAAGACTTGATTTTCCCATGTCTAATCCCAATCCCATTTGATTTCACCATAAAAAAAACCTTAAGTATTTTTCTTTCTTTTAACTGTAGGCTCAGCAAATGTTGAAGCATAATGACAAGTCTGTCTTATGCAGTGTGTTTGCATATTTTTTAATGTAGTCTGGATTTTCTCACTTTTTACAGTTCTTAGTTATTTTTATGATATCATGTCTGTCAAGATATAACCCATGCAAAAAAACTTACCAAATGGCATTATAGTGAGGAACCTATTGTACCAGGAAAAAGCTGCTTAACCAAAGCATTACTGAAAACAGACAGGCTTTCAATTCACCTCTGAAGGCACTCCCATTTCCCTGTTAAAACAAGGAAATTGGTTATAAATATTGAGCCAAGAAAGTTTATCTGTTTGCTCTATAGCATTTTAATAAATAGAAAGTGAAAAGAAAATCAATGCTTGGCTATTTTCTCATGCCAACTCTGGTTTATTTCATTGTCTAATTAACATTTGACACACCATGTAGTGTCTTCAAGCACACAGAATTCACTGTAGCCTGAAGCAAATTCCTCTGCTGTGATTTTGTTAGATCTTTTAAGCTAAGCTGTGATAGACAAAGGGAGTGAAAAAAAACCACTAAGGACTATTTTAATGCTTTAGAAGTCTTGCTTATATAGATAGCATTCGTCTTCTTAGGTGTATCCAAAATTAATGTCAGCTGTTCTAAAGGTATTAGATGATAATGAGTCTCCAAAGTTCCTGTTCTTGGCTTAATACCAGTCATTCAATCTCTCCTAGTTCTTTCTGCCTAAAGAGTCAATACAGGCTTAAGAAATTGCACTTTTTCTCCCTTTGTTTTTGATGTTTTCCAACTAAAATAGTAACCTTAATAGAACTCCAGTTGACAAACTTGTATTTTATTTCCTTAGTTTATGTTTCATCTACAGCTTTGTTTAAACAATCAGTTTACTGAACCTGTATTAAGCTTCTGTTGTTTGCAAGGCAGGATGGATGAGAAGATACATTGCTCTCATTTTAATAATACAGACAGCAAACCATAACCCAAATTAGACTACGTTAAGTGCTATCGAGTCATGGAATGAGTAATGATTAATATACCTAAGGAATCAGGAAAACTCTCAAAAAGAAGGTAATATTAGAACTATGAGTTTATGAGTAGGTGAGATTTTTGCCAGCTAATGGATGTATACTTGGGCAAGGGACATGGATGCCTTGAAAACAGAAGATAGAAAGAACAATGTCTTTCAGGGAATTTACTCTTCCATTCAGCGGATATTTAGTGAATACTCACTAGGTTTAGAAACTGTTTTTAGTCATTTTCAATGATAAATACATAGATGGGCAAAATAGACAAAAATCCCTGTTTTGGTGGGGGCATAATTCCAGTGAGGTAGAAACTAACAGTAAATAGAGAAAGGAATAAATGTTGGAAGGGAGAGATGTTGTAGGGGGGGCATGTGTAAGAGGCACAGGAAGAGTAAGAGGAACTGGAAATGTTAGATGGGGAGGGAAGGTTGCACAGGTAAATTAGCTGAAAATTAAAGATAATAATGAGAGGCCAAGAATTAAGGATTAAAGCCAAGAATAAAGTCCTGTATGTTCAAAGTAGGGTAGGGAGATGTCAGATGAGGCTGGAAAAGTAGACCAGAGCTATATTATAAAGCCTTTGAAGATAGATAAAAGATGATTAACTTTACTGCCAGTGTTAAAGGAGAAACATGAATAGAATTGGGGAAAGTTGAAATATGATGAGATTGCATTTTAGAGAAACAAGTAAGCAAATGCAAGTAATATGGTGTTTTTTTTTCTTGGCAAGAACAGATAGGTAGTTCTGGGTGAGGCTCATGAGGATCCTACTAAAAGTGGTAGAAAAGAAAAATAGGATAGGATTCATAAACATGTCAGAGGTACAGCTGGTATGACTTGAAAGTGAAGTGGTTGTGAGAAGTAAGGCAGAGGGAAGAATTAAACTTGATTCCTAGGTTTCTAATTTAAGTGAAAAGTTATACTTAATTTTCTGTATTTGAGCTAAGGAACACAGGATGACAATCCAAATGGTGGTCCTCAGATAAAACTAGTATGGATATAAATGACTTCGCTTATGGTAAGTGTATAAAAATGTCAACTTTCTTAACACCCTCCCTTCTCTCCATCTTGGACATGTTGAATTTGGAGATGCAACTTGTATACATTTATGTGAAGGCATCTAGCAAGATGGCAACTTGCTCTTGACCCATAAAGGTCTAGAGATACAGATTTATAAGTTAGGAACTAAAGTCAGAGAAGAGAATAAGACTATGCAGGGAAAGAAAAGGAAAAGAAGTCAACTATCCTATATCAATCACAAGAATTGAAGTGTTAATTCAGATTTCAAGTCTTTGATTTGATTAAAGAAATAGCATTTCTTTTCCAACCTTTTCAATAATTTTCATTGATAGCCTGTTATATACAGTCTATACTATGCTCAAACATGGATGAAATCTTAAGTTTTCCATCTAGGATCCCTTTCACAGTTCCGAGCATTTAACATTCTTTCATTGTGAAACTTTTTTAAATGTCTTCTTTTCTAGCTCATCCATGATCTGTTCAAGTCAGTAACTGAGACAGAGAGGTAAACTACAAAAATTCACTCTTTCCCTCATTTTAACTTAATAATGTTAAATAAAACTTGCTTTTTCTCCTTGTAGTGCCCTCTCATGTTACCTGAAGAATGTAGCAGAGAAATATATATACATGTAATAGGTAATTTATTTATTATAGAAAAAACATATATATACATATACATACATAGAGGCATATACATACTGAATTATGAATTACTAGGAGAATGACAACATTTCCTTTAGAGGGCTATAAACTTGGAGAATTCAACATTTAAATAGAAGATTATTCACTGAGTTGTATTTCAGTTTGTTATCAGAAGATTGAAGGGATGGTAAAGTTAATGTCAGCCATATGCCATTTCTTGCCTGACTGATTCGAAAATTGTTCTGTTGCATAATTAGGATAACCTATTTGCAAATTGCTTAAAATTAGTGTTAACAGTTGGAGAGTAAGTTATGAATAAAAATTTTGTTGCTTTATTAAATGCTACTAAAATGTATAACTATTGTGCTCTATATGACTGAAACCGTGTGGTAGCTGCTATATTGGTTCTTTTCTTGGTCTACCTACATTTAGAACATTATTTAAACAAAGGGTAATGCCAAGGACTTAGAGATTAAAGACTTAGTTGTTTATTGATAAACAGTTACTGTAAACATTATTTAGTCTAAAAATTTCAGCTCACCAAAATCAATCCTAGTTTTAATTGAGACACTATCTCAAGCAATTAAAAAAAAAAAATCATATTATCACCAAGTTGGAAAATCCAGCCTCAGCAGTCACTCATGGATAATTGTCACAGTAATGCTAGTCGGTAAGTCACCCAACTTTAACTCAGGTGCATCTTTTCCAACATAAAGACAGTCTGTTAGCTTAGCAAAGTGAGTAATAGAAATGAGCAATGTTAGGCTTAGTGATAGTAGGTAGGACATTAAAACCTTAGATCACTCTTGGAATCATCTGATTCTTTATCTTGTAAATTCTGGAAAGGAAGACTGAGAAATAGACTTTTGTTAATCACCAGAGAGATTTCACATCATTTTCTATCACCAGGAAACCATTGTGAGGACTTTCACAGGCAGAATTCCTAAATTAATATTCTGTCCACTAGTAACATAACTCTAAAATTTCATATTTATTGTTAAATAACTCCTTTCATGATGGTGGTGTAGCTTTATGGAAAGCCTCAGGCTCTGGTGTCAGGCGAAACAGCATTGTTTTCTGTAGAGCCACATAAAAGTTATGTGACCTTGGGGAAAATGCCCTCGCTTATTCTTGGTTTCCTCATCTATCCGTCAAGCTCATACTTGAGCTGGTTATTGAACACTTTGAGGAGGCATGTTGATTAAGTGCTAAATACTGAACCTGAACACAGTAGGCTCTCAAGAAAGGAATGTTATTTAAAATTCAGAGTCTCTGAAATTCTTTTGGAGAGAAGAATGACAACTAAATGAATGAGAGTTAGCAGATATTGGCCATAACAACAAAGAATGAATGTCAAATATGTAAAGATGTCAACTCTATATTATTGAAACCATAAATTAATTGACAAATGTTAGGCATAGTCAGTCCCCTGAGTGTATTCCTTCTTTTTCTGTCCACCTCTACCAACACTTGTTAAATTTTTATTAGAAAAACAAGTCTACCCAAAAAAAAAAAAAAAAAGAAAAACAAGTCTATCAAAATACTGTGCCTTTGGCATTTTGTTCCCAAGAATATGACTCTTCTATTTATAATTGAGACTTCAGGTAAATAATTCTGAGAGAAAAAGGCAGAGACTATGTAATTAAATATCCTAGCTTGGTTCTTCTTGAAATTTACAGGAATTAGTAATTAGAAAAAGAATTATTCCTTAAAACTAGAGAATGTGTTGATATATGAATATGAAATATAGATACTCACATGAGGTGCTAAAGTCAACGTTTACATAAACTGCCATTCCACTTCTCAATCTATCAGCAAGATGAACATTTAGAAAAGTGAGTTGTATTAGCTATTTTCCCTTTTTTCAGACATATAAGCAACCTTATTCACCCTTTATTTTTTTATTTTTTAAAGATTTTATTTATTTATTCATGAGAGAGAGGCAGATACATAGGCAGAGGGAGAAGCAGGCTCCATGCAGGGAGCCCGATATGGGACTCAATCCTGGGACTCCAGGACCATGCCCTGAGCTGAAGGCAGATGCTCAACCACTAAGCCACCCAGGTGTCCCCCTTATTAACCCTATAAAAGGAAGTGCTGAACAGTCCAGGATGGACGTTCAGGAGGCAACCATTTTGTATAACTCAGTCCTTTTATGTTTCCAGTTGAAAGTCTGTGCTTGTAAATGGTGTTATTAAATGGTATGTTTTAATGAAGTTTCATTATTTCATATACCAATGGCTCTCTTCAAGGAATCCTTCAAGGCACATTATATTACTACAGTGTTACAAGGCAATATAGAGGCCTGTCCCTCCTTATATGAGCCATGCAAGAGCATGCTGCATTAGAGCCCTAGAGCTACAAGCACTTTTTTTTTTTTCCAAGGGCCAAATACAGGGAGTTTACAGGGTGAAAGCAGACTTTCTATATCAGTGGAGGTGTCAGGAAAAGTTCACAAGGACAGTGAGCATCAGATTTGGTGTTACTACCTCAGCAAAATGAGCACTCTCTGTGTCTTTTGCACAAGGAATTGGTGACAGTGCCATGTGCTAAGATGAAGTGTTGAGGCCAGATATGACTGTGTTACTTACACAGTGAAGGTTCCTGAGAAAACTGATAGAACAACGCCACTTTATAGGTTCACCAAACCGAAGTTTCAGATGCCCCTGTAGTACGTGTGCAAACAACCTAAGCAACACAGATCCAAGTAGCATCTCTTGGTTTAACATCATGGAGGCTCATTTTCTTTCCTTTTTGCTATGGAGAGTGTAGCGGACAGAACAGACAGTAGCAGAAGTGCAACACCTTTTCAATATCCTTCACGACCTCAGAGCCATGCCATATATGATAATTACACAGATAGTGTAAAGACTGAGACAAAACTATAGCTTTCCTTCCACAGACTGCCTGCCTAGTCATAAAATGAATGCCCACATTGAACTGCTTGTTCTTTTGAATTACATACTTTTTTGAGCTACCTGGTGATTATTTTATTCATATAATTATTCATGTAGTGCTTTTCTTATAATGCCTTTGTCCTACTGTGATAAAAATGTAAAACTGCGTGCAGTAATTGCATGCAGTCACCCACAATGGGCGGTGTAGTTTGCTACTTTTGCAACTCCTGAAGAATGAAAAGCACAAATCAAGCTGCCAAACATAAGTGAGCAAAAGAAGGTTAACAGAACAAAACAGCAATTAGCTGAAAATGAGAACAGTTAAACCCTCCTTTTCATGGAGGCCCTGGAGTCCACCCTAACTTTGCTTGCAAAAGCCAGCGACAGAAAACCAGGTCATAAGCCCCAGTGTGGCCAAGAATATGCAGCTTTTTCTTGGCAGCATATTGGTAAAGAGGAACTCTGAAAACCAGAAATCACATGCTCAGGGTAAACCAAAAACCAAGCAATTGCAGTCTCATCAACTCTGATGCAAGCAAATGCAAGCTCTCTTTCTATATAGTGTTGTCCAAATAAAACAAACCAACAAACAAACAAACAAACAAATCTGACCACATATGAAATTTTAAATTTTTAGTAGCTATGTTAAAAAATAAAAACAGGGTACCTAGGTAGCTCTAATGGTTGAGTGTCTACCTTCAGCTCCTGTTTCAGGTCATGATCTCCTGGTCCTGGAATGGAGCCCTGTGTCAAGTTCCCTGCTCAGCAGGCAATCTGTGTCTCTCTCTCCTTCAGCCCCACCCCCCACTTGTGTGCTCTCTCTCTCTCATAAATAAATAAATAAATAAATAAATAAATAAATAAATAAATATCTTTAAAAAAACAAATAAATGAAAAGAAAAAATAAAAAGAAACAAGTAAAATTAACTTTAATAATCGTATAATCTAGTATATCCAAAGTAGAATTATCAGAACATGTGTTAAGTCTTAAAACGTTTTAATGAGACATTTTACCCTTCTTTGTATGAGGTCTTTAAAATCCAATGTGGATTTTACAATTACACCACATCTCAGTTCGATTTAGCCATGTGTTAAGTGCTCAGTAGCCTATATGTGGCTAGTGGCCAATGCATGTTCAATTCTAGACTAAACCTTTCTTACTGATAGAAAGGATTTCAAATGGATGCTCATTAGCTCTATCCTAACCTTAAAGCTGTGTCCTGTATCATCTTGTAGCCTGCAAATAAACAAATGTCAAGACTATTCTGGAAATCAAAAAAATGACATAATACTCTTGGAAGGACTTTTTTAAAAATCAGACTTACAAAAAACAGCCTTATATATACTTACCATTCTACTTGTTTTCTTTCTCTACAGTACCATCCTCATTTCCTCTTACACCTGCTGCTCCAGTTGAAACTTTGTTTTGTTTAATCTATTTAGATTTTTGCTATTTAATACATAACCCCAGCTACACTGAATGATCAAGGACTTATAATATTGCTAGTACAACTGAAGAATTGAATTCCTCATTTCATTTAACATTCATTAATTTACATTTAAAACTGATACTTGAGTCAGTTACTAGAAAATATTTAAATACATATGAAATGTTTTGGAAGCTTGACTTTACCCATAGCTATTGAACTATATATACATTTTATAAAAACCAAATTCAAATCAAGTAATTCCAGTGCAAATTTAGCTTTTAGTTTAAGATCACTAAATTATAAATAAATACATTAGATTTCATAGGCTTAGTACAAAAAAATAGAATGTGGAATATCAGTAAATTTTTATGTTGAGTGTATGTTATAGTGACAACATTTTTAATATATTGGGTTAGATAAAATACGTTGTTAAATTTAATCCCATTTGTTTCTTTTTACTTGTAATGTGGCTACTAGAAGATTTTAAATTGCCTAGGTGGTTTGCATTATATTTGTGTTGGGTAGTTCTGGCTTAGATCCTTACACTTATCTGGGCTTTGGAAATGTCTCAGACACCTGGTTTAGAGAATAATGGCTGAGAATTGAACACATTCCTAAGACCTACAAATCATAACTGGTTTACAGGTGGCCCTTGGAAAAGTCAAAGGGTTTAATAAAGTGCATCATAAATAAACATTAGCAGTCATCAGAACTGGGCTGCTTTTCAACGGATTGCTCTATGAAATGTTCTTGCCTGTTTTTTTTTTTTATTTCATGTATTTGTATTTTAAGTCAATTCATAATTCTTACCAATGCCATAAAGTGACCTAAAATGTAGTAAGTCTATAATTTGTAAAGAGTTTTGAAATTGACAGTTTTATAAAAAAGATACTATAAAAACACAAGTTATTCTACTTAGATTCCATGGGTATAGGGAGAAAAACATAGACTTATTATCTTATTGAATTTGCTTTTCCAAATACCTCACTGTTCAATTGAACTACTCAGTTATGATACATTATAATTTCATACATCTCAGGTAACTAGATTTAATGTTATCTTAGACGTCAAAATGTTTTTAAATCATGAAAGGGGTATTCATATACTATGCTGAACAGGCTGTCAGCACACCAGAAGCTAATTTAGACTGTGTCTGGGTTATTTTCATGGGCTCTAATGTTTCTGTGAAAGCATCTATTCACTGAACCATATCTGTCTTTCATCAGAATGAATTTGTCAGCCATTTCTGAGATGATAATGTAAAATAATTTTCTGAATATACTATTTGTATTCTATTCTAACATAATCTAAAAAGTTCTCCTTAGACAGAAGCTGGTCAATTCAAAAAGAATTTCTTAAACACCTACAACGAGCTATAAATATGATAGGCCATATAATCTATTTTCCTGAAACAACTGAAATCTACATGAATCACCCAGATTAACCTATCTGAAAAATTTAAAATCAGAACAAAGAAAGATAAATTAGTATAATAAAAAATAATGTTCAAACATCTGGAAATAATCAGGAAAACTTAATCCTAATATATTCCAGGAGGAACCAATAAGGTTTGTGAGGAGAGGAGATAAAAATTTAAAAGATAAGTATAGATATTTAATTTGTAGAATGTTAAAAAAATCTACCATCTAAATTCAAATAAAGTGGCACAAGGTACAGTGTTAAAAAGGATAGAAGTAAGAACCCCAGTTTCTAGTTCTGACCTACCATTGGTCAAGGTATAATTTGGGGATATGTCATTCAGTTTTCTGAGCCTCAGTCTTACTGTATGTAAAACGGAGATTAATAAAATCTTTCCTGCCTAATCTGCAAGGTCTCAGTGAAGATACATGAGATAGGTTTTCTGAACTTTAAATGACTAGTCAAATGAAAGACATTAATATGAACTTAACTTCCTGAATTCCTTTGAAGTCTTGTAACTTTTCTCTGCTTTCTTCAGCTGGTTATAGACCTGATATCATTGCAAATTATACTTGCACACAAATAGAAATGTTTTGGCATAAACTGCCCCACACAGAAAAGTTATTATTATTTCAAAATAACAAACTCAGTGCTCAGCCCGGCTGTTTAATGTGACAAAGATAAGTTTAATAATTAAAACTACATAGTTAGGTTCAACTAGACTTAGTCAGATGATCACGGAGGGTATTAATATGGAAGTCCTTTGCAAATTATTTTATAATTAGGTTTCTGTCTAGCATTTTATATTAACAAAGGTCATACCAGTATTAGCTTCTTGTTACATTTTCAATGAATTGTATGACTGATTTAGCATTTTATTTTTTATTTCAGTGGGAGATTTTAGACTATAAAGCAATTTTGCAAGACTTAAAAGAATCAGGGGATAGGGAACTAGGATTTTAATTATGTTGTCTTTGGTTGGGCACTCAGTTTAGATTCCTCAAGAGGTTTAAGATAAAAGGAGATAATGAGTCATCTCTTATAACAAATTTTGGGTCAGATGTAATCTGAAAGTTGATTAGTGTTTTCAACATCATTTATTTTCTTAATTTAAAACAATGCTTACCTTGACTTCATTTCTTAAAAGTTATAAACTCGTCCTTTCTCTTTTGAAAAGTAGGTAATTCCAGGTCTATTTTGTGACAGGACCAGATAGCAGGTTTGTAATACCTTTGCTCCATGATATTCTGCAGAACCCAATTTTATTTCTTTTCAGTATATGTGCTGCCGAAGCGAGCACTTTTATTTCTTTTCAAATAAAACAAATATTTCTGTTATCACTTACAATGTGGGTATATATATATATACCCTGCTTCTCGGACTTTAGATTAGAGAGATTCCAGGGAAGAGTTACTTGGATAAAAGTTAAAAGTTAAATCCTGGATAACAAGGAAGCTATTGCTCTGTAGATGAGTGCCAGAGCTCAGATCTCTAGAAACGACCAGTTATCCCAGGCAGCCTGGGTCTTGTTATCCCACTTGCCTTTTATGTTGTTTATTCTGAATAACTTTTCATAGGCATTGATATTTAGGGTATGTGTAGTTTTAAGTCTGTGTATGTTAGAAATTGATCTGTTTGAAAAGATCACTTGGCATTCCAGCATATATTTGAGTATTGAGAAGAACACTTTTAAATATGGTATGAGCCATTAAAAGTGGCATTAGGGAATAAAATCTTTAAATGGTATTATAAAATAAAATTTTCAATGAGGATGTGATTATAAAAGCAAAATGGGGTACTATTTTTGCTAGAAAATTAGAAGAATAAATTATACATATATTAATTGTTTGGTTTATACCGTGGTGTGCTTGATATAGAATTTGGCAATGCTTAGAAAAATACATAAGCCACGATGAATAAATCACTGAGGAAGTTGATAGGGCAGGAAAATTATCAAAGCAATGATGATAACGAACTTATGATAATGCTGTCATGTCTATTCAGTGTGTACTCAACGCCAGGCACTGTTGTAAACACTTTTCATGTAGAAACCCATTTAATCCCTCAAAGTAGCAGTTGTTGGAACAGCTTCCAGAGGAAGAAAAAGCACTAAGATACACGTCCCAAGTCACAAAGATAAGAAGGAGGCAGAACCCACGTTTGAAACCTGCCACCTGGCTTCCAAGCCTAGGCTCTACGTCACTGGGCTCCACTCCTTCTCTGTAAAGCCAGCATGTAGAATAACATGGTCTTTACAGGGCACCACAAATTTGGTTCTAAGCCTTTCAGCAGCTAAACCAGAGCTGCAAATACAGTCATAGTGTCTCTAGGTTAAGAAAAGCAATCATCCGAGGGAATTAAAACATGAAATACTTGATAGACGTACTTGAAACTGCCTCACTGCACTACATACTGAATCATACTGAGACTTAAATTATGCCCCTATATCAATAATGCAGTATAACTCTCGAAAGTATCCACACCTCTGAACATCAGCAAATTAATAAGAGCCAGGTAAGCACAATTGTACTTTGCCAGCTCAGCTGAGAGCCAAACCTTTCAGCCTCCAGACACTTGGTATTTTGTGACTTGCAGGCCAGAGGGTACTTCAGGAAGTTTAGGCCTGCAGCAGAAAGTCAGATGGGTCATTTTGTTTTTTGTTTTTTTGTTTTAGATTTTTTTTTAAATTCATTTATTCATGAAAGACACAGAGGAGAGAGAGAGACAGAGACACAGGCAGAGGGAGAAGTAGGCCCCACGCAGTGAGCCCGATGCGGGACCCGATCCCAGGACCCCAGGACCACCACGCCCCAGGCCGAAAGCAGGCGCCAAACCACCGGGCCACCCAGGGATTCCCCGAGATGGGTCATTTTGAACATGCAGCCAAGTTAGAGGCAGGTCTTAATATGTTGATATATACGGATGTGCATGTGTATGGACTTGGCATCACAGCCCTTACTGAAAGAGTTTGGTCAGAAGAATGAGCTTCAATAGCTAAATAAAGTAAAGCAATCAGCCCATACCCAGGGGGTGAGGCTGTCTTGTCCTGTGAAGGAGAGGACTCCAGGACTGAGGCATCAGGCAAGCTTACTTAGAGTGGCCAGGGAAGCTGTCACTGTTATTTCCCCCAGAAAAGAAAAGCAGCATCTCCCTGAAGGTCTCTCAGATTTATGGTGGTGGTTGTTGTTGTTGGTGGTATTTTAACTAAACAATGAACTACTTTGGCACTGCTTCAGAGGGGGCATTATATCAAAAGACTATTTTTTTTTCTCTTTTTTGTAACAGAGAACAAGAAAAGCAAAACCTCTTTTATTCAGTGCATATTAATCACTATCAAAACATGCAGCTGTTGTATTAATTTGGATACTAATTTACTTATAGTTTGATTTTTCCACTTAAAATGAAGTATTATCGCTGAGGCAACAGCGTGAAAGTATGTTGTTGTAAACGACCTTTGAGTCATAAAAGCTCCACTGGTTTTGCCAAATAATTAATCTGATGTTCAATGAATCTCCCACTGCCCAGAGACCTTTGTAGTTCTGAGATGCAACATTTTATGTTTACAGATGCTTGATGTAGTGGTGCCCCTGCCAGCTGATCGCTAACAAATGATAGCATAGCCAAGGAAGACCAGTGAGATTTGCATCTGGTTTGTGTAATGGTAAACCTGCGGTGCCAGCTGTCTATCACAAACTCTCTTTAAAAACTCAAATATAGTGGCCAATCATCAGTTCATTTAAAAATGCAACAGCCAAGGACTATTATGAATATTGAAAATGGTTGTTGGTGCAAGTGTTGGGCTGGCCCCAGTGTGCCAGCTGACGGAGGTACAGTTGAGCTAGGGTTTCTGTGTATTACTACAGAGGATGACATTTATATAAGCTGTGTGATGTGAGTGGCGCTCTCTAGAGTTGTGTGACATAGCTCTGCATTTTATACATAGTCCACAGGTTTTTACCTGTTTTCACAGTAGTCTGCTATCACTTAATACCTGTTTGTGTCTCTCTACTTGCCGATGAACTCCTCCAGAACTAGTTGTATTTTCTAGTTTTTCATGTTGTCAAATTGTGGCAGAGGGCCCATGGCCTGGGAAACTTGTTTTAAGCTTCTTCATTTAGTCAAATAAAAGTGAAAATATATTTTGTAAAATATACTTCGTAAATATATTTTGTAAAGAATTTTAGCTTTTGTGTTTAAATACATAGGAACTTTTTTTTTTTTTTTAACCTAAGAACTTTTTACAAGTATTATTCTTATTGGTAGGTCAGCTCAGTCTTCACACTGTAATAGTTAAGAATCTTCTGGAGCGAAGTGAAAGAAGACCAAATCAAACATGGCTTAATGTTGAAAGAAAAAACTGAATTTAGTGTTCACATAACAGACATCCCAGAGTCAGATCCATCTAACTTCAGTCCAGATCCACTGTCCCGAAAGATGATCTCAGGACATACCTGCTACGTCTCTCGCGTGCTGCCTTCCTCTGTGTGGCTTCACTCAGGTTTGCTTTTTCCTTCCCACTTCAAGATGGCCACTAGCAGTGCCATACTGGCAGATGGTCCTTTCAGTGATCATCTCCTTTCTGTACAGCAAAATCCCAGATTCCACTTCCATGATACTTGGCCATGTGCTTACCTGGGACCAGTAATAGTGGTCTCAGGATTGGAATCTTTGATGGGTTGGAGGGGAAGTGAATGGGAACCATATGGCCTGAGAGTGTAGGAGATGTTTCTGTCACAAGACAAGAGGAAATGAATGATGAGCAAAGAAAAACGTGTTTCCACGACAGTATCTTCCATTTAACAGGTGATGAAACTAAGGCTCAGAGATGATATTGTCTTGATGATGTGGGTCTGCTGGTACTGAATCCAGGATAGTGCATACGATCACTTATGCAGTCCTTCCTGTAACGTATCAGGTTAATAGGTAATCAGTAGTCAGAACTTCTTTTCAGATCCATAGCATCATACTCTGAGAATACAAAATCCTGGAAGCATGAGTCTTTTTTTCCTTGAAATTCAACTTGATTTCCCAATTTATGGAAAAGGCGACTTAATTTTCCTGACAGATCTTATGAGTGGAAGGTTTTCCTTAAGTATGGGCAGTGATTTCAAGAGAAACAACCAAGTTCAGATAGCTTCCTCGTTTCTCTGTTCTCCTGACTATTTAGAGGATTTTATTTTCTGTGATCTGGTGTGGTTCTGGTTTAGGCACTTTGGCCTGAAGGACGTGCGTGTGTTCTAGAGAATCGCAGGCAGGAGATCTGACCACAGCCCACGTTACCTTGGAGACATTTTCATAAATACTGTATGATTCTGCATCCACATTTGCACAAAACAATGTATTGTTGATGACCACATTTATGTCAGTTTAGGTTTATGTACTTTTTGATTCACTTTTTGTAGCATTCAGTCCGGAAGGTTGGAAAAGGATAATGATTTCACAAGAACTTGAGTTGAACCCGTACAGAGGAAGAGGGAGTTACGGGTCTGCCTTGAAATCAACGTGCTTATTTAAGTAGATTTAAAGAAAAACAGAGCATGAAAACAACAAATCAGCCTGACTTATCTAAGAGGAGTGGATAAAATAGTCCCTGCAGGAGGAAACCTGTAACCCAATCCAGTAGTTTATCACATCTTCATGAAACCTTGAAATAGCTCTATGAATTTATATTGTTTCCAAAAGCTATGTGAGCCGTGCTGTCTTGCCCTGCCCCACTGTGAACCCTGAAATCAATCCATTGCTCGCTCAAAGTTTGGGAAAACGATATGCTGCTAATGTCAATGAACTGGCTGCATTCTCAGAATGGTTTTTCACTCCCCAGTTTACTGAAGTGGAAGACAGAGAGAATATGCCTTCCTGAAAATAACCACATGTGCTCAAAGACTGAGATTTTCCAGGCATGAGTGCATTTCTGATAAAACACCTCCTTAACACGAGGAAACCTTGTTATTCTTCCTTTCCACAAATCGTTTGCCTCCTTTATATTTGTAAAGATTGTCAACTCTTATTTCTTTTTTGGAGGTTTGATAAAACAGAGGCCTTGGAGAAAAGAAAATGGATATGGTTCAAAGAAATCCATCTCCTGTAACAAGAGAAGACAGAGCTGTATCTCCTCAGTGCCCCTCAGCTCTGTCCTACCTTTCCACAAATAACCCTCCTTGGCCTCAGTTTACATTCATTCTTAGTCATTATTTATATTATAGATACTCTGTAGAAGCACTTTATAGGGGGACAAAATGCAACTGAAGTTATTTCTGGCTCAAGAATAAAAGCTAGAAGTTATTACATTTTGCAGTGGAGTCGCACTAGTTATCTTTCAGTTTTTTCCTTACATCTTTTTACACATTGTCTTAATTTGTTATTACTTATTTGACAATAATTTTAACAGTGCTAATATCTCATTCGGTGTTGCAGTTAGCAATTTCCAAATTGCTCACACATATTTTATGCCTATTGTGTTTTATTATTCCTCTCCATATGGTGGACAATGATCTGCTAAGTCTGTTTCCTTTAACTTGGACAGTAGCTTTTCCAGGTGATTTAAACCAGTTATTATGAATATGTGGGTTGAATAAATTAGAAAGTAAACCAAATAAAAAAGCAATAAGAACATATCATTTAATCTCTTAAAAGATGCAGCGTGTGTACAATTATATTAAAAGGTAGCATTTATATAGTTCCCATTTTGACCTTTAAGTACTAAATTGATGTTGGTTCTCCTTGAGAAGCTTCACAGAGCTTCTTCATCAGATGATTCTTCATCCTTCTTCATCAGATGATTCTCTAAGTCTGTTTTGAATGTTAGTCAAAGGAAATTACTGCTACTTGGGGGCTGTGTGAACTTTGGACAAGCTAGTTGACTTTTGCTTTTCCATCTTCACAGTGATGGAGATAACAGCATTACCCATGGTGCTGTGAGACCTATAGGAAGGAATAAATCTAAAGTACTTAGTGGGGTACCTGGCCTTTGTAAGTGCTTTAGAAGTATTTGTTATTTTTGTAGTTGTCTTGATGTTGTCACTAACAGTACCATAAGAGAATCATGGACAGTGATTTGGTAAATCAAAGCTTTCACATTATTCAAGGCAGCATCACTTAAAAAGCACAGTGTTACCAAACCAGTAGTACCTAGATTCCTTTCCCAGCTTTTCCATTTATTAGATGGATGGTCTTGGGAAACACACTCAAACTTTCAAAACCCAAGTTTTGGTCCATGAAAAATATAAGGAGGGGCACCTGGGTGGCTCAGTGCTTGAGGATCTGCCTTTGGCTCAGGTTGTCATCCTGGGGTCCTGGGATCATGTTCTACATCGGGTTCCTTGCAGGGAGCCTGCTTCTCCCTCTGCTTATGTCTCTGCCTCTCTCTGTGTGTCTCTCATGAACAAAAAAATTTTAAGAAAGAAAAGCATAAGAACTTTATTATAAAAGTTGCATCCATAGGGTAGATAAAAAATGAGATGGCAATATGATATCATTAAATAATTTTTAAAATAGTTTCATAAATAAAACCTCCTTCACATCTTCTTAGACTGAGTCTCTGGCTTTGAGCAAGTAATGGTGGAGCCCATCATTAAATCTCATTCAATCTTTTGCCCTAGAGTTTGAGTACCCTGGATCAACAGCAGATGGTATGTGGCTGATCTTTACATTTTTAAATAAAATAAAAAGTAATATTTCCTGTTAATTTTAAAATGTAGAAGAAGGTTTAAATTGGCAACGTGACAAGTTTTAATTTGATCTTAGCAGAGAAAATACCTTAGTAGTGCTGTATTTCCAGTTTTATCTCCTTATTTCCTTTGATCTTCGTTTTTGTTTTCTTCTAAATACGTAACATTATTAATAGTGCTGCTTAACTCTGAGGACTGACATAATTCGAAAAACAAACTTATTGGGAATAAGTTCAGCTACACTAGTTGGTTAATCCTTTTCCATTTTTGTCAAAGAATTCATTTATAGACCCCAACAAAAGTACTTCCAAATATAATAGTACTTTTCTTTTTTTTTTTTTTTTTTTTTTAGTTTAGCTGTCTTTAAATGAGACCAGAGTCTTTGGAATTTGTTGTTTACTTGTAAACTTCTAACAGTGTTGAAGCATTTGTCATATTTCAAGATGTAGTCGTAGTCTTATCTGAAACATCAAGGTAGACCTAGGTCGTGAAAGAGTTTTTATTTTATAAAAATAGCTTACCTCTTTCAACTGCATGTAAAGATGGCAGGCTAGGCTAAAGTGACAAAGAATGCCTTAAGGGGAACTTTGAATGAATAACTTTGAAGGAAAACTATTTTCACCGAAGACTTGTCCAGATTTAATTAGTTACGGGGGTTAGAGGCAGAGAGAAAAGGCCAGGAGCCTAAGGGGATTTTAGGAGTAAAGTGTCAAGGAGAAGTGAGGTCTCACATGGAGAAGGAAGTGTTGCTACTTTAAAGTTTAATAATTTTGTAACCCAGTGTCAAGTATTGTGATTTCCAGTGGCAGGGGAGGTGAAAATGTGAAACATTAACCAACCCTGTACCTTGCTGGAGGTGATTCTTACCCTGTCTTCTATAGTATACTGGGTATATGCTCTTTCAAAACAGTAAATTTTGGAAGAATGCCATTTGCTCCATCAAAAGCGATAAAAAGTGGGGATATTGGTTCATAAACAGTACCCTCGCACAATAAGTGAATTAATCATTTGCTGGCAAAGTCATGAAATGTGAATTTATATCTCATGTGAATTTATGTCACATATAATTTTTAAAAAGACCCACACATGGATCCAGAATTCAATAACCAGAACTAAAGATAACAATGATATTAATAAAGATTGTGATGCTTGTTTGTTCCTGTTTTAAACATGTGCAAAAATTTTGGTGTCATGCAAACATTATTAAAACCATAAATGTGCAGGGGTTGTTAGTTGTTAATGTTTCTATTTTTAACATTGGATGTTAGCTTATCCTAAACATTGTAGGACAGTGATTGGAACATAGTAGGCATATGATAACACCAACTTTGGCAAGTGATGGATCAAGTGAGCCAGAGAATTTACTATGAAAAGCGGTAGTCAGCACAAAATATATGCATACATATTTCCTTTTATATTTTATTCCTATATCTGTATCCACACATATTTGCACATACATAAATAACCACATAGAGAAAGGTCCAGAACAAAACACAGTTGGTAGAATTGGGGAGTGGGAGGAAGCTTGAGGAGTGAATTTCCATTTCTGTTTCTTTATTATAGAATTTTAGCAACTAGAACAAATAAAATTTAAAATGTGCAATTTTTATAAATAATAACATCAAAAAGGCAATAGTCTATGGGGTAGCTCAAAAATAAGAAGATAAAATAAATTATCAGGTGAATTAGAAGGGAGTATTGAAATGGTGCTACAGAACTTACATAATCAGAAAATACATACCAGAGCCATGAAATCTTGAGATTGGTGTGGGATGTCTACTCCTGCCACATAATAGTCATGAAATATCAGACAAGTCACTCAGACTGTCTGGGCCTCAGCTTCCTCTTCTATAAAATGAGACAGTTGAACCAAAATTCTATGTAGATATTTAACTATGCAACAAATGACTTCTCTACAGCCATAATCAGTACTCACCCATGGTGTCCCCACCCCCCAGTTCTCATACAGCCATCCTGGCAGGGAGACAGAGCACAAAGAAATAAAACAATTCTCTGAGTATTTCTCCCCACCATCAAATTCCTGGCCCCTCTCCCACAGTCCCAAGCACAGTCATGATGGAAGCATAGACTTCTTGACTAGAGGACTTCTAGAGAGCTCTCACATTTTCAAATCTCTGCTCTTTATGTGTATGGTGTACTCACACCATGGATTTTTGTTCACACAGACTTACTTATCACCCTGTCTACCTAGCTACACTTTAAAAAGCAGTGGATCATTGGGAAAGTGACCAGGACCAGCACCGAGGTCCCAACTCACAGCTGTGTTCCTTTTACCACCTCTTGCTGACTCCTCTAAATCAGTCCCTGAAAGCAAACCTATTTTGAGAAGTGATAAGGTGCATGGTGTTGGCATAATGGGATATTATTAATGAGAAAGTACAGTCTGAATTTTGTTTATAAATTTTGCCCAAATTTTTATTTTTTTAAGATTTTATTTATTTATTCATGATAGAAAGAGAGAGAGAGAGAGAGAGAAAAGCAGAGGCAGGCGGAGGGAGAAGCAGACTCCATGCAGGGAGCCCGATGTGGGATTTGATCCCGGGTCCCCAGGATCACACCCTGGGCTGTAGGCAGCGCTAAACCGCTGTGCCACCGGGACTGCCCAAGAATGAGGACTCTTAAGAGGACAGTAATACAACAACTAAAGTTTTATTTTTCACAAAGTAGGAAAATGAAGAGTATTCACTTCTGCATTTGAAAAAAAATCTAGAAACTTACAGTATTAGGGATTTATCTATCTTTTCATCAGTTTACTCAACAAATGCCATTTTTTGGTCCTGCCATGTACCAAATATGGCTGGGTGCTACAGATTCATGAATTGATTACACGTCACTGTATTTATTATTTTATTTTATTTATTTTTTACTTTTATTTATTCATGAGAGACACACAGAGAGAGAAAGAGAGGCAGAGACACAGGCAGAGGGAGAAGCAAGCTCCATGCAGGGAGCCCGATGTGGGACTTGATCCCAGGACTCCAGGATCATGCCCTGGGCTGAAGGCAGTGCTAAACCGCTGAGCCACTCAGGCTGCCCACGTAACTGTATTTAAATAGACTCTCTGGGGATCCCTGGGTGGCACAGCGGTTTAGCGCCTGCCTTTGGCCCAGGGCGCGATCTTGGAGACCTGGGATCGAATCCCACGTCGGGCTCCCGGTGCATGGAGCCTGCTTCTCCCTCTGCCTATGTCTCTGCCTCTCTCTCTCTCTCTCTCTCTCTCTGTGTGTGTGTGTGATGACTATCATAAATAAATAAAAATTTAAAAAAATAAAATAAAATAAAAATAAAAATAAGTAGACTCTCTGTGTAGTGGAGTGCAGAAAAGGTCAAGTGAAATGCAATGAAATAGCAAGTCATATTGTGCAATGTTAATACAGAGAGAAGCAACAAACCCATGCTGAACGAGTCTTGAATAACTTCATGGAGGGGTTAAAACTTACAATGAACTTGGAAAGAAGAGTAGGAACAGGCTTGGTAAAGGCACAGGCCAGAAAGGATACTTCTGGAAGATTAGAAGTGTTCAAGTGTATTTAGGAAAATGAGAGTAGCTCAATATCCACAACAGCAATATAACAAAAAACAATACAAATAGTTATCATATGTGAAGATCTATCTGTGGTCAGCTCCCTGCTGAACCATTCCTATTGCCTTATTTCATGTACCCCACACACTATCACCACATTGTTTTGCCTACCCATTTTATAGACATGGAAACTGAGATTAGGTGAAATCTCAAAAGTCATACACATAGTAAAAAGTGGTGCTGAGACTCAAATCCAAGTCTGTGGGATCCCAAAGTCTATTTTCATAGCAATTACCCAATTCATAGTTATGAGAACACGAAGTCTGTGTTCTCACCTAGGACACAGAAAGCCCTGCATCCATTTATTCAGAAAGTATATATTCAGTTCCAAAAATTATAACAAGTACCAGGATTTGCACAGTGGTGGTATTGTAACCAATGTGGTTTATCTGAGGCGTGATTATTGCTAATTGAAAACTTTTCCCTATAATAAGCACCAACTATTCAAAGATGAATATGAGCCAGTTAGTTCGCTATAAAACTATTATAAAATGCAGTGTTAGAAGTATTTGTAAGGCCCTAACAAATATGAATGTAGGACTAGGGGAGAAATAGGCTCTAGGCTGGCAGAGGCAGGAATGGCAGAGAAAACTTCCTGGAAGAAATGATGCCTGAGCTGGAGCTTAGAAGCTGAAGAGGTGGCGGTAAAAAAGGAGAGGAGGGTCAGTGAAGAGAAAGTGTAGAAACTGCATGTTGTGTCCAGAGGACAGTAGATGGTATGTATTGCTGGAATGTAGAGAGGTCAAGGAATGGAGTGGTAAGAAAGGAAGGTGGGACGGTAGGCACACGTTAGATCATGGAGGAGCTTTTATATCATATTGATGAGTTTGCATTTATCTTATAGGAAATGAGGTTTGGGATTTTAAGCAGAGAAGTGGCTTAGATCCTGCTTTAGTCAAGAAGCAAAAGATACCGACTATGAGGCTTTGAAAGTGTTCTGGCAAGAAATGATGATGGCAGTGGAATCAGAGAAAAAGAAGCAGATTCAAGAAACTTGTAGGCCATAAAACTAGTAGGATTGTTGATTGTTTTTATGTTGGAAATGAGAAAAAGGAAAAAGTCAGACAACTCTTATTTGTGTAGCTTGGGGGAATCCTAGGAAAGATCAAGATTTTATAACTTTAAAGTTTCCTATATTCATGAAATCCATTATGGATATATGGAGTACTATATATTTCGGGTGTATTAATAATTATTTCACTAGATTTAAGGGATAATTTCTTCATTCCAAAGACACTAAGAGTTTCTAATAGCATGTGGAATCTGAGATTATAGTTTTTTAATGGTTACATTCTAAAAACTAAATTGTGTGTTCTCATTACAGATCAATATTATTTTTAAGTCTTAATTTTATGGCTGAACATTGTATGCATATTGCCATAGATTTTATTTTCATAGTTTCCAACATTTTTAATTTATTTATTTTTCTTAATCTGGTGACATTTGTCTCCTTTGCTGTTTCTTCCTAGCACTCAGATATGTTCAGTTTCCTTTACATGTGGATTTTGAAATTCCTGGAAGCTGGGTTATGGATGTTTAGTTTTTTCATTCTGTCATTTTTCACATACTTGAAAATTTCCATTAAGGGGCAGCCCCAGTGGCGCAGCGGTTTAGCGCCACCTGTGGTCCGGGGCGTGATCCTGGAGACCTGGGATGATGGAGTCCTGCCTTGGGCTCCCTGTATAGAGCCCACTTCTCCCTCTGACTGTGTCTCTGCTCTCTCTCTCTCTGTGTGTCTCTATTAATAAATAAATAAGAAAAATCTTTAAAAAAAAGAAAATTCCCATCGAAGTTAAAAAAATATAGATTTTTTTGATAAGTGTAAATATATAGACATATATTCAAGATAATTTGAATTATCATAATACTTTACTATGGAGAAGTAATTCATATTTTTCATAGTTCTTGTAGCAAATAATCAATTTTAGATGTGTTCACTTCAATTGAGGAAAAATTTTAGAAGCTACTAGATATATGATGCAGCTGGACAACAGTAAGGAATATAAAAATGACTGGGACTCTCAAATTGCATTAAAGGATTTTGACAATTGAACAATAAGAAACAGTTATCTCTGGGAGGATTAGAAGTAGATTTTCAATGGCATTGAGATAGGCAGTGAAGAGTCAATATGAAATAAGACATCATGTGCACAGCAACATATGCATGTGGGAAAACATTTACAAAGCTACCTTAGTGTGGAATATAGAATCATCAACTTTAGCTTTGGTGGAATGGTGGTAAATGAACTGAAAACTGAGTAAATTTTTGGCCTTGTTCTGTTGAACACAAAGTTTCCAGCAGAAGTTGTTATGATTCCGCCTTCCATTTAGATATGGGATAGCTGGAATTGAGAAAGAAAGTCAGGAGCAAGTCTGCAGCAAAGCAAGTCAGTAGTGTAACTCTTGTAATAATCCATTTACAAGTGGTATGGACTTCACTTTAAGCAGTGGCAATGAAAAGGAGAATAGAGTTTGATGGTGAGAGAGACAATATGGAGTTGATATTCTTTGTACACGTAGATGAATTGGACCTGACAGGGAGGCAGTACTCCAAGCATCTGACTGTGAGAACAATATTACAATCAGAAAAAAGGAGTTTAGTCAGAAAGAGAAGCTAGTTTTAGAAGGAAGATATTCATCTGATGTTGATGCTAAGGATAGTGTTGAACAAAATAAAGTATTCCAATCCCATAAAGCTTTGAGTTTTGTGGGAGGGAAAAAGAAAAGAGGCAACTAACTTAGCAAACAAGCTGATTTGAGAGTGATAGATGATAAAGAGAAATCAAATAGAATGATGTGTTCTTGAAGAAACACATCAAGAGATTGAGATTGGGTAACCAGGAATCTCCTTGTGCAGGAGACGTGTTGAGCTGAAGCCTAAATGGCAAGAAGAAGAGAGATATTTTCTAGAGGAATGAAGAGCTTCTACAAATGCCCTAGGGTAGGACTGATTTTGATGTGTTCAAAGATACAAATACTGTCTGTCTTCAGAGTGGTGAAAAGGACATGAGGGTAGGAAATGAGACATAAAGGCCAGCAGCAGTCAGATCAGTTGGGTCCTCATTGGCCTTGGTAAGGAATCTGATTTCATTCTTGGTCAATGCAAAGGCATCACAGATTTTAAGAAGCAAGGGATGGAGTGGAAGATGGTGTGTGTGACATGATCCGATAATTAAAGCCAAAGTTGTGGATGGGATGCCCAAGGGAGAAACTAAAGGAGAGAACCTCGGTAAGACTGACTGTACTCAAACAGCACAAAACATAGAGAAAGGTCAAAGATACAGGATAAGAAGCAGTCTATTGCTAATGCACAGTTCCCAAGAGAGGAGAAAGTTTCAAAAAGGAGTGAGTAGTACAATGAAGTCAAGTGTCAAATGAGGCCGGGAGGTTGAGGAGACACAGTAATTAGATGCATCATATTTTCCACACACAAATGTTTTAGATTCAACTTTGCTTACTTAGTGAGAGAATATATTTAGTCAAAGGCTGTTGTTACATGTCATGATATATGACATTAATACTTGCATAGAAGATATATATAATTTTTTAATGTGAGGATGGGATCCGTATAATTTTTTAATGTGGGGATGGGACCACCTTCTAGGTATATATATTTCTATTATATTTTGAGTAAGGATTTCTTCTCATTATTTCTGTTGCTAGACTAATTCCTATATACTTCTATCTTATCATATAGGAACTTAATTAGGAACAATAATTCAAATGGAAAGGAAAAAAGAAAAGAAAACCTTGAAGTCCATGCCAGGCACTGGACTAGGTATTGGTTATGCAGAAATGAATCAAGATAAGCACTGTTCCTAAAGCTCTGAACTTGCCTTTTAGTGGGGAAGAAATAATAAACAAGGAGAGTAGAGAGCAGTGGGAGATGATATAAGGGACTGAAGTCCAGGATTTGGAGGTGCGGAGGCCTTCAGAAGAAAGGATGTCTGATAACTGAAAATTGAGTAAGAGTTACAAAACAGGGTGGCAATGTTGTGGGAAGTGTGATGGCTAGTTTGATTTGCCGCCTTGGCAAGGCCGTTACCGGGTTATTCAAATACTCATCTAGGTGTTGCATATTCTTTCTTTCTTTCTTCCTCCCTCCCTCCCACCCACCTTCTCTTCTCTTCTCTTCTTCTCTCTTCTTCTCTCTTCTTCTCTTCTCTTCTCTTCTCTTCTCTTCTCTTCTCTTCTCTTCTCTTCTCTTCTCTTCTCTTCCCTTCCCTTCCCTTCCCTTCCCTTCCCTTCCCTTCCCTTCCCTTCTCTTCTTTCTCTTCTCTTCTCCTCTTCTCCTCTTCTCTCCTCTCCTCTCCTCTCCTCTCCTCTCCTCTCCTCTCCTCTCCTCTCCTCTCTCTTCTTCTCTTCTCTTCTCTTCTCTTCTCTTCTCTTCTCTTCTCTCTCTTCTTTCTTTCTAAAAAGTGGCATCATTCTATGCAGATTGGTCAAAAACTTCTTTATTTGCTTAGATGACTAATGATTGCCCTTCTAATTTAATACATACAAATCTGCTCCTTATTTTTATTGGCAAAAGAGTGGGACATATCATAATTACCTAACCATCCCTCAGTTGATTTTTAGTTGTTCTCATTCAAATAGTTAATTCCAGCTGACTTCTGTTGAAATTTTTCATTTATTTTTTAATAAACAGTGCTGCAGTAAAATATTTGTGTACCTATGTATATATGTACAATGTCTATTATATATACATATATAATGTATATCCATAATGTATATGGATATATTCATCATAATGTATATAGATACATATCCATACACATATCCATATATATGCATATACATACACATACACGTATATACACACACACATACACACACACCTATAAATGCCATTATGTCTGTAAGATACATTCCAAGAAATGGGATAAACTATTTGGAGGTGTGCAGAGATTTAATTTTTTTTATATTGTCCATTTTTCTCTACCATGGTGCCAGTTTATACTATAGCCAATATATGCAGAGGCACATTTCCCCTACTCCTCATCAACCATACAATATATTTTAGCTAATCTGATGAGCAAAAATAACTTACCATCATGCTTTACATTGTTTTTATTAAATTAATTGAGAAAGGGAGTAAGTGTATTTTTGAAAACATTTTGTTTTTTTTAAATATTTATTTATTTATTTATGATAGACACAGAGAGAGAGAGAGAGGCAGAGACACAGGCAGAGGGAGAAGCAGGCTCCATGCCGGGAGCCCGATGTGGGACTGGATCCCGGGACTCCAGGATCACGCCTTGGGCCAAAGGCAGGCGCCAAACCGCCGAGCCATCCAGGGATCCCCTGAAAACATTTTCTAAGAGCATGGTATAGACCATGTAGCAGAGGTAAAGACTGTAGGTAGTAAAACATTTAGGAAGACTTTATATTAGTAAAATTCAGGGATCATAAAGGCTTAAACTGGGGCAGAGAAGGTGCCTCTCTTTCACAAGTAAGTGCATCTCCAAATAGCATGTTGACTCCATGTCACCATTAATCATGTCTAGCATGATTTTTAAAGTATTTCTTTAAAAGAAGAAAAAAAAAGTTTTTTTTTGTTTTGGAGTTGGAATCATGCAGTACCTCCAAATTGTGTAATACATTTAAGGCATTATGTATTCAGCTACTTAAATTTAAATGATGAATCCATTAATATGTTGCTTGAAATATAGACCATAGTCTTTGTCTTCCAAAGGATATTTTAATCAAAATGTTAAAAATAAGCTAGAGTCTCATTCAAATAGTTAATTTCAGCTGCCTTTTGTTGTAATATATCATGAATTATCTCTCTGATGGATGGGCAGCCAAATGCAGATAAAATTAGCTTTGCAGTCATTCATTTTAAATTGCTCTTGAATCATTTGGAAGTAAATTCCATTTCAGAAGAATACGCTTCAGGTCTCAGACAAAGAGATAATAGTCCTATATTTTATGATATAAGCAATAATAGTTTAAGTCTTATGATTCAGAAATATAGAAACTTATGTATTAAGTTGATGAAAATTAAGGCTTGATACATAGCAATAAAACCAGCAACCTAAGCCTCCTAGATTGATGTTCATAGCATAATATTTTCCTGTCAAGATTTAGGTGGAATGAAAGTCTATAAAAATAATACATGTTACAAAGCTTTCTCTTCTTGTATATAAATGGAAAAGCAAAGCCTATTTAACAGAAAAGGAAATATTGAGATTTATCTCATAATAAGATAAAAATGGCAATATCAATATTGGGTAATGATAGAAAGTAGAAAATTAAGTCAGGTGTTACAGAAAGGTGAAATGAATAATAATGTTACATCTAAATTGAAAAGGCAATTATACTTTTAAGTTAATAGTGAATTCAATGTACAGAATAAAACCAACTTTGGAAAATTTACTTTGTTAATTTAAATGAACTCCATGCAGGACACTTGTTTAGCGATTTTATTAATCAAGTCATATGACCCAGCTAGCATAGTGCATCCATATCGGCATCTGGGGTTTGCCTTTATACAACATATAATAATTTGGGATAAATGGTATGTTGCCAGAAATAAGTTCATTGTCTGAAGTTGCTGTTCACAAATTGAGTTCCCATTATCTCTCTGAAGATTTCAGGGATCTCTGGTTATTTATATTAAGAGATAAAGTAGTAATAGGATGCACTCACTGATCTCCCTGCTGAAAAAAAACGAATTGTTCTTTTATAGCTTCAAGTTTTGTAGCATGTCCTTAATAGTGTCAGAAAGCCGGTTTATTTGGATAGTAAAATGAATTCTACGCTAGCAGATGATCTCAGTAAATAGTCTATCAACTCAAGGTAGAATCTCAAACCTTGTTATCTCCATGTATTGAACTTCAAAATCTCAAACTGTATTATCCATGTATTAAAGAGTCTTCTAGTGCCCTGAAAGATTTAGTTTCAGTGTGGTGGGGATTTTACTTGTTTTCGATTAGACACATGAATGGGCACTGGAGTACATCCAAAGGGAAAGCCGTGAACAAATAAAATTGCACACTGTCCCTTGCACACCATTGCAAACACACTTCCTTAGAGACCTATTTGAAGACTGAGTTTTTCTCTGGAAAGCCATGATTCATTTGGAAGACATCTAATCACCATAAGAAGCTGGGGAATAGCAAGTAAGTTCTAAAACAAACATCCACTACATAATTTTAATTCTCAGATTTTTCCGTGAAGTAGAATGTTTGGTTAACTGACATTTTAGACAGGATCAATTTTGTGGATACGTGACCTGTGCTGTCACACAGGACTCTTCATTTAAAGTTCATCTGAAAAAAATAAAAATAAAAAATAAAATAAAATAAATAAAAATAAAAATAAAATGTTCATCTGTCACTGTTTCAGAATTCTTAATACAATGAGAATCCCCAAATTTTCACTCTGCATTAGGCCACACAAATTTTGTATCCTGTCAAGTTTGTAGACCTTACTACTGTTACAACCTCTGGTATTTGTAAATTCATATGAGGTACTATGAACTCTAAAATATCTTGTGAACACTTTCTGAATGATCACAGTTGCCATTTGTGTAATATTCATGCTTTTATAAGATTGTTATTGACCTTCCTACAATGTGCCTGGCACTGTGGCAGACTTAATGTAAAATAAAAATGAAAATTACAATAATTCCTGCCTTCAAAACAGCTTTCATTCTAGCATTGTTTTTCAAAAGCCAGAAATATTTAACAATTGGTAATAGTTGCATAAAACTTGTTACTAAAACTGAAAAGTAGATCCCTCCATATGTGTGCAAGGCAAATGTATACATAGTGCAGAGGAGCTAAGCATTCATGAAGAGGTATTTGTAGATGCTCATTTGCAGATGATCATTTTTTCCTTGTTAAATACATGATATTTGGAGATAATAATTTCCCCTGTTAAATACATATGGCTGTAACCATGTTGGATATTTAAATACTCATAAGTTTTCCTTTATAATTTTGATTGAAGAGAAACGACTTGCTTGATTTTCAAAACATACTCTAGAAAAAAAATTAAGATGAAATTCCATGAAAAGACAATTTCTGAAATTAATGCTGATACTTACCATTGCTGTCTAGAGCAAAGAAAATATTGTCTTAGCATACTTGACCGCATGGTGGGGGATATTGTTTAGGCCATTTTACATGGTTGGGCATGGTATCCAGGCCACCTGTTGGAAATGAAGAAGAATTTCCAAGCAGAGCTAGGATAATCATTATCCCACTGATAAACATTCCATTCCCATTTTGTCAAATTACCCCATTATACTTATCTTACTGTCTCAGGGTCTTGAAAATTATCTTTATCATTCCCATCCCCTGAATTGAGTATTAGAAGTAATGTGCCATATTGCCTAATGTTATTTTATCTAGGCATAGACTTAAACACTGTATGTGTATTATAAGAAATAGTAGGAAACTAATATGTTGTCATTGGTTAAGGCATCTCCCCAGATCAAACTTAAAAGATGGAGTTTATGCAAAAACTGGAATAATATGTAAAAGAAACACTGGATTTACCACATGATGAAAATGTTTCAAATGATGGAAACCATTCCTTAATAAGTTGCATAGTAAGTGTTATTTAACAAACACCTTGAAAAATCAAAAATTTTATGAAACTTCAAACCAAGACAGAATTATTTCTTTTCACTGATAGTAAAGTAAAAACTCACAATTAAATACAAAATTAGTAAAAAAAAAAAAAAAAAAAAAAAAAAAAAAAAATAAATAAATACAAAATTAGTTTGTCCATACATCTCTTTTTTAAAAGATTTTATTTATTTAGTCATGAGAGATACAGAGAGAGAGAGAGAGAAAGAGAGAGAGGCAGAGACACAGCAGAGGGAGAAGCAGGCTCCATGCAGGGAGCCCGATGTGGGACTCCATCCCGGGTCTCCAGGATCACACCTTGGGCTAAAGGCAGCGCTAAACCGCTGAGCCACCAGGGCTGCCCTACTTCTTTTAAATACATTATTAAATTATTACTATTTTTTGCAGCACTTAACGGAACCCTTTTTGAGTTGAAAACATATGTGTGACTTTCCCAACTTCCATTAGTCTCCCCAGTAGTTTACAGTAAAATAATCAGAAGGAAGGAGTACATGCTTTTGGCAAGGAAGAGTAATCAATTTTTAGTGCCTGTCTTTCTGTAGGATGTGAATACATAAGTATTTGGCTACAGGTAAAGTAGTATACAGGAACGTGATATTTTACAATCATAATTCCTTCTAAAAAAAAATCTCACTTTCTGAAATGATGACTGAAAGGAAAGCTTTTGATATCTTACAAACTTAAATAAATACATTGTTACAAAATACATACACCTTTCTATATGCATAAATATACAGCAGTATTTTAAAAAATTGAATCAACCCTCTGCCTCCTTGAGTAATAGTAACAAAAAACAACTAACATTTTACTGAATTTGAGTCTGATATCTATTATCACATATAACAATAAGTGCATTGGAGGAAAAAATAACAAAAAGTGAATAAGGCCTTCAAGACCTCAACTTTATGTTGATGGATCTGTCGATACCTTACTTCCCCGTTCCTTTGCCTTTCTGTTTTGAGTGTTCCTGCATATTGATTAAAGAGGCCGAAGTTGATGGAAACAAGGTTATTCTTTAGTTAGCTGACAGTTTGGATCCTTGATGTTCAACAATGGAAAAAGCAGAAATGATGCCCTGCCAGAAGCAAGCAAATTAAGGAAGTGATAAAGCCAGCTGCAGGAAGCATCATTTACATCCCAGTGTCAGAAATTTATAATTGTGGAGAGCTTTGAAAGCTAGCTAGCTGTGTCTGTGATGCAAGCAAGCGAATTTGTACTGCAGAACATATTGGCAAAAATCAAACTTGGGTCCTCTTCCACAACTATCCTATGAGCTAGATGGAAAAAGTGCCAGGCCAGGTTTCTTAGCAGACCAATGTCCATTTTACTAATGGCCATATCCCCAAACAGGGCAACTAAATGAGTGATGAAATGAGTTCTATGGTAATATATGCCCAACCAGTCTTTACCCATACTGTATCATGCATTTGCTACTGAATGTGTATACTTTTAAAGAACTTGTAAAAACTTTTAATTGTGACCTCACCCCTTTAACATTACATATTAGGCTGGGGTACTTAATCAACTTACAGAATGAATAATAGTTTTGCTCTCCACTATCTGTCATGGAAGAAAATTATCTGGTCTCACTTAATTTCAGTGTATCGGAAAGCCTTTTTACCTTGACTTTTGTGAAATATGATAGTAGGATTTTCTGTGCACTTTTTAAATTTTCTGTTTCTATTTGGAATCATAAAGAACCCACATTATGAAAAACATACCACGAAGTGTACAAATATCTCAAGTGGTTTTGGAGTTTTGTTTATTCAGTGGTTTTGAAACAGGAGAGTGGAAGCAATATATTTGATGATTTTCAGTGCTATAAAAAAACAAGATTATTGACTATTGTTCTTCATGATAATGCTCAGTAATATTCTAATGAGAATAGGTTTGACTAGTCATATCATACACTTGGTATTTGAGGTGTAGTTTCCAAACAAGACCAAACATCATTGGTAGACTCGAGGCTCTACTATCAATCTACTATTGACTGATAATATTATTATCTATATTTGCAGTGCTGAAAATAATTCTGAGCTTAGTAAATATTCATTTTGATGGAATGAATATGTCATGCAATGGCATCTTTTGAAAATAAAGATAGATTTGAATCTGTACCTAAAGATCATTAATTTCTTGTTCCTCATGTTCCTTCTCAGCTTCTTGCAAAGAACTTAATGTTTACCTATGAGCCTTATATTTTTCAAACAGATGTTTCTAATGAAATTGTTTTTGCTTTTGTCAGCTCTCAAGAGGAAAACTGTGTAGTGGGAGGTATAGTACTATATTGGGAAGATCACAGTTTTTGAGTGAGACAAACCTGGGTTTTGATTCCAGTTCTGCTATTTACTATATGCATGCTCAGGGCAACATATTCATCTTCTCTGATGTTGAGTTTTGCCATGTGTAAAAATGAGAATAACAACCAAAATATTAATTGAGCAATCAGTCCATAGACCTAATGTACTGCCAGTGCATAGTGGCCACACAAATCCTTAATTAGATTATTTATGAGTCACTGTTTTTAAAGATTTTATTTATTTATTCATTATTTTTAAAGATTTTATTTATTTATTCATGAGAGACACACAGAAAGAGAGAGAGGCAGAGGCAGAGACACAGGCAGAGAGAGAAGCAGGCTCCATGCAGGAAGCCCGACACGGGACTCGATCCCGGGTCTCTAGGATCACACCCTGGACTGAAGGCGGCGCTACCCACCCAGGCCACCCATGAGTCATTATTTTTAAATGAATAGCAAGTAAATGGCAAGTGGCTACAATGATGTGAATGTTTTCCTCTTTCTTTTTGTTTTGCCAGACGACGACTTTTTTCATGAACTCCCAGAAACCTTTCCATCTGATCCACCTGAACCTCTACCACATTTTCTTATTGAGCCTGAAGAAGCTTACATCGTGAAGAATAAGCCTGTGAACCTGTATTGTAAAGCCAGTCCTGCCACCCAGATCTACTTCAAGTGTAATAGTGAATGGGTTCATCAGAAGGATCACATAGTAGACGAGAGAGTAGATGAAACCTCTGGTGAGTTTTCCACTGCATTTTTAAGATTCACTTACTACTTTGGCATGTTGTCACACAGTTCTTTCAATTGTGAGAATAAAAGTATTTATTATCCTTCGGCAAAAGTTTTGGTTCAGTTTGGGTAAGATTTAGTGATCTCATTCCATGCAGTGCAAAGTAAAATGGGATGAATAAATCTTGACTTGATTCCTGATGGACATAGTTCATACTTAAAAAGATAAAAGAAAAAAATGAATAGACTGAGTGAATGGCAAGTGCTGTAGTAAAAGACGAATTTCACTCAAGTGTCACTTCTGGTGTCAGGCCTAAATATCCTGGAACATATTTTTAAACTATTTGTAAACGTTGCAAATTCAAAGTATCCTGTGACTTTAACTTATATCTAAAAATATATCCTAATTATCTAACTCTTACTTAAAGTTAAACTGAGAGTGATTGAAAATAGTGAGAGTGTGGGATCCAGGAAGAGGTGAAGGGGTGAGTATAGCCACCATCTGGGAGGGTCTTGATTAGATTATCATTATTCCTGGCCTGGTGAAAACTCCTGACTTTATTGCTCTGTAAAAATTATCCCTAACATTTAAATACTAAAGGCAGAGAGAAGATAAAGTAGAGTTTATTAGATCAGCTAAAAAGTAAACTTTCTTAAGAGCATCTTTTTACTTTATGATGGGTGACTTAAGATAGTTGTGGAATCTCCTAGAGTTATAAACTAGAAAGATGTGTATCATTTTATAGTGGTTTAAGTGCTTATGCTCTCTAGTAGGGAGAAGAACAATTTGAATTTTCAGATCCATTCTAGATCTATGATCTCATAGTATTAAGACATATAATTTGAATATTCAGATTTCACCAATCAACATTTCCAAGCTAAATAGGAATCATTTAAATATCTTTATTTTCTTTCATAAATATCTCTACCTACCAAGATAGATACATGTTTCCAAAATCTAAATCATAATTTGTATTTATATCCAAATGTCAGATTAACCAAGAACAAGCAGGGACCAGCTCTTGAGGGAGATCTGTGGTCCCTATCTCTAACAACACAAAGCACTAATAAAAACCTCATATTGAGGTGATGGGACATAAAGAAATGGAACAGACTGTGAGAAGACAGAGAAAAGGCATCTTTTAGGAAAGCATGTGAAGCATATACTGATATAACACAAATGGTCTTAGAAAATCAGGTGGCAGCTCTACATAATTGTTTGTCAATTTGTGAATCAATATGCTCACTGCATGCAATCTGATGGCTGTAGAAATAACTAGGTACCCAACTGTACAGTAGCTTACTTTGGGGAATTGTCTCACCTCTCGTTCTAATTACTCAGAAAATAACTCCACCAGATGTCTACCTAACCTCAAGTGAATTAGTATTATTTGTTTCAGCTCATTTACTTGTAAAGATTTCAAACACACAAGTTTTAATGGTAAGAGGAAAAAAGAAAGCATCTCAAAAGCTAAGATGAAAGTCACAAACATATTTAAGCTTGTCTTTATAAATTAATGAAAATGTCTATACAGAAGGATGAGAAGTAAAACCAAAACTGCTCTGACATTGAGCTCCTCTGCCAGCTTCATGCTATGTTGGTCATATATATATGTATGCGTGTGTGAATATATATATTTTAGTAAGAAATCTCCCTTCTTAAAATACTATATTTTTTATTTCCACATAAAATTAATATTGCATATATCAGTTATTAAAAATACCTTGTAAAAGCAGCCATAAATGGAAATATCTGGCATGTTTTTATTCAGATTCAGGGTGGGACAGATAAGAGCTAAGGATGGAATTGGGAGCTTCAACACTTGTACAGAGCTCCTCAGGTTCATGGATGGAGTGGAATGTAATATACCTTTTTGCTGTCTTTCATGTTCATCCAAAACTTTCAAAGAAAACCAGCATCCAGACAAATGTATTACCTTTCAAGTTAGAAAAAAGATAGAGATGCCCTCAGATATCAATACTGTTATGTTCTTAACATACTAGCCTGTGCAATTAGGCAAGACGAATAACTGAAAAAATATAAAAATTGTTTTAAAAAGTGGAAAATGATCATTTTTGACCAATAATGTGATTTTGTATATCTGAAAAAAGTGAATTTTTATTTTTTTAAGATTTTATTTACTTATTTGGCAGAGAGAGAGCAAAAGCAGAGGGAGCGGCAGGCCAAGGGAGAGGCAGAAGCAGACTACCCATGGAGCAAGGATCCCAATGGGCTCAATTCCAAGCCCAGGACCCTGGGATCATGACCCGAGTCAAAGGCAGATGCTTAGCTGACTGAGCCACTCAGGTGCCCCTGGGAAAAACACATTTTTAAATTTTAAAAATTGAAAAAAAAGTCAAGAGAATATAGAAAAGTGTCTGAAAAAAAGATTCATATGACCCATCAACTTTTCTTTTATAGGTAGCCAGTCAGAGTATAATGGAATAAAAGATATCATTTACAATAACAATGTAAAAGAAAATATGTATGTATAAAGTTAACAAGAAATTTGGAGAATTTTAGAAAGAAAAACATTAAATAAATGCTACTCAGAGTAAGAAAAATGCAAGGAAGATAAGTGGAAAACTTATCTTGTTCTTGGGTAGAAAGACAATATTTTTTAAATATTTGCTGTTTATAGGGGCACCTGAGTGGCTCAGTGGTTGAGCGTCTGCCTTCGGTTCAGCTTGTGATCATGGGGTTCTGGGATTGAGTTCTACATCGGGCTCCTTGCAGGGAGTCTGCTTCTCCCTCTGCCTATGTCTCTGCCTCTCTCCTTGTGTCTTTCATGAATAAATAAATAAAATCTTAAAATATATATATTTACTGTTTATAAATGAATCCGCAAGTCACCAACATTGTATGAAAAGTAATTTGTGAAAATAGCTAGAAGATTTCTGAAATAAAAGTATAATGAGGGAACTCCAGATCTTTATAAATATATTGTAAAACTAAAGAAGTGAAGAGTTTGATCTGAGCAGAGAATAAGACATACAGATTAATGGATTAAAATAGGGACCAGGAAATACTCAGTTAACTTACAATGTGTTAAGATGGTTTTTCAGTCCATAAGGTTTAAGGCAGTTGGAAATTAAATGAATGGATGAGTGAATGAATGAACTAATGAAGAAATACATAAAGCTTGGATTTTATCTCATTTGTTAGAATAAAATAAATTCTTGATGTTAGGGTTTAATGTCATTATCATTAGTATCACCACCACCACCATCATCATCACTAACATCAGTAGAAGAAAATTTTGGAGATTTGTAAATTGATTGGTTGGTTGGTTTCAGTGGTGGGCAAAGTCTTTTTAATTAAGACAAAATTAAGAAGTCTTATAAGAAAGCATTCTCAAATTTGAATATCCAAAGCAAGTAAACCACAAAACCAAGGGACAAATACACACAGGAACATATCTGTGGACATACATTAATCCAAGGACTGATTTATGTATTACTAGTTCTTAAAGTATATTTAAGAAAAAGATCAGCAACTGAATGGAAAACTGAGCAGAGGTTGAACATGAAGACACAGGAAAAGAAATGCAAATTGGTAAATAAGCATCTAAGATGTCAAGATCAAAACAGTAAAGAGTGTTGGTAAAGGAATGGGATAGGGACTAGCTCATTCTTTGTTGAGGAGATTATAAATTGGTACAAACTTTTTGAAGGCCAATTTGGAAATACCTACCAATATTTAAATGCATACACCCTTTCACTCAGTAATTACAAACTTAGGATCTAAAAAGAAGATTCCAAATGAGCACAAAGACTAAACTGCAAGGTTGTTCATTGCACCTTTATTGCAGAGACATATTGAGGACTGTTGTCCCGACATGGATTATTGTGATGCTTTTTACAATAATGAGGTTTCTCCATATGTGAGGCTGTAGAAAAATCTCTCACATAAAATTCGAAGTGAAAACAAGAGTACAGAACACTGCATGTAATATGTCCTCATTATGTAAAGGATGCACATATATTTTTGTAGGCATTGGGATGTTTTGGAGAAATATGCAATAGGCAGTTGACAGCTCAAAATATGGGTTGATAGGAGATTTCTTTCATAATAAGTTTAGTTTTTTACCCAGTCCTGTGAATGTGTTATTTTCATAATAAATAATGAAACCTGGAAAAAAAAAAAAGGCCAAACCATTGTATTGCATCTCTTTACCAGTTATCATAAATCTCCAATCTGAAAAAGTGTTGGTGGGAAATTTGTGGGCTTCTTATATTAGAGCTCTCTGCTTTCCCATGAGTTCAGAAGCATTATACATGGAATTTAAACTGAAGTACTTGGTTTTGGAGATTTTTTTTTTCCCCCTGAGGTTGGATTCACTTGCAACTTTGGTTCTCAACTCTTCACTTAGTAGTCTGACTATAGTCTTATTGGGGATTTAGTGGTTCTTAACAGCAAGAAAGGTTAAATGCATCAAGTCTTGAAATATATTACAAATCAGACAAATTTCTTGACATTTAAAAAATCAAATTGGTTCTCAGATAAAGCAGGAGAGAGAGAAGTCACTGCAAATGAGGTCTTTTTTCATAGATACTCTGCCTTAGAATAATAATATTTGGAAGCATGTTCAGCGGCAATCAGATACATTGAAAAAATCAACTACTTTCTCTAAAATCCTCCTCAAAGGTAGCTTCACAATGAAAAACTGCAAAACAATAAAACCAGAAAAAAGAACAGAATTTCTCTTCCACCTCACAAAATTCTTCCTTTTAAATATGAAGGTGTTAAGTAGTTCTGAAATACCGAGCAAACAATGCTTTGTACTCACTGAGCCAAGCTACACCACTGTTGATAAAATGTAGTGATTAAAGATCATATATTACTGTTAATGTTTGCCTTCTATCATTTATACCCCATTTGCATTTCTTGCAAATATGTAGTAGAAGAAACAGAAAAGGGGAAAGCAGTATATATTCAATGGTTTTGAAAATGTCAATAGCCAAAAGCTCTTATTTGGTAATATAGTAATAAGTATCGATGTTCTTTCAGAATTCCACAGAAATCTTGATCTGCTCAAAATTGTATAGTTGCATTTTAAGAAAAACTCAGGCGTGGCTGCTTGCTTTCTATTTACTTGAAGTCTTTTCAACCCCTGTTTCCATGGTACCTAAGATTTAGCACTGAAAGGCAAATATTTCTCCTCTACCAAAAAAAAAAAAAAAAAAATGCAAACGGGGAGTTTACAAAACCTAGGTCAGTTTGAAATTTTAATATTCCCAGAGATTTTTTTCCCCTTCTCTTCTTTAATTATTCTCACATTAGCAAAATATTATCTGTAGGACCAACTCAACCACAATAAAAAGTTCCAATATTTGTACCGAATGCCTTACACGTATTATGTAATATAGTTATCATGACAGTCTTATGAGATAATCTCTGGAGTTTTCCTTTTGTAAATGAAAGTGCTGAGGCTCAGCAAAGTAAACTAATGTGCCCCAAATCACATAACTAGAAGGTGGCAGAGCAGGGGTATGAACCCAGTGCTTTCTGATTCCAAACCTTTGCCCTTGCCCCTGTACCGGGTAACATCTCCCTAAATTCTGCCGTAACTACTGAACACATTACAGCTTGTCTAAAAGAGATATATGGATACATGTTTCCCTTTTCTTGAGAAAAGAAAATCTGGTTCAGAATGTCAGCTAAATATTTATCTTTCATGCTTTCACCTGCCTTCCTGTGTCAGATTTTCTGTATCTGAGCCCTTTCTCACTCTGGAATACCTTGAACTAGTGCTTAGGATTTGATTCTTTTTCTTCTTGAAGCTCTTTAATATTTTGCTGATTAACAAATGAGTGAGCCTTAACATGAAAAAAGAAAAAAAAAAAAGACTCATTAAGAGAAGCTATAATGGGGCACAAATTTAAGTGAATTTGCCTTTACTCCAAAAGGAGCTTTTGCAATATGGTGTCTTCACTTAGGTCCCCGTTTGTTGCAAGAGTGGCACAATTGAATTTTTCTTCCTCCTCTTGTCTGCCTATTTCAGATACCTCTTCTCTCCATCCTGTCACCAAAAATAGAAACGTCAGCTTCATCCATTACTCCAACAGCCAAAGTGATTATCAGCTACTGCCAGTTCTCAGAATTCTCTTGCAAAACATCCTTCTGTTCTTAATTCTTACTGTTATCCCCTTGATATATATAGGCCTCCTTTATCATATGCCTCTTAGATGATTTAGGTAGCCTCCAACACCTTCTTGGTTTCAGCCTTTTTCCCCAACAAACCATTCTCTAGATAGTTGTGGGCCTAAAGCAGAGATCCAAGTAATTATATCATGCCATTTCTTAACATACATAATGGTTTTCCTGTGTCCATGGAATAAAGATCAACTTCATTGATCATATACTCAAAAACTTCAGTATAGTCAGTTCCCAATCAAACTTGCTAACCTTCTTCTAATAGTTTCTTTTCTACCATATGTCCTAGACATTGGGCAAATTTAGTTTTTCCTCTTGAACTGTGTTGAGTGAAGCACCATTGTCTTGTAAGTGCTATTGGGGAAACAAAAACAAAAGAAACAAAAAACGTTGTGGTCAAATACATTAGGAAACACTATAATAATTATATACTCCTTTTGGAGACAGTATAAAGTATATTTTCCTGTAAAAGACCCAGGAAAGCTCTGCATTGGAAAACTTTTTTAACCTCATCGTATTTGGCAACTGAACTCCTTTTCACAGAACTTCTATTAAAATATCATGAGACGTTAATGTCATACCAGGATGTGATTTAGGAGAAGCTGCTCATACATTTTCAAAGGGAAACTAGATGGGATTTATTTAAGTTGTATTAAAATGAATGTGAACATTCTTTTCTTTACATTTTGATGTCTTGGAATCATAGAAACTTTAAGTTGTGAGATTTTGGCAGTCATTTACACTCTGCATTACTGGCATGCTATTCATTAAATTGAGTTTAATCAGCTTTCCATTATCTTTTTTTTTATTTATTTTTTATTGGTGTTCAATAGCTTTCCATTATCTTGATGTACCTGTCCTATTTAGGTCAAATGGAAATTTAGAAAACAAGTCTGCTTACTTCCTGGGTTTACTAATGTTAGATATTTGAGAGGGACAGTTATGTTTCCTTTCTCAAATTACCTCTCCTCTTCCATCTAACATTATAAGCTCAAGAGTAAGTTCCCGAAAATCAAGGATTATGTCTTTTTAAAAGTATTTTATTTATTCATGAGAGACACACAGAGAAAGGCAGAGACATAGGGAGATGGAGAAGCAGGCTCCCCATGGGAGCCTGATGCAGGGATTCAATCCCAAGACTTTGGGATCACACCCTGAGCGATCCTCAACCACTGAGCCACCCAGGTGCCCCTATATCTGTCTTTTTCACTATTCTAGTTCCATTCTAGTTCCTTTACCCCATACTTTGCCTTTCCTACTTTTGTCAAAATCCTACTCATGCTTAAAGAAGCATCTCAAATGCAATATTGTGGATGAATCCTTCTATAAAAACTCAAGTGATATGTAACATGTCTACATTTCTACATTTCTCTTATTTGTACTTCCATTTTTATTATACTCATAAGTGTGAATTGTTTATGTATATTAAGTTAAACCATTAGAGATTTTTTTTTAAGATTTTATTTATTTATTCATGAGAGACACAGAAAGAGAGGCAGAGACATGGGGAGAGGGAGAAGCAGGCTCCAAGCAGGGAGCCTGACGTCGGACTCGATCCTGGGACTCCAGGATCACGCCCTGGGCCAAAGGCAGACGCTGAACTGCTGAGCCACCCAGGGATCCCACCGTTAGAGATTCATTCAACCATTTTCAAGGTAAAAAATGGCAGTTTCTTAAAATGCCATGTTATTTATGGAATTATATTCATATATAAAAATAGATAATATATATTTGATATACACATATACATAATATATGCATATAAAATATATATGTGATAATATATATGTACATAGTATACATATGTAACTATATGTATGTGTGTATTCATATTTGTCTCTTCAACTACATTGGAATGATATCATATGGCTTCTGTTTTGGGAAGTTCTGTCTTTTCTGAATTTTACAACACAAGGCTTTAAGCACAGGAGATTTGTGGGATTATAGCTATTCATCCTACTAAATTTGAGTAACTTAAATTTAGTGAAACATACTGATGATGTTTTTATTTAGGATATTTCATGAATAGGTGGTTTGAGGAATAGATAAGACAGCATAATCTTCTATAAGAAGAGTTATTTTACGTATTAAGTACATACATACCAATCATTCTCTATGTAAAATAGTTACTTCAGACTCTATTCTCATTAACAGAGTGAACATTTTCAAAAGGAATTTATATGAACTTTGTTTAAATGAGCACTGGGTGTTATTCTGTATGTTGGCAAATTGAACACCAATAAAAAATAAATTTATTATTTAAAAAATAAATAAATGTTAGGAAATTATGCATAAAATTTGGAAGCTCTATTTGAACTTCACTCCATAATTTTTCTATTAAGTCAGTAGGACTACTGCTTCTACAAGAATAGAGCCCTATATCTGTAGTATATTTGTCTGTCAATGAAGATAAATGATGCTGGGATATAAACCAATTATTTATTTGATTTCTTTCCCAGAGGTACTTATTTCAATACCAGAAACTCAGAACTTTTTTTTTCAGTGTAAGGCTGGCCCCAAAATAAAAATAGAAAAATTGGTAAGGATCCATGTAGGATATGAAGGCTTTACCACTGAGTCAGTGGGATACCTTGGCAAGAGATAACAGAATATCAATCACCCTGAAATACATACTTTTTCTTATTCTTCATTTGTTAGTGTTCACAATTTATTGGTCCCTATTTCACATTGACTTTAAGTCTTTAAACACCTGAGTTAACATGGCCAACATAATCTCAGCTGCAGTGACAAATACATGCTTGGGTCAGAGTTCCAGAATGTAGATTTTAGTTGTTACTTTCACTCCAGTCTAGCATGAAGATGAATCTCAGCTGCCTGAGTGATTCGGGCTCTCTCACTGTGTAGAAACCTGGGTTTTGTTTCCCTTCTTTCCTTAGCTTACAAACAGAAGTGAATACTGGAAAAATGTTAGACTACCTATTTGGGTTGCTTTTGTTTCTAATCTATTGTTTTTGAGAAGTTCTTAATGCCGTTTGTTCATTTTTTGACTATTCCAATATTTGCATATATCAGTACTGTAGACACTGCATGTACTTCACATACCCTGGCTATGCCATATTTGTGGACTATGTCATTTTGATAGCATGTATTTATTGAACAGATATGGCCCAGAACATGATTGCAAAGTAGAGGCAAGAAAACATCACCCCTTCAGTTCAGTTTTAGTGAGCTGTCATTTCATTAGAGGAAAACAGAAATTTTCAAAAATTATATTCAGCGAGAGTTTTTAATGTAACGAGAGCAAAGGAATTGTCTTCTGTCGATTAACACTTACTTCTAATGCATTGCTCCTTTGTCTTCCCACAGCAAAGGTGAAATCATTGATTAATACAATTTATAAATATTAATGCAATATATAGATATAGATATGCATATGTGTGTGTGTTTGTGTATGCGTGTATTTTCCCCAGTTTAGAAAGAACTAAATCAAATACTACCCGTCCCCAAGCCCACACAGAGGCTACAATAAGAAACAGGAGTCCAAGGACCATTCTTCATCTCGATTACTTGCTACCCAAACAGGGCATTGCAGGAGTGAAACCAGCGATTGTGTTGCTATAGCAATTTTGCCAGGTGCCCAGCAACCATGCATGTGCTGTGGCCTAGAGTTTTAATATGCCCACTTCAAAGTGAGAATAGCACAAGTGTTAAAAGCCAAAGTATATTTTTAATCTAACCTTTGGCTATAATTTGTGAGGAGTTTAAGGAGAGTCTCTTACTCTTTATCTTCAGAGGAAGGAACATACACCACAGAGTTCTGGATTGCTACATGAAATGAATTAAGCACCTTGTTTAAGGAAGTTTAAGAAACCATTTTAGATTAAAAGAGAGGATTAGCTTATAAAAAGCATGGCTTTCTCTCAAAATTAAAATATGCTTTTTTTTGGTGTTGGTACCTATTGTGCTAATATGAGTAAGCCTGGCTGATAATTATGAGATAATGACCCAAGTTGTTTGCCCTTCTTTTTTTTTCTTTTTAAAGATTGATTGATTGATGATAGACAGAGAGCGAGAGAGAGATAGAGGCAGAGACACAGGAGGAGGGAGAAGCAAGCTCCATGCCGGGAGCCCGACGCAGGACTCGATCCCGGGACTCCAGGATTGCACCCTGGGCCAAAGGCAGGCGCTAAACCTCTGAGCCACCCAGGGATCCCCTGTTTGCACTTCTTATTCTGGAATGCTGCACATTGTAATCTGTTCTAGCCGCATCTCTGTATTACTAAATATCACTATCCAATATTCTCTCAATAATTGGCTCAAAATTCTGATGCTGTTTTTTTTCTCTCCTCATCCCAGCACTTTTTTTATATCTTCAAATTCACAGCAGAATTTTTTTTTGGTTAAAAAAATGCCACAATCCACGAAGGAGCTAATGCTACAACGTAAAGGGGGGGTGGCATTCCTCACCATGAGCCTTTTGGTCTTCTCTCCTAAATATCATCAATCCATCAATCTAGAGTCATCCCTTAGCTAGGCATTATCAGGGCCACCTTGGGGATGCCTGTTGAAATAACCACCCTTTCCAGTTCCTCTGGAAAGCACTATTTGGAGATAACAAAATCAGCATGTATAACATGAAAGCCACAATTAGCAAAATACCAGGGTCTGGCAAACAAGCAAGCACAGCATGTAGGAAGCATAATATCTAGTAATGAAAAACAATTCAGGTTAGGGAAGTCTTGGACTCATTCCTAATTTCATCAAGGGTTTAACCAGATCTTAAAAATCTGTTTTGGGAGAAATCTCCAAGAATATGAAGGCAAGAGTCACAAGGAATGATTAGGATGCTAGCTGTCAACCCTGGCTGCATTTGACAATCTCCAGGGGGGGATTTTTGGAAACACCTATGTCCTGGCCTCCACCCCAGAGAGGATTTAATTGGGAGCAGGGCATAGCTTATTCTTTTTCTGTCTGTTCACTAATTTTCAGCTCTGTAGCAATACTAATGTACAACCAGGTTGAAGTGGGGCAAGAGCAGACAGTGCTGTGAAAGCACAGCATAGAGTGGGTACAGAAACACATGTTCTATTCAAAAACCATGCCCTAGATACTTTTCTTGGTGCTGTAAATAGAGATACAACTGAGACCTAATGCACTTAAAGAGATCACAGTCTGAAAGGGGCAAAAGAGGCGAGGGAAAAGAGAGAGAATAGAGTCCGCTTTACCATTTGCTTGTGTTCTCCTCTCATCTTGAGAATAAATTCACAAAACCCCTTGATAGTTCCGTAGTATAGAGTTACACGGTAGAGAGCCCCTGCTTTCTGCAATTTCCTTTCGCCTGTCTCTGCCTATTAAACTTCTCAGACTGAGGGATAGCAGCCTCCTGAGGGAAGAGGGGGGGAACTCTAGAGCTTGAGTGAATTAAAATTTAGCTACAAAAACCCAGGGGAATGTTCTGTACAAGGCAATTCCAGGAAGGGCAGGGAATGAATGACATGCCTCTTTTTATAGCTACAGCCTCGATGATCCTAGACAACGATGCCCTCTGTATGAAATGACGATAGTGACTAAAAGGCTACCTACCTCCCCACACCCATTCCATGGGGCATTTGTGAAACCAGAACAACACTGCATGGCAGATAGCCTTTCCTCGCCTTTTTGCTCTGTCAGATTCTTGAGTCCATTCCTTGAAGATAGACAGTAAATGCCCTTAGTCACTGTATTAGTTTCCTAGGGCTGCCACAATAAATTACTGCATGCTCTGGGGCTTAAAACAACAGAAATTTATTCTCTTACAGTTTTGAGGCTGGATGTCTGAAATGCAGCAGAGAAGCACCCTCCTCCTGAGGCACTCTAGAGGAAGGTCTGTTCCTTGTCTCTTCCAGCTTCCAGTGGCTGCCCAGCATTCCTGGGCTTGTGGCTCCATCACTCTAATCTCTGCCTCTTTCCTCACATCACTTTCATTCGATGTCTGTCTTCTTTGTGTGTCTCTTACAAGAACACTTGTCACTGAATTGGGGCCCACCTGGAGTAATTCAGGATCTCAAGATCTTTGACTTTATTAATCTACAAAGACTTTTAGCCAAGAAAGGTAGCATTTTCCTTTGCTAGGGATTCAGATGTGGGCATATGTTTTGGGGAGCTACAGTTCAAAAGCACAACAAACTTTAATAGACATCTCATGAAGAATTGCAGTGAGCATATGTCATCACAGACATGCAAATGGACATTGCATGTCATCAGAGAAATGCAAATGGAAATGACTATGAGATACCACTCTCATCGATTAGAAGGGCCAAAACCCAGAACAGTGACAACATCAGATGTTGACAAGGATTTGGAGCAACAGGAACTCTCATTTTTTGTTGGTCGGAATGCAAAATAATATAGCTGCTTGGAAGACAATTAGGCATTTTTTAACCAAATCTAAACATACTCTTACCACATGGCACAGCCATCACACTCCTTGATATTTACCCAGGATGGTTGAAAACATACACCCACACAAAAACACAGATGTTTACACAGTTCTGTTGATAATTGCCAAAATTTGGAAACAGCTAAGATGTCCTTCAGTGGGTGAATGGATTAGTAAACTGTAACAATTTCAGACAATGCAATATTATTTAGTACTTTAAAGAAATTATCTATCATGTCATAAAAAGATATGGAGGAGGCTTAAATGCATTTTAATAAGTGAAAGAAGCCAATCTGAAAGGCTGTCTACTGTATGATTCTGACTATATGACATTGTGCAAAAGGCAAAACTATTGAATGGTTAAAAAATCGGTGGTTGCCAAGAGGTAGGGGAGGAGAGCAATGAATAGATAGAGCACAGGGAATTTTTAGGTTAGTGAAACTACTCTGCATGAGGCTATAAAGGTGGATATGTCCTTTCATTTGTCCAAATCTGTAGAATGTACAATATTGAGAGTGAACCTGAATGTAAACTATGGATTCGGGGGTGATAATAATGTGTCGGTGGAGGCTCATCAGTTGTAAAAAAAAGTGTACCACTCTGGTGGAGGATGTTAACAATAAAGGAGGCTCTCCTTGTGTGGAAGCAGAATGTATAGGGCAAATCTGTATCTTCCTCTCACTTTTGTTGGGAACCTAAAAGTGCTCTAAAAATAGTTGATTAAATACCATGCAGAAAAAAGTGTCCTGGTGATGGAGACAGTGAGTAGGAGCCAACAGTCACGGAATTTACCTGGCTATTTTCCCTCATTTGGCCAGTATTTCTGAGTTAACTATAAATGTAACCGGCAACGAAAGCACTCCCTAGTTGTTCTTTACCAGCTTTCTGCAGCCTCCCCCAATCTGTTGTATTGTACTGACGGCCAGATACAGGAAAAGCCCTGCACAGCTAAGCTTCTGCTTATCGCTCATTTTCTTCATGCCCGTAGCATCCTTCCAACTCCTACACTCCAACAGTCACCCTGTCTCGTGGAGACCTGAAAATTCTCATAGCCACGTTTCTCAAAAAAAATTTTTCATGGTACTATTGCCAAAACCAAACGAAAATAATCAGTATAATCAAAAGAGTTTCACTTTATTTCCTCTGTGCACACTCTTTTGTGCACGCGTGTGCGTATACACACACACACACACACACACACACTTTTGCTTGGCCTAGCAACACAATGGGAATGTAAACACGTTGTTAATGCAGTCGCTCTCAGTTGGCTTCCCAGATGGCTTAAGTTCAATAGATTTTTCCCCCTGATTTCCTCGGCTTCTCCTAGCAAGTGCTAAACAGCCATTATGCCTTTTCCTGCACATTGAGATTCATCTGCAGCTACTAAACTGCCTCCAAAGTGCTTCAATTTTGCATGAGTGCTAAGCTGGGGACTGGGAGACATTACCCAGTACTGAAGGCCCAGATCATTAGAAAGAGCATGTAAATCCTCTGAACCAGAAATAAAAAGTGCAGAGATTTCCTTTGTAAAGTCCCAACTGCAGCTTTATGTAAAACATGAACCTTTAGTGAGGCTTTAGGTGGTCGCTTTTTCCTTCTAAATTTTATTTTTGTTTTTCAGGGTTTTTTGGGGGGGGGGTTGTTTTTTTGTACTTTGGCATATGTTTTCTTTTTTTAAAAGCAAAAAGAATTGTCTCATAGTCAGGAACATGTGAAATAATAGCCATAAGCTATCATTATGTCTCTTCTTAGGACACCAAATCCCTCTTCACTTTTAATAGGAAAGGTACTTCAAAGTATTGCTAAAAGATCACCCACATAATAGATAATAAAAACAAATTTGAAACCTGCTGAGTAGCAAGAAGCTTTGAGAAGGGATGGGTTGACACTTATATGTGCAGGGGAAATAAATCTATATTATTTAAGTAAGTATAGATTACTATGTCTACAGATGTTGGATTATGGAGTGAGGATGGGGTGGTATCTAAAGGGGATTGTGCAAATTATTTTTTTTGATTGTGAAAATTATTAATGAGAAAGAAGCAATTGTATTCTTCTCATTTTTCAATAGATGCTTCCCTGTACATTGTTACCAAAAAGTCTTGTTTGTATTTTTCAAGGTGGATATATTTTTATCTGTACTTGATCTGTATTTCCATCTCTGCTGTCCTCCCAGTCTGCCTGCCAGACCATCTTGCCGTAAATTGAAAGCGTGCCTGTGGTCAGCTGGCGCAGCTCCTTCAAGGGGGCGGCGCGGTAGGGCAGGCATTCTGAGCATCCTGCGGTTCTGCACGCTGTGGGGCTGGGCCCGCGCCCCAAGCCCGTGGAGATATGACAAAAAGCACTCATGATGAAAAGGTTGACTCCCTATCCTCATTTGGTATTTCCTTTGCAGTGGAATTTTTTGAACAGTTAGGATAACATTTCTTTTTTGGTCTGTAGTGTATCTATTTAATAAGAATAAACCAGGCTCCTTTTACATGATTGCTCTATAGTTATTTCTCTTATCCCATATATTTATGTGATAGGTCAGGCTATCTTCTTTTTAGGATTCCGAGAGTAAAAATGTACACTTATGATCAGATACAGCAGTTCATTATTTATATCTAAATACGTTTTCAAGGACTTTTATTAACCACTGATTTATTCAACACTGAATATGCAAGTGGGATCTGACAGAAATGTGACTAAATGGGCTTATAATGGAGTATGAAGCAAATGCATTCCAACCTGTAGGTAAAAGGAAAACACTAAATGAATGATATGCATATAAACATGCACAGTGAATTTAGGTGCATAATGTATACTCTATATAAGACCTGCATTTTCTCCTGAAACCCAGTTTTGTTTGTCAGCATGTTGTATGTATCTTCATACTGGGTTGTTCTACCCATTAGTTTCCTTTTATAAAAACATGGCTAATCATGAAGATGTCATCATCTTTATTAGTGTTAGTATCATCACAAAATATTATTTACTGTGATTCCACACCTCCTGATGCTACACTGTACATATTAAATAGCTAGCTTTCCTATTCTCCCATGGAGATTGTTTACCCAGTAGGGTATGGACCCTTTGAAGGAAACACAGTTGTAAAAGAAGAAAAGGAGAAGGAAACTCCGCCTGGAGATATGAGAAGATACATGACTGAAGCCCTTTGTTCAGCTGGCAGTATTATATAGTTACATAAATATCTCTTTCGGTGAATTGGAGCTCGTGGTAGGAAACAATCATTTTTCCTTATTTCTCTTTCTTTGTGATGCTACTACAGAATGGACCTGAATATATTACAAGTCACACATAATATTCAGAATCAGGTTCCACTCCTCTGTTATTCAAGTTTAAGTTTTTCTAGCTCTTATGAAAACACCAAAATAAAGATTGCTTGTAAAGAAATGATACTGGTAATTAAACATTATAGCATTTCACATCAATTTGTTTCTTCAACATTTATGTCGGAAGTGATATTTTGAAAAAGACTACAAGCATACCATTTGTAAATAATATTTTTGTTATATAATAAGCAAATAGCTCTGTTTTATAGCATTTTGAGCATAATATTAAAATCACACATTCAGATATTTTAAAACTCTCAGAATTAATGGAAATTTTCTGTGTAGTTAACAAGATGTTGCCAAATAAAAAAAAAATGTTTTTAATAATTTGAAGCCAAGCACTGAATCACAGTAAAAAACAAAACAAAAACAAAAATAAAAATTCTCAAAGCATTGTGGGATTAAACAGTATTCTTGTCCTCTATTTATCTAATAGTCATTTAGAAAAACCCACTGTGTGCCAGGCATATTATTCATAGTCTATATCATTTAAGTCTGCATTATCCCAAGCCACAGTAACAGGCCCCACCAAATATAGAATAGCCCAAAATGGTACACCTGTTTACATGCCAGTTCCAGGAAGGTGTCCTTGGGTGTAGGGCAGCTCCATTTCCGTCGATCAGATACGGACCCGGACTCCTTTCTTCTAGTGGTCTGTCGTCCTTTCTGGCCTCCATCCTCTTCTGCATCCAGCCAGCAGAGAGGGAAAGACAGCAAGGAGGAGACCTACAAGCTTCTTCACCAGCTTGGCCAAGAAGAGGTACAAGGACCTTCCAATACCATTGTATTGACCAGAATTGCTTTTGTGGCCACTTCTAAGACAAAGGAAGCTAGAAAATGTGGTTGGATTGCCTTCCCAGGAAGATGTAAGGAGCTGGCAGTCCTTGCCACTAAGTCTGTCTCTAAAAGTACTTTCTCTCCAAGATTTATTTTAACCTCATAACAGTGATGTACACTGGGAAAGGACTATTTTTACTGATTTAAAGTTTAAGAAAATGAGAAATTTAATGCCCCACCCAAAGTTACTCATCACAATAGCCAAGCCAGGACCCAAAATCAAGTTTTCTTCCTTTTGGTTTAGTAATCTAATTTATCTACATTTAGCTCCCTCTGTCAGTGAAGGCTTTCATACCACAGAAAGAATTATTTAAATTCCATTTGCCTTGATAATTCTTAATATTTCAGTGACAGTGTGATTTCCTAAAAATGCAATATCTTGTTCTTTTTTTGTATTGGAGTAGCTTTCTCAGTTATGATGTATAATATTATTATCCAGTTCCCTTGTCCTTTCTGGGCAGAGGGAAGTGCTACAAGTCCTGGCATTCTCCTGGTTCAGCAGGGCCAGGTGATTCCTTCTAGCCAATGAGCTATGAGTGAAAGTTACATTGCCCCCCTCCCCCGCCCCCAGCGAAAGCTTTTAAGAGCAGGTGTGTGTTCTCTGTGCTCTTTTCTCCTGGCTCAGTAGCCATGGTTGAGGGGATATAGATCCAACATAGATCATGGCTGGATCACTAAGAAATTTCCCGAAGGACAGCTGTCCTAGAGACTGTTGTGACGGAAGAATTGACTATTTTATAAAGCCTCTGAAATGAGGGGAGTTATTTAGTAAAAGTATAGTATAAACTATTCTAGCTTTTGAAATCTTGTTAGCTCATAGTAAGGGTTTACTCTGCAAAGAGCTTTACATGTATCATTTAATCCTTGAGAGAACCCAATGAATTAGGAATTTTAAATTCCCATTTTCTTATTGAGGAAAATGACATTTAGTCAGGTAAAGGAACTTTCCCAAGGTCATACATCTAGTCACTGGGAAAACCAGAATTTGAACCAGATCTTTCCCTAAAGATTATACTCTCCATTAAGTTAATAGCCAAGAATCTATTAAAAATGGGGTTTTATTGTCAAATCTGGATCAATATTGTCCTCTGAAATTATACCTATAGCCTTAGACTTATCAAAAATTAAATATTTGTAACATAGAATCAACAGAAGAGAAAAGAGACATACTCGGTATAAAAGAAGGTCGTCATCCAGACCTGACTTTCCCAACTCTGCTGAAAAGTTCCAAAACTAGCCATGTCTTTCTCATTTGGGTGTGTGCCTAGTATAATTTCCAAACACAGTGCTCCTCCCCTCTCCTGAATCTCTGTTAGTACCTCCATTGGTAATTTTGTGAATAGAATATGGTTGTGGTCTCACAAACCAACAATATAGAAAAGTTCTCATCTTTATTTTATAACTTGGGAAACCAAGGTTTGGTGAATTTGGGACTTTCCAAAAGTCAGTAAATATAGGACAAGAATTTATTTTCTTATCTAAGTAAATTGCGAGGTTGTTGTGTATTTGGTGGATATTTGTCTAATCACCCAGTTGTAACAATTGTCCTGGATGAGTTGATTTTTTTTAAATGAGCCTTTATAGTTTGATTTAAAATTTTCCTTGAGAGAATGAAATATATTGCTTTTAAAACAAGCAAGTAGCTGTCCCCAGTATACTGCATATGAACTGTTAATAAGTGGCAGTCTCTCCAGAGATGATTGCTCTTAATATTTGTTTCTAAAACATATGAGATAAGTACAAAATGAAAGCCCAACAGCATGAGTAGTTATAATCTTAGATATATGTTCTGGTTTCCACCATCACACACCATCACACAGTGACTAGATGTAAGATCACAGATCTGAGAACAGTTTTTGTAATAATTAAAATTAAAACTATTAAAATTCCATTAGAAGTAAATCAGATTAGTCTTGTTTACTAGTTGAGACATATTAGGTTTCCTAAAGCATAGGTCATTGAAAAAATGTAATTTTACCAATTTACCATTCTTCCAGGTTTCCCACTCCACAGAACAAACTTTTCCAGCTGCCATTCAAGGCTCTTCGTGAGTCTCTCTTGTATCTAATTCCATGGTCGGATTTCTTTACTCCATTCATGTAGACTATTCTCCCCTGTAGTGCTCCATGCTTTTTCATCTCTGCCCTTTGGCTTTGTGCTATTCTATCCTCCTGAAGTGTCTTTGATTCCTCTCTAAGTCTTTAAACCCAAACCATGCTTCCGCATCAAACTCAAAAATTCCATTTCCCCAGGTTTACTGTGATCTCTCCATCTGAAGCTGTTTCACGATAGCTTTCTTCATGGGATTTTCAGAATTTTCCAACAGTAGATACTTGTATTCAGTTAGCCAACAGATGGAAGATGCTAAACAAAACCATATTGAAAGACTTGATGAGATGGGGCTCTGTCTTTATGTTGACTGTAGGGTTATATGGTTCGATAAATTTGGGGGAAATCATGGCAGTCCAAATTAAACATACTTTTTAATGGCAGAACTTCTGACCAGTGTCTTCAATATGCTGATTAGCATTCTGTGTTTCTAAGAGGAAGATATATTAAACAGAAATCCCCAATTATTTGACCAAAGAATACCTTTTTAAAAAATATTTTTATTTATTCACTTGACAGAGAGAGAGCATGAAGTGTGAGCGGGGTGGGAGGAGCAGAGGGTGAGGGAGAGCAGGGAGCCTATGATCCCAGGACCACAGGATCAGGACTTGAGTGGAAAGCAGACTCTTAAATGACTTAACCATCCAGGAGCCCCAAGAACACTTTGTTGAGACACAGTTTAAGGAATATCAGTATAAGGAAAGGAACGAGATCATAGGGTTCAGTTACATAATGGATCTCAATCCTGATTTCGCCCATCATTGGCTACAGGAAAATTGTTTAAATCATGACTTCCACTCTTTACCTACAGTACAGGTATAATAATACCCATTTCCAAAGATTATTATGCAAATGACCTGAGACATGTGGTGGATATTCAATAAATTCTAGTTACTTGTACCCCTGAGTTACAATTCAATTTACTTATATCTGGAATTTTTAACACTACTTAATATTATAGCTGTATAGGTGTAAACCATTCATTCAGTTAACATACATTAACTGGACAAATATGTGTGCCAGTCACTGTCCTGACACATGTGCAATGCATGTGACAGAGTCACTTTACTCAGTACGCTTCTATTTGTTTTCAGTATTAGACAGTAAACTTCTAAAGAAAGGATCCTCTGGGGCAGCCCAGGTGGCTCAGCGGTTTAGCGCCACCTTCAGCCCAGGGCGTGATCCTGGAGACCCGAGATCGAGTCCCACATCAGGCTCCCTGCATGGAGCCTGGTTCTCCCTCTGCCTGTGTCTCTGCCTCTCTCTCTCTCTCTGTGCCTGTCATGAATAAATAAATAAAATCTTAAAAAAAGAAAGGAAGGAAGGAAGGAAGGAAGAAAGGAAGGATGGATGGATGGATCCTCTGGCTGCCTTGGAAATGGCAGCACATAAAATAAGTGCTCAAGAACTGTCTCCACACTGCATCGTGAAGGGCAGAGGCCTTATGTGCCTTCTTTACCACTGCCCCCCAGCACACAGAACAGTGCATGGCACATGGCAGAGTCTCTGTAAATAACTATTTTTTAAAATTTTTATTTATTTATGATAGTCACACAGAGAGAGAGAGAGAGAGAGAGGCAGAGACACAGGCAGAGGGAGAAGCAGGCTCCATGCACCGGGAGCCCGACGTGGGATTCGATCCCGGGTCTCCAGGATCGTGCCCTGGGCCAAAGGCAGGCGCTAAACCGCTGCGCCACCCAGGGATCCCCTGTAAATAACTATTAAATGAGTGACTGGTAATAATAAGGGTAAATAATAAGGTCTGTAATTCACCAGTTCACGGTTAGATCGATATTCAGGAATACAGTATTCTCCGCAACCCTTATGGGCAGGATCTTTTTTTAAATGTTGTTAAAAATTATTTCTACTGAAGTTATCAATGTATTACATGAAATAAAAACAGGAAGTAATGTGTGTAGTTATGATTTAGATAATTGTTAATAATTATACTTTAAAGAAAGATGTTGGAATGTATATTCAAATATTTATGTAATGAACTTCACGTTTTTTGAAAAATATTTAGATGAGTAATGTATTTGCTATGTCAATGGATATGCTTTGTGCCCTTCCAAATTAAATTGCCATCATATTTTACAAGATCACTTTTTTATATTCCAGGGAACATTGACACACACAGCGGAAGTTAAATACAGAAAGATTTTAGCTCCCATTTTGGTCTCACAAAGACTTCTTGGAACAGACATTCAACAGGTTTTTTAATCACTAAACTTAAGAATGGGAAATAATGATGGGGCACAACTGGTAGAATTAATCTATTTTTTTAAGATTTTATTTATTTATTCATGAGAGACACAGAGAGAGAGAGAGAGAGGCAGAGACACAGGCAGAGGGAGAAGCAGGCTCCATGCGGGGAGCCTGATATGGGACTCAGTCCCAGGGCCCCAGGATCACACCCTGGGCCAAAGGCAAGCGCTAAACCACTGAGCCACCCAAGGATCCCCCTGTAGAATTAATCTATTGACTCATTACCACTCTGTATGTAAGAAAGAGCATTTTGCAGACTCTCCACTCCAATTGTCATTAATATTTGCAGCTCTAAGTTTGGTGGTGGTTGGAAAGTCAAATCAAAAGTAGGAGGACTGGTTCTCCTGTAATAGCATCTAAAACCTGACACTTCTGCAAAGGATAGGAAAACAGTATTAGTGTTGTCAGAGTATCAATTATAACTATTGTAATATCATCTTGCAATTAACATTTCAAGTTTTAAGGAGGAAAAACTGCCTTTATCTGTGGTTCTCATATAGCTTTCTAAAAAGCACTAGGAGTATTCCCACTCCAGATACACAATCCAACAAATATTTTCTTCTCAGTTCTAGACAAAACAAAAACATAATAAAACACAGATCCTCACTGGGCACAGAATGCCAAACAGAACCCAAGTCACTAGAAATTATCATGTAAAAAAGGAAGTCAAGTCAATGGCCTAGGTATGAAATACTTCCAGGCAACAACTTTGAACCATTCAGTCCCAGCCATGTTATTCTTTGACTTTTAGGTAAATTCATCTTGACTACAAAGATAATAAATGTAACTTTAACAAAATTATACTTATAATATAATTTAATACACCAGTAAGTTGCAATTTTCAATTAAACAAAGTAATTTTAGATGGCCTGTTTATATATTAAATATTATATTAAAAATCTAAGAAAAACATTTCAGAGAAAACTTGATGAATTATGTGTTTGCATGTCTTATTTTCCTGATTTAGCTTAAAGATTGTCAGATGACTTCATGTAACATAAAACCATATCTTGATTGTACAGTTCTGCCTTTCAGGTTACTATATTGATTATTTTGTGAGCAGCTGAAATAATTGTCAGGGGTTTTGGGGGGGTATTACATCCTTTTAAATTATGCTGATATTTTGTGTAATTTAATTTATATTAAGACATCTAGAACTGATATGTACAATACTTGAGATCATATTAGTGAAAACTAATAAGATTAAGCTATGGAATAAAGCATGAAAAAGAGACCACGCTAATTCAATAAAGTGTTACAATATATCCCAGATCATCCTTACCTGAAGCTCCATACACTTCCCACCAACCTCTGTCCTGCGAATGCACTATAATGAGATTTGGTAGTGACCTCTGCAGCTCTTTTCCCAAGGGAGAGTGTTGGGAGAGTGTTGGAGAGAACCAAATTGGTAGGTCTACACAACATGATGTCTCAAACCTTCCCATTGTCATATGAAAGATAAAGTAATTAAGAAGAATGAGAAATACAACTCAGGCATACATAACACCCATGTCTAATTTGAAGTCATGATGCTTTTTGGTGAAATATACATGGGGTATCAGAAGGTGAGAATTTGATGACCACATTTCAAAAAATCTTTCGAGATGATGCATGATTTTGGAATATCACTTAATAAATGGGATAAATGAAGAGCACAATGTTGGAAATGAGATTTTGTCCATCTTTACGTTTCTGGAACTTGACATAATTTTTGACATTAGTGAACTCTTAATGTTTGTTGGCAGTACTATAGATTATTTTTTCTGGGGAAATATACATATCATTTTAAATAGTTATTCAATAGTATTCATCATGTATTTGTGATCACTTTATCATAATCTCTAGAAAAAACTATTTGTGGTGCCTGAACACTATTATAAAATTAAAATTTTGCTAAAGATAAGGAAAATATTTTACCAGATTTTATTGCCATACGCATGTATAGCCTTAACAAAGATCCAATCAGAGGGTTGCATTTGCATCTGGATTTCTAAAATCATTTGAAACTCCCTATTAGCAAGTGCATATTCATATTCATTATAAGACTTCTTGATACAGCATGCTAATTACTTGCCTGCACTCTGGCTCCCAAACCACAATGAATCCTATTATAAAAGCAGATCACTGCAAACTTCAAACAGCATGCATCCTTGAGATGCTGCTATTAAAGGAAGAATGATGATGGAAAATCTTTGATCTTATCAGACGTGATGGAAAATACACATTTGTATTTGAGCAAATCTGTAGAACGAAGCGTTTCTCCCCACCCTTGAGTAACCTGAAACCAATTTCAAGTTCCCAAATGTTCTTCAAAGCAGCCCAGCCCTCCTTGGAAGTAATGCTGATGGCATTACAAATTTCAAGGCAGCTTGCTTTTTCCATCTCAGGACTTCAAGCAGATTTAAAATTTTACTTTCAAAGAGAAATAATATTACCTACTTTTAGTCAAACCACTAGCCTCTGGTTTGATGAGCAGAATGTCATAGGTAATGAACTTACCTGCAGTAATGAAAAGATGGTACATAATAAAGTTCCTCATAGCTTGAATAATGCAGCTGATTGTAGGGCATTCTGAGCTGTTAAGTGTTTAGAGACTTGCTGCTTTAGTTCTTTCCTGTTCTAGTGTTGTTGACCAGAAGTTGGAATGTAAACTTTAGGCATGTGGCAGGACAACTGTACACAACTAATTCATTCCTCTCCTCCTGAATGGGCCATCTATGAAGCTGAAGACAAAAATCAGTGTGTGCTTGACTCCTGCACCCCCAGAGAGCCTGAGCCACACAATTCAGAACATTCATACTATGAATAATCCCTGTAGCAGGAGGGTCGGTCTGTGGCTTCTTCAAAAGCCTCAGATTTGTGGTCAGTAGAAACATCCGTGAGCCTATTTGGCCTGAAGGATCCAGTGGCCCTAGTGTAGTTACCCTAGCATTTAATTAGGTTTCCTGTAATTGCTGTAAGTAAAAAGTTGGGGGAGGAGAGGATGAGGAATAAAACCTGAAGTTATCATCTTGGGACACAAAAATATTTGTGTATGGTTTTAATATCCTGAGCCCGTTTGTTGCTGCCCTGCATTTTGGAAAAAGCCATTATAGTTTGGAGGAAATACACACTGCAGGTTTATCAGCCCTTTGGTGACTGTAAATTTACTGCAGCAACTTTTAAAGGAAGGGTTTTGTTTCTAGTAACTAAATTTCTGCATGAAGATAGAAGTTATAAACAAGTAAAACAGACAAAAGTATCAAATGCCAGAAAGTGGAATAAAAAAAAAGGTGGGAAGTGAGGGGGAAAGCTGTGCTCCATCTTTCCCTGAACTTCTAGATATCAGAAAATGGGAATAGTCACAGTATGATGGGAAAATGAGAGGACTTGAGTAGGGACTAGAAAAGTAGAAAGTAAGTAATGGTTTTTTGTTAATAAGTTGGGATTTCTGCTATGGAGATTGTTTTGTTATTTGGACACTGATTAAAATACTAATCTTTTCATAGAGGGGTGAGGGATTTAGCTCTGCCAGTTACTTGAAAATTCTTTTTAAATGGTCACTGTATAAGCATAGAAGGCTTGCTAATTTTCAAAACTTTAAAATCACTTTAAATACATTTAGTAAACTTTTGGCCATAGAGTGCCCCATTAGCATCTTGCCCTGCCTTGGGCTTATAAAATTTACTTCCCTGGGCTTCTTTTCAGATCAGGGAGCCTTGAGGGGAATCTAAGGGTTTAGGTGTTTCTGTGTCTCAAGTCCTCTTCAGTTCATGATAGAAAATATTGCTTATTTCCCCAGTGGGAGAGTGTCTACCTCTATTGAATATTTATTAATTTCCCTGAGGCTTTTACCCATTTGAGCATGTTCTCAGTTTCATTTTTTTTTAGATTTTATTTTTTATTTATTCATGAGAGACACATAGAGAGAGAGGCAGAGACATAGGCAGAGAGAGAAGCAGGCTCCATGCAGGATGTGGGACTTGATCCCAGGATTCCAGGATCATGCCTTGGCCCGAAGGCAGATGCTCAACCAGTACGCCAGCCAGGTGTTCCATGTTCTCGGTTTTAGAGTAAGTTCTGGAATACTCTTTTTTAGAGTCTTTAGATGATACCTTCATGTCATCTATACCAAGAAGTCATGGTCAAAGAGTTTAAGAGATCATACCTTCTAGGAACTAACTAGATAACTCTGTATCATATATATGGTTATATATATAATATATATCATTAATTATTAATATCATTATTATAATATCATAATTATAATATATATAATTATATATATAATTTTCATTTGATTATGTCATTTACTTGCTTTAAACACTTTAATGATAGCCATGACTTTCAGGAAGAAATCCCAAATTCTAAACATGGTATGCAACAGGTTCTCAAACTATAGCATGCATCTAAACTCTTTGAGTGTTTTAAACCACAAATCACTGGGCCCAACCCTCAAAATTTCTTACTCAATTTGAGTCTGAAGTGGGACCAAAGAATTTTCATTTCCAGCAAGTTCCTATTGAATGCTGATGAAACTGCTCCAGGGCCACACTTTGAGAACCACTGGCCTACAAGACTGTGTATTGACTGATCTTTTTCGTCTCCAGCTTCATCTCATGCCACTATCTCTGTGTTTGGTACTCAACTGTCTTCTGGGTTCCAATCTCCTCATTCTCTTTCCTGCTTCTTCCCATATGTTCTGCCCCTCTCCTATATAATTTAACCAACTTAACTCATGTTGGATCCTCCATACTAAGTTGGATCCCTTGTTATTCCCTCTCCTTTTCTCTATACTTCTCCTTAGCAGCATTGAACTCAATTATAATTAAATAATAATGGTATAATCTGCAGTTAATATGTACCCTCTTCACAATATAAGTTCATTGAGGGTAATGACTATTCTACTCATCAGAGATTCACTAGTCCCTAGGGTAATATCTTTTCCGTAACTGATATTGAATAAATATTTGTTCAATGAATGAATGAATAAATACATGAATAAAAACTACAAAGCAATATATTTCATCTTTCTTACTGTGCTTATTATATTTATCCCTAACTGTGCCCCTGTTAGTTCTCTCAATAAGCATTGCATTTTGAAAGAGTGTGCAGGAAAATTGGCAGTTGCCCACATACATTGTTCAGATGATCCTTCTTGCTCAGTGCAAAGAGGAACATTGCAGAACGACTCTTGCTTGAAATAAATGAAATACACTTTGATATATCAAGATAAATACTCCTGAAATGATAATCCCAGATTCTTAATTCAATTTTTGTTATTTAGGATTACACAATGCTGTAAAATAAAATCCAATTATTTGAGCATTTTAGCTGGAAGCCACTTTAACAGGATTTTAGTTACATTACAATTAAAGAGAAACATTTGGGCTTTCAAAATATTATGCATGAAAACTTTAAAGTCATACAGTCTTTGAGTAGAATACCAGGGATTTGTTAATTGAGACTAGGATTTTTTTTAAAGAAAATAGTATGCCTTAATAACTAACATACAACTATTAAAATAACTTAGTTTTAAATAATCACCACATATTCATAAAGTACTAGGTCATATTATAATAAAATCTTATATGTTATATATATTTATGATTTATATACTTATGATTATAGTTTTAGGTCATTCTCATTTCTTATGAAGAATTAGGAAGACTCAGTTATTGTAAAACTATGTAAAGTGTTGTAAAACTGTATATAGCTTCATGGTACCAGATGATACTATAATAAATGTGATATACATTTATATACATAAACCAATATATATTTATAATTTATATTCTTATAATTATAGTTTTGGGTTATTCTCTGTCATTTAATGTGAAGAGTTAGGAAGATTTAACCATTGTAAGGTTATGTACAACACACGGATATCTTTCCAATGACCTGTTTAATTGGGGTACAGTCCTTAGCAGATGTGAAATTTATGTTCGGGTTTTAATATACCCAGGAAGATAACTTAGTGGATATTTGTCAGACTATTTGGCAAAAAGTGTAATTTTGTGCAGTGATCTACTCCACTTTTATCTTCTGAGGAAAGCAGAAGATTTGAAATAGCAAATAAGGAAAAGAAAAAGTTGGGAGACAAATAACTGGAATGAGAAGAAAATCACAAGTGGATGAAGACAATATTTGGAATGTTGATCTATGGCATCAAGAAGGATCACTAGGGGGAAATATATGGTTTGATGTTTTATATTTTGTTAGGACTTCTCCTGACTTAAACCTCTCTTTCCCTTGGCAGGTCTCATTGTCCGGGAAGTAAGCATTGAGATTTCACGCCAGCAAGTGGAAGAACTCTTTGGGCCCGAAGATTACTGGTGTCAGTGTGTGGCCTGGAGTTCGGCAGGCACGACAAAGAGCAGGAAGGCCTATGTGCGCATCGCATGTGAGTCATTGTGCTTGGACACCACGGGATGCACATTCCACCAGTGCATCTTGGAATGTGAGAAAATTGAGACCATCACTGCTCTAGATACAAAGAACCCTGGTCACAACTCCCAGATTTATGCATTTGAGCTACACTTTCCCCTTCACCAGGAACATCATTTTGTATTTCAAGGTGTTGACAGTTTCCCCTCTAAGGATGTGAAAGAATTAGTGATTCTTTCAAAAGATCCTGAGTTTTCTTTTTTTCATCTGGGAAGAATTAGGCTACAGGAACCCTGACTCTATTCCTTTATGAGCTTATTCTGCCAATGTGTTAGACCAGTGTTGATTAGTTTTACTGTTGGATATAGAAATTGCCCATACAAAGCTTCCTTATTTATTTTTGGAACCAGTCAAGTGCATCAAAATACACCACTATTTTCCATCATTGTGTTAATTTCTAGAGTATTCATGTTTAGGGAGAGGGTAAGAAGTGCCTCACACACACACACAAAAAATGGGTTCTAATATCAAATAAGTGTGGGAAATATTTTTTGGGGATAAGTTAAATAGGTTTATTCATTGAAAAATATTCAGATTTTGATTTTTAAATATGCTAATGCGTACTATCCCTAAGAAGAGATGTGGCCTGCAGCTCTTTTCACAGGCTCCTTTGCTCAATGAGTGCTATTCACATCTTGAGCAGCATGACATTCCATATTGAGATATGTTCTCCAGTCTGAGACCCCTGAAATCCATGTAAATTATATGGTTTGAACTCTTTTGTATGTCTTCATTTTATTAAATTATTTGTGGTGGATGTCAGTATCACTCACCTATCACATATCATTGAGTCTCAACAGTCTTGGCTCTGAGGCTTCTCCCAATTCTGTACTCACCTCTTCCCTTCCTTTCTTCTGCTTGATCTAGATCACAGCTGCTGCAGACACCCTCCAAGAAGTCTCCATGGCTCTGCTTGTTTCCCTTTTCTAGTCTATTCTCCATATTACCACAAACACAGTCTTTCTGAAACTCAGATCCCTGCACAGATTCCCTCCCTCCTTGCTAAAATGTTACAGTGGTTTGTGAGAAAAAGTTAAAATTCCCTATGGTGCCATATGCCATCATACAAGTTTTCTAGGGCTGGCCTACAAAGTACCATGGACTGGGCAGCTTAACCAGTAAAAATCTCTTTGTTTACAGTTCTGAAGACTACAAGTCTGAGGTCAAGGTACCAGCAGTACTGGCTCCTCCGAAAGCCTCTCTCCTGGGCCTGTAGATGGTTGATTTCTCCTGTCTTTATACAGCCTTCCCTCTGTAACTGGCCAGGACTAAATTTCTCTTTTTGTAAAGACACCAGTCACATTGAATTAAAGCCACCCTAATAGCCTCATTTTAACTTCCTCACCTCTTAAAAGGCCCTATCTCCAAATAAAGTCACATTCTGAGGTCCTGACGGTTGGGACTTCAACATGTGAACAGTTCAGCCCATGACAACAATATTTCATGATATACATATTCAACCTACGTTTCCAGCTCCAACCACAAAAAATGTTTCCCTTTCCATCACGCTAGATTAGAAATACTTTGATTTCTATGCTTTCTGGCTATTGTTCACACTTGAGGGTTTCACCCTTTTATGACTTCTCTTCATTATTTGTAGACATTCATTTATTTAACAATATTTAGTAAGCATTTACTCTATGGGACTGTTGTAGGTATTGGGTAGGGAGCCAAAAACAAAACATGTAATGATCCCTGCCCTTGTGGAGTTATGTGCAGGTGAGCAAGGGCAAACTCTAAATAAAATAAATAATATTCATGAACACAGCAGATGGTAAGCACTACAAAGAAAAGGAAAGCAGGAAAAGACGGTATGTTGTGCTGAGGGAGTGTGGTCAGGGAATTCCTTGGAGGATGTTGACAACTGAAGAAACCTGAAGGAGGGGCAAGGGGAATCAGGCAGAGGGAGCAAATACCACAGATACCAATACCCTGGGGCAGGAGTGTGCTAGCCCTCCTCTGTGGATGGCCCAGGACACTGTAGATGTAACAGCTTTGGTTCTTAGAAGAGAACTTTGGAATGTTTTCAGCAGAGCAGTTCATGATCTGACTTCTGTGTTAGCAGAATCACAAATTGTGTTGAAAATAGATCAAGAGTAGAAGCACAAAGCCCAGTTAGGAGGCTATATCTGTGAGAGATGTTAGACTTGCATAGATTAGAAGCAGCAAAGCTGGTGCAGTGTGGCTCCTACATCCAGCAGTTCCCCTTGTCTGTGGGAGATACATGCCAAGCCCCCCAGTGGATGCCTGAAACCGCAGACAGTACCAACCCCTATATATACACTATGTCGTTTCTATACAAACCTATGATAATGTGTAATTCATAAATTAGGCACAGTAAGAGATTAACAACAAGAATGATTAAAATACAACAATTGAAACAATATACTGTAATAAAAGTTAGTGCATGTGGTTTTTCTCTCAAAATATCTTAATCGTGCTATACTCACAATTCTTCTCGTGATGATGTGATAAAATGCCTCCATGATGAGGTGAATGACACAGGCGTTGTGATGTAGCATTAGTCACTCTTGGCCTTCTGATGGTAGGTCAGGAGGATCATCTGCTTCTGGATCTTAGTTGACTGGAGCTCACTGAGACTGCTGAAAGCAAACCAGCAGATAAGGGGGGACTATTGCACATTTAAAGGTGAACATGATAGCTTTTGTTGAAAGATTGGATGTGACATGTGAAAGAAAAAGAAGAAAGTGATTTCAAGAGTCTTGAGCTTTTTGAAGAATTTGTTTCAAATGTCCTTAGTGAAGTCATTCCTGTCTAATGGGTATCCAGAAAGATAGGCATTCCTTTCTCAACCCTTCCAGAGCAGTGTGTCCATTCTCTTAAAATAGGGCTTGTCTCAATTGAATTATATTCACTTGTTCTAACGTCTATGTTTCATGCCAGCAAGTTCTTTGAAATCAATATTGCTTAATTCAATTTTGCTTAACTTTATATCCTTTGTGCTTAGCACAATGCCGAGAACATCATAGATATTTAATAAATTTTGTTGAAATAAAACTGTTATAAAAATTCCTGGTGAAGTTTATTAAAATGCTATATATTATCTTTCCTCTCAGAGCATATCTAAGGAGATTTTCTCTTTGTCTTCTGTGGATTCTCCATGGAAAAGACTCTGAGATTGGGGACATGCATGTAGGCAACGTATTGAGGAGCACCCTTAGGAAAAATACCCCTTGAAGAATGCAGGCCATAGGATTGGGCCAGAGGAAAAATTGAGCTGCAGGGTAGGGCCAGCAAAGAACGGCCCCAAGGGAGCTCTGGAGCTTGAATGGCCCTTCAAAATTGTCCCACCGATATAGGTCATGAGTGGGCCTTTGTTCCTCCACATAGACTAGTCAGTGGATGTCGGCCCTTGTTTTAAACCCCTACCAGTTTATGTGACCTGGGTCAAGTGAGCTCTCCTCAACTAATGGCAGTTCCGGGAGAGAGGCACAGAGCTCTCTCATAGGCAACGCTCCCAACACGTGGGATCAGTCCTGAAAAGAGATCTCAGGGACATATCTCAACATTCATATAATCATCTACCACAAATCTTGAAGACTTTATTTTATTAATTATGAAGCTAAAAGATATTTTCAAACATTTGTCAAAGAAACAAGAAACTAATTGTTTTGGTCAGATAGTTAAATGAATTCAACGTTAGCTTCTAATTATAATCAAAAGAGGTACAATGATGTAAGACTAATCTTTATCTTTCATTGCTCTGCATTCATTAATATCAATTATAATGAATATTTTAAATTGCCAATTTATATTCCATACTAAATTGGCTTGCCTAAAAGCTAAGGTTTAAGGACTGCTTAGTTCCAAATGATGAATCTCTTATTGTGCCAATTTCATATATAAGCACAAATATATATAAATAATAGCATATATATGGTACGGTATGTGTATGTGTGTATATACATATGTATATGCACACACACTGTATATATGTCCCTGTTCTCCACATAAAAATTAAATACATATTAGAACCCTTTCTTTGCAATGAGTTATATAAACTTTGCTAAACATAATTTGACATTTTCAAATAACAAAAAAACAAATTCTTTTAGTAAGATATTCATTTGCCCATAGCACCTTTCCATTTTCATGCAAAAAGACTGAAGAACATTTTGCCTATACTTCCATTCTTTAGTGAACTCCTATGTGTGTGGCCAGAGGCCATCCAACATGAAAAGATGTAGTCGTATAGATTTATATCACGCTTTAAAAAAGGGTTAAATTTCAGTTCTCTTTGTTAAAGCTGATTTCTACCAAGTGAGTTTTTGCTAATATTGCATGAAGCTTTCAGATTTTCTACTTTGCCCTGTTTCAAGTGAGCAAGTGGGGCTTTGCTCAGTAATATTTGACAGATGGCCATCACATAAACTGCAATTAAAATTTGAATTTTTATCAGGCAAAAATAACTATGATGCTAAGTTTAAATAAATGCGGTTACCTCTCACCTAATTAGACTTAGACTCACATGTACGATGGAGAGGATCATTGTTCTTTCACTAAAAAGCTCTATTTTCAGAAGTTTATAAGACAGGAATGAATATTGCTATTTATTTGCTTATAATATTTCATTTATTCAGACTATAGGAAAAATAAAAATAAGTATGTGACACATACTTATTTAGGCAGAAGGGAAAAAAAGGAAATATGGAGGTTAGAATTTAGCCAGGCAGAGCACCTGGGTGGTTCAGTGGCTGAGCGTTTGCTTTTGGTTCAGGTTGTGATCCTGGGGTCCTGGAATCGAGTCCCACATCAGGCTCCCCACAGAGAGCCTGCTTCTCCCTCTGCTTATGTCTCTACCTTCTTTCTGTGTCTCTCATGAATAAATAAATAAAATCATAAAAAAAAAGAATTTAGCTAGGTATGGGCTGAGAACGTGACATGGCTGCTCTAGAATCATACTCATTTCCTAGAAGGCAGTGTGAGTGACCTGCATGGGTGCTGTGGCTTCCATTGCAGAAAGGGGAGTTTCTCCTGAGAGAGACCTCAGGTAGACACTATGACGACTTTCCAAAGTAGAGCCTTTATGGTAATATGGCTACCAGTTTCATTGGGTTGTTTCTTCTAGTATCCTCGTTATAAAGTCAATGGGGAAATTCTTAGTGTTAAGATAGGAATATAATTTAGGCAAAATATTTGCACACACTGTCATTCTTGGGGAAATGTCTTAGTTTTTATTAAGGCTGCTGTTTTGATGTTGTGATTGTTGGTGATGTAGCTGTTGTTATTCGTGGGGAGGGATAGCACAGTGGAATGATAGAAGCATAAGTTTTAGAGCCAGGTTGACTTATGTTCAAATCCCAGTCATGACTTACTAATATGACCTTGGTGACGTGACTTAACCCCTCTGAGCCCTAGTTTCATCAACCATGAAATGCAAATGATAGGGCTATTTTAAGATTAAATTGGATAAACTTGTAAAGCATATGACATAGGGCCAGACACAAAACAGATGCTCAGTGAACGATCATAGGTGTTCATAACAACAGATAGGATTTAAATGCTATTTGTGCATTTTGATACTGATCTATACTGAGTTAACATTAAAAACTTAAAAGTCTCTTCTTTTTTACAACTTCATGTCCCCGGCTTTGCTCTTGACTCTAGAGGATGAAATTCTCTGCCAAATTCACATACAATTAGATTGTAATATTCCCCCATGCCTGAGGATGGAAGAGCACTCCATATGGTCACCCTTCTCTGACAATTCAAGAGTCATAGTGGATTTATGTGCATAGAGAATCCATCTTCCTGGGAATAGCAGGATAGTTCCAAAGGATTTTTTCTTTATTCTATGTGCAAACCCATAAATCACAAAGGCCACTGGCTACCGATTGGAATATGATAGTTCCTGGGAAGAATGAAGAAGGATCAAGGTGGCCCTCTATGCTCGTTTCTCATTGCTCACTTGTTCTTTTCCCTGGGATCATAGCCACCTTGTGACCACGTGTGGTTTTGGACCAAACCTTGTCCATATTTGTGAATCTGTAGTGCCTAGCATACTATCCAGAAGAGCGATGTGCAAAGACATATAATACTAGACACATGTGTCATTTAAACTTTTCTAGTAGCCAACCTTATAAAAGTAAAAAGAAATAGGCAAAATTGATCTTGGTAACATATTTTTTAGTCCATTATATCTCAACTATCATCCCAGTAACAAATATAAACAAGTGTTAATGAAATATTTTATATTCTTGGGGTACCTGGGTGGCTCAGTGGTTGAGCCTCTGCACCTTTGCTTTGAGGGATGGTCCCAGGGTCCTGGGATCGAGTTCCACATTGGGTTCCCCATGGGGAGCCTGCTTCTCCCTCTGCCTATGTCTCTGCCTCTCTCTCTGTGTCTCTCATGAATAAATAAATAAAATCTTTAAAAAAAGAAATACTTTATATTCTTTTTTCTCATGATTATCTTTGAGATCTGCTGTGTTTACATGTATAATACTTCTCTGTGAAGACTAGCCACATATCAGTTGTTCGATAGCCCCATGTGGCTAGTCCTGGACAGATTGGCTCTAGAATAATGATTAGAATGATGGCACTGTTTCAGTCATTTTATTTCTCACCTCACATAGTTACCTTTGTTTTCTTTTAGTGAAAACACTTAACATCTACTCTGTCAGCAAATTGCAAGCACATAATACAGTGTAATTAATTGTAGTCACCATGCTGCAGAAAAATATCCCCAGAACTTATTCATTTAGTAATTGGAAATTTATACCCTTTGACCAACACTTACATGGATTAGCTCATTCAATCCTCGCAACAATTCTATATGACCACTGTAATAATCACTATTTTACAGATGGGAAAACTGAGAACAAAGGGAGATGAAAAATCTTGCCTGAGTTCACAGTTGGTATATGGAGAAGCTGGTATGACCAGCAAGAGGGACCATGCTTTTAACAACACTCTGAGTACAGACAGGAGGAGTGATGACAATGATTTTTACGTCAGGTGGTAGTTCTCAACATTATCTTATTTTCCACAGGCATAATGTTATCAGCTCACTGTGATTTGGTGCAGAAGTAACAGAAGGCCTCAGGTTCCTGCCTGTCTCCTTGCTTGGTCTGCTCCCACCACACAAGTTTCCTTGTTTCCAGAATACAGTACACTTATTTGAAATACAGGCTATTTGCAACACCTGTTCCTTCCCATCCAGATTATTCTTCCCCAGCTCTTACATGTGACTCACTTTTTTTTTTCATTCGGATTTCTGCTGAGATGTCTGTCACCTCTTCAGAGGGGTCAACCCTCACCGATTTACCAAAAGCCCCCTGACCCCCACTGTGTCACTGTCTTAACCCCAAACCTGCTTTAGTTTTTCTTGAGAGCATTTCTCTTCATCATTATTTGTTTCTTTTTATGTTGACTATCTCTACCACCAGCACATAAGCTTTACAAGGTCAGGCACTTGATTTTCTTTATTGTGGGGAGGCCCCCAGTGCCTAAAAGTGGTGCTTTGCACATGGTTGGTGCTAAGTAACTGAAGACATAAATAAATGGGATGAAATTGAATTAAACTGAAAGCATATAATAGGACAAAGTGATGATGCTATTCAATGCTAATGATATGTTCTTTTAGTAAAAATGTTTTGTCACCCAGGTAATTCAAGGACATCAGGTAGAATGAAATGATTACCTTCCGTGCTCCTCCACTTCACACCTCCATTACATTTTTGCACTTCTTTATTTTCTTCATAGCACTTATCAGCTTCTCAGCTATCATAGATTTGTGTATTTATTTTGTTCATGGATAGAGGTCTATCTCCCCCACTTGGAAAGTGGGTTCCATGTGGGCAAAGATTTTTCTTTGATTCATTCACTGATGAACCCAAAATGTCTACAGTGATGCCTGACACAGTTTAGGAACTCAGTGAGTCTTTTAAAGGAATTAATTAATGAGTATTTCTGTTGTGAGGCAGTAATATCTTCCACTAAATATACGTAATCTTGTGAATTGTTGTATTTAGAAGTCATTGCCCATGGCCTTTTATTTTTCTTTTCCAATCCCCACCTGTCTACTCAGAAAACAAGATTAAATTATACTCAATTATAATGATTTGGCCAAATAATACATTTCTTTAACCAGGCATTCTGAAAGATTGAGGTTATACTATGACAGAATCTGGCAGCCTTATACCAAATATCTTGGTAGAATTCTGCAGGTTTACCAGCACACCAGAATAAGTGGCCTGTTCACTAACATGCATTTCTGAGCTGTGGTTCAATTCCTTGTGCAACCATTTAAGCCCCTAGTAAGCCAATTATAAGTTACAGAGACCAGATAAGATTAACTGCACAATTTAGAGGTTTTTTTAGATAATAAGACAGCAACCTTTAGCAATAAATTTCTTCTTGTTTCATATAAATCTCAATTGTTATATTAAATAGTTCATCACCTGGTTCCTATTTCAAGATTAAAACACATATCTGATTGCATCAATCAGATATGTGCAGTAACACATATCTGATTGCATCAATCCATATTTTTCCAAGCATATTTTCTATTGCATTTGGACAGAAGTTCCTAAGATTCGTAGAGTTCCCACAAATCCATCGACATTTATAGCTCATGTTTATTCTGAGAGGTAGACAACCAATTGATAGAACACTGTCTCATAAGTTGTATTTTGGGAAAAATCAGCTAACTATGTGTTATAGGCAGGGCTGGGTACCCACTGAACTAAAATGTGTCATTAAAGTAATGTTTTATGCTGTATGAAAAGGGAAGTTTATGGCTAAACTGCTTATTTGAAAAAACAAAAAACAAACCACCTTGTCTGCAATCATTGCATTCATTCCTTTGTAGTCAGAAAAGAGCCTTAACTTTTTGATATGTCAGGTTCCTCATCCATAAAGTTGGCATGTTTCTTATTATTTATCCCTAAGACATACCTTAAAAATATTGTGATGGCATACAATCATTTTTTTCTAAAACTAAAGATGCAGTATGAATATAAAAGAGTGATTTGTACGGGTTTTTTTTTTTTTCTTCCTCTTCTCTGTAATGGATGTCATTTGGAGTTCTAGCTCTAAAATATTTATTTAAAAAAAACCCTTTAGCAAAACTGAATACAAATATGTTTGTCCTATAAATGCCCCAAAGCCAAGAAAAAAAGAAGGAATGGCTTAAATGTGTTTCCCTTCTGCGGGGACTTTGTTCACTCAGGATTTTTCTGTTTAAATGACCTCAGTCCAATAAGGGATAGCCAACCCTGGGTCAAACTGAAAACATTGCCAAGTTAACCCTTCTGCTAATTTCTTTAAAGATCATTCCAATGTCTATCCCCGTATGTGAACTATGGTATTATGGAAGTGTTCATTGTAAATTCCTAAGAGTGCTCAAAAACATTACTTTTTTTAAAATGTAGAAAGAGGGGATCCCTGGATGGCGCAGTGGTTTAATGCCTGCCTTCAGCCCAGAGCGTGGTCCTGGAGTCCTGGGATCGAGTCCCACATCGGGCTCCCTGCATGGAGCCTGCTTCTCCCTCTGCTTGTGTCTCTGCCTCTCTGTGTGTGTGTCTCTGCCTCTCTCTCTGTGTGTCTCTCATGAATAAATAAAATCTTTAAAAAATAAAAAATAAAATAAAATGTAGAAAGAGGTTACAAAATAAAACTCCAATATAAGCCCCCAACAATCCTATGAGGTAGGTTCTGATATTATCCTTATTTTGCAAATTGAAGCAGAAGCAGGGAGCTTCTTAGGAACAGGGAACTTAGATAAATTGGCTGAGTCACTTCTTTAGGAAATGGTAAATCTGAGTTTTAAACAAACTTGTGACAATTCTTGATTTTTCAACCTAATTATAGGGGAAACTTCATGTAGTTTATTTTGCTGTTTGGTTGGTTGGGTTTTGTTTGTTTTATTTTGTCTTTTACAATATTTGAGAAGAAAAGGCAGGTAAAAAAGAGAACCCCATCCAACATTGTGTATACATTGTGTCCTTTACATTTAACAATCACTGTAAGAGTTGCTGAATATTAAAAAAAAAAAAAAAAAGACCAGGATTTTTTAAAAAGTTCCAGCCAAGGTAAGATAATCTATTCCTGAAAAAAGAAAACCATGGCAAACTTTTTAGGGTTCCATAGCCTTGAAGTAGGCATTTTTTACTTTTAATAAGTACCCAAAGCTCAGAAGACTAATCTAGTCCTCTCAAAATTTGCTGTACTGGTCAGTTCACAGCAGTTATTTCCCATTAACAGCCAGAGTTTGTGATTTAAGCATAACTGGTACTCTATTATGACAACATAATTAGCACCTTTTGTCATTATTGGAAGAAAGATACTTCTTTTCCTTCTAAAAACACAAGTATTATGACCATATGTAGTCATAGAATTATTTTATGCACCAGGAGAGTACTTTGAAAATACATTAAAACAAATCTTTAAAAAACATTAAAAAATGTTCAGCACCTCTCTGTTCATTGAACCTGTGAAAGAATTAATTGAAGATTTGGAAGTATGAAAATGTGAATCACAGGAAAGCAGCTGTATTTGCTCAATGCAAAGACAGGCCCAAGTCAGAAAGTACAGAGGATGGTCAGAAAGCATGGCAGTTAAGTGCAACATGAATGTCTTCTAAGTACAGAAATTCCCTAGATCAAGACCAGCTCAATTTGGGAGGCAGGAAGCTTAATTCTGATACTTGGAGCGTGGCCTCTTAATAGAAATAAGTAAATAAGTGAAGTAACATATTTATTTAATTAAATATTAGTATAACCAGGAACTCTGTTAGCATTCCACAGCTACACTGATTAGGGGCTCAATGAATTGGGTATCTGAATGAAGATATTTACAGATGGCTTTTAAGGTAGAAGCATTGTCTTCTTAAGGGTTTTTATGTGTATTCCTTTATTTGATCTTTACAATAACCCTATGCAATAATTACTGTAATTATTCTCATTTTAGGGAAGAGGAAACAAACACATAAAACCCTCTATAAGTACAGTACCAGGTTTAAAATCAAGTGGGTAGATCCAGGCTTCACACTCATAACCACTGTGGTAGACTGCATGATGATCCCAAAGGCATCAGGGTCCTAACCCTTGGAACCTATAAATCTTATCTTACAGGGGAAAAGGACCTTTTGCAGATGTGCTTAATGATTTGAGATTATCCAGGTGACCATCACAAATGTCCATATAAGAGAAAGAGGGAGATTTGACACAAATAGAAAGGAGGAGGCCATGGGGCTGGAGAAGCAGAGATTGAAGAGATGTAGCTACAAGCCAAGGAACGCTGGCAGCCACTAAAATCTGGAAGAGGCAAGCTATGGATTCTCCCAGAGAATTTTTGGAGGAAGTAAGCCTTACTGATCCCTTGATTATGACCCAGTAAAATTGCTGGCCTCCAGACTATGGGAAAATAAATTTCTGGTAGTAATTTCAGTAACTTTGTGTTAATTTCTATAAATAAATACAATCACTATGTAGGACTCCTCCTTCAACAGACCCATGTAATGGAGTCTGTTTATAAATAGCTAGTGAACTTGAACAAGTAAGTTAACCCTCCAGGGTTTTAGATTAGATGCATTATCTGTAAAGGAAGGGGGCTGACATTAGAAATAACAAATACCCACCATTTGCTTCCACGTGGATGGAACTGGAGGGTATTATGCTGAGTGAAGTAAGTCAATCGGAGAAGGACAAACATTATATGTTCTCATTCATTTGGGGAATATAAATAATAGTGAAAGGGAATAGAAGGCAAGGGAGAAGAAATGGGTAGGAAATATCAGAAAGGGAGACAGAACATGAAGACTCCTAACTGGGAAATGAACTAGGGGTGGTGGAAGAGGAGGAGGGTGGGGGGGGGGGTGGGGGTGAATGGGTGACGGGCACTGAGGGGGGCACTTGATGGGATGAGCACTGGGTGTTATTCTGTATGTTGGCAAATTGAACACCAATAAAAAATAAATTATTATTTTAAAAAAAAGGAAGGGGGCTGACCTGTGCAATTTCAGAGTTTTATAAGTGATATTTTTGAAAGCTATGGATGTCGCTGTTACCATAAGAGAAATTGTTCCCAGACTGTCAGTAAAGGGACTTGCCAGATTATTTTGGAAATTGATTCTAATTTAGCATTTATTAAAGATCTCTTACATACTAATAACCAAGCACTGAGATGTATTTGACCTTACAGAATTTTTAAAATAAAAAAAAAATAGCATTCAATTGTCTGGGATTAATTACTTTATCTTTTTAAAGTGAAACTTAGCAGTGATATAATATCCTATAGAAAGATGGTCGTAACTATGCAAACACACCCCATATCAGAAAGTTCTGTGCCATGAACTCTAGGCAAATGCATCATATCTTGAATGCTACCTTCTGTTTAGTTATAGTCTCCCAGAGTTCTGTGCTGGGGAGGCCAAGTAAACTTTAATTCAAACTCCATAGAAAAGAATTTAATGACTTACTAGTTTGGGACACATACACTGTAAGGGAAGGGCGGTGGCGCTGAATATTTGCTACTCCCATTCTAAAGAACAAGAGCTAAGAAGAAACCATAACCACTCCAGACAGGTTCCCTCTTACCTGAAAGAACTTCAGGGTTTTGTTTACATGGCAACCATAGCAATAAAGACATTGATTCAGGAAAGAATGTGGGTACATATTTATCCTATGGAATCATCCAAAATTACAGAAATAATGACAAAGTATCTTTCCAGCCATCAAGAAAACTTTTGGTTCTCCTGACTCATGTGCTAATAGTTTCCATTTATTTAAAATGGCATCATTTCCACTTACTTAATATTCTGAAATCCTAACATTTATTGCCCAACATTCTTTCTGAAAGTAGGCAAAGGAACATAAATTAATAATTATAAAATATGAATTCAGGAAATGTTATATATGCAATCCTACTAACAGAAACTGTTTTGCCCACCAAGATGTCTTTCTTGGTTAAGCTTCTCAGAGTCAGAAGAGAGAAGAGCTATGGAGAGAAATCTGAAGGGCTGTCTCTGAGGTGAGAGAGAGGCCACAAGAAATGTTAAGATAACTTTGACACACTTAGCACTGATTTTGCTAGACCAACATCTCAAAATGGCAATCCACAGGCTTCTTGCTTTGGCCCTCAAAATGTCGGCCCACACAAGAAATCTTGATAAAGTTTTAAGCAACTAACAACCTACATGATTAGAAAAAAGAAAATAAAATCACGTAACAGTTCACATTACCAGCTTCTGTTAAGCAATCAAAGGTGGGATCTGCAGGCCATGGAGTCTGCATTCCTATATGACAACATACAGCATATTGCTGAGTAGTAAGAGTAAAAAAAGTGAATTGCTTTTGTATCCTTGTCTCAATTAAAATTTAGAAATGAAAGGTAGCTCAGGTGGGCATCATGTTTCAAGGGAAAAAAATTATTGTGCATAATTTTCTATCATTTATGTTTCCTGCATGGTTCCTGGATACATGTGAAATTTCAGTCACTGTGCTAGACACTGTCATCTGTCAGCCTGTACAAAAACTTTCCACTACTGACACTCTGGAAATACCAGTGTAGGGACCATTAAAAACTAGGTGGTAAAAACCAGCTCACAAGCAGATTTGCTTGATTCCCACGGCCTCCCAAAGACTCCCTCCTACTGTCTGTGGTGTCTAGCCCAGTGCCATGTATACCATGGGTGTTCCATAAATAATCAAGCAGTCAGTCATTAGGTGGTTCTCAGATTTAAGCACTGTGCATAAAACATACGTGTGAGACCTTTTAAAAGTGTAGATTCCCAGGGCCCAACCTGAATATGAAACCTGCATTTTTATCAAGCACAGCATGATAGTCCCTAGATTTCTCTTTGTGAAGCACCCTCTTAAATAATTAGCCCTCCCACATTCATAATTGTTTTGTTTCATTTGATTATGTTTATTTTGACTAGTAATGACGATATCTAATATCTGTATAGTATGATAAATTTACTAATGAGGTGAGGAAAGGTGAGGTGGCGGAGTACTATGTTTAGGGCACATATTCCATGCATGGTGTTAGGGTTTAAAAGTACTCTTCTGATATAACTCTATAAAATAGTTACTATTATTATGCCCATTTTTCAGCTGAAGAAACGAAGGCAAGAAGTTAAACAGTGTGCCCAAGGTCACACAGCCAGTCAAATAGTAGAGTCAAACCTGAACCCAATTTTCTCTATGCAAAGACCCTGCTCTTAGCTACAGTGTTTACCTTGCCTCTCAGAACTTTCAGATTTTCACAGTGAACTACCATAAAAATATATACTTTTATCATAGTTCACTTCTTACTCATAGAAATGCACACAGATATGTGTGTTTGTGTATGTATAAATATTATTTATGTATGTATATATATTTATATGTCTGTGTAAAGATAACACACACATATATATGCACACACAATACTATGTATGATACCTCTTGGCATTTTCTCTTCATTCCATTTCATATTTTTTAGTGTTGCTTTTGAATCCACTAAATTGATTTTATAACCCTTTAAGAGGTCATGACACACAGTTTGAAAAATATAGCAATAAAACCTTCAATTCCAAAAGAACAAGAAGGAATATTAGATACTGTAGATGATATACCATATGGCCAAAGTATGTAAGAGAATAACAGGCTGAAAATTTACTCATATGAGCAATCATCTTTCATTCCAGAGCTCTCTTAGTATTAATAACAGAAATCATTATAATAATTTATTACATGTTTTATGCTTTATAATCTTTCAAAACCTTTTCAGATCCAAGATCTCTTTTAATATTCACCAAACCCTATGAGGTCTAAAAACAAAAAAACAACCACCATTAATAATATAATGTGTCATTTATCTTATTATTCTGTGGAGGATTTTCATTCCTACAAGAATAGCCTATTGAAGTATAACCACCAGAGAATTCTTGACTTCATAGAGTCAGTCTATCATGGTGCCAAGATTTCATCTTTTAAAAAATATTGTGTTCTAATAAATCTTTTGGTACAATGAAGTAGCATTGTAGATGAAATAAACATTTTAATAAATATAAATCATTTTTTAAAACTTAGAGTAAGAACATACTCATTATCTTTTTCAAAGAAAATAATATCAGCAACCTGCCTGTTCAGGCACAATAGGGAGATCTTTGGCTGGCATTTTTAGGCGGGGGGGTTGGTCCATAATCATGAGTAGGGCTTACAGGTGCTTGGACGGGAGTATGATGCATTATACACCAAACTGTGGCCTGTGCAGCCCCAACATTCCCGCCATAGGCCACACTCATTCTTTTCAAATAATATCAGACTTGCTCAAGGGATGGAGACATGATTTTCTGCCCCTTTTATAAATATCCACATTGACATGATGGGGCTTTCTTACACACTGCTTTGGGTAGACATTTCTCTCCCCATCTCTCCATGGAGACAGAAAATTAGTTCGTCAAAGTTAATCTCAATGCATTTACAATCAGCCAAGTTTTAATTTTAGTCTGCTTTTGTGATTCTTCCTAGGATTTCTATAATGAATTTTCTGATATTTTTAATACCAAAGCTTCTGGAACCCATCGTTATCCCTGTTTTCTAACTTTTACCTCTGCCTATATATCCAAGTGTCCAAACATTCCATAAAAGTTGTCCTGCAGGGAAAATTTTAAGCTGTTTATTCTCCTCAAAGATTCATCAACTCCTCTGCTACTTAAAAATGAATTATTCTATTATTTCTCTTAGACACTGATCCAATTGGTATAGCTCCTTAAAGATCCATCACAACTAAGAAATAATATATTCAACACGGGAAAACCTTTTTTTCCCCTCAAACACGTATTTAAAATGTTCGTCTATCAGTCGTTGGCCCTTCTGTGTAGCAAAAGAGACCCTTGAAAGCATCTAGACATTTATTTTCTTTTCACAAATGAAGAAAGTGAAGGGAATAGTCTTCAGACTCCCAGGCAGCCTTCTCTTCTGTTTACCACCCTGTCAAAAAGTGAAGTTCATGTTTGTAGAAGGCCATAAATAGTATATTCCACATCATAAATAATTTGCAATAGTATTAATGTGGGAAAAATTCATTGAAAGCATCAAAATTCTACAATAAAAAGTGAGACATCGTGTGTGCCCATGCATGTAGGTGTTCTGAAAGGCTTCCTTTGATTACTGTGTAACTGGTAAATAGAAATCCATATAGTTTCAAGTCTGATTCTACATCTGCTAATTGGATTCTGTTGTATGGATTTAGTAAGCCAATATTCATGTTCTTAAATAAACATCTCTCAGAATGCCTGCATATGACAAAGCTGGTTTTCTTTTAATTGCTGGAATCAACGACTAAATCAGAGGTAGGCCAAGTTGACTTTGCAAAAGTAATCTAGGTTATAATGAAAGGACTTTATACTTATTTTAGTATCAGCCTTAGAACTAATGGAAAGAAAACAGAAATGTAGAATCCTAAAGGTCTTCCAAGGGCAGAAATCCATCTCTTTTCCTGACAGAAATCCCCACATTATTCTGAACCGTTCTGTTTTACATCTAATTCCTAGCTGACAAGTGTCCGTTTTTCATGCTTATTCATTCGTCACCCTTGTGTTCTCTCTGCCTGCAAGGCATCCGGCCTGCCTTCTATCACATCTCTGCAAACGATAAAGGATATTCTTAAAATGTTACCCACCCTCCCCTTGCAGAGTAAGTGGAGACATACTGAAATGAGCAGCTGCCTTGCTGGACAGCAACAATATATTCTATGCTCATTACACAACCTGAAAGCTAGAAAAGAGGTCTTACGGCAGAAATGAAAAGGATTTTTCAGGAAGAAGTATTGCCTTGTGGGGGGTTAAATGTGAGATCATTTTAGAAATTACATAAAATTTATATGGAGTTTAAAGTCAAACCATTAAAATGAAATAATTATAAGCCATTCAATGATGGTTCAGTTAAACCTGTCTCTTGAAGTGCATGCCTCTGATGTGTGGTCACCATTCTCAGCTAGGAAACAAGGATCCTCATATGATGTGCCTTCATATGGCAGGAATTTGAAACCCATGCCAAAAACTACACTATATCCTAAGAATTATAGCATGCTGTATCCAAACCCATTGCCCCTTCATGGTGCCACTGACTTCTGTCGCCATAAAATTTTGCAAAGAGCAGTAGGTTCTCATGATGGTCATATTCCCAATTCCTGTGCACCCCTCATCACAGCTTGGCTTCCACTCACCCTCCACATCTAAATTTCCCAAACCAATTCCTTCTTTACTTCTCTGAGTCTTTGCCTGTGTTTGTCCTGTTGGCCTCCCAACTTCTTAAAATTTGATTCTCCTCTTAGCTCCTCTGACACATGTCTGTTTGGTTCCTCTCTTACTTCTTCATTCACAACATGTCATTTTGCTGGCAGCCTTTTCTCTCGAATGTTGGTGTCCTATTTGTTGAACACAGTCTTTCTTCTGGTGATATAATCTATTTCCCATGCTTCTGCCATCTGCTAGACAACGAAGCACAAATTTCCTATGAGGATGTTCTTTTCTAAGTTCTAGGCCAGTGGTTCTCAACTTGGGGTGGATTTTGCCCACAGGGGACATTAGAAATCGTCTGGAGGCATTTATTTCACCAGGGCTGGGAGGAGTGCTTTTGGCTTTGAGTGGATGAAGTCCAAGTATGCTGCTAAGTATCTTACTATGCACAGGAAAACCTCACAACAGAGAAGTATCCAGTCAGTGTCAGTAGGACTGTGGTTGAGAAATAATGATCTGGATTTATTGCACTGTCCATTTGAATATCCTACAGACACACTGAACTGAACCTATACCAAAACACATTGCTATCTTTCCCTTCACTTTCCTGCCTGATTCAGTACTGTGTCACCTAGTGATGATCCATACCATCCTAACAATTGCAATAGAATTACTAAGTATGTACTGTTTTTCTTGCTCCCTGGCACTTTCCAAATACCTGGCTCTTCCCACATGTATGATCTTTTTTTTTTCCTAGACTCTGCCTCCTCCTCTCCCTCCTATTGCTTTCTCCTCCTCACTATCACTAGCTTAGTTCAGGACCCCGTCATCCTTCCTAGTCTACTCAGATGGGTCCCTAACAACCTTCTGTCTCTTTAGCAGCACCTCAATCCATCTATCCTAAGAGGGCAATGTGACATCTGATCTCCTTCCTTTGCTTAAAAGTTTTGAGTGTTTGCCATTCCTTAGCATGGAGAAAAGGTGCTTCACAAGAGGACTTCAACTTACTTTTCTCATTTTGAGTCTTTATCCTACATATCGTCACCTTAAGTACCTAATCAAGTGACAACAAAAGTATATAATTAATAAATATTAAAAGAATGTGTCTTAGCTATTTGGATACATACATGCTTCATTCTTATTCTTAACCTCACTTTCTGATATGCCATTGAATTTAACCAGGAGTGAGTCAGTAGTTTCTTTAATTTGAAAATTAATTCTAATTATTGTCTCTTCATCCTACCCTACACCAGATGGGAGTTTTACAGAATGATCTCTTACAAACAAGGTATATCTTGTCAAGAACAATTTTATCCTGTAAAACTTGTTTATTATTGCTATTAGTTCATTATTAGTATTTGGCATTTTGCCAAAATTTTATCTTAATGCAGATCCAAAACAAAAGAGAAGCTTCTGTATAAGAGGAGAAAGAATAGAAAAGTTTTTAATGTTTGTGTTGGAAGGATCACAGATTAGTGAAAAGATGTGTGGAGAAAGCATTGTGTGTAATAGCAAAATATGTGCAAATCCAGGTTCAGCAGGTTCTCATGTAACATTGATTATTTTGCTGTAGGGCTCTGAGTAATGTTTTTAAAATATTTTATTTATCTATTTATGAGAGATAGAGACAGAGACATAGGCAGAGGGAGAAGCAAGCTCCCTGCAAGGAGAGCCTGATGTAGGACTCGATCCCAGATCCCAGGATCATGCCCTGAGCTGAATGAAGGCAGACACTCAACCGCTGAGCCACCCAGGCATCCTGGGCTCTGAGTAATTTTATAGCTATATTTCTTATATGTAATATAAGGACGTGGTTTTGACAACTTATGAGTTCTAGTAACTTTGTGGATTTTAAGTGCTTATTTCTGCAATATACTCAAGTTTGTGATAATCAAATTAAAAGTGGCCTTCTGACACAAATTCCATCACCATGTGAAGAGTCTCTTGTCTTACCTCGAATCACACAGATCCATAATTTACTCACAACCTCTAAGCTCTTGAAGCTCTTTTCTTATGCCACAAAATTCAACAAATGGCAAGTATGTAACAGTGGATTTTTTTTCTCAGTCCGTCCTTCCAGATGGTGCTTTCTGATAGCTCCTTGAAAGACATTAGGGAACATACCTCCAGAGTCTTTGGGCTTCCATCCATAGTTCAATAAGCTGAAATGGTACTTTTAGATTTTTAAGTCTTTATCAGGGCCCCAGCATAAAAGGTTTAGCATTAATTTATAATCAAAATCAACCAGATAAAATGCCAATAACTTTTCATTGGAAGAAGCTGAAACTGTACATGTATGAAATAAAATATTTGGTATGTTTTTTGTCTGTTTTTTTTTTATTAATATTGCTTCAAAGCCCTATGGCTGAATCATTTATTAACTTTGGTGTTTAAAATTACAAACTAATTTCTAATATGTTTGTGTCCACCTATAACAATTTTTAAAAGGCTACTGCATATAATTATTTTAGCCACTATAGCTATATAAATATGTAATTAAGTAGTTGGTATATTTGGGCAAAAATGACCATTTAATCTTCTAATTGAAGAATGGCTACATAATTACATATTGAGGTATTTCTAAACTCATCCACATAGTTACTCTTTTTCTTACTTCCTGTTTGAGACGCCTCAAGAGGTTAAATTCATTCTTTCAGGATTACAGCATTCTGTTTCTGACTCTGATACAAAAGCTTCCTTTTGAGTTATTGATCAAAAGATCCCAGGGTTATTACAACTTTAATAATATCTATTATGAAGAAAGAAAAAAATAATTATGTACATAACAGACTCTGTGTGTTTAAGTATCATGATAAAGGGGCTCTCTTGATAAAAGTAATCACCATAATTGGTTTTCAAGAAATACTAAGGAAATGCAATTGATCAGTTTTCCTGTTTGTTAAAATGGGATTCTCTGAAGTATTCCATTGAAGATTAATGTAGAAGCAGCTAATAGCCTCTGAATTTCATATTTTTCAACACTCAGAATATAATAACCTAGATTACAACACAGTACTAATAAATGTAGGAATGAGTTAGGGGCAGATGGGGCTAGGCAGGGAAAGATAAGGGAAAGGCCTAGAGTCAGGCTCCCAGAAATCTGTGGGCTCCCATAAACCCCAAGGACACTGAAAGGCTCAGAGTCAGGCTCCTACCCATCCCAAGAAAACAGAGATAAGACAGTAAAAACAGAGAAAAATAATAAACCTGGCTCCAAAATGTTAGGGAGTATCTCCCTTTAATGGCTACTAATTAATCACAAAAACTTACCAGACCACAAAGAAATGTGTCATTAAGGTGTTATCAATAGTCCCTGCTCTAACCAAGACTGCACAAAAATCTCTAGGCCGTGGGCTCCCTGGCTAGGTTCTCAATAAAAGACTGCTACTAAAAGCCCTCAGTGGCAACCCTGTCAAGACTTCTTTCACTTCTGAGAGCTTTCTCTGTAACTGCATAATAAACTTCTACCACTTTGCTCACTCACTTTGTCCATGAGATTCATTCTTCGACTCTGTGAGACTCCACGCTCTCCCATATCACTGACGGTGTGTGGTTAAAAAGATACATAAAATAGTAGACTGGAACATTTTTATAGCATTTTCTATAAATGGATAAATGTTAATTATTGATTTCATCATATATTTTATTACCTCTGCTTTCCAGATCTAAGGAAGACATTTGAGCAGGAACCCCTGGGAAAGGAAGTATCCTTGGAACAGGAAGTCTTGCTGCAGTGTCGACCACCTGAAGGGATCCCAGTGGCTGAAGTGAGTAACAAAAATTCTTTGCATTTAGCAATTGGCACTTAGTTATTCTAACAGAGGCCTAATCCATGGCTAATGGTGCAGTGAATTAGGATATGGCATGATGAATGGTTGGTAATGGAGTCCTAACTGCCTGCTGCTGGCAAAATAGATTGATTGAGAACTGATTAATGACTTGGGAGTCAATTAGAATGCCCCACTGGACGAAGCCACAGGCAGTTTGGTTTAATATTGTCATTTTCTTTCAAGAAATCAGAAACGCTGCTTTATTTTATCTGGCACTTATCGTATAGACAGGTGATAAGACTTAATAATGTACTATCAATTTTATTATTGTTCCTGATAATATGCAAAAATGTGTGTGTGGGTCTTTGAACCTGTGCACCCCAAATATATATTTTCTGTTCCATGATGTAATCTAAAGGTCATATCTACACACTATGAATAAAAACATGCTTGAGAAATAACAAGTGTCAATTAGTTTCCTACCATGAGCTTTCCATCGAGCTCTACATTTTTATTTTTTGTTTTTGCTAAAACAAAGCACATTGATTGTTAATGAAGTGTCACAAATCAGATATATACCATACCACGTTTTTCATTAGCACCAAACAATACAGTATCCTTTGAAAATGCCTGTCTGTGAACTGGCATGAACACAAAAGAGTGCCATGCCCTCCTTGAGCCATTCCCCTTAATAAAGCATACTTGTTGAGGAAAATCCTCTAATATGGTGTCTTTCCTTTGTTAACAAATAACTCTAAACTCTCAAAAGTGTTACCTTTTATGATTATTAGTTGACATACTAATAGGCATCCAACACTATTGCCCTAGCTAATCTGGTATTCTATGGACCCAGAAATACTTCAATTTGACGAGTGACATGCATCACTGCTGAATTTTTGGTCCTTGTTAACCTCCGTCTTTGTTATTTAGTCCTTTGGAATTTTTACTCTTTATTGCATGTACAGAAGGAAGCATTTTTTTTTAGTTGTCACAATTTGGGCCTGCATATGGGCCTGCTGATTTTTTTTAAATAAGCCCTGAATCCTCCCTGTCTATGAAATTGCAAAATAATGTTATTGACACAACATTGTTCAAAAAATGTTTCTTAGTTATTAGGACACTTATTATTAGATTTCTCATAATTTTTCAATCTTTTAAAATTTGAAGCAAATGTGGGAGCCAGCTCAGTTAGCTGGTCTCTTGACAACAAAATTAAACATCTGGTTGCTCTTTTCAAATTATTATTAATACTAAATGAATTAGAAATTTAGGCAAGGCTTTTAGAAAACAAGTGCGTTTTTTCTCTCACAGCCATTTATATAGCTCCATGTGCCAGTGCAAAGACTCAAAGTAGCGCTCCTAATGAAACTTACTGTTTTACTTTGAAAGAAGAGAACTATTTTTTGCCTAGTAACTGGCATTCTGTGGTACTTCTAGCATTGGATCAGAGACTTTGCATGATTATAGATGTTTCATCCAACTGCATCAAAACTTTATCTTCCAGCACTGATATGTAATATGATTTAGTGTGATGAAAGGAGGCAAGTCTTCTCTATTCAGTATTTCATTTCATGTATTATAATAGTGCATCTGTCTCCTTAGTTGTATTTTTAAAAATTCTAATGCAAATCTCCATTACACCACCTTAGAGACCAAAATATATTCTGAGTGACACGGGTATCAAAAACCTCATTTTTACCCAACGCTTCTTACAGATTGCTGATCCTTGCAAAGACTTTCAGTGACAAGATCCTAGTAATCTTTTCATTTTTTTTGTCTCTCCAACAAAGTGGTTCACTTTGTCAAGCAGTAAAGATTCATGACTGAAAACTAATTGGCGGTGAATTTTATTTGTATCATCAGTGGGGAGGAGACCAATTAACACTTGGCAAGCTCAAAAATCATATACCCATTTGACATTCAAAGAACTATATTTAATGTGATTCTTTTTCTTTTCTTTTTTTGAAGTCAGAAGACACATCAAACAGCCACACTCAAGAGCAGGCTAATAAACTCCTAGGTAGATTCTATTCAATACCCTTAGAATCACTCAGATCAGAAAGCTAATAAATACCTTAATGTGGGCAGCCCCGGTGGCCTAGTGGTTTAGTGCCGCCTTCAATCTAGGGTGTGATCTTGGAGACCCGGGATCGGGTCCCACGTCAGGCTCCCTGCATAGAGCCTGCTTCTGCCTCTGCCTCTCTCTCTCTCTGTCTGTCATGAATAAATAAATAAAATCTTTTTTTTTTATTTACTTATGATAGTCACACAGAGAGAGAGAGAGGCAGAGACATAGGCAGAGGGAGAAGCAGGCTCCATGCACCGGGAGCCCGACGTAGGATTCGATCCCAGGTCTCCAGGATCGCGCCCTGGGCCAAAGGCAGGCGCTAAACTGCTGCACCACCCAGGGTTTCCGATAAATAAAATCTTTAAAAAAAATACTTTAATGTAACACAGTTCAATGGTCACTTGCTTAAGAAGGGCAGATAAATGAAAAAAGAAAATAATGAAATGTAACCTAGCAAATTAAAAGATTATAAGATTATTTTAATTTTATGATAAATGCATTCATTACTTAATATTTAAATTTTTAGAAGAATTGAACACATAAGTCTAGCATAGAATGAAATATTGAGCTTACAGATCCACTCTTGTGCTTTACCATAATATAAAATCAGTCTTTAAGGTATCAGGCCTTACTGGCAAGGAGTTGTGCTTCTTTTGCAACCAAGGCAAACGATTCTGAAAAACTCCAATGATAAATGCTCAATGAATACATGGCTGATCAATTTAGTCGATCTTTGTTTTATAAGTATGTGTCTAGCTCCATTAAAGAAGTAGTCAGGTACATTATTTGCAGAATACGAGGTGGTAATTATTTTTTTCCTTCCCATACAAGTCAATAAATTTCTAAAGAATTCTACTAATTTTAAATTACATTGGTATCTTCTTTATACAAATAATGGCAGAAACATGTCTGAAGTCATAAGTAACATTTAATATTACCCCCTATTTTGGCTTTAGTCACCATAGAATGTTAAACTAATTTCCTTACAGAACTCTAGGTGTAAACACAAGCATCACTATTTTTAACTTTTTGACTTTGGACAAGGTATTTCAGTCCTCTATATGTGTGTTTCCTGAATTATAAAATGGAGATAATAATAATAGTATCTACCCAGGGTGTAGTTTTAGAGTTTAAATGAGATGGTACATGTGAATCACTTAGAACATGTAGAAAGCTCAAGAAACATCAGACATTTTTCTACTATTACTATATTATCACCCACTGATTCACAAAAGACTGAATTCAACCTCTTGAATCCAGAATAATAACTGAGCACATTGTACCTGTACTGGTGCTATGGGGCATGCAGAGATGAAGCTTCTGTTCTATGAAGATTCACCAAAATGCGGATGCCTGGATGGCTCAGTGGTTGAGTATCTGCCTTCGGCTCAGGGCGTGATCCTGGAATGCTGGGATCAAGCCCCATATCAGGCTTCCCGCAGGGAGCCTGCTTCTCCCTCTGCCTATGTCTCTGCTTCTCTCTCTCTCTGTCTCTTATTAATAAGTAAATAAAATCTTAAAAAAAAAAAAAAAAAGAATCACCAAAATGCCCTCCTGTATCCTCTAGCCAGGGCTTTGGTTAGAGTCCATAAATGCTACAAATGAAGAAATATTGTAAGCTTTCAACAAGGAAAGGCCCTTATTTATGTAAATGTTTTTTTTTAAAGATTTAGTTTTTAGAGAGAGCACACACGCACGCACATGCACTGAAGCTCAGGAGAGGAACAAAGAGAAAAAGAGGCAAAGAATCTCAAGCAGACTCCCTGTTAAGTGTGGAGTTGATGTGGGGCTCGATCCCAGAACCTTAAATCATGACCTGTGCAAAAACTAAGAGTCTGTTGCTCAACCGACTGAGCCACCCTGGTGCCCCATAAGTAAACATATACTTTATTAATGACTTGTTAATGTAAATACGTACAGCAAACCATGCTGCTGTCTTTTTTTCTGATTTTTAAAGTTACTGGGGAAAATAAATAAATAAATAAATAAAGTTACTGGGGGCAGCCTGGGTGGCTCAGCGGTTTAGTGCCTGCCTTCAGCACAGGGCATGATCCTGGAGATCTGGGATCGAGTCCCATGTCAGGCTTCCTGCATGGAGCCTGCTTCTCCCTCTGCCTGTGTCTCTGCTTCTCTCTCTCTCTCTCTCTGTCTCTCTCTCTCATAAATAAATTTAAAAATTTAAAGTTACTGTTGTCCGCTTCATCATCAGGGTTCCAAGACATTGGAGGAAACTGCGTATTTTATTTCAGATAGGACATTTGGGTTGAGGCTGTTATTGGTAGTTCTACTTTTCAGGACCAACAGAAAGAGAGTGACAAAGTTTCAGAGGAGGAAGAGGCTGATTCAGATTTTGCATACTCCCATCTCTCTATGTGGTCACCTTTTTGACTGAAAACTCACCTTAATACTTATTGGATAAAAAAAAAAAAAAAATTATGCTGTGGGCACCCCAGGATAAAGCACAGGGGCCTATGCTTGGCGCTCCCTCCTCTGGTCTCCTTGCCGAGAGCTCTTTCTTTATACTTATTTTCTTTATTTAAGGTATTTAACAACCACACAACTTCTTTAGCACAGGGCTGGATCAAGGCCTAGTGCTGGATCAAGTATAAACTCTAGCTGCTGAATCAGAGGGTGGCCTAGGGAGCCATCGAGTATTGGCAAGGATAGGGGGAAGCACTCAGTGACTTCACGCCACATGCAGAATTATTTCAGAATTTAATACCTGGTATAGATGATCCAGTGTAGCTGGCCCCGATGTACAATGATTTTATATAGTCTCAATTACTGCTTGTGTTGAAATGTATCTGTTGACTCCTCTGCCTACTTAAACTGTGAAGATATAAGTAGAGAAAGGGGTTTTGTTCATGTTTTATCTCAAATACCAGCAGATGGAATCTATTCAGTAGATTCTTTAACTACATTTAATTAAATAAAGGAAAGAGTCCCTATTGGCTATAGCTCATTTCAGGAAATGGAGATGGAACTTTCCAGAAAAAGGATGCGTGTCACCCCTGAAGATGCAGTCCTATTGAGAGAACTCAGTGTGAGGTGAGAGGTTCCACTAGTGTGAAGCCTGAGAGCAAAGTACCAACCTGCTAGGATCAGGAGAAAAAAAATGAGGGGAGAGCCTGTTGGGAATTATTTTAGTTCAAGGAATACAGGGCATGTTCATAATACTCATATAAAATTAAGAGTGGACTAGATGAGAGGAAGAAAAACAACTACCAGAAACTATTACCCACTATCTTAATAACATTTTTGCTAGGATCAAGCCCAAAATACAATGTTATTCTTACATTTTTTGGAAAGGCATCTGCCTCCCTTTCAATAGACAAGCCTCCTCATCTCCCTAAACAAGCCAGAATATTAATACACTCATGAATGGGTGCGGGGTTGCTCCAGTGGTATAATAGTAGCACTCCATAAAATGAATCCCTCTTTGCTCATCTGAGTTTATGCCTAGAATATGTTGCTGTCACATGGGGAGCCAGAAATATACTCAGAGATACTTTATTTCATCAGATTATCTCTTTTGAAGAGTATTGGGATCAAAACATCAATGGATACAAGATTTGTTGGCATGGCAGAAGGAGCAAAACTGAATTTTTCACTAAAACCTGTGATTTGTATCACCTTTAACAAGGGGATAATTGCTTCTCTAATTATAATTGAGCTATTTCTCATAGGAGTTTAATTGGAGGAACAGGGCACAATGTTCAACTTATTGACCCAATTGTGCTTAGAAACCGTCGTCTTATTTATCAACATTTGCATCTCTAATTAGCAAGTGGGAAAATATGGGTTGAAGTGCAAAAGAATAGATTATTTTGCTGAGTTTAGTCTTGATAAACAGGGAACGGATTTTTTTTTAAGCTAATACTGCCAGGGCAAAAAGCTGCTGGCAGCTGGAGGCTCCGCCAAATGTGCAGCATCAGGTGGCACTCCATCTAATTGATTATTAATATGGCCACTGAACATTTTGTTTCATGAGAGGAGTGTGTGTTTCACTGTCATTCCTTCATAATTGGAACTTCATGTTGATGCATTTCCATGCAGGTGCATTGTCTTCCAAGCTGTGCTTTGTATTCTTTGCCGGCGAAAGAGGTTTAAAGAGAAGAGTTTGAATACAAATTTGGGGAGAGATACTGCTTTCAGTTCCCAGTAATATCTGTTGGAGTTGTGTCCTAGCATGTGTGTTAGCAACAAGAAGGAGTTTTTATTACAAGCGGATTATCAGCCTTGCGAACAGTTTTGCACAAGTATTAGGTTCCCTAACTAGTAGTCAGCCTGCAAGCTTTGCATTGGTTCAGTCAACAGTTGTCAACGTCACCTCATGTTTTTCTTCCAGTATCTGCCTCTAATAGTTATACACAGAGATCACCATAAGCCCAAATAATCACCATAACCCAAATAATGTAAATCAAGTAAAAATAATAGTGAAGTCAGGATGCCTGGGTGGCTCAGCGGTTGAGCATCTACCTTTGGCTCAGGGTGGGATCCCGGGGATCTGGGATCAAGTCCCACATCGGGCTCCCTGCATGGAGCCTGCTTCTCCCTCTGCCTGTGTCTCTGCCTCTGTCTCTCATGAATAAATAAATAAAATCTTAAAAAAAAATAATGGTGAAGTTAAATGATGCCAACATAAATTAAAAAAAAAAAAACAGTAAGAAATTATAAACCTTTCCTGAACTTAGAAGAGATTTGTGTCTTGACTTGTGGTTCCTTTGAGCTATAGTACAACATGCACTTTTTATTTTTTAATCATGAATTCCTTTACTCAAGAAATATTTACTGTCTACTCAACTATGTGCTGGATACTTTCTAGTTTCAGGAGATACAAGCCAGCCAAAGTCCCTAAAGGGTTAAAAACAAAGAAATGACTAAACAGGAATAGAAATAAATGACTAAGATATTGTCAGATAATTGCAAGTTAAAGTAAGACAAGGTGATTTTGAGAGGTTGATGGTTGATGGGGAGCGGAAGTCACTTTAAAGTCAAAGAGAATCTGTCTGTGGAGGCACTATTTGACTTGAAGTCTGAATGGCAGGAAAGAGCCAGTCTTGAAAGTATTTGAGTCAGGAAGTTCCAGGCAGGGGAAGCAAAATACCCTCTGAAGGAGTTGATGTGGCTATAGATTTCAAAAGAAGCCAGTGGCTCAGAGACACAGTGAAGCCATGAGGAAGGCCGGGGAGACCTTCACTCAGAGGCAGGAGGATGAGTTTGTGGGCTTACAGACATGGTAAGTTGTTTGGACTTATTTGGCTCTGAATGCGTGAAAAACCACTGGAGATTTTAAGTATGGCATCATCATGCTGTGCTATATATGTCTTTCAAAGATCATTCTTAGTGCTGTGTGGAAAATAGATTTGAGTGGTGTAAGAATGGAGGCAGGGACCCATTTAGGGGATCTTGCCTTAACCCAAACAAGAGAAAATGGTTACTTGTCTTAGGGTAGAAGTAAAGAAATGGAGAGAGATGAAGAAATAAAGGTTAGATTTTAATTTCTGTGGGAGTAAAAAAATTTTTTTTAAGATTTTATTTATTTATTCATGAGAGACACAGAGAGACAGAGACAGAGACATAGGTAGAGGGAGAGGCTGGCTCCCTGTGGGGAGCCTGATGCAGGACTGGATCCCAGGACCCCGGGGATCAGGATCTGAGCTGAAGGCAGATGCTCAACCACTCAACCACCCAGGTGGCCCAGGAGTAAAAACTTCTGAACGTGATTTTTAAATTTGATTTTATTGACTGAATAAAAGCTAGAAAATATTTAGGTCTTCCATGTGAAAGCAGACCCACTAGAGTGAGCTTTCCTTTGATGACCTAAAAGCAGTGATCAGCAGGCCTCAGCTGTTTTCAAAGACATCTCTCTCTCAGTGGTGCTTCAGCAACAGGCAATGACCTAGAATGTGTCTTTAATCACAGGGCAACAAGGCCTTCTATTTCCATGACCCTCATTTCTTGAGAAAAGTATATGTTTCTTCAATAAGTTCACTTGCTTTGGAATTTCTTTCAGTGATTCTCCCCATATGCCTAGAGCACTATTTACTGTAAACTCACTGGGGGTGAGAAATGCCAGTCCTGGAGAGCAGAAAGCCAGTATTTTCTAAAGGTGGCCAGACTTAGCAAGAGTCCCACTTATTGGGAAATAAGAAAAAATGCTGAGAGTTCCTTATTCTGAAAGGCAGATTTGTGATAAAGACTTGTTAAGAACTAGCCATCAACTAGTCAATTTATGGTTGCCTTGCCCTGAAAAAATTAGCATTTTAAGAACATTTCGGTGCCGTTTCGCTCCCATGTAAGATATTAGGTATAGTCATTCTACTTCAACCATTTTTGGAGGTTGTCACTCTTAGTTAATTTAATAGTTCATTAGGTCAAGTGTCCTTTTATCTTCTCATAGTTGAACTTAGGCTTTAGGAATGGAAGTTTTCAGATTTCAAGACAAGTTTGCCTCCGCAGTATGGTCTGTGTACGTTCAGCTCTCAAAAGCAACGAGCCAGACATATGTGCAATTAAGGGAGTGTTTCCTCAATAGGAAAACAAATTCCATTCTTAGCAAATTCCTCTTCTTTGCAGAAGTTACAACTGAGCAAAATGTCACTACATTTTCCACTTGCTTTTCTCTCTCTCTCTTTTTTTTTTTTTTACAATTGTCTAAAATACAATTTCAACATGCTTGAAGACAAACACTTTTTTAAAGCATAAAAAACTTACTTTCTACAAACCTATTGAAATGTACAAAGTATTTTGGACAGTAGTCATACAGAAGTGAATAAGTGCCTTATTTTATTGTGAATCTGACAAGCAAATGGATGCATAAACAAAGTAGCCTTTATTCTTAACAATAGAGAACATCTGAAACAATATCTGCACAATAGCTATGGGGGTGGTGAGGGATGGAGGGAGAAAATCTTGTCTTTGTGTACACTTTTTTTAATGGCCTTTTGCTTCTTGTATTTTAAGGCATTTTTATCCACAACTTTTATGGGTAAAGAACATTTGTTTGCATCCTATAATGGAGGCTTTCTTAGTCATACAAGAGATGGTGAGAAACTGTTGCCACTGTGAGAACCAAAAGAAAATAATTCTGGGATTTCAAACTCTGAAGCAATTGCAGCCAAACCCTATGTGGTAAAAGTCTCCGTAAGGCTAATAGCTATGGACATCGTTTAGAGTTGTCAAACCTTACTATTCAAAACGTGATGCACAGATTATCTGTATTGGCATGACTTCCTGGGAACTTCATAGAAAGGCAGAATTTCAAGCCCCAACCCCAGGCCATTTATCAAAATCCACATTTTATTTTTTTAAATATTTTATTTATTTATTCATGAGAGACAGGGAGGGGGTGGAGAAGCAGGCTCCCTGCTGAGCAAGGAGCCCAATACAGGACTCAATCCCAGGACCCCGGGATCATGACCTGAGTCAAAGGCATACACTTAACTGACTGAGCCACGCAGGTGCCCCGAAATTGACATTTTAGCAAGAACATTAGAACCAGTCTGCGTGCAGTACTGGTTCTCAATCAAGAATGTGCATTGGGATCATCCGGGAATTGGTAGGATGTGCAGCCTGGCTATCAAAATTTTTAATAGCTTCCCAAGTGATTCTAAAATCCAGCAAGGTTTGGAACCGCTGATCTAAAGGGCAGGATTAAAACACACAAATACAGGAAAACCTTCAAACTTGTCACTTCTAAACTGGTCAGTAAAACTTGGCAGACTCCCAGCTTCCAACTAATGCTCCTTCTAGAAGCTTGGCTTGGCTCAGTGTGCATTTGATAATCACACCATAATTGCTTTTTCCATTTGTTTGATTAATATACCTGCATCCAACAACTCTAGGCTGAATCTCCATTCTTTTAGGTATACACACTCTTCTCAACTTTCTTGTGTCATCCTCAATCTCAGTGTTCAGATGAGGGGCTCCAGTTTGAGTTCAACAGAGTGACCTTTTCTGATGGATGTGGGTTTTTCTAGCTAATGGTTGCTGGACTCACTTTTCATGTTGGGTGGCATGTGGCAGTTTCTCTCTGTTAATTAGAACAAATGTGCCAATTATGTTAATGTTTCTCCCGATACCAATCAGTGAATAATTAGACACAACACATCTGTCTTTCACAGGGGAGTAGAATAGGAAAGAAAACTGCAAGGTGCTTTGTTCTTTATTATTGACATATATGATTAGACAACTCCTTAACCAATCACATTGTTAACAAGTTCATGTATCTAAAGGGCAAAGAGTGCATAGGTTCTTGGGAGGAGGCTGAGCACCTCATTGTTAGCAATTTTATGACCAAAGTCCAGCTATCTCCAAAAAGATCTCTGTAAAGAATTTAATTTTTGGGGATCCCTGGGTGGCGCAGCGGTTTGGCGCCTGCCTTTGGCCCAGGGCGCGATCCTGGAGACCCGGGATCGAATCCCATGTCAGGCTCCCTGCATGGAGCCTGCTTCTCCCTCTGCCTGTGTCTCTGCCTCTCTCTCTCTCTCTGTGTGACTATCATAAATAAAAAAGAAAATAAAAAAATAAATAAAAAATAAATCTTGAAAAAAAAAGAATTTAATTTTTCTTTCTTTCCTTCCTTTTTTTTTAAATTTCATAGTCTATCAGTAAAATGCAGGTATGTCATTTACCCTGAACTACAAAAAGAAACAAGTTCTTAGGTAGAACTGTTTAAAATTCTCACAAAGGACCCAGCTTTATTGATATGAAAGATTAAACTGAAAGAAATCACAAAACTCAACCTATACGATTATGTTGAAGGTGCTGTAAAGATATGAAGTCACCATCAGATTTATAATTTGTTATAATTTCTGCTTATGTGTCTCCATGTACCTTAACTATGGAGCTTTCTGATTATTGGAAAAATTTATTTTGTTTCTGTTGTTTTATTGGGATTTGTGGTCCATTCATGGCGTCATTTTACAGAGATGGAGCTTAGCCAAATTATTTCCTAATACAGGTGATGCCTCTCCCCTTGTGTTAATTCTGGCAGTATAGAGATGAGACTAGGAAACCAACACATTAGTCTTCCTGAAGGTAGTCAGAGCATATTCTACACATTCTTTTACATAAAGCTTTTTGTTTAGTGTAAAGTATATATACTCTAGCAAATATGGCTTATGTTCTTAATATTTAATAATATTCAGCTATGTACTTTTATCATCAAATGGTAAAATACGATCATTGTCATAAGGTCTATATTATTGTGGTTTCAAATTTATTGTCTCCATTGTTCTTTTAAAAACAGTTAGTCAGAAAATAAGTATGGAATTTAGATTGTAAATTATTTTTTCTTACTGTGGCACTGATTTGCTTAAACAAAATGCAGAAACGACTGAGAGGAAACATTTACTATATTTGTAAATAGTTATGAATGCTAATACTAGTCAGTGCCAGGCATTCCTGAAAAGCCCCTGATACATGCATCATCCTGGGATATGTTCTTTTTGCTCAAGGAATTGGAAGGGATGAGGCAACAAGGAGGAGGACATGGTTGTTGATTTATTTTTATTGTATCATTTTGCCCAAATATTTGTGTTTTTTTAAAAGTAAGATATGAACATAGTTATACTTTACACAATTTTAGTAGCAAACCATGCAACAAATTACTAAAGATAAATAATGTTTGGAAAATAATTATTTTGTGTAAATGAGTTCCCTACCTTTTTAAAAAGATTTTATTTATTTATTCATGAAAGACAACAGAGAGAAAGGCAAAGACATTAGGCAGAGGGAGAAACAGGCTCCCAAAGGGAGCCTGATGCGGGCCTCGATCCCAGGACCCAGGGATCACGACCTGAGCCGAAGGAAGACATGATCAACCACTGAGCCACCCAGGTGTACCCCAAGTCCCCCACTTTTAGCATTAGAAGTTTTGGGCTTTGTCATAGGTAGTTTAGCCTTTATGCTACTTAATTAGAAAGAGGAGATGGGAGCGAATAAAGGTGAGAAAATGAATGTGAGAAGTCAAGATTAAATTGGAGATTATGATTTATCCCATATTTAATTATGAGCTATAAATGGATAATCCATTAAGAATGGTAGTCCACTTTTCTCTGTCTTCTTGCTGATGACATAAATCAAAGATTAAATTTAAACTGAAAAATACAGTTTTTAGCTGGGAAAGTTGAAACATGAGATTGTTGAATGCTGAAATGGCTGTTCAGAAAAGATTGTGCAAACCCCAGCCATTGACAAATGATCTCCATGTTTTGTTGCAAAACCTTTTTTTTTCCCTGACTGCACTTATATAGCCAATAGTTCTGAATTTTATAAAATATCAGTAACAGTAAAGCTATAAAACCATGCATCTAGGAGCCATAAAAAAAAAGTTGATCCTTAAATCACACTACACAAAGGAAGGGATGGCGGTTTTATACATCTTTTCTGGGAACACAGAATATGGGGTCAATATGCTCCAGTCCTAAAACTTATAATCAAATTGGGAATCACTCATCTTCATTAGTAAAATTATGTTAGTGTTTTGAGAACTCTCTGCCAGACTGAAGGCATCAATAGAACTGAAAGACCCAACTGTTGGAGGGATTTCTAAACATTTTATCCTTCTAGAAGAGCTGGGAACCAGTATCTCGTATAGGAAGGCTAGAAATATGACCTCTCTCCTGGTACATACACTAGAAGGGATTGAGGCTGTAAATAAGGGGAAACTTTCTTCACTAGGAGAGTTGTATGAATGAAGACTCATAAACTAATACCAATAGCCCTAATGCAGTGGAAAATTGAAAGATCTGAAGAAGATCTAGACTTTTCCCCGTTTTTTTTCCCTGATTAGTATCATGAATATGAAGATATGTACTTCTTAATAGAGGCACTAAAGAATAGTGAATCATCAATATTTAAAATACATTTATGCAGATGTAGCTGTTTGGGGTAAACTCAGAGAAGAAGCAGTTAAATTTGACTTATTCCCTGTCTCCTGATTCCAGCTGCTTTCCCTTACATATTTCATTAAATCCTCCTACGACACTGGGAGGGATGGTCCTTCCATCTATATGCATGAGCATCATGTTTCTGGGACTTTCCAGCCTGCACAAGGCTGCCAGCATAGCTAGTGGGAGGACCTGGCTACAGAGCCAAGTCTGGCAACTCCAAAGTCCGAATTTTTTCCTATAACAACAACAAATTTTTTTTTGGCTGTATGTTTTGGAAATTTAGTTTGTTAAAATGACACAAATTGTGTGTAGCCTTATTTGATTTTCATGAGCTAATCAGATAATATCCAGACAAAGATGTCTTTTGGGGAAATGTCATTTATTTAAAAAGTGTTAGATCATCCCATCAATTTTCCAAATGTAGAATAAGCATGTTGATTTGTGTTGTTTGTTGTTATTATCTACAGATACTTCAGAAGAAAGTGAAAATTTTAGAATGTAAAAGAAAAATTAAACTCAACATCTGGCCCTTTCTTTTTAGAATACCTCAATTATTTTTTTAAAGATTTTATTTATTTATTCATGAGAGAAAGAGAGAGAAGCAGAGACATAGGCAGAGGGAGAGGCAGGCTCCTTCACGGGAGCCTGATGTGGGACATGATCCTGGGACTCCAGGATCACGCCTTGAGTGGAAGGCAGATGCTCAACCTCTGAGCCACTCAGGTGTCCCTCAATGATTTTTAAGTACATTTCCTTTGGTGATGTTCAAGAATTTTTTTCCAAAATATTTTCCTAAAATGAAAGTAATTGGTATGTTTTATATATATATTCCCAAGTCACATTTTTTGTTTGCTTCTTTATGACAGTACTGCTCTTAGGTCTGTGATAAGCAATACTTCTCAGTACTTAGAAGTCGTATTTCAGCTTCTAGAAATCAAAATATATGCATTGCTAAAAATCAATAGAATCCAACATTGTGATTGTCTGAAACTTTAGGAGTCATAATTATTAAACATTTTGTCTAATTTCTAGCATCTGCAATTATCCTCACTGCATAGTAGCTATTAAATGGATACTCAATGAGTGAACTAATTTTAAGTAGGTCCTAATGACTTTTATTTTCGTATGCAGTCATGTCCTTATTTCTTCTCTCTGATTGTGGTTACAAATCTCAATTAAAGGAATGCTTCCTTGCATAAACTTGCCACTTTATAGTAGTAGTTTTATTTTCTACAGGGGCACTGATTCATGCCTCTGTTCATATGTTCCTTCATTCATTCATTCTTTCACCACACTTCAGCCAGGAAGGCTTTATTTCTGCTTCTCAAACAATGACTTTTGTCATTGCTCTTCCCTGTACCTGGAATACTCTGGCTAAGTATGATAGGCCCTTTCAAAATATTCATGTTCTAGAGCTTAGTTCTGCAGAGAGGTCGTCCCTGTCATCTAAAACAAGAGTCAGCCAACTATAGCCTGTAGGCCAAATATGGCCCACCACTTGTTTTTGTAAATTAAGTTTTTATTGGAGCACGACCATGTTCATTTATTTACATATTGTCTGTACCTACAGTTGAGAGACCTTAGCCCACAAAGCCTAAAATACGAGTTATATGACTCTTCACAGAAAATGTTTTCTGACTCCTGATCTAAAACACTGTATAGCACTGATTTTTTTTTTCCCAGCCCTAAGGACCATTGAACTTATCCAATATATTTATATTGCTTATACATTGCCTTCTTTCTTGGGAATTGCTTAGAGAGCAGATTTTGTCTGTTTGGTTTATTAATACAGCCCAAGAATAGTGAGGTCACATAGTAGATACTCAGCAAATATACACTGGATAAATAATAAATAATATTTTGAACATCTCTGCCAGGGTGCTGTGTTAGATACTGTGAACATGAAACTAAACATATATATTCAGAGATGTTCAAAATGTATCATAAACATATGAGTAATCATGCTCTCAAGAACTCCCAGGCACAAACTTTGCATAAATCACTACAGTACAGTATGATAAATGGTTTGATAAGATTGCTTCAGCTGCACATAAAACAGACAAAAGGGGCTTCAGAACAAAAATGTCTCTTAAGGTGAATATTGAAGAACAAGTAGAATTGTCTCAGGAGAAAAAGAGGAGAAAGGCACTCTGGGTAGAGTGATAGGAAATGCAGTGAGTGGCCGTGTTAGTGATGATCACATGCTAAGGAAGCTTCAGGAAGTTCTCAATGTCTGGAGAGTAGTATTAAGCGATCAAGGTGAAACTAGTGCAGTAACTGAGGACAGCTTGTAAGATTTCATATGAAGTCTGGATTTTACCCTAGAAACAGTGACACAAGGGAGATAATTTTAATGGAAGCTATTGTTTTAAAGATTTTTTTTAAAGATTTTATTTATTTATTCACGAGAGACACAGAAAGAGGGGCAGAGACATAGGCAGAGGGAGAAGCAGGCTCCCTCAGGAAGCCCGATGCGGGATTCGATCCCAACCGGGGACCACACCCTGAGCCGAAGGCAGCCACTCAGCCGCTGAGCCACACAGGCGTCCCAAGATTTATTTTTAAGTAAGAATTGTTGGAATTAAAGTAATATCACAGTACTTGAGATTAAGGGTAGAAAAGAGGGGCCAGGTTTGAAAAACATTTTCGGTACCATCCATAACTGAATAGAGTGGTTTTTGAAGAAAGCCATGAGGATTCCTGGGAGCTCCGAGTTTAAGATTGGGAGGATAAGACCCCATAATTAAACAGAACACCAGGAGGACCAAGTTTATAGAGAAAGGAATGACCTGCGGAGATACTGAGATCAATTTGGCACATATTCTGCTTTTCATATTCGTTGAGCTTTCAGATGGAGTTATAAAGAAAGTAATTGAAAATATGAATGGAGCTGAATGAAAATTGGGACTGGAGTTCATGATTTTTGAGTGAACAGCCATGAGAGTGAATGAGATCAGTGGTGCAGATAGGCCAGTTGTTTGCAAACCCAGCTGGCATTAACATTCCCTGAGGAACTTTTAAAAACACCACTGTAGGGGCACCTGGGTGGCTCAGTGGTTGAGCACCTGCCCTGGGCTCAGGGTCCTGGGATCGAGTCCAGCATGAGGCTCCCCGCAGTTGAGCCTGTTTCTCCCTCTGCCTATGACTCTGCCTCTGTCTCTGTGTCTCTCATGAATAAATAAATAAATAAAATCTTAAAAAAAAAAAACAAAAAACACCAGTGCCTGTCCCCTTCATAAGCCCCTTTCCATCAGAACCTCTGCAGGGGGTGCTCAGGCAGGAGCAGGTCTTAACACCTCCCTGGGTGACTCTGCTGCACAAAGTTGAGAACCACTGCTATAAAATGAAAAGGACAGAAAATGAAAGAGAGAGCTCTGTGGAGGACTATGTGAACTATGGTGGATGAAACAAAGAAACCAGGGAAAGAGGTTTGAGAAAGAACAGTTACTTACGTGGCCTGAGAGTGCCAGAGAGAAAGACGATGCTCTTGGATTGTTGGATGGGGCAGTGAAGGGGGGCCACTGGTCACCTCTTGAAGGTGCAGTTTGAGTGGGGAGAGTGAATCCAGACAGCACTAGATTGAAGGATTAGTGAGCAGATGAATAGATGAGGACAGTTTAGCCACCCAGGGAGAGAGAAGGTGGAAGCATGGCTGAGAAGAGCAGGGGTGTCACAGGCTGATTTCCTTGTTGGCTGATTTTTAGGGTAGGTAGGAGACATGTGCATATTTGTGGATGATCTGACACTCAGAAGAAGGAACAGCTTTTTTAAAAAAAGATTTTATTTATTATTTGAGAGAGAATGAGAGAAAGCATGAGAAGAGGGAGAGGCAGAAGGAGAAGCCGACTCTGCCAAGCCAGGAGTCTGATGCAGGGCTCGATCTCAGGACCCTAGGATCATGATCTGAGCCGAAGGCAGACACTTACCTGACTGAGCCACCCAGGTGGCCCAGAAAGGAAGAGCTTTGAGAGGAGTTTATATTGTTTGACCTTATTTGGTCTGTTAAAAAACAAACAATAATGAAAAGACATATGTCACTTGCTTAGATTAAGGAAGATCCCCAAAATATCAAGTACTATGTTGATGACCTGGGACCTCAAAAAGTCAAAGAGGTGGAAAAAATGAGCAGTGAGTGCAGCTTCTGAGTGCAAGATTCTGCAAGGCGGAGGTGGGAATGGTTTTGCAAGGAGGGCAAATGCCTCCTGCAGAAACTTGCTCTATTTCCCATTTCCTGACATTTTTCACTAGCATAAGATGACCTTATTTGTGTTTGTCTTTTCTTGATTGAATGTGGAACAAGGTCTCACAATATGAAGATTGCTCTTTACAGAACTATCTCACGTTGCTCAGCCTCCTTGCCACGGAGCACGTTGCCTAAAGAAAATAACAAACTACAGAGTGTTCAGTTAGATTTAACATAGGTGAGTCATAGCATATGGATATGTGCACATAGAAGGTTTTTTTAAGGATAGAATTTGATGGAATGCTGTTAGGTAAAAAATATGCATATTAAAAATATTTTAGGTATTTTTCATTTTTCACTAGATGTTGCTTTCATTTGTTAAATTTTTAATTTATGAAAGTCTTTTAAACTAGTAGAGACACTAAATCAGACGGTGTTCTATTATTGTATATTATGGTAAGTGACCCATTAGTGGCATATTAAGCCCTCCTTCAATTTTGATGAACATCCAGAGTGAAATGACCAGATTTGCAAAAGAGTTTGTCACCCTGTCATTATAGTCCCTTACTCTTTCAAATACCACACTAATCTTCCCAGTTAGTTCACACCTGCCTTGTGCCATGCTGGAAGCTTTTACACCCTCATACAATATATCTTGGTAAGACCAGGATGCAATAGATGCCTTCATTTTGAAAAGTAGAGGGCAAGTTTTCAAGGAAATTAGCTTTAGGGTGAAGTGCATATAGAAGTTAAAGATATAAACACAGATTCCCTTAAATATGTTTTTGTTTGTGTACCCCTTAAAATTTTTGCATATTGCTGGTTACTTGAATTCCAGTTTGAAATCCACGTGCCTTCAAAATCTTTTTTATCTAAACTGAAAGGGGTTTTCCCTTAGTCATTTGTATGTCCAGTTTTATAATACCTTATAAAGGTGATCTAAGCAGATCAGGATGTTATTTCTCAGGTCATTTGCATGCAAAGAAAATCCTGTAAGGGTGGGATTAAAAACCCACCCCTCCTAAAGATATTTCAAGTCACTGCCAAAAATTTTGGGTGCATCTTTCAAAAGCAAGGATTCTTTCCTGATGCCCCTGAAATCAAAGTATACCCAGTCATCATGCTGGCTCTGAAAGTGAACCTGTGTTGGTCCTGTAAGAGTGAGCAGGGTGGTGGTGATAACAGAGGTTGGGGCTGATGGCTCTTTCCTATGATCACACTGCTTCCCTACAGAGCTCTGGCTGGAGGTTAGAGGCCAACACGGATCCATGTCCCAGAGTACCTAACCTGCTTCTGTTATCCCAGCTTCTCTTAGCTACCAGCACATGATCTGGAGACCACTCTGTGGATGCTCCTGTCTGTAGTTTTGTGGTTACTTCCTCACAGTTCTTGCTTAGTGGGTGAACAAGAGCCCCAGGCTCAGACAGTCCAGCATCCAGATCTACGCTCCTTCATGAGCTTTATAAGGGTGCACTGGTTCCTCAATCTGAACTTAATTCTCCTTATCTGGAAAAAATGAGTCTATATATACCTCCCCCACAGAGCAACTGTGAGAAATAAAGATTATGTATCTAAAGAACCTGGCTTGGCACCTGAAACACTCCATACAAGCTCATTGCTTTCTTTTTTTTCACTCCTCACCAACGCATTTCATCCTTCTCATCCCCTTCCCTGTCCTCCCAATTTCAAGGGCAGGGAAAACGTTCTACTTTTGAACTCTTTCTTAAATGAGGTTATGATTCACATTAGGGACCACAGGGCACCTCCTCCCCCTCCAGAACACATCCGCCACCCTAAGAGGATGGCAGTTGTCCCATAGCCACAGCATGTGCCATGGTATCTACCTTTCCTTTCCTATTCGACTGGTCCAGCTGCCCCAGAATTTTCTCTGTGTGAAGAAAAAGAGAAGCAGAGAAGAGAACTCGGGATAAGTCACTCCTGAACTTAGGATCATAATGAGAGCAGAGGTGCTAGAAGGAAGTTCCCTGTCTTGGGGATCCAGCTAAATGTGCTAAATCCAATGACATGGATGCCATTATCTGGAGGTGGAGGTAGGGTATAGAATGATGTCATTATAAGAACAAAGATGACTATTTTATCTATTTATCACTCCTCTACCTCCCCCACCACACACACACACAAATAGGTAGCTTGGAATTTCTAAGTGCATACACAAATTTGGGGGCTATGTAGATCCAGATAGTAAAACTCAGAAATGATTCATTACTGAAAAGAAGAGGGAGAGACTGAGGATAGATTGGACATAACAGGATACTGAGAAAGAAATAAGAGTGTGTCCAAAAAAATATATTTCATCAAGTGATGAATGTAAAATTATTTTCATGTTGTGAGGGGTCAAGTTGTTAATGGAAAATGAGTGTGTGCTTGAAGAATCATTTATTCCTTAGACTCTTTAAGAATCTGTTTTATTTTTTGCAATATTAATATTTAGGGGCACCTGGGTGGCTCAGTCAGTTAGGCATCCGACTCTACGGTCATGATCTTGAAGTGGTGGGATCGAGCCCTGCATGGGGCTCTGCACTCATTGGAGAGTCCGCTTGAGATTCTCTCCCTTTCTATATGCCCTTCTCCCCACTTGTGCACACACTCTCTAAAATAAATAAATAAAATATTTTTTTTAGAAAAGAATAATAATGTTTAACAGAAAAAAACATGTAACCTCACCAAGTGGCTACTTCTCATCCCAGAATGAAATTAAAGCCAATTTCATGAAGCCCCTGTTAAGCTATTCCTTTTCTTTCTTCTATACATAATGTGCTATATTGAGCTGTAATTATGACTTAAAAACACATGACAGACATTTTGAATGTTAAAAGTAAAAAGAACAAGTGCTGATGACTAACTTGAAGTAGGAAGAAAACACAGCTGGGAAACTCAGGTAAAATCAAAAGTATAATACTGTGGATGGTCTAAAGTATAATACTGTGGATGGTCTGGCTCTAGGTAAAAGTAATAGTAACAGTAATATATAAATTGCCTCTTATTTATGCCTTATTATTAAGTACAGTAATGACTATTTCTCAATCTTGCTAAAATTTCTTTTATTAAAAATCTATTCTACTTATACTTTTAAAAATTGATCTAGTGTGATGATTTGCTTATAACTTAGAAGAATTAGAAAATAATATTTATACACACTAATTAAAATACCACGTGATACTTTCTCTAAAGCACATGCATGTTAATGACATCTTTAGACTTATGGATTCACAAAGTTTAAGTGGAAATATGTATTTAGGTTTAGCATACAAACTAGCTTGGCCAATTTAATACTTAATCATTTATATATTTCTAGTACAATCTGAAGAGTTGTAATCTAGTGGTGAGCTGACTGTCTCAATAAAAAATGTCAGAGAAAATGAAAGAAATTCAGATACCAAGATACTTTCCTTTTTGTTTTGTTTTTTAAGATTTTATTTATTCATGAGAGACACACACAGAGAGAGAGAGAGAGGCAGAGACACAGGCAGAGGGAGAAGCAGGCTCCCTGCAGGGAGCCTGATGTGGGACAAGATCCCAGGTCCCCAGGATCACTCCCTGGGCTGAAGGCAGGTGCCAAACCACTGAGCCACCCAGGGATCCTTCCTTTTTGTTTTTAAGTTAACACCCTTTCTCTGCTGTTTTTTAGAGTATCTTGGGTTTTGTCCTATCTCCTTTAAGTATATCCTTTTTTTTTTTTATCCTTAATTAATATTAATAATTTAAGAATGTTTACTGTGTGTCCAGCACTGTATGTGATTTGTGCATTAACTCATTTGATCTTTACAAACCTTATGGCATGCATTTGAGGATTAACCTCCTTTTATAAATGAGAACCGTGAGGCAGGGAGAATAAGGAACTTACCCCAGAGAGATACAGAGGTAACAGAATTCGATTTTGAACCCAGGCAGACTGATGGGAGAGCAGTCCTCTCAGCTGGCACTTTGGGAACCAGCTTCTTAAAGTAAGATTTTCAGTTGCACATGGTGGGATTAATCAACAGCAGACTTGACAACAGAATATGCAGATTGGGCATCCTAACATTGCCCCGTAACTATTTTCATTGCCTGTTAATAAATTCCTATTTCTTTGTAAACACTTGAGTCAATTATTTCAAATGTGCCCTAAATTATTGAAAAGACTGCAGTTACTGAGTCACAAGGACAGAAACACTACTTTGTCTCACTGCAGCCCTGACAACAAGTTATGCTTTATGGGCAAAGCCTTTTATTGTTTTCTGAACTACAACCTATTTTTCTCTTCTTGAATGTTTTATACATAGCTAAAAATAACTTTTAACTCAGAAAGTCTTCTCCCATGTATAAATCAGATGGTTTGCTAAATGGGAGGGATAGGAGGAAGCCACATCTCAGGGTGAAATCAGCAAGAAGCATTGAAATGAGCAAAATGGAACAGAATTCAGAGGCCAGACCAAAGTACTTACTCCTGATTAACCAGGGTTCCTTACAAATAAGGAGCATTGCAGCAGTATAATTAATTACTACTCAATGCAATAAAATTCTAACACAACAAAAGATTCTGTTGTTTCTTGGGATTTCACATACAGTTTATGTAAGGAGATTCACTGTGAAATTACTTCAAATGGAAGAATGTCACTCTATCTGCTGCTCTTGGGTTCCGGAGACACTGCATGAAAAGGCTGTATTTTTTAAATAAAAAGATATATTTACAAAGATTTATATTGATTTCCTTTGCTGATTTAGACAACCTCTTATATGATAAACAGAATTATTCTCACACATGACAAGCACTTACCTGATTTGTCCCTTTCTCCCCCAGAACTTGACACCATGCCTCACATGTAGGTACTCAGTGTTTGTAGGATGGAATTGGAAAAAGCAAGGTGCCTGCCTCTTTGTTTATTAAAAATTAAAGTTCTTGGAAAGCTATATTTTCAGCCCAGATTTACCATGATCATCTAGGTTCTGTGTTTACCAGATGAAGGTCTGCAATTATTACTCAAACACCTCTTACCTCTCCAACAGACATACAGCTATAATATGGGTTAGATGGGTATGCCACTTTCAAAGATGCTTTAGTTAAAACATGCTGGCCACATGACACTTTAGATTTATAAATGATAATGAGACATTGGGGGTCTCCTAGTATAATTCTAGAGGTGGTCTTCTACCTTACGATTTCTCCAGTGAGTCCATTTGGAGGCCAGGCCAACTCCTAGGATTTCACTTCAGGCAGTAGAGATTTGTGTGCTTAATCTCCAATAGAACTTAGTGAGAAGGGAAGTTTAAAATGGCTCTCGCTTAATATATTTAATATTAATTTTTCCAGTTAAAGCACCAACTTTATAGAGGTCTAAAAATGTATATAACAAACTTGATCTCACTACATGTCTTGTTTTTGTTCATACATTCAGTAAATACTAATTAAGCACCTATTATATGCCAGCATAAGGCCACAGGAATGTAACATTGATCAAAACATAGGTCAAAATTTGTGGAGCTTAAATTCTGGTGGAGGAGACAACTACTAAGTAAAATATAGTCTATATGGGATGATGAGAAGTGCCATGCTGAAAATAAAGAAAAGAGGGTGAGATATTGGGAGTATAGGCAGAGAGAGATGTTACAATGTTAAACGGTAAATCAGGAAATGACTCACTAAGAAGGTGACATCTCAAGACTTTAAGAATGGAAAGGAGAAAATTATGCTGATATTTAGGGAAGGGCAAATTCACCAGCAGACTCAAAATCCCCAAAGGAAGGGCACCACTGATTGGGACCACCAGAGAGACTAGCATGCTAAAGAGATGAGAGAAGAGAAAAAGTAAACAAGGTGATCTCAGGGAGGTCAGGAATCCTGGTGATGCTGGGCCTTGTGAGTCCTTGTAAGGACTTTGGTTTTGACACAAAGCAAGATAGGGAGCCACTGGAGGGTCAGAGATGAGGTGCAGCATGATCTAACTTAGAATTTAAGGACCATTCTATTGTGTTGAGAATAGACTGTTGATCGCCAAGGGGAAAAGCAAAGATAAGACAGGAAGTTGCTGCAATAATCTGAGAGGGAAATTATGGTGGCTTGAACCGGAAAAGGGGGTAGTGAGAGGACAAGAAGTGGTCAGATCCCAATATGCTGCTCTGATTTCCACTGCCCAAAGAGAGGGATAGAGAGGAGTCAAGGCCAAGTCGGAGGTTTTTGTCCAAAGAAATGGAAGGATAGAGTTGGCATTAACTAAGATGGGCAAGGCTATGGGAGGTGCAGTTCAAGAGGTCCTTCTTAGACACCCCAGTGGTGTCAAAAGAAGGCAGTTGGATATATGAGTCTGGAGTTCAGGGGCGGGGTCTAGACTGGAGATAAATTTAGTGTAGAAGACCTCTGCTTGAGGCTGGATGAGCTCACCACAGAAGTGACTATAGATAGAAAATGGAAAAAAAAAAAAAGAAAGAAAAGGTGCAGGGACAGAGCCTCCAGAGGGGAACAGACTTTTGCTCCAGGAAGTTGTGGGGGATGGAGTGAAATAAGACAAAAGCAAATGCCCTGACCAAGAAAGCAAGTGAGGAGGAGGGAGAAACCAGCTGGTGGAACCTGCTGCTGAGTCATATGAGTTAAGTATTAACACCTCACCAGTACATCTAACAAAGTGAAACTGATTGGTGACTTTGAAAAGAGAGTACGGGTGGGTCAAAGGGTGGAGGTGAACGTGCATTAGAATAGATTCAGGAGAGATGAAGAGGACAAGAAATGGAGAGAGTGAAAATAAACAAGTATCCCAAGGCATTTTGCAAGGTGAGCAAAGAAATGTGGAGGTGATTATAGGCAGAAATGAGTGGGGAGGGCTTTAAGTTGTGAAAAGTACTTCTGTGTCTATATGCTGTTGGAAATGATTCGTGTGGAGAGAATATGAATGATTTAAGAGACAGAGAGGAGACTTGCTGGGGCTCGCCCTTGACCAGGCACGAGGGAATGGGATGGAGAATCCAAATGAGAGGTGACAGGTGGGAGCATGAAGAGCTGACCCAGCAACCAGACAGAGGATGTGGAATACGGATGGGGAGGTGGGTAGTGGGAGTTGTGGAAGATGTCTCGTGATTGTCACTTTTTTCAGTGAAGTAGAAGTCGTGGTCATCCGCTGAAAGTGAGGATAGAGAGGGAGGTAGTGTTTAAGGAGAGTGGAGAAGGTGTGAAATAGCTGTCTGGGAGGATGGGACCGTGAACAGATGATGAAAATATAGTACGATTTTTTGGCAGCATTCAGGGCCCATTTGCGTTCTGTTATCATGAGTTTAAGATAAGCCTACTCAACATGGCTGGGCACAGCCACGCTCGCCTGCAAGTCTCTGAAGGTGGTGTCGAGGAAGAGTGGCCAAGTGAGTGTTTTAAGGAAGGAGAGGGATGGGGGAGCTGAGGCTGTAAGTTGAGAAGTTGGACATGGCAACTGAAAAGTGGTAAAAAAGAGAAGAGGGAACGTGAGAGGGGTAAGAGAGGAGATTGGGAAGCATAATAAATATGTAGGTCCTAGTGAAAGGTTGTCAAAGTAGAGGTCCTAGAGGGAGTAAGCCAGAAAGATGGGGAAGATAGAAAGAGATGAAAACTGAAATGGAGTTTCAGAGGGGTTGCAATGACTGCTAAGGACAAGAGTTAGACAGGCGGTTCTGCAACTTGATCATGCATATACATCCCTGGTTCAGATGCACATTTTGATCCAGTAAGTCTAGATGGGGAGACCTGAGATTCTGTGTTTCTTTCAGGATCCCAGGTGACATAGATGCCTCTTGTCCAGGGATCTCATTTGAAAGACAATCATCTAGAGTGGTACTTCCCAATCCCTTGAGGAGTTTAAAAAATACAGGTGCTAGACCAGTGTTGACCAGTGGATCAGTGTTTCTCTGGGTTAGATTTAATTTCTCTGGATTCGATGTAGAATTGATATATTATGATTGTCCAAATAATTCTACAGTGAGGTCAGGATTGAAAGTCTTTGGCCTTTAAGTGTGAGTATCTTACAGACCAAGTTCATGGCAGGAAGGAGTGTCGTGTAACTGAGAGGCCAAAATGTTGAAAGTGTCATGTTTGTGGTTATTAAAATCATTAGAAATCATGACAGAAAATGTGCTGGATAAAATGACTGTGAGTCCAGAAGTCTGTAGATGACTACAAAAAAATATAGGAAGTGGGTGACAATCTGAAGGCATGAGATTCAAGACAAAGCTGTTTGGAGAGAAGGGTCTAGAATAGGCAAAGCAGAACAAGGAGGACACTTACCAAACCCCAGTCTCAGTGTATGTTGAATTTGGGAAATCAGACCTCCACCACTGGTCTCTGGAGACAACTCCAGAAAAAACACAGTAGCATCATGAAGAGCTGGGTTTAAGTTAAAGAAAAAAAAAATGAAGAAAACAATTTAAAAAGAGTTTGAAATTTTGGAGTATTTTGCTGCTGCATTCCAAAACAGCTTGGAAGGGTGTGGAGACTCGCAGGGTGGGAGATGTGGGTGCACAGAGCAGTATGAGGATTCTAGTGCAGGAGGTGAGTGATGATGACCCGAGCTTCTTGCAGAGATGTGGTCTCCAAGCAGGACGTTGTGGCAGCTGGGAGTACTGGCACGGAGGGGACAGTGGTAAGGGAGTTATCAGAAGGCGGAGGAGCCCATGGCTCATCTCTTCAATCCAGAGCTATTTCTAGTGGTAGCGAACCCTCTGTTTCTTTAAATAAAGGCATTGCAGGTGAGCCCAGAATGGAAAACAGGTCAAAGCAGAGCTTCTCTGGTTAAAGTCAGAGTTGGGGAGGAGGGCAGTGCCCCCCATAGGACCCTGGGGGCCTTCTCAGTACTTCTGGGTTCTTCAGAGGCCCTCAAAACCCAGGTCATAGTCACTGCTCCAGTGCTGGCAAGAGACTTGAGAAAAATGTGGAGCGACGTATTTGAAAGTAAAGATGGTTTACCCAATAATCATGTAGGTCTTTTTAGGTCTTGCCAGTCATGCAGATTGTTCTTTTTTTCCATGTAATAGACTTTCAAATAAACAAGCGGTTTGCAATATCCCTTGGGATGTCTTTATGTCACTTCTGATCAGGTTAACATCACTGTTGTTAACCAATGTGATTTCAATAGAAGAAACTATAGTTTTCAACAGTCATGAATTAGGCCAGATTCTCCAGAAGCAAACCATGAGGCCAAGATTTGAAAGCAAGAGGTTTTGTTTTGTTTTGTTTTGTTTTGCTTTGCTTTGCTTTGCTTTGTTTTGTTTTATGGAAGCATTCATAGGGGAGAGAACCTCATAGGTGAGTGGAGCACGCTGGACAGAAAATGAGAAGCCCAGTAGGTGTGTACATTTAGGTGACACCTCAAAGAGATAGCTTTAGCCTAATCCTGCAGCGAAACTCTGGAGAGGAGCAGCTCAGATTCTGATCCCAACTGGACACAAAGCATATTTCCACACTCATGAGGCAATGGCTAAGCAGGAGGTTGTGGGGCAGGGATGCTGTGAACTTGTAGGCATTTCTGGGTAAAGTCCAGGAGTCTGAGACCCATATTTCAAAGAAAGAGTAGCAATTATGGGTCCTTGAAAGAACAGCAGTAAGAGCATGCACATGCACACACGCGCACACACACACACACACACACACACACACACACAGTAAATCCAAGACCAACTCGGGGGAGCCCAACAGTTCTTGCTATAAGTGGAAAGCTTTCTTTAGAATGGCATAGATATGCCCAGGTAAAGATTAGATTTAAAAATTGATGCCTGGGGACCCTTGGGTGGCTCAGTGGCTGAGCATCTGCCTTAGTCTCAGGGTGTGATCCCAGGGTCCTGGGATTGAGTCCCACACCAGGTTCCTCACAGGGAACCTGCTTCTCTCTCTGCCTATGTCTCTGCCTCTCTCTCTCTTATGTCTCTCATTAATAAATAAATAAAATATTTTTGAAAATTAATGTCTGCTTTCAATTATCATCGAAAATATTTAATGATTATTAATATAGTTTGTAGCAGTATTAATTTTGCTACCTTCCCTCTTGCCCTTCTAGTGAGATCATACTACCATACACATATGGCCAAGTTTTAAGAAAATCTAGTTCAATAGATTATGACCATCTGATCAGGTATATCCCGGCATGGCCCTGACTGAAGGTGTTGTCTGTATTTGGAAACAAAATGCACGTTTTAAAACTGCACTGTCTTAGGTAGATTCCATTCTGTTTCTCACTACCATAGTGTAAATACCAGGAATGTTTTGCCATTTCAAAATTTATATCACTACAAATACTTGCTCTTATCTACATCCTCATACGTTTATTTCAGGATTGTTGTTGGTTTTTGTTTTTCCCTTTAAATTCTGGCCTCTCTTCTAAGGATTAGAGGAGCATTATTTTAGAGTCCCTATGTTGGATGTAATTTAGAGCAGTACAACGTCAAACCCACTGACAAGATTTAGAGATTAATTTCCAGCCCTCTTGTGGTGCCTGAGAAACTCCTTAAGATTTTGAAAATGGCAACACTATTGACTCTCTAGTGCTAAAGATTACTTGTATCCATTATCCCATCACTGCAAAAGAAAAGTTTAAGTGAGGCAAATATCAATGTTGTTTTGCTTTATGGGAAAACCAGTGCCTAGGAAAAAAAGAAGCAGCAGCAATTTATAGACTAAGAAATAGTTTACCATCCATAAAGACAGTTTATACAGATATATCTCCCTCCTTTCAATCTCTTAGGATAACATTGCTGTCGCTAAATTGATGTTATTTGCATGGAAAAAATGGTTCAGTAGTTTTGAACAGTCACGTCTTAGCTCAGGTTCCTCAGAAGCAAACCACGAGTCACAGATTTGATGCTAGTGATACACAGAAAGAGAGCTTTGAATATGATGTATATGCTATTTGTATTATATTGAACGTTGGTAGAAAACCTTTTTTTCGTCAAGTATTTTGGCTTAAATGCATCTCCAAATATGTGTTTGCTACATTTTAACATAAGTGCATTTGGGGGGAAATTTAATCCATATGTTTCAGCAAGGTTACACATAAATCATCCAAATGTTGGTTTATTAGAGCTACATGATGTCTAAGATGCCTTTTGAGCTTTTTTAATAGTCCTTACATTCTTTTGTGAAAAGCAGTAAGTTGCCAAGAGTAAACAAATCCAACAGCAAAAGGTTCGAGTTCAGTTTGAAATGCTTAGCCTATTATTTTTGATTGGGTTCTGAACTTGGCAGCGCGCGTTCCCCGTTCCTGCCCGCAGGGCGAAGTGAAAACAATTTGAACACTGTATTTCCCAATTGGTTCATTGACATTCGAGAATAATGGAGTACAGACACAAATCAGCATGTTTGGCAGGTGAGTGATACTTACCATGACCTCAGAAAGTTACTTCCTCCAGGTTTGCCCAAGATCAGAGCGTGAAACGATGTTATACAGATTACGAAACCCAAGTTAGGACAGACAGCCTTGGAGGGACCCGTACTGGGGATTTATCCATTTCTCTTGTGCATCTTTAGGTGGAATGGTTGAAAAATGAAGACATAATTGATCCTGTTGAAGATCGGAATTTTTATATCACTATTGATCATAACCTCATCATAAAGCAGGCCCGCCTCTCAGACACCGCAAACTATACTTGTGTTGCCAAAAACATCGTTGCCAAGAGGAAAAGCACGACTGCAACCGTCATAGTCTACGGTGAGTGAGCTGTCCGGGTCTCAATCTAGTTCATGTCAAATTAGTGTTTCTCATTTTAATTTAAAATAGCCAGGAGAGGCCCCTTTTTGGTCCCCATCGCCCCTCTCTCCCAACTTCTGGCTTCGACAGGGAGGTTTACCTGCTTCCCTGATACTCCTAGAAAGACAAGACTTGGACGTTCCTAGCCCTTGGCCAGTCCTCTTACGGGAAGATGAAGGAAATCGGCCTGAGGCCTGCACCGGAGCCGGCCGACGTGCTGCCTCTCCAAGCCCTCCTCTCCTCTGCGTACCCTGGACCACCCATCCAGAGCAGTGGATGATGGTGATGCCGAGGTAGCCTGCTCCTACTCACTCAGGAAAACTGGAGCTGACCTGTTCCCCGAACACATCAGAGCAACGCTGACTTCCTAGAATTTGCTCACACGCTCCATCAGGGGTACTTCGAGTGACTGCAAGCCCTGCTATCGCCGTGGTCCTCATCCTAACCGTGTGGCAAGGTCCAACAGAATGATTTCTTCTGGAAGCTTCCCTGCCTCTCTCTGGCCTATAGCCCAGCTCATCTCTGACTGGGCCTAGCCTTTCTCCAGAAATACTCAGCAATTCCACACTCACATTGGCAGTAGCGCGTGATGCTTTTATTTCTCTGCACGCTCTCGTGCTCAGGTGTCTTCCATTCATTCGACAGGTTTCATTCTACAGGTAGTTTCATTTCCCAGGCGGTGCGGTAAGCCCCGTTACCGACTGAGCCCACTCTATGGATCTATTTCTCACAGTGGTGGACATTGAGGAGGTCCTCATATTCTTGATGACTTATCGTGTCAGAGGTAACCCAACAACCCTGGGAAGTATTTTGAAGGTCTGCCACCCCTTAAATGATATGCCCGTGTCACACCACCCACTTAGAACTTAAGGAAGCTTTTCACAGCTGTGTTAGTGTTAAAGGACATTCCAGGGGCCTTAGGGCCTTGGGGCCTTGGGGCGACTCTGTGAAGGAGGGGCAGCCACGGGCAAGTATCTGGCTCGTGGGACTTCCTGCAGATCTGGTGGTGTTCCTCATGCCCTAAGGAGTTATGAGAAACAGGAGCCGCCACGATGTTCCAAAGGCTGAATATTGTGACGCTTTAAATCTCTCATTTTCATTACAAGACAGGTACATACTATATTTTAATCCTCTGAATACTCTGAGGCTTAATTTCCTCATCAGGATAATGGCTCTGTTAAATTGTAAGCAGTTGCCTCTCTTCAGCCACAATGAAATGATCCCTCTTTTTGTCTTTCTAAACTGGCTGAAGGACTTGATTAACAGCATTTGAAGTGCAGAAAAGAAACAGCACAGCACAGCCCATAGGAATCATAGGTAACTAATGACAGCCTCTATACATGCAAATCTCTTTTCCTAATGGATAGAATGCTTTCAATATCTATAAATAGAAGCTGAACATTGTTTTTTGAAAGAATCAAACACAAGGAACTTCAGCATTTTGAGTTCAAAAAACAGCATTGGACTAGTGGACAGGAGTCTTATGCTCTAGGACTGGTTCTACCACCAATTGACATTCAGTTGGTCACTTGACTGCATGCTAGGATCCCGTGTCTCCTCTGTCGAATGAGAAAGTAAGTCTAGGACTTTCACATTCCTTTTTTTTCTTTAGAAGTTTGTGTTTATTCATTTCTTGTTAAAATCTACCAGAGCAGTACACGTGTACTGTAATCCCAAATATTGGCTTGTCAGTGTGCTAGTAAGCAGTTTATACTGACAATTCCATGACATTTGGGTGTTTTTTTGGTGTTTTTTTTTGTTTGTTTGTTTTGTTTTTTTTTGTGACATTTGGTTTTGTAAAGCTGAGCAGGTTAAGTTGCTCTTTGGAACACTAACTGAAACTCAACCTATCAACCAGCTGTCCTTTTCATGGCCCCATAAAGTAAGATGTCCAAGACTCAGAGATGAGGCTCAGCAGAAGTCCACAGCAAAACATATACATCTAATGAATATTTCATTTTTAAGTCTGTTGTGTATATTTATTTTTGTTAGTATCGTTTTTAGATTGCAAAAATGTATCTGGTATAGAAAATTTTGGAAACACAGAAAAGGTCAAAGAAGAAGATGTCCATAATCCTGTCATCTTGTCATCCAGAAATAGCTTTCAAAAAGATTGATATACATAAGACTGGCATTTTCTATGCACAGATAAGATTTTAAAATAAGGGGTATAAATATATTTTTTACTTACAATGTAATGTTGAAATACTCATATATTATTAAATAGACTTCTGTAGGGAAATCCCTGGGTGGCTCAGCGGTTGGTGCCTGCCTTCGGCCCAGGGCCTGATCCTGGAGTTCCGGGATTGAGTCCCTGCATGAAGCCTGCTTCTCCCTCTGCCTGTGTCTCTGCCTCTCTCTCTCTCTCTCTCTCTCTCTCTCTCTCTGTGTCTCATAAATAAATAAATAAAATCTTTAAAAAATTTTTAAAAATAAAAAATAGACTTCTGTAGCACCGTTTTTAATGGCTGCCTACATGTCAATCATATGAACATGCATTTACTTTACCACTTTCCTATTGTTGAATATTACAGTTGTTTACAATTGTATATCTTTTTTACAGAAAATAACTCTGCAATGTCTTGTCTGTGTCTATATGTATAAAACATTAACGATGATTTCCCATTGCATGAGTTTCTAGAAGAGGAGATGTCAGCTGTATGAAGTACACCATATAAACACTTCGCCTATAAGGTGCTGCCTGAATGTCTAGCACTCCCATTTATGATCAAGAGACAGACACTTATTTTAGTTGTGTCAGGTTTTAACTACCAGCAAATAATTTTTGTTAGAAAGTGCTTCATTAACAATAATTTAATCTAAACTCACATTATTTAAGTACTAAAATATATCAGAGTATTTTCTAGAGGGAGATGTCCAGAGGTAAATAGTGAACATGGTGTTAGAATGTAGATTTTATGATCATACCTATACTGAACTCTCCATCAAACACCATAGCTAGCCTTTACATACAGCATGAATGTCCATTCAATCACAGAAACAACTTGCCAATTTAGTCAAATAGCTGCTCAATTAGTTTAAAATCTAGCAATATTAAGACCTTATTTTTTAACCAGGTTCACTGGATTAGTTAATGAAACTGACTAAAAGTCCTTAAAAGGTTGTGAAGTTTACATGTGCTAAAGAAAACTAATTGGTCATCTGCTATTATGAAAAAGCTACATGATTTCATTCCGTTCTCATGCTTCAGATCCACCTGCAGTCTTGGCATAATGATGTAAACATTTATTATTTGAGATAAGCTGTCAAAAACAATTTTTGGAGCTTGACTAGGTAAGGGGAATATATATATTTTTAAAGAACACTAACCAAGAGAAATAGAACACAGTTCTATTTACTTTTCTGAGTAGGTGAGTAAATCTGGGTAATTCATTTTATTTATCTCTATGCTTAGATTCTTCTGCTCTTTAATAATATTTGGAATGAAATGATGCCCTAGCTCTCTTCAGGCTTTGAAATGTTAGATTTTTTTGATGGTTATTTAGCAGGTGAGTTTTTCTTTATGTGTTGTGTATGGTTTGTGCGTCTGTGTGTGCATGAACACACATTTAATCCACATTTTATATTTACCTCCTTCCAGTCAATGGTGGCTGGTCCACCTGGACAGAGTGGTCTGTGTGTAATAGCCGCTGTGGACGAGGGTATCAGAAACGCACAAGGACCTGCACCAACCCAGCACCACTCAATGGTGGTGCCTTCTGTGAAGGCCAGAGTGTGCAGAAAATAACCTGTACCACCTTATGCCCAGGTAAAAAAAACAGTGTTCTCGTTCCAAATGTGTCCTCCCATTCTAGGAGTACATTTTAGGGGATTTAAAAGAAGCCTTATTCTTGACCTGAATGTATGATAAACATTATTATTATCCATCATACCATTCAATGCTTACATTGCTGAGAAGTCAAGTATTACCCCGCATCAAACAGTACTTAACTTTATTACCCAAACATGCACAATAGAGTAAAACGGGAGATTAAACACTTCCGAACATAATCCCTATCTATTAGTCAACAAAACTGCTGGAGCCAAGATTATAAATTCTATAATTCAAGAGATTTAGGCAGCATGGAAAGCCACACATTTTAGGAATAACAACCCTTGATCTTCAGAGAGTCATGGAAATTATTGGAATTAAAACTTAGAAAATGTTTTAGACTTATATTTGTTATTTGGTGTCAGTTTCTGGGTGAGGGCAAATAAAACATTTGTAAAGAATTAAAAGGAAGGCAAAGCTTTGTGACACATGGCCTAATGGATTTTGAAATGACAATACAATCAGCCCTTTATTATCTGTACATGTTGGACACATATTTTTGTGAGTTATTTGCAGTGGTACCTATAGCGAGATTGCATCCTCCTGCCGCTGAGCATCTTTTCGTGCTGTCTCATATTGTCACTAGCTCTTACCCTAGGCAAATTAAAGGTAATATTTGCCAAAACTAAAACTAAAACCAATAAAATGCTTAACTATATAATATATTAAAAAGTTAAGCTAAAATTATTTTGAAATAATCCATATATTTAGTGCATTCCATTGGGGTAGCTGTTATGTTGTCAATTTCATTATGCATTCATTTGTATTTTATTTTTTTATGATTTCAGCCTCCTTACTTTCTTTTATTTAGCCTTTGTTTTGTCTTATTCATCCTCTAATACACATTTTCTCAGAGAAGGGTGTAGGAATGAGCTGGAAGAGAAAAATACAATCTATATTTTATATTGCCAAGTGTCCATTTTCAAATATCGAAACAGTATCCCACACTGAATCCTTTGAGAGATTTTTATGTAATAAATTTTGACACTTACCTAGATTTGGAAGTTCAGTATTTTACCCTGTACTCTCCTATATTTTACCTAAGTGTTGACTTCCACAATTAAAAATACATTGAGCATTTTGAGTTGAAATAGAAGTGTGTGTGTCTGTGCACACACGTGTGTGTGTGTGTGCACGCATGTGTGTGTGTGTGTGCATGTTGGGATGATCTAGGTCAAAGTAAATGTCTTTTCTCCAAATAGCTGGGAGTTGTTTCAATAGCCAACTCTAAATGATTGAAATATTAATACTGTCATCATTTTTTTCATATGGGCATGTTTATATCTCCATACATATTATACCTAATATATTTACACAATAATTTGAATATGAAATCATATAGATTTCCCAACTATGTAGACTACTAAAATTGATATAATTTCTATGAATATGGAAGTGTAAAATATTATGTATATTAGATGTTCAATAAATGATGTTTGGCATTGTTTTATATTGAATTCTAGATAATCATAATTAATCATGTATTTCAGGACTTTTTTTTTACTTAACTACTTTTTTAATATTCTTGTCCTATTTATGTAAGAATTTTTAAAGGATGCATTTTAAGCATGACTTAAGTGAGATTTAATGTATTTTTTTTAGCTTGTGTGTTCTTAATATATATTGTACATATATCAGTTCAGTATCATTGAGATTACTGACAAGCCAGCAACAAAACTTAGTAAGAAAGTAAGTCAATTCTAAATGACTGAATCACAGCAAAAAATTAGGAATCTGCGTAAATATTATTTGTAAAATAAAAATAAAAATATATATAATCAAATAATGGAATAGGATTATCAAATAACAATGAAAAATAATACAGTCATTTCAACAAAGCATTGCAAAAGGTCTCAACAGAATCAAGCAGCTTGAGTAAAAAAATAAAATAAAAAGTATTTAAGACATGGATGAATAGATGAATGAATGGATGGATAGATAGATAGATAAATGATAGATATGGATGGATGGATGGATGCATGCATGCATGCATGCATCAGTGAGTGGATAGACAGATTTCTTCCCCATTGTACCAACCTCTTCTCCATATCACCACATAGGTTTACTTGCACTGTCCACATAACACTTAACGCATAAAGAAATCTTGGATCCATAAAGAGGTCCCCTAATTTTCAATGCAAAATCCAAAAGCTTCCCTTTGTAACAGAAAAAAAGGGCATCATTGTGATCTACTTTATGTGCCTCCTGGTCCTCACCAGCTCCTGGTGGACAACTTTGGTTTCTCTGTCTCCCTTTGAGTGATTCCTTGGCAGTCACTAGTCAGTAAGGAAACAGTCACATACACCCACTAAGAAAAGTTCATGGAGCCCTGATGATGTACATAGAGCACACTCACTTCCTGCAGGGTTATGACTGCAGTACTCCTTGATGAGGCATTTTCTTCTGTTTTCTGTTTTGTTTTATGTATACTTGATCTCTACTCCCTTCTCCCATCAAGTAGCTGTTTCTCCCTCTGACCTTATGCTGGTTTTTGTGTGTATGTGTGTGTGTGTGGCAGTGGATGGCAGGTGGACTTCATGGAGCAAGTGGTCTACCTGTGGGACCGAGTGCACACACTGGCGCAGGAGGGAGTGCACGGCGCCCGCCCCCAAGAATGGAGGCAAGGACTGTGATGGCCTCGTCTTGCAATCCAAGAACTGCACTGATGGGCTTTGCATGCAGAGTAAGTCAATTTGGGCAAACAAAAAATAGGTGCGAGGCCTAAGGTTTAACCATTTGAATTTCATGGAAATATTAGAGATAAAGAATTCTGAACAACAATTAAAAATGTAGTAATATGCCAGTGTACTAGCTCTGTCTCAGAATTGAAAGAACTAATCTCCCAGGAATCAGAAAGAATAATAACTGCCCAGTTAACAAATGACATATGCAGTATTGCTTTCTCATAAGCAAAGAGTGATTTAGTCATATCCATGGGGAAACTGTCACTCTTTCCAGACCAGGGAATCATTACTTAGTTTTATTAGATTGCATAAAAGGGCACCCTCAACTCATAGTAGAATCATATGACTTCGAAAAGTAGGCTATTTATTCTTAATTTGTGGCCATTACTGAACCAATGTCCATGAATGTAAGATACATATAAGGAACAGGAAATGGTCCTGCAGAAGATTGACCAATTTATAGCAAATGCTTAACGGGAGCACCTCCACAAACCCTTGAAAATGCTAGATTTGTGTTAATGTTTGTTTAAAGGAAATGATGTTAATAAAACAAAAATTTTATTTTATTTTATTTTATTTTTTAAACAAAAATTTTAAAAGTGGGTGTAGAAGATTGGCTCAGGAATATAATGGAAGTATAGGCTAAATATTCCCCATTTTTCATGACTTTTTTTCTTAGCTTTTCTTAATGAGATGGTAGTTTGATTTCCATACTCGCAAACTTTTACCCCTTTAATTGAGGAGTCCTTAAGTATACAAAATTTACCACCTTATGTGACCATGGATTAAGGTAGTAAAAATTATTCTGATATCACACCTATTCATATGAATGGATCAAACAATGTGCTATCTTTGGATCTTCACTAATAGTGGCCAGATGTAGCCATTTATTATAACATATTACGAATTGCTTGCAGAACACAAGCAACTACATATATTTGTGTAGAATTATTTATATTTGTCACCTAAAAATAAAATATTTTACTTTCACCACATTTATGAAATTCTGTTTACCTTCCAGTGTCTATACACATAAGGACCTTTGAAAAGAAACCTTCCTTAAAATAAAAATAAGTAATTATACTTGCTGACAGAATAAAAATCCAACAGGCTTCTTATTTTTCTGTCCACAGTATGTTGCATTCTTTGAGAACTGACTGCTGCTGAGTGTAAAGCACAGCTTCTGGTTATGATTTTCAGACTGCTACTGTGTATCTCACCAAGTTTGTATTAGAAATGCAAGAATGAAAAGAATATAGCTGTTTTCCTAACCATTAATCCAGAGATACAGGATTTGTTCCCGTAGGCATGAGTTTGGGTTGAGGATTAAAATAAAAACATAGCATGCACCAAGTTATTATTTTTTAAATGTTTTTATAATTTAATATTCTTCCTTTAGTGGTGACCAAATTGATTCATGTGGTCAAAAGGTAGCAATATTTGAAGTCTCTCTCTCTCTCTCTCTCTCTCTCTCTCTCCCCCCCCAAACCCCCCCCCCCCCCCGCCCCTCATCTCTCTCTCTTTCTCCCTCTCTCAATACTGTATTTCAACTTTGGGTAATTTAAAACCTCCTGCTTCTATTGTGCATATTTTAAAGTTCCCAAAGCAACCTATTTAACAAGAACTACAATGCTGCAAGATGGAACTTAGGGCCTTTAATTGGTCACACAAAATGACATATACTAAATTAAGACATTTGTCAAATACAAACATGAAATACTCAAATTAAGACTTCCATGACATAGCATCCCCTTAGCATCTAGTTTGTTTCTTATGTCACTAATAGAATTTTTCTTATGATTGGATATTTGCCAGTAATGATGTCACGAAGTAGTTGTATAAATCGGGAAGGGGTACAAGGCTACAACAGAGAGTTTTGTTGTTTTTTTTCTGTTTATTTTTTTATTAAGTCTCTTGTTAGGGCAGCCCTGGTGGTGCGGCGGTTTAGCGCCGCCTGCAGCCTAGGGTGTGATCCTGGAGACCCTGGATCGAGTCCCACGTCAGGCTCTCTGCATGGTGCCTGCTTCTCCCTCTGCCTGTGTCTCTGCCTCTCTCTCTCTCTCTGTGTCTCTATGAATAAATTAAATCTTAAAAAAAAATCTTTAAAAAAAAAGTCTCTTGTTAGACTGCAACATTTGAGTGTTTGGATTAAAACCAGTTAGTTCAAAAGCTATTTCCTTTTACAATTCTGATTTACTATCATAAGATCCCATACTAAGTCAGTGAACTCTTTCATCTGCCCTCCTAGGTCTACTCTCATGCAACAGAAAATTGTGACCTGTACTATTGATTTCCTCAGTGATAAAAACCACAGAGATAGATAGTGGTGCACTGTGTAATTATAGTATTTTACAGTGAAAGTTACAGTTTCTACTCACCAGTAAGCTGGGTCTTTCTTGCATAGCATTGCACCAAAGTTTTACAAAGAAATAGTACCACTCTTCGTCCTTATTTTGGAAAACAAAGGCCTTCTAATAGTGAAAGTACCCAACTTTGCAAGATGGATGTGGTCTATATTAAGAAATGGAATGGAGGTAGTAAATAGCCAGAAAGTTGCAATTGACAATTAGGGATTATCATTTAACAGTTTATTTACTTTAGGAGAATTAGTGTCTTTGATGCATTAATAGTCTTTCATTAATATTGCAATGTTTATCCCAAAACAAAGCTAGTTACCATTGAACCAAGTATACAATATCCCTGAAATTGTATTCATAGTTGAAATTTTATACAAATGATTGTGATATAAATGTAGACATATTGCCAGGTAGGAGAAATTCAGGTCAGTCAAATTCAGAAATCTAAATAATGTAGTGCTGTAGATTTTAAAAGGCAAATTGATACTTAAGAGCAATACAGTATGAAATATGTAGAAGATATTACTGTCAAGGCTTATTCAAGTAATGTGTCCAAAGCAGTCGTATTCAGGCACATTTCTTCCTTAACACCTCCCTCAATACAAATAATTCTGACTCAAAACAGGTAGAAATATTGGGTAAGATATTAAAACTTAAAAGACATATACACACATATATGGAGTGTATATATATATATATGTGTGTGTGTGTGTGTGTGTGTCTGAGAGAGAGAGAAAACGAGTCAAGTTTGAAGGAAAGATAGAGAAATCCTCAAATCCTGAAGATAAAGTATGGACTCAAAACTAGAAAGGATACCAGACTAATCCAGAGGAGTATTGGCCATGATGTAGCTCCTGGGGATTGGAAGTTAGAGTTTTTGTTTTGGCACAGAGGCAGAGACCCAGAATTTGCAAAGCCTGAGGCCAAGAGTTAAAATCTAGAGCTGTAAATAAAGCTGGATCTCATAAATTGCTGCTCCCGCTGTGAAAAACAACTAGAACATTTTTGTTCACCGACCCAGGGAAGCCACAGGAAGATTCATGGCAGAGAAAATCAAAATGAAATCTTCACTTAAATAAAATCTATAATAAAACCACAGTCCTACACCCAGATCTGCTATGGAATCTAAGATATAGTACTAATGAAATAAAAAAACAAAAATATATGTAATTAACCTAATTGGTGAAACTTCAAGGGTACCAAAAGAAGCAAACAATAAGCCATTCTCCTGAGTTCTTTCCACAACCTAAGTTCATTGATCTATGACAAAAATTTCTGACTCCTGGAAATGAGATTACAATATCTCACATCACCCAAGGGAACAGTCTACTGCAAGAGAGAGTGCACAGCACAGTAAGTGGGTTAGTTAGCACTCACATAACATGGATTCAGCAATCTGAGTGGGACTATACAGTAAATAAAAGTAAAAAGACAAACTATAAAATGCATATAAGCACAAATGCAAGAATAGACTATTATAAAAAGGACAGACAGATTTGGAGAGAAATCAAATGGAATGCCTAGGAAGGTAAACAATTAAAAGTTAAAACTCAGTGGGAGGTTAAAAATCAAATCAGAGACAACTTTGGATAAAGCTGAAGGGAAAATTAGTAACCTGGAATGTAGATCCCATAAAACTTCTCAGAACACAGGAAAGAAAGATGAAGTAAGTGATTATGTAAGAGGGAGGTTAAAGCATAATGTAGAATAGAATGAGAAAATACAGATTTGCTCAAGAGAGCAAAATTTATTTATTTTTTTAAAGAGATTTTTTTTTAATTTTTATTTATTTATGATAGTCACAGAGAGAGAGAGACAGAGACATAGGCAGAAGGAGAAGCAGGCTCCATGCACCGGGAGCCCGATGTGGGATTCGATCCCGGGTCTCCAGGATCGCGCCCTGGGCCAAAGGCAGGCGCCAAACCGCTGCGCCACCCAGGGATCCCAAGAGAGCAAAATTTAAAAGATTGTCAGACAATCAAAAATAGGGCTTACAATTCAAACTCTTACAGAGTAAACTACTAAAAATATAAAATAAAAATTGATTCTTAAAAAAAGAGAGAGAGGCCAATGAAGAGGCATAAAATGAAATGAAAATAAGATGGAACTAAATTATAGATGACCTTCACAGCATATGGGAAAGTGTGTTCTGAGTTAAAATTTTCTAATTTATGCATAGTGTTCAGTAAAAAAAAATAAATAACACTATTTGCATTAAATTCTCTTGAGGCAAAAAAAAAAAAAAAAAAAAAAAAAAAATAAATTCTCTTGAGGCAAGTTTACCAATTAAAATATTAAGACTGACTACACACATAAAAGATGGTTGTATAAATTCAGAGTAAGATTTTTAAGGGCAGAAAAGAAACAACAAAAACCCATGATAAATGAAAACAATTCTTAAGATGGCATATACCATGGATCATCATATGTGGGGAGTAATAATGTAAATCAGTTAAATTTACCTGTTAAAGGAGTTCAAAATTGTAGTAGAAAATCCCATTTTATACTCTTTAGAAGAGACATACTTAAATCCATAATTATAGAGAAAGATTGAAGGCTAAGAAGTAGAACTTAAAGTATACTTCAAACTTTATTTCAAAATGTCCAGTTAATAGCATTGACTATCTAATTAGGACATTATTAATTCAGTTTCATCTCCCATTATGCCTAAGTAACACATATCTGAGATTAAACCAATCATACTCGTAGTTTTAATTTAGGTTTTTGTTTTTCTTAGACTCTATAGTCTAAGAATATTCAATTTTCTATTGAGGAATTAATCACAACTTTTCTAAGTCATTTGCCACACTCTCAGTTTTGTGTTTAAGACACCTTTGAAAATATGTATGGTTCCCCAGGGCCAAATGAAATTTTAATCGAAAGTCTTCAAGGGTTTCTTACAAGATTATTGGATATTTTAAAGTCATAATAATGCTAAATGTTAGCAAATGTGCAAAGTGAAGTGTCTCGTATTTTGCTAATGGGGATACAAATTTTTATGATTGATTGGGGAAGCAATTTGACAATCTAAGTTAAGGGCTTTAAAATTGTTTATTCCCTTTGGTCCAGTAATCCTACTCGAATGAATAAATTTTAAGAAATTAATATAAATGCCTGAGAAGATATATGCCAAATATGCTCTACATTCTTTGTAATTTATTATAAAAAATGAAAAACCTGAAAGTCCAGCATTAGAGCAGTGGTTAAGTAACAATATGGCAGTTACATAAGGTGGAATATCATATAGCCACTAAAATGTTTATGATGGTTTAACATGGAAAATCAGAATATGGGTTTACACATACATTTAGTCACAACTATGTAAAAGTAATCTTAGGAGAAAGATGAATAAAATGTATGCATTTATTTTTGGCTAGGAAGTTTGCAAGTAATTTCTTTCTTTTTCAGTATGCTTTTTATTCACCATGTTCTTTATACTTGGCTTTTCATTATGCTTATAATTGTAAATGACTTTCTAAAAAAAAAGATGTTGAAGATTGGCTAGAACAACTGTATGATCCTGGAAACAAGAATCTTGGGATTTGAGATATAGCAATAACACTGACTTGTCCTGGAAAATTGGTCCCATTGATTCAAATTAGATTTGATTCAAATTCGATTACCAAAATAGTATTTGCATAAAACATTTGCAAAAACCCTAGTTGCATAAAACCCTGGGTGGAAAGAGTTGCTTACAGCCAGTAAGTCAAGGGTAGATATAAGAGGATTTCGAAGACATGGGGATTTGGAACTGAGTTATAGTTTTGCATTATTTCCCAGTTGCCTATTATATACATATCACTCTGTCCTTGCAAGCATGCTTATTCTTAAACTGTTTGATGAATTGGATTCATTATGTGATACTGTGTAATTTCATTTGTGAAACAAGGTCATGGTCTTTAAGCAATTTCAGAAGCTCCACTAAATTTTTTAGGCCATCCATACACATTAGTTGATACTGAAGTATAACATATATCATGTATATGTTACATTGGATATACACTCATTGGCCTGAAAAAGTAGTTCCTACATTGGAGACCCTACATTCAAATTAAGAACTTCAAAAAATTCACTAGAATGTATTATTAAGGAAGACATCAGAGTCAATTTTTGTCCCAGAAAGAAGTTGGACCTTTTTAGTTTATGAGCACATTGTTAATTTTAAAAAATAAATTAAAGAACTGGAGACTTTAGGTATGCTAAATGGTATAGATTGCATCGAACAAGAAAGGGTACACGACTTGGAGTGTTTTTCACTATCGAACATAACTAAAAACACATGCCTAATATGAGAAATTTAACAGATTTCCTCATTTTTACTTAATAATACTACAGAATAGTGTATATTATTCAGAAGGCAGTATTGGAAGATCCATTATGCATTATGCTGTCTGACCATTTAGGCTTCTTTATATCGCTTCTAAAATTATATAAAAGCAGTCCTTGTTTCTACAATACAGTTTTGAAATTGGATTTCCATAAAATGGTTCCAGGCATAGAGAGAGAGAGAAGCCGGGGGCGGGGGACGGGGGAGTTATTGAGAGAACAATGGACACAGAGAGAGATATAGACAAAGAAAAAAGCACTTGAAAACCTCCAAAAATGCTAAGCCAATAACTATGTTTACTTTTTATGTTGAAATACAATATTACCAAGACCTAAACCTTTTAACTTTTATAATCTCTGTGATGAATTTCTGGTAAGATCTATTTTGCTGTGGTTGGCTTAATCCATACTGAGCTCTTCTTCTAGAAAACAGCAATCCAAAACTACATATGCAGCCTGGCCCAAAAGTGGTGTTTTATATGTATTTATGAGTATACTCAGATTATTACATGACTGCAGCTATTGCTGTGCACTTTAGTGTTTAATCCTATTCGAAGATTAGAGTCCCACACAGGGATATGTTACAGTTCAAATCTGAATTTAGAATTACTTCTTGCTGAAGATGGTTTATGCCACAGTAGACAAATTAAAAATAACAATTTACAAATAAGAACTGCCTGGAATTGTGTCTGCATCAGTGAACTTCCTGACTTTGGGAAATTAAAATGTTATGCAGTCTGCAAATTTAGCACTCTCCTCACATTAAAAAATTTGCACGTCACATAGCTCTTCCATTAATTCTCACATACAGAGGAAGTGGCACAACTCTGTGTAAATTGTGGTGTGGACACACTGCATACCAGGACCCCTGGAATCCTAGGTGCATTTAATGTGGGGAAATAATTTACCTTACAAGTAGTCTCTTCTTGACTTGAGAATGATGTGTTTATAGCTGCCGTGGTAGGCATTTGAGAAGGTGCCAGTCAGTTTCCAGTGAGATTCTTGTCAACACAGCAATTTGATAGGAAAGCGTAATTGTGAGTGTCAGACAGTGAGTGCTTTTATCTACAGTTTGGAAGAGGCTGATGTCATAGCTGTGTTTGTATCATCCTTGATATGCGTGGAGTCCCAGCTGGCAAATAAATATTCTGAACGCGGACTGGTTGCCCTACACAGTGCTCTGCGTCTCCGGTATAGTAAGTGCGGTTTGCTTTAGCCTTTTTCCCTTCTGGTAAGACATTTTCCTGTTTTTGAAAGCAGGGATGTGGTTAGAAAGTTTAGCCCACGGAAACCTGCTGAACACCTATGGTGCCCCAAACAAATCAGTGTGAGAGGACAAGTGCAAGGTCTTCAGCTTCTAGGACAGAAAGGAAACTCCAGGGAAATCCAGAAGGGTGCCAGCTTTGACAACCACAGCAAAGCCTAGGTTCTTCCAAGGTCACGTCGGTGCCGGGCCAGGGCTTTTGCTTAAGTATTCCTTTTGCCTAAAAATCCAGCAGATAGGGTAATGTTATACTACAAATCAGCTTCTGCTTCCAGACTCTTCCTCATTTTACTTCTTCTGTCAGATATCTTCACCACCATGAATTATAACATCATTGCCTTTGAATTGGATAGTTTATTATTCTTCAGGAGCATTGATGAGGATAGAGCCTATTGCATTAGAAACACTTGGGCAGCCGATTGCAGGTTTGATTTTACTCAACTGTTGGGTGAAATTTTAGATGTTTCTTCATCTACTGTGAGTCACATGATAAGGCTTTTACATCCTGCTGTTCGTTTTCAGAAGGGCGTGGTTGTTACCACAGAAACAGGGCTGTGGATGAGTTTCTTGAAGGGAGGCCCACTGTCCTGTGAGGCTGGGGAGGGGGAGGAGTACGGTGGCAATTTAGGTAACTGACATCAGTGATAAGCAAATGTTCTTTTCAATTTTTGTTGTCATGTCCTAGGATTTATGTATTCATTTATTTGGAATTCCTTAAGCCCCTGTCAATAAATAAACCCTCAGAAGAGTGGTAAATTATAATAAATGACCATGAGTGTCTTTGACAGACCTGACCTTTGACATCATTAGTGCAGTCCTGATGGGCTTGCTAGATAAGAACCAGCCTTAAAGGAAAAAAACAAAATCTGGACATGTTTATTTTGAATGGTCCTTGAGATTTTTAATAAGAACATTTGCATTGAAGAAATGTGAGAAAAATCATATATTTTAGCAGTCTGTAAAGCCACTGGCAAAAAGAAAGATCAAGCATCCAGGTCAAAGAGAGGGGAAAATCCATAGGGAATGGGGATTTTTCTAATGCTAGGATCATCAAAATAAAGACAGATCTAAGGAAGTGGTTTGGTATACTTCAGATGCCATAAATATGCTAAAACTAACCAGAAACTTGATGATTTGAAAACTTGCACTTTTATAGAACACACTTAATGTTCTTATAAACTATAATTGAGTTATATCATATTTATGACTTACATACTAGCCCCCATATAAGATACAAATTAATCTTCTAATTTATTTAATCCTCATGGTATCATAAGATCTATATACATGTATTAAGGTCATAGAAGCAGCTCTGTATTGTAATATATTGAGTAAACCCTGAATGCAAGCAGGAACACCTTATAAAACTCTACCCATCTCCTTTCCGTCTAGATATTTGTCTAAATCTGAAGACTGTTTTAATTCCCAGATATGTACATCTAAAGTTTCCTTGTAGGTGTTTCTTAAATCTGCCTCGGGGGTTCTCAAACTTTGAAAGGCATAAAAATTATTGATCCATTAAAAAAATTACTGTATCATATATGTTTTAACTTAAAGAAATGTCAGAATTAATTTTTAATTTTATTCACTTTCCATCTCCTGTACCAACCTTAAGCCCCAGCATAAGTTGCTTTTGATTCTAATCTACTGTGATCCACTGGCCTACCTAAAGCAAAATGACTTGTTTAAATATAACTAAACTCAAAATACACCAAAAATAACCTTATAAATTGAATATTTGCTAATTGTCTAATAAAAATTATCTTGCAAAGAAGGAAATAGAGGCATAGAATCAAAACAGCCCACAAGTTAGCACGGGAGCCAACATTAAGAACCCAAATCTGGCTCGTGGCGTAGTTAGTCTCCATGCGGTGTCTTGGATGCTGGAAGCAAGTGGTTGTCAGCTTTTATTGCTCTAAAATATGATTTTCTTCTGATGTGTAGTGTCCCTGCAATTATGGGTGTCTATTCCATTTTCCCCCCATTGGTGTCTTTTTTGAAGAGAATGATGTTTCTCCTTTGGATATTTATTTAGTGTAATTATTGCACCAAATATAGTGGGATTATCATCCACGAACAACTACATCATTCCAGCACGGTTCTCCAGTTACATCAGAGTAGAAACCCGAGTTCAGTGTACCTCTTTGCTTGCCCCATACTTGAAACAAAAGATGCTGTTTGGAAGTTGTTTCCTTTAAGCATGAAAATCTCTCTTATTTTAGCCTTCTCATGAATATCAATGATCGCGTTTGCAATGAAGAGGTGTTTTATAGCTTAATTAGCATTAACTCATTCAATAACTGAATTGCAAATTAAGCCATGAACATATCAAGCCCTTTTCTACTATATCCTTGTCTCTCCTCATTTAAATTTGCTAATTAATGCCTACACAGTACCTACATATATTGTTGAGGCTGTAGCCAGAGAACTGGGTTCTGACCCTTGCCTTGCTGGTTCACTGGCTTGATGATGTTAGGCAAGTCCCTTTGCAATTCTATGCTCTGACTCCTTAGTCTGCAAACAGAAAAGAGTTAGAATAGGAAATTCTAATCAATGATCTGTTTTAACTCCCAGGAGTTTGTGAGTTAGGAAGGGCATAGACTTGATTTTGAGGAATTTAAACCTGTCCGGTGATGCTCAGTTTTTGGCATTTCTCACACTAACGTAGTTGCTGGATAATTTTTTCTTTTAAAATATTACTTATTGCACAAAAGCAATTTGTATTCTCTTTCTTAAAACAACTAATTCTAAGTTCATGATGATCATTTTGGCTATTGTCTATTATCTATTCCATATGAAAAGAAAATTTTTTACAAGACTAGAAAAATCAAAGCCATTGCTGTTTACTGGAGACATGAAGACTTATGTATAGTTTCTGGCTTTGTTTCTGAGATTTCCCAAATATAAGCCCACCAAATAGACTATGTGTAGGCATGTTATTGCACAATTATGAGCCATGTACTTAAGGATAACTTGATGTTGCTACAGTATAAAACCAAGGTGAGTTTGCTTTCCTTTTTAAGATACATGGGTGTGGGCTCTCATCTTTTATGATAGTGGAACGTCAGCTGAAAAATATGGGCAACCCCACCTCCAGTCTAGAGGATGACCTTGCAAAATTAGAAAAAAGACACTCCTTCCCCTAGTGACTTTACCACCATCAACTGGAAAATTGTTATATTAACAATCCATATCCACAGCCCACACAGCTGTGAATGGGGCCACCCCGAGTTGGACAATGCAAAACTCGTACACTGTTGTCTTAATTGATATGAGGGCAGAAACCAAATTTTAATCTCAACACTTTGGGTTATTTCAAAACGTCACTTCTCACCTTTGGGACTCAGTTTCCTCATGTGAAAAAGATTGGATTAGGTAGCCTCTAAAAAATGACGCTTTGAGCAATTGTGAGATGTTTTCTAGCATAAGGAGCATTTCACTAAGTCTTTAAGACACCCTATTCTTGCTTCAGTTTTCAAACACTTTAGGTCTTTGGTTAAAGTTGCTCTCCACAATCAGATTTCCTCCAATCCCTTTTCTCCCAGATCAGGAAAATCTCTCCATTGAAAAATAAATGTTCTTTTTTTTTTTAAGCTTTATTTTTTTTTAATTTTTATTTATTTATGATAGTCACACACACACAGAGAGAGAGAGAGGCAGAGACACAGGCAGAGGGAGAAGCAGGCTCCATGCACCAGGAGCCCGATGTGGGATTCGATCCTGGGTCTCCAGGATCGCGCCCTGGGCCAAAGGCAGGCGCTAAACCGCTGTGCCACCCAGGGATCCCGAAAAATAAATGTTCTTTATTCTTTTCTTAAAATGATTTTATTTATTTATTTGAGAGAGAGAGAGAGAAAGAGATTGCAAGAGAGAGAGAGAGAGCAAAAGCAGGCGGGGAGAGGGAGAAGCAGGCTCCCCATTGAGTTGGGAACCCAATGTGGGGCTCAGCCAGTGGCTCGATCCCAGGACCCCCGGTTCATGACCTGAGCTGAAGGCAGACACTTAACTGACTGAGCCACCCAGGAGCCCCTGAAAAAATACATGTTCTTTAAAATTACATTTACTCTTAAAAATTACAAAAGGGGGTCATAGAGCATGAGCATTTCCCATAGCAGAAGCACTGCTTTCTCTGGAACTGGCTTCCCTTAAATGCATTTATTGAGGTTCCCACGACCAAGGGGCAAGTCTTGCATCTTTCCATGAGCCCTGTGCCTTTGCTCCTTCTAGCAGTCCAGGAGCAGTCCAAGAGAGATGATTTTGGAAGTTGTTACCCATGGAGGTACGTTTTGTTCCAGACAGTCCTTCCATTAGATTGTTCTTGCCATTGCAGTACATTCAGTATCTTTGGCCCTCACTAAGTACCACAAACAACTCCCTAATCATTATGACAACCCAAAAACACCTCCCCTGCCCCAATTCCAAATTCCCCCTTTAGAAGTGACACCACCTCTGGTTGTGAAACTGTTTTAGCATCAAGTTGCACTCTGGCCCTGGCAAGTTGATTCTGAAGCATGCCACTATGTTGTTGCCAGAAGCCACAAAGGCCATAAACTCTTCCAGAGGAAAGCGTGAAAGAGTATACAGTATTTTAAAAAGAGTGCATTGATCATGGTTTCTCAGAAAAACTGGGCTCTTTGTCTCTGTAATAACTAAGGAACCTGAAATTCAAACAAATTTCCTAAGGTCACTCATTAAATAATGGTCTGACTTGACTCTACAAATAAAATCTCTTAAGAAGAGAGTCTCAGCGTGCTCACAATGTGCATCATAATGATATTGATAGAGTTGTCATTCATCGATTGCTTGCAGTGCAGTGTACCAGCCCTTTACAAATCTCACTTATCCTTTCCACAACTCTATGGGAGTGAAGACTTATGTTCCCTTACACAGATTAGAACACTGATATGTAGAAAAGTGAAGCAGTTTGACCAAGCTCTCACAGTTAAGAAAGCAGCAGAGCTAGGATTCAAACTGAAGAACGAAAAGCTCAGTTTCACTGCCTTCCCAACAGCCCTGGTGCCTTTTTTTGATGGCCTTCCTTTCGAGTAGTAAGAAAGTTAACTGAAATCCCTAACTTATAAGCTGGGCTGTTGATTGGGACACAGAAAAACAATTATTTTGCACTGTGTTCGGCCGGAGATGTTATTTTTCATTATTGCTAGGACGGCTCTCAGCAGGGTCACCTCATTAGCTGAAGAAAATGTCCCCTGTGGTTCTGTGAGAGATGGATCAGATGGAGGAGCGTAAAAACGAACTCTAAAAAGTGATTCTGTGTTCCCCTCATTTAGGGGATGGAACAGTAATCCCCTTCTTTTCTGATTCCCAGCCTCCTAAGTGATGTTTTAGTTCTGTAGCTGCAGAAGTGTTTTGAAAAGGATGGAAAAAGTTTTATAGAGTTGCCTTCCAAAACTCTTTATCAGTGTTTCCATAACAGAGTAAATTAGGGTGTTGAACCATTAGTGAAGTATACTTAATACTCAGTCTGTTTTAAATTTCCCCATGTAGGGAAATAACAGTTTGGCTGGATTGGTCCTCATTGGCTATGAGGAATAATAGTGAGACTTTCGTTTTCTAAAAAATATTTCTTTTATTTTAGAACAACCTCAAATGCAAGCACTTCATCAACTATATTCATACACCTTTTGATAGACATCTCCCAAGCCATGTGTCATAGAAACCATCCATAAAAAACCCTGTCACTCTGTTCCCTTTGCTCTCCACTGTGGAGAAAAAAAAAAAAAAAAGAAGCAATCTTTTCAAAATTACATTTGATCACAGGATTTTTCTTTCATTTAGGATAAAATCAGAATGCTCCATCATGGCCCACCAGGCCTGCATCTGGCTGTTCCTCACTCCTCAGAGCCAGCCTCTTCCTCTTCCTTTTACTCACCTCCCTCCCACCACTCCATTTTTGTCCTGGCTTCTGCATTTACTGCCCTTCTTGTGGACCATTGTTCCCTCCTGATCTCAGTTTGGCTGACTTTTTCTCATTGTTCAAGCTCCAGCTCAAATCTCTTTTTTTTTTCTTTAAAGATTTTATTTATTTATTCATGAGAGACACCGAGAGAGGCAGAGATATAGGCAGAGGGAGAAGCAGGCTCCCTACAGGGAGCCCAATGCAGACTCGACCCCAGGACCCCAGGATCACAGCCTGAGCTGATAGCAGACACTGAACCACTGAGCCATCCAGGTGCCTTCAAATCCCATTTTTTAAAGGCTTATTTATTTATTTTAGAGAGAGAGACAGAGAGAGAACAAGGGGAGGGGCAGAACTCCGAGTTGGACACAGGGCTTGAGCTTATGACCCTGAGATCAGCCCCTGAGCCAAAATCAAGAGTCCCACACTTAACCTGACTGAGCCACCGGGTGCCCCTCAGATCCTATTTCAAAAGAAAATTCCTCCCTGATTTCCTAAGTTGGTCATCCCTTTATCTCCCATCACATTGCATTCTTCTGTTCTATTCTTCAAAAGAAATTTTTCAACATCTGGATGATCTTATTTACTATGTTTACTTGTTTATTTTCTGTTCAACTAGAGCAAAAGCAGGGGGTTTTCCCATCTTTTTTGTCTTCGTACCCCATACCTGGAATAGAACCCAGTATATAATAGGGCTTAGGAATATTTGTTAGAAGAATGAGTGAATGAGTGAATGAATTCCAGTTCTTGCCTAGAATGAAACAGAAGTCTCAGATGAATACCATCACTCACCAAAATATTTATTGAGTTATGCAGATCTACATAGATATTGGAAAGTTGAGATTAAAATTCAAATTATAATGTTCCTTTTCACTATTCCTTGGTCTGCCTGTCAAGAACAAGGATTCTGTTGGGAAACAGAGTTAAAAGCCAAGGCATGCCCAGAAGTGCCTGGCAGGGAAGAATTTCTGACCATGTTGTATCTCTCTGGAGGGCGTCTTCTCCCTCTGTAAGACATAACTCTTTTGCTTACTCAAGCAGGCCCATGCTGATTCTTATCAAAAATCCTCAGAGTAAACATCAGACCATCCCCAAATATCCTATTTTACACTGGTTTCCAGGCTTTCTAACCTGCAAGAAATGAATCTTTTTTTAAGATTTTATTTATTCATGAGAGACACAGAGAGAGGGCAGAGGAGAAGAAGGCTCCCCATGGGGAGCCTGATGTGGGACTCGATCCTAGGACCCCGGGATCACTCCCTGAGCCAAAGGCAGAGGCTCAACCACTGAGTCACTCAGGTGCCCCAAGAAATGAATCTTTTGACATCCTTCTATTTAACAGCTTCCCTAGCAGAGTGGCGACATCAGCTACCTCATCTTCTCTGCTAGCAGTGAACTTGTATGATTTTACATCTTTGGGTTTGAAAATAAATAACCTTTCTTCCCGTGCCTTTATATGTCCCAGATGTCCTTTTATTGAGTTCACAGAATACAAATGGAAAAAGGTTATTACCAGACAGAAGTGTTTAAAAATGAAAATCAAACCTAATACATGGACTTAGACAACTGGAATAAGGAATATAATATTTATAAAATTGAGTAGGAGGTTGCAATCATTGCTCTAAAATAAAGCATTAAAAATTAATTCAGAGCAAACTTGTCTGTGCTACAGCAAACCTCTCTTTCATTAAGGTAGCACTGCATGTTTCTCCAGAATTAGTTCCCAAAAATAGGTAAATAGCTTGTAAGAACTGAATGTTCTGCAAACTACAGAAGATCTACCTGAGGCACGATTTGGAGTTACCTTCAGTATTAGAGCATTACGGACCTTTAATTTTGAACCAATTGATTGTAATTCTTGCAGATTCTCTACATTTTTTTGCCCTTGTGTATTACTAGGAAAGTTTAATTCATATGCTTTTTATTCATCTTAATGTGATTAATCCAAATGGTACTGTATCATTGGATCAATTTGTATGTTGCAGAATATTAAATAGTAGAAAACTGGGGATGCTAATTAGAAGTTACACTTTTAAATTTTCTATGGATTTTTCTTTTCAAAAAATTTGTATTCCATGTTGTTAAATGTCTTCTCCCAGTCTTCTTCTTGATGTTATTTTTATCATCATCATCATCATCATCATCATCATCATCCCCATCGTATTTCCTACCTTGCAATATATTAAAAAGAAAGAAAACTACTAGTGTTATCTCTGCATTTATTGTTGAGATGAGGTTTTTATTTTTCTCATTTCACACTGTTCCTCTGAAGCCCCAAAATAAACAACCTTATAACCTCTAGGCCCTATTGATTTTTGAATGATTTCAAATAAAAAGCATCCAGTTTCCATTGCATTGACAAACTGCTCAGTCCCTGGGCAAAACCTATTGGATTCCTATTAAATGGAGGGACAAGTAACAACCAAAAATCCAAAACGTGGATTTGAGATGCAGGGAGGAAGGGTGGTCTCTGCTCTGCTCAGTAAGTGGGTATTTAACCTTTGACCAATGATGACAGGTCTTCTTTAGTTCTATTAGACCAAGAGCAAGCTGTTATGATTAAATAAAAAAGAAAAAAACTGCTTAGAGCCTTGCTGAATATGTCCTGGGAATTAAAGCATATGGCAGGGATAAGGAAAAAAGATTTTCCTTATGCTAATGACCCTTGATGTCTGAAATAAATTAGATCCATTAGAGTTTATGCTCAATAAAAGAAAGACTTTAAGCACTCCAAAGTTAGTGACTCGAGACCAGTTTTGCTCTGAAATTCAATCTGCCTACTTATTAATTCTTGGTGAGGCTCCAGAGCAGACAGGAGATGCGAAATCATAATTCTGTACTGAACCAGAATTTTAAAGAACCACAGGTTTCTTTTCCTTTTCTTTTAATTAAACCATTTCTCATGCTTCTTATTTTGTTTCCCTCATTAATTTGATTTTGTTCCCATTTTTGTTTCATTTTTTGTTCTTTTCAAGGTTTCCTTTATCCTATTTCAACTGAACAGAGAACCCAGAATGAATATGGATTTTCTTGTAAGTTTGATGTTTGGTTTTTATGTTGCTGTATAATCATTTAACGTTACTGCCCCCCAATTCAAGCTTACCTTTCTTTGGATCACAGATGTGCACACAGGAAATAGGCGCCTAATATATTCTAACATGAAAAACAAATTAGATTTTCGCTGCTGAGGAGAAGAAAGGAGGGTCATTTTAAGCCTCTGCCAGCTTTAAAATCTATCAGTCTGCCATTCAGAGCTTCAGTCCCAATAGCTGACAAACCATATCATGAAATATGCTGATCTAATCAAGGGCTGGGTTCAAATGCTAAAAAGTAAAGGGCTGAGAAAATGCAGGCCTGTTGAGTTAGGAAACAGGAAGATTGGGTAATTATAGCCTGGGAAAGTAAAACCTTAAGGATTTAGGGCTAATAGTCTGACTGGGGTTCAGAATGCTGCCTCAGGGTCTCAAATACTACCAGGCCACAAAGTGCAGTCAGCACTCAGGAAACAGTGCTCACAAAACCTAGAGTGTTTGGGCTGTCACTGATAGTCTGAAAAGAGCTGTCAGACTTGGTTGATGGGAAGCTGATATTCTGGAAACTCTGGGAAAGGTAATAGTCAAAAAAATAAAAAATAAAAATTCCCTCACGTACAGTGCATTTAAACACAAAATGCCGAAAGAAAGGGGGCGATTTCCGATAGGAAAATCCTTTATCCTGTCAATGTGTCAAAGAAACCATGACCCAAGAGTTTGGGTGAACCACTGGCGATCTAAATGATGAGTCATTTCCCTATGTGGCCATGAGTCTTAGGAAAGAGGCATAGCTCCTTAACTTTTAGGAGGCCGGGGACTTATATACCTCAAAATTCCTTTTCCCCCAAATGCATGTGTCTGTAGAATAGAGCATAAAAAGGCTGAAATACCAGTTTAATCACCTCTTTCACAGTGAGTGGAAAAGCTTCAGTTAACTTTGCTGAAAATGTTTGTGGGTCACAAAATACCAAAAAAACAGGGACTTCCAGGTGTCTATGGAGTTCTGGAAAGGTTTCATTTCGTTCGTTTTGTTTCAATTATCAACTTCTGTCACCTTTTGCAGTTGGATCGAAGCATGCTCTCTGCCACCAAGGCAACATGCAACATTTACAAGAATTTTCCTCTCGCCTTAACCAGAAACAGACCTCCAGCTGACTGCACACTGTGTTGGTCAAATGCTTAATTACCTTCTGGGGTAGTGTGACCTTTCTGATCACTGAACCAGGCCTTTATCTTACCCAGTGCACCGTATGGACATATTTGACTCCATAACGAGGAGCTCAAATGTAAATCTCTAACCAGGGACCGTGAGACACTCACGGTTCTCCGAGGTAATACTGAATCTGTATCAAAAGCCTGGAGTTATCGGCATTGACCTCTGCTTCCCAGATCTGAGCCTTCTGAAAGCACACCTTTCAAATCCAACATGTTTGCTTCTGATATTTGTTTTGCTTAGTTAGGTATACCATTCCCACCCACCCCTTCCTTGATTTAGGGTAAAGCAAGAAGAGTGCTATGGAAAGTAATTTTATGACTTGAAATGACTTAGGAAAATATTCTGGTTCAATAAATATACAGATTCAGAACATGCCAGATATTTCTAACAGAGTATTTATGTTTGTTTTTAGAGAACTATCAGTGAATTCAAAGCAGCCTTCCAAACTTTTTCACCTGAAGTTAGTAATGAACTTTTTTTTCCCCTGTGGGTTGTGATGATTTCAGTTCTAGTTTCTTTTTTATGCCTTCTAATAAATGATCTGTTATGCTGCCCAATTTAAGATAGATTAGTGGGTGAATAGATGCAGAGTGAGAAAAGAAAAGAAATCAGAGATAATTTTCCACTGAAAGGCCACAGTTGTTTTATATAGCGTTTGAAATAGATTTGAAATTAACCTATAAAAAGAGGCAATAAATGTCTGAAAAAATTACAGTGATATGGATGTGTACTGTGGGAAATTTCTCTAAGCAGTTGGTCCAATGTTTCCTTGTCCTCCCCAGCTGCTCCCGACTCAGATGATGTTGCTCTGTATGTTGGAATTGTGATAGCTGTGATAGTTTGCCTGGCCATTTCTGTAGTTGTGGCCCTGTTTGTGTATCGCAAGAATCATCGCGACTTTGAGTCTGATATTATTGATTCTTCGGCACTCAATGGAGGCTTTCAGCCTGTGAACATCAAGGCAGCAAGACAAGGTCAGTTCACATTGCTCTTCACACCTGTGATTTATGCATGTCAGCAACATCCCTGTGTGGTGTCAAAATCAGTGACATTCAGGTCATGTAGCTCAGCTGGAACATAAGCTCCATGAAGACACAGATTCGGGTCTATTTTATTCATTATTCTGTTTATTTCATTCATATAACAAACTAGAAGTGGCAAGGTGCACAAATCTTTTTTTTTTTTTTCTTAACTGGTTTCTGTGTCATACTTTTAAATTTTCACTTTAGAAATGTACACAGATTGGTCAAATGAATTTTTCTTCTTTTTTTTCTTTTTGCCTTTTGACAAGACAGTTTGCATTAATATGAATATAGTGGTATATAGATCGATGACTCAAATCCAGTATAGACAAGGGAAACTATTCCCTAAGTCACTGAGTGGGAATGACTATCTTTGAATCCAGTTTCTTGAAATAGCTAAATACCTTAGGGACAATGAGTAGACTACAAAGCAAAATATAGAATGGACTTGTCTTTTTGGTAGCCAGTAATACAATGGGTCACAGAAATCTAATTGCCCTGTTTTCAACAGGATCTTAAAGTCTATACATTTCTAATATTCACTGAGTTCATTTGTTTTTGGCTCCAAAAGCATCAGGGGGAGCCTGACTAATCGATTGCCCAAATGGAGAATGCAAATGGCCTTCCTTTCTCTTTCTCACTTAGATCTCCTGGTGGTACCGCCAGACCTCACATCGGCTGCAGCCATGTACAGAGGACCGGTGTATGCTTTGCATGATGTCTCAGACAAAATCCCAATGACTAACTCTCCGATTCTGGATCCACTGCCCAACCTGAAAATCAAAGTATATAACACCTCGGGTGCAGTCACCCCCCAGGATGACCTCTCTGAGTTTGCATCAAAGCTGTCTCCTCAGATGACCCAATCCTTGTTAGAAAACGAGGCCCTGCATGTGAAGAATCAGAGTCTCGCAAGGCAGACTGACCCATCCTGTACCGCATTTGGCACATTCAACTCTCTCGGGGGTCACCTTATTGTTCCTAATTCAGGTAATTCCTAGAGGCTTAAATCTCTGGATCATGAAAACGTATTTTGGTACACAAATCTTTTTTATTTGTTGGTTTTCATTAGGCCTGAAAAGTTAGTTGTAGCCTAATCTAACCCGAATCCATTTTTGATGTAAATCAGCATTACTTCAGACAAAATCAGCGAAACCATTCATCTTTCTCCAACTGACTCTGAAAGCGCTTCCTCTAGAAATATTATACTCACAACTTTCTGCCAAGGTGTAATTTAGAACTGTCATTGACCTTCTTTTTAATAGAGCTTCAGAAGGCAACAGCCAGCCAGAAGTGCTCACTGTTGTCATCAGACTTTAAAAGGACAAATTAATTAGAAAACATATTAGTTGGTTCACTTCCAATTTACTGTAGGAAGCAATACTTCAGAATGCTAATTTTTAGATCAGAGGACACTATGGTAGACATCAAATCTTCATTTATTAACTTAACTCTTTATGACACAGTCTTCAACCTCAAGGTATTTGTAAGGTACTGAGTCCCACTTCTGATACATCTGTCTGGAATCCCAGCCATATTATGTCTAGTATATATTTGTAATATAATTGAATTTTCAGCTTGTCATTTAGTTATCTGCTTCGAAAAGGTAAGTCTCATAAAGGTCTTACGTGGTGAGTTTAAGTTAGTAACTGATAATGTTTGATTAAAGTTTGATATTCACTAATCACTAATGAGTTTGCCCCTATTGGTTGTAAGAGGGTTAATGGATTCCTCTGTGAATCTACCTTAGCTCTTTTGGACAAGACTGAGTATTTTGCAAATACAGCAATAAGAAACAATTTGATTGACCTAAAGTCCTCATGTAGCATAAGAAAATGAGATAATGTATAAATAGCCATACAGCTGCGTAATATACAGAACCAATGGGTCTGCAGATCTGAATATGAACTTGTCGTTGATTCTTTCTCTTATTCAGACCCCCATTTCAATGCCTTGCCAGTTTGTCACACCATCCCTTTAAAAGTATATTTAATGAATTAAAATCCTTCATGGAGTATCATTTTTCTTTTTATCTCTACATTTTACATAGCTGAAATCATACATTATATATGCTTTTTTTTTCACCTTTTTCTCTTTAATTCTCATGCTATTGTATGCTCTTTAAAACCATGACTTAAAATCTATTTTTAAAGTCTATCAAATGAATAGATCAAAATATACTCTATGGGGCATTTACTGCTTAGACACGATATTATCCTCAAGACAGGGCTTTTTTTTTTTTTTTTTTTTCATGAGATTCACTGGATTTTACCTCTGCCTCCCATTTCTACACCTGTCACTTTTTCACATATGAATTATTATAAAGCTTTCTGAAGTGGAAAGGAGGGAGGTAGCATGTATTAAACAGTTTCTATGTACGAGGCATAGTGATTTACACACAGTGTTTTATAAGAAGTTACCTAATCTGTGTCAGGCCTTACTCTTACTTGACATTCATAATTTTATTTCATTCCTATAACAAAAAGGTACATTTTATTGTTCCCATTAGAAAACATAAAACTACCAAGAGTTGGTAGGCTCATGTGTGGCCTTCCTGCTTCACTCTGTGCCTCAGCAAACCATTCTGTACCCGAGGGTGACATTCCGCTTCCCACGGCACCACGGCTCTTATGTTACTTTTCTTCTCAAGGCCATGATTCACTATTTGCAACCAGCTACACAAAGGCCTTTGAGTAACTATTCCTCCTTAACTCTCCATTCTTTATTCTTGAGACTTTCCAACACAGTCGGGCAAGTTTCCTTATTGCCCTGTGCTCATTTGTCATATTCCATTTCCTTGCTAATTAAGTTATAAGCTACTCAAAGACAGGAACATTATCTTACTTCTTGGCATTCACAGTTCTGCCAAACACTGTACTCACAGTGGAGCTCCATAAATTTTTATCGAGCTGAAGATAAACCACATTTATTGGGATAAAATCATGGAGGCAAGTGTCTTCAAGTTGCCACCCACTTTGCATTATTCTTGGAGACAATGCTGCCGTGTTGCAAGTCACTTCTTAGAGCGGGTCCACAGACCACCACCACTGGTGTCCGCTGGCGACCACTAGCAGTACAAATTTTGTGGGCCCCTGAGTCAGAAACTCCCATGATCTGTGTTTTAGCAAACCCTGCAGGGGATTCTGATACAAGCTCCAATTGGGAAGCCCTGTTCTAGGCCCAGATAATTTAGGACAAAGCTTGATCCCCTAGTCCTACAACATGGTATCAGTTAGCAGCTCTGTAAAAACCTGCTTGTTCTGCTATGACTAAAAGCTAGCAGTTGTCTGTTCATTTTCTAGAGTTATGTACGATGAAAGAAGCTCTTCACCAATTATTACTCTGTTACGGAAAAACACTGATGCTAACCAGATATTCAGAAAATAAAAAAATAAATGTTTTTTTGATATCGTGGAGGTTAGCATTTTCTCTGACTTTGAATTTTGTGGGGATTTTTTTTCTTAAATTAGAAATGATGCATCATTACAGCTGTTTGAAATTTTAAGAGCGGTTATTGGTTTTTCCCTCATTTTACAAGGAAAACAACAGTGGAACCATCTGTCTGTTCCTTAAATAAAACGAGAGTTTAAAAAATTACATCATTCCTTTGAGTAATTCCATAACAGTTCAGAGAAAGCTGTGGTAAAAAATAAGGCCGATAAGGAAGGAGAGCAGGGCTGCTCTGAATATTTACATGTCTTTAGAGAAAAAGCAGGCTTGTGGCTACATGGCCACAAAATCTCCTCATTCCCTTTCACGTGCTTCAAAGGCATTCTGTGAAGTTTTCTTTTGATTCATAGGTCTTATGTGACTGCTTTTCTCTTTTGCTATTCAGGAGTAAGCTTGCTGATTCCCGCTGGGGCCATTCCCCAAGGGAGAGTCTACGAAATGTATGTGACTGTACACAGGAAAGAAAATATGAGGTAAATATGCTTTTTCTGGTGCGCTTGACTTTATCAATGTCTGACCTGGAGGAGAATTGTGCAATAGAAAGAATAAACCCAACATATTTTTGTCTTGAGTGCCCTGCTTCCAGCATACCTTTTTTTCCCCTCCTAGACCTATAAAAGGTCAGCTTCTCTTTATCTTTGAAGCTTCAGACACTTTGGCAGATCTTGAGTATGGGCCAAGGGCCAGAGATCTTTTCTCAAGTGGACATGTGGCCATTACAGCTGGAAAACTGGCCAGGGTTGTGATCCATAGATCTAGAGAAATACGTGCATATAGACACCGAGATGTCAGCTTCATGTGGCCTGGCTCAGGAATCCAGCCCGTTCCTATTATAGGGTCAAAGGTCACAGAGATTAGCCAACTCCTTAACCTCTGACCTGCCTTCCCCATGTCAGCCTAGCACTTGATTCTCACAGCTTCTTCTTTTGGTGACTCCCCTTAGCGTGTTATCAACTTCCCATCTTACATTTAGCCCTTATAAATTCCATATCAAACCTCTCTATGTGGATCTAGGATTGATTAAAACTAGATTGAATCTTGCGGCTTTGTTTTAAGTGTGTCATAATCATAAAGATGAAGTGATTTTAAGTAAAAATAACAAGAGGAGTTTAGAAGTCCTAAATTTCGTTTTTCAGTCTGGCCTCTAACATGTCTAACAACGGTCTCTCTTGGTTAGTTCCCACATAAACGTGTGTATTAAATAGTGCTTTAAAGGCCTGACTGATTAATGCTTCTGAAGTACACTGAGATCTTAAAATAAAAGACATTGTTGAAATGAAGATCCTTACGTGTAATTATCATTGTTTTTCCCAAGGGGAAAGGCATCGGCTCTTCAGCCCTGAGCTCCAAATACAAAGCGTGAGTGACAAATGTCGAACTAGGTTATCATTATAATGCATTATACTTTCTGTCTTCCCTCTCTCATCCTCAGAAAAACATCCATTTTTAGTCTTGTTCTTCAAAAGGCGAAAAGCTCTTTTATCATGCTCTCAGGTGGAGATATTGGCATTTATTATCTGGAGGACCTAGAACTTTTTTTCCCCCCTCAGGTGGTGTACTTCCACCTACACAGACTTAGCCTGGCTAAGAAAACCAGAGTTCCTTGAGCATTATCCATGCCTTGAATTTGAGCAACAGAAAATTACTAAAAGACTCATGTTTACTCACATCAAATATTCATTTTTTCCATTCTCAGTGCAAAGTAACATTCACAGGCCCTCAGCGTGCCCTTCTTTTGCAGCAGGAGAAATAAGATCAGCAAACTCAAAGATCCCTGTATATGCTATCTTCTTCTTCTTCTTATCCAAAGGCAAGCTTAGCCAAGTATGTCCCTCTCTCAAGGCCTTGGCCAACATGGACCTTTTGCTTAATCAGAAATGAGTATTGGCTTGCGCTTTATGCTGAGAAGTGAGGAGGTGTTGTGTCTCTTAATGTCCAGCCGATCACCACCATCACACCTTAAGGGGCAGCTTCAGGGGCCTGCTGGGGCTGCAAAGTGTGATGCTCTTCCTTCCCATGGCATAGCCAGTACCCTGGCCAGAATAACTGTGCATTTTAGAGGAAAGAAAGAGGAAACAAAAAATTGATAAAGCTGGACACTCTCGCTTTGAGTTTCCTCTGCCTTTGACTCTAAAGAAAAGGAAATTCTAAACCACTTCTCATCATCCCCCACCACGCCCCCACCTGAAGTTAGGTTCAAGGGGAATTACTCTGTTGAACTCTGGGCATCAGAGAAGTTCAGTTTATAAAAATGAAGCTAGGGAAACCCCAAGATCTCAAAAGAAAATATGCACAAGAGGCCACGAAACAAGGACCAAACACAAGAAGATATCTGTGTCAAATAATGAGAAATTCCTCTCCTCGCTTATTTTCTGCTGTGAGCTAGATGTGTTTTTCTTATAAAAACACAATGACAGGATCGTGTTTTAGGATGTAATAGTAATAGAAGGCATAGTACCATTTATTCACCCTTTTAATTTTATATATTCTTCACTACAACTCCATGAGTCATGATGAGTCCCAATTTAAAGATCCAAAAACTAGTGCTGGGGCGGGGAGAACAAGTCACATAGCTGACTCTTCACAGTTAACAACAACTGAGGGGAGGCCAAATTCACAGCCAGGTGGTCTTGCCGTGAAGCTCCTCTGCTGCTCCCTCATGAGCCATTCCTCCTTGGTAGATAGCGCCAAGGCACACTGAGCCTCTGCTTTTTTTTTTTTTTTTTTTTTAGCCTCTGCTTCTTACTCTAGTGCATTCTTGAACACAGTTTCTTTCTGCTGCTCACTGAGGACTCTTTCTATCCTCACATGATCCGAGATAGAACTTCCAAAGAAGACATGGCGAAGACATCAGAAGATACAAATGTTACTTCATGTCATTTAGAGGACAGTTTTGATCCTTCTACTCCATTTTCTTTCTCTCCGATTCCCTTTATTGCATCCCAAACTGGGTGTTTTTCCAGTTGGATGGCATCCAGCTGGTCATCTGCTGATGTGAACTGTCTAAAGGGAGGAGTGAACTTAATTATATGTGGCAGAGTAGATGTGACAAGGGGGCCTTATCGTTACTGAACGTGCTCTGAGAAAGCCCTGGATGGCAGATGAGCAGCCTAAATGAGCTGCAGAGATGGGACAAGCTGTCTCTGACAAGGGAGCAAAGCTGCAAGGCCTTGCTCATGATTTCTACCTCTCCTGCTTTACAGATCTCAGGAGAGGCCGCAAAGCCTCTGTTGTCCCTATGGATACAATTTCCCTGATTAATGGCACTAATGTGGACCTTTTTGCCTTGTTTTCAGTAGCAGTTTAAAAAAATGAGTCTGACTCAGACTGAAATTTTGCTCTTTGTCATTTCTTATTGAAGAAGAATCTGAATGTTAATGTTAATTTTCCCTTTCTTTGTATTCTGTCCCTGCTTAGCAGTTTTCTCAAAAGGCCAGAAAAATCAACTTAGACATTCCAAATATAAAGGTAAATAGAACTCTTTTGGTAAACCGTGGGGAGCCATGAAATGTCTGCGAGGGGCCGAGTAATACAAAAATAGCAGTGCATTTTAAAGATTGAACTGGTGAAGAAGGTAGGCTGGATGAGTTGGTGGAGGGAACAAGAAGACTCCTCAGAGGTTGGCTGCTTGGTTGGGCTGCAGCAATAAACTAGATGTGAGAAGAGAGGGGAGGAAACCAGGCCTGAGTCCAGAGGATGAAAAGTGAAATATATTTCAGGAGAAAAAAAAAAAAAGATTTCACCACCAGTTAGAAGTGTTGCAGAAGAGTAACAAAACACAATGTGTACATGTAGGAACCAAGCATTGGGCACTGGGAAAATTGTGAATGCAGCTGGTTCAAGGGGGAAGGACAAATTCTAATCTAGATGTGGGCGGTGTGTGTGGGTAAGGATATGGGATCCATGATGGCCATGCAGTTGGAGAGTCACCAGTGAGCGGATCCTGTGAGGGGAAAAAAATGCAGAGGCAGAAAGAAGAGAACAAGAAAAAGAGCTTTGGGAAATATTCCTATTTAAGGTTTGGGTGTGATGAACCAAGCTGAATAGAACACATAAAGATGAGGCAGATAAATAGAGTTTGCATCTGGCATGGTGCTTAATACTGAGCAGCTCCTCAATGAATTATTTTTGAATGAAAGAATGAATGATTGTAACTATAATAGAGAAAAAAATCAAAGGTAAAGAGAGTTTCAAGATGGTGAAGTGGTTGACATGGGTCTTATTAAAATTAATATGTAAACAAAGAGAATAACACAAAAAAAAATCATTGGATTTGTCAACTGAAGGACATTGGTGGCCTCTAGGGTTTTTTTCAGAGGATACAATCCCAGTTAAGAAGGGTTCAAGGTGTGAGTTAGTGGTGAGGCAATGGAAACTATTGTATAAAGGTACTGAATATAAATAATAAAACAGTATGTTAGGATAGTGGACCAAAATTCTTTTATGTAAATAATCATATAGCAGAAAGTTTTAATTTATCTTAACACATTTTTGGAACTGGGTAAAATAGTAGTTGACATTATTATTTCCCAGTGAAACTCACTGATATTCCCCTTTTGAGTCTTCAAGTCATTATTTCAACCTACAGCTGTAAAACAGCTACAGATAGGGGGAAGAGAGTGGAGTCCAGGTATATTTATATCTTATTCTCTCACTGTTGTCCACAGTGTTCATACACTGCAATCCTACTTATAAAGAAATGATTCAAGGTGATTTATGAAAACATAGTCTCTATAATGGGAGTTAAAAATTGTAAATAAGTGGATGAAAAAAAATGAGAAAAAATAAATTTTGAAAAGATAACCAAGTTAGGTGGGCAATTAAAGTGTAAAACATTTGGTATAATTCCCAGTATATTCCTTGGTAATAGGTATGAATTTGCTATTCCAAAGCTTTTAAGAAGGAAGCGTGGTTAAGTTACAAAATCCATGTGTCTATGAGGAAAAATATGCCCAAAAGAAGTTCAATTATTTCTCCTTTCGTTCTACATAAAGAAACATTTCTTGTTAATACAGTGAACAACATCCTTAAAATAAACACAGCAATGAGTTTTCATAGGGCTCCTTCTGTTAGTGTCCCTCAATGTAAGTAGATGATATAAATTCAGTAAAATAATTCCACAACGATTCAGCAATTCAGTCAAGGACAATACTTAACTGTTCTGGCCTAATCCAGGGATAGATTCCAGCTTGTCTAGGGCAATGGTGGCACGCCCTTCAGAGTGACTTGCTTCCATAAATATTTTTTTTTGCTCAATTGAGCTTTTGATAGCAAGTGAGTTAGATATTCCCTGTCAGATACCTAGAGTGCAAATATTTCAAGTTGCCAGTTATATGTGAAACCGTGTGCTTCAAAAGGCAGCTGAGCCTCGGGTGGGATTGTCATCCTGAGGGACCTGACAAAAGACATGTATGTTAATAGAAGGCATCTTGTCTCCACACAGAGGTGGCTGGAGACATATGCTCTTCAAGAAGTAATTTTAAGCTTGCTCTAGCAAATAGACCCCCCCAAAGTCTCAAGGTCCTAAACCCAGATAAGCAAACCAAAATACACGGCTGTGTCAGAGAAACCAAATCATTTGTGCTTGAAATCTAGCTTTGCCTGTTACTAGTTTTGAGGCTGTAGGCAAGTGTGTTAATATCTCTAGATTTCAGTTTCCTCTCCTGGAAAAAGAAGTAATATAAAGACTTACCCTAACTCCCTTACAGGTGTGCCGTGAGCAGCAAATGCAATTGCTTTTGTGAAAGTTTTGTAAATTAGGCACTTCTGTGTAGAAGTTATCCTCACTGACAACAGCAGGCAAAGGATGAGAAAATCTCTCTGACAGGAAACTCAAACTCCTCTCTGAGGGACTTTGTCCCGGAGGCTTCAGAATCCATCCAGCATTTACCATATTATCCTCACTGGACTTTGAAAAGCCGTGAAAACTTTATTGTTCATTACCAACCTTCTACTTAATTGCTGCTTCTGCAGCTAATTTTTGCTTTGTGTTCATTTCCATGTCATCTGCAGTTAATATTTAGAGAATGTTTGCTGAAATATCTCAGGTAACACGTGAGTCCTACAGGAGTGGAGCCCTCTGCAAAAACATGAGTCAGATTTATTTATACGTATTTTCTGCTAGTTTTGTCCTGTATATTTTCATGTCCCTTGTTCATGTAAAGAAAGGAGATGTGGAACTAAATGCTCTGACCTTTGGTTTTACATGGTTAAATCTTGATCTTCCCTAAGTCATGCCTTCCAGATATGCTTAGACATGTTTCTGATTTCAACACTCCTTCTTTCATCTTGCAAACAAAAAGATTCTTATCATTATTTCTCCTTTGTTTTTCATTCCCCATTACGAATTCCACTTCACCACTTCCCCTATTCATTACATTCTTGCACCTCACTGGGTTAATAAATTCTTTTGACACCTACTGCCCCTTCCTTCTCTCACTATCCCTCCTCCAAAAATGGTGCCCATCAATATTGCATGCCAGGGGTGTGCTTGGAGAGTACAGGTCTGACAGCTCCCCAACCCAGCAGGGAGGCTTCTCCTTTCTGTTCCAACTCAGTGGTGAGAAGAACCCCTCCTCTTTCTGCCTCAAGCGCGGCTGTTAACAGCAGAATGAGAGACATATGTTTCCAATCTCCAACTATATTGCAAGGACCACTTGAAATGGATTCCACTTAAATCTCCTTCCTTAAAAGTTTAATGCTCACTTATCAAAGTACACTTGTAACTAAAAGGTAAGAGTAGTGCTCACGAAAATGTAGCCACTGCTTTTTGCTCCCCCTGCCCCATGGTAGGAAAAGTAGAAATAGCAAGAAGAAGGCTACTGCTTAGAACAGATAGTATAATATTGACTACACCACAATGAAACCAAAACTTAATCATGTACTAAGAGAATGAATTTCAGAGTGGAGGGAAGGAAGAAAAACTGGATTAAGAGGAAATGAAAACGAAGGGATAAAGGGGATGGTAAAGACTTCTCAAGCTGCCAACAACCTTATTATTTCCCAAAGTACCTTTCCAAGTACTTTGATAACTTTGGATTTAATAAAACTTTGTTGTTACTCATTGAGGATGGAAAACAGTCAAGACTAAAAGGAGACAAAAACTTTTATTTTCCGAATAGGAAGAAAGAAAAGCCCTAGGTTGGTAAGATCTTGGTGAAATTTTCGAAGGAGAGGAAGCAGTGATAACCAAGTTTTATTAAGGAGAAAATATGTCAAAATTTAATTGAATTCTTAGAATGAAGGATAGTAATTGTCAAGAGCTAAGGACTAAGATGTGACCTTACTGTGGTTGCCACAGTTTTGTGGATGCTGATAGATGACACAAGAGACGGAACAGTTTTTTACTCACAGCAATAGCACTATCAAGAGTTTTCTCGTTTTAGTGTCAATTCCTAAAACCCCAGTTTCAAAGGGCGATGCAGAAGGGGTCAGATGACATCTACACACTCAGTGGTTGCATTCCAGGAAGGACCTCTGAGCTTAGAGAACCTGTATTTTTATAATGGGAAGTAGACATGTTTACAATTTGCTCCAAAGATAAGCAGTATCTTTATCTTCCAAGGTGATTGCTCTACAAGTGTCTTGAAAAGACAAGCAGAAACATGAAAGATCCATGGAGAATTGTCTTCCAACACTGTGTGTGTGTGTGTATATCACATGTATATCACAAATATTTATGATATATATATATATATATACACACACACATATATATAAAAACAGCTGCCATCTTCACTGAGTGTTAAATTAGGGTAAGCCATAGCTATAAGCTAACTTCTAAATTATTTAGTATTTAATGTATTAACCATAGATTAAAAAAATCCTAGAGGAAAATCCTTTTCAAGTGGCCATCACAATTATAAAGGAATTTGATATGTCTATTGTAATACCTGTGTGAATGAAATGGAAAGATATGAACTGGACAATGTAACAATGTATATTTTATATTTTATATTTGGCTAAACCAATAAATTCTAATTTGATGTGAGGCTAGAGAGAGGTTTCAAGTAGTATCTTTGAAAAGGTCTTTGCTCTATTCTTATACTATAGTGTTATCTATGATTGGAACCAGAATATAAATGGCAGGCATATCAGATTTATGGAGGATAAAAGACCGGAAGAGTTGGCCAATATTTGGAGGAAAGACATCAATAAGAAATAGATGACCTGAAATTTTCTCTGAAACTGTTAAGGTGAAATTAAATAGCTAAATATAAATTTCTGGACATAGGTTCAAAAGCCATCACTGCAACCACAAAACTATAGAGATTTAGCTTAAGAGCCTTTCATGTTAGGAATACACAGAGTGGTTAGCCTTAACAAATTACTTAGCCTTCTTGGGGCTTCAGTGCCTCATTTTATAAAGGAGACGCTTAACCGTATCATCTCCATCTTCCTGTGTAACTCAAGTGTGCAATAATATTTATAAATACTTGACTGAAAATAATCTAAGGCAACAATTTTGTAAAGCATTGATTCATCGACATATTCCAAGGAAGGAAAATAGTAGTCCTGCTATGCTGCCTATTTGACTATAATATTCATCTCCAGATGCCTCACTTCAGTGAAAACATTGGAACACTAACAGACATATGTATGAGAGCGAAGATACAAATATAGGGAGAGACCTGGAAACCATGCTTTTCTAGTTGAAGTTCAAAAACTGAGGATATTTAGTCTGAAATAAGACTTTAGAGGCATCATAACAATCGCTAAACATTTGAAAGACTCTCATGGCAAAGTGGGGAGAAAGCAGGCCAAAGATACGTGGAGAGAAGTGACAGGAAGACAGATTGTGTTTACCCTAAGAACGTTTTGTAAATTCAAATTGATACTAGATGAGGGGACCCTCAGTAGTAGTGGAGTACAATTTGGATGTGTCTAAAGCACTATTCATATGTAGCATATTGTAGAGAGGTCTCTACTTTGGAGGGATGGTGGTGTTTGTTGAACCCCAAAGCCCTGCCTCCTTTGAAACTCTGAGTTCTTGATTTCTTAGCCACAATGTTCTGACAGAGTAGTTTTGAGTATTGTTGTTGAGAAGGCATTGGCTTTAGTCCCAGGACTGGCACTTGTTGTACAATTTTGGGCAATCCACTCAATACTTTGGGACTATTGCTTACATATCAACTGATACCTTGGGTTAATTTTTCCTTTTGTTCGTTGATTACAGTCTTATTAGAGAAGGTCTTAAGACAATTTAAAAAATTATGGAAATAAAGAATTTAGATTTTTGAGATTCTTTCCACCCAGATCCTGCATATGAAGCATACAAGTAGGGAGATTCCATTTTGAATTCTAGAACTATAGAACATAGTTCTATAGTCTGTCTGGTCATACTTGAAAGAATGAATCTCCTCCACTAGCCTGAATTATTCCTGAAAGTCATTTGGAAGAAGTTTAGCTCTAGGGTGTCTTTACTCTGAAGTGATTTTTTTGAAGTATTTCTCAAGTCAGGTCCTAAAAAAAATAAAAATAAAAAATATTTGAAACTCTGTGAGAACAAGGCCAAGTATTATCAGAAAATATGGTATGTAACCTCATAAGGACTCTGTTCCTTCTTGTTCCATCCTAAAAGTATTGGTTCGTGAATTCAGAGGAAATTACCAAACGTAGACCTGTATCTGGGAGAAGGGGATCAAAGAGGTACTGGTGATTCACTGTTATAAATCTCTCCAGTCTTGAAAATTAAATAAAGTCTTGGTATAAAGGACATGTCTTCCCATTTAATTCTGCCTCTCCACTCCCCAACCCCAAATAACAAAAACAAAACAAAACAAAACAAACAAACAAAAAAACCACACACACACACAAAAAAAAAACTCCCAGGAAGAAACAATTTGTACAACTTCAGATCTAAAATCACAATGAGAACATAGTAAATGGATGCTATGGAAATGTCACTGATGCCAATCTCTGCTCTTCTCCTAGGCCACCCATGGAAGACACTCAGACACTCTTGACTCCTGTGGTGAGTTGTGGACCTCCAGGAGCCCTGCTGACTCGCCCAGTCATCCTCACTATGCATCACTGCGCAGATCCCAATACCGAAGACTGGAAGATACAGCTCAAGAACCAAGCAGCACAGGGACAGTGGGAGGTGAGCTTCCCTTGGGATAAAGACAGAACATAAGAGCAATTCATGCAGATAAACTGGAATAATTATGGGAAGGCTTTTATTTTGAAAGCAGAACATGCATGGAATTTTAGCTTGCACTCAAAAGGAGAAAGAGAGAAGGAGAGAGTGATGAGAAGAGAGGAGGGAGGGAGAGAGACTAGTTTCTGAGTGATTTATCTACTGATGGGTAGGCACAGTGAGAATGATGGTCAAGCATTAGCCAACTCCTAGGGAAAGAACATTTGAGAGTCTTACACAAGCCCCATTTGGAACTACAGTACTGTGTCTTAGGATGGGAAACTTCTATCTTTTTTTTTTTTTTAATTTGCAGGGAGAGAAACATTGCACCTGGGTTAGAAAATGGTAGGCATTGTAGACACGTATAGTTCTTCTGAACTGTACTTGGGAAAACAGAAAGGGTGCATCTCCTAAGCTCCACTAGAATGAAGAACACCTTTGATGTCTTAGCTCTCTGTGGCTGTTGCCATCATAACTTAAGGATAGTGCCTCAAACAGATCTCATTCTCTACATCAGAACTCTGCAGTTAGCACTGGAAGTTATGTAGAAATGAATTTGTTTGTTAGATTTACCATGTAAGTTTTACCTAGTAACTAAAAGAACAGCTTGTGTATTTTCATTGTCATCCCTTGAAAAGACAGTTATCTATTGTGTAAGTAGGAAAAAGCCAAATTAAACATTACATTTTAGAATATTCTCAAAAAGCATATTTCAGGAATATGTCTATCAAAAATGTCTAAATTATAGACACATATAATTTATATATAAATTATATAGACTAAAATAGTTTTGAAAGCTACTTCTGTATTTTTGTGTAATCATTATAAAGTATCTAATCCATATATTATCAACTTTGTAATTACTTATAGTTATTTTTCTTTTAGGAAAGAAATTTTGAGGAAAAAATATACAAGAAGATTCAATTATTTAATATTACAAGAAAGAGGAGTATGAGAGTTAGAAGGGTATCCCTGGGTTTACTGTAATTTCCTTCCTAAGGACAGGAAGGATGGCCACATGTGGGGATCACTCCTTGCCAGAGCACCAAAAGTCCAGGACTGAAGTCTAGGTGTATACTTTATGTTGAGTTATGACCAGACTTAACTAGTTATGACTTCCAGTCCATTTAAGCTTGAGATGATTTATCTCAAAAAAGTCCCAAAATCTTAATCTCAGAGTGATTCTAAATTGTTTCCACAAAACTCTGCTTAATTCCCTAATGCCCTATTTCTGGACTTCAGTAATAATAACACTAACAAACAACAATAAAATGAAATAAAGAGATGAGAAAAGTAGAAGAGGGCAGTGCTTAAGAATATACTTACACCTGTGGCAGGGACATGGTGCATCTCTGTTCTCAACTATGTCTTACTGGAGGCTTTCTGTAACATGCTTCATGGGATTTTTGAGGCTTGTCATCACCCTGCTGGAGAAAAAGAGAAAAAAAAAAAGCACTTCTTTTCAGGTGCCTTTGGGGCTAAAATAAACCTGAAGGTATTGAGTTTCTTTCTCTCTTGATAGTACAGGCACAGTTGAAGAAATGATTTCGTGGATGGCGTTAAACCCCCCCTCATACTATCGCTCAGATGATGTCACAAGGCCTACCTAATTAACAACCACCCAAGTGGCACTTTCTTTCATATGTTTGTTCAGTCCCAGAGACTCAATTTATGATGACACATTCATTCTTTTTTTTTTTTTTTTTTTTACAAATAGCCATTTGCTCACCATGAACCAGGCCCACTGAGCTATGGTGGGAATCAAAGCAGATGTAGTTCCTGCCTCTGTAGAGAGTATAAGCAGCCTAATGTGGAGGCAGAGTCAGGCCCACACATGTATTTTATTTCTACCACGTGGAGTTTGCTTTTAAATTTGGATTAATTAAAAGTTGGCAAATTTCACATAAAAAATTTGAACTTCCAGCTTCTCTTGAAAAATACAAGGACCAGCATTTCTGCATGGCTGCGATGGGCAGAGCACAGGGGAGACTGAGCTCTTTAAACAAGTTTGTGTTTCCACTTCACCCCAGTCTCCCCCATGCCCTATTGTCTTCTGCCCTACCTGCTTCACACATTCTTATTACCTGGATACCCGGAGAGGCATGTGGAATTTTGATCCTTGGTTTATGGGTCCTACAATTGGTCTTTCATATGACTTTCTTCTGTGGCCTGAGTCATTCAGATAATTCAAAACTTAGTTGAGTTAGTAACCATTTTAAAAATATTCATCACTCCCATTTATTTTTATTTCTTGCTAAGTATCTTCAAAAGTTGGAAGGTTAGGCTGTTTAACCAGAGAAGAGTATCTTAGAGGCATCGAGTTTGTCATATTGTACTTTCTGTAGAGTCCAGCAGCCCAGAATATTGAGAAAAAGCAATGTATTGCTTTGGAAAGTCATTGGCAGGTGAGTTTGGAGGAGCACAGTAGAATGGTATTGCATAAATCCTTAATTTCTCTAAGTCTTTTCAAACACCTACATTTTTAAGGAAAAACTTACTACTCTCTAATGACATTGAAATAAAATAGTACTCTTAAATCCAATCAGAAACTTAGAGATTAAAACATTAAATTCGAATAAATGGGTAATAAGCTCAGGTACACTGAAATTAAGAGGATAATTCATGAATTTCTTGTGGAATTTTATGTCGATTCCAGTAATGTAGATTCCTAGATCAAAAAAGTGCTAGAGGACATCTAAAAACAAATATTAGCAGTATGAAGGCAAGGGGAAGTAAGGGAGAGAATGATTAAGAATGGAAATAGAGGTAAAATAAAGCCTGAGGAAGGGAAAAAAAGAAAGAAAGAAGAAAAAAAAGAAAGAAGAAAGAGAAAGAAACAAAAAGAAAGAAAGAAAGAAAGAAAGAAAGAAAGAAAGAAAGAAAGAAAGAAAGAAAGAGAAAAAAGGATGATCAACATTTAGCAGAAGAGGTCCTGCTCCGTCTACCTGGCCCCCATCATGGCGGCCAACAAAATCCACAGTGACTCAACCACCGCCTCTTCCTTCTTGTCTTTCAGGATGTGGTAGTGGTTGGGGAGGAAAACTTCACCACCCCCTGCTACATTCAGCTGGACGCAGAGGCTTGCCACCTCCTCACAGAGAACCTCAGTACCTATGCCCTGGTTGGGCAGTCCACCACCAAAGCTGCTGCAAAGCGCCTGAAGCTGGCCATCTTCGGGCCACTTTGCTGCTCCTCTCTGGAGTACAGTGTTCGAGTCTACTGTCTGGATGACACCCAGGATGCCCTGAAGGTAAGCAGCTCCTGTCCACATCTCCTGCTTGACCTTTGCACACCGAAGCCAAGATTTGGCGTGGCGGTGCACACCCAGAGAAGATGTGTATGTTTGTGCACCCAAATGCATGACCCAGTGTCTGGCCCCAAAAGAGGCAGTTAAAAAAAAAAAAAAATTAGACATTTCTCTGAGGCCATGCTGATAAATGAGTTGTTTCCGTTGTGCTGATTCCTCCCAAGGGCTACTTTTGTTTACCTTCCTTGATTTCCTTTAATGAAAAATTTAGAAGAAGTGGAAGAACTTGGCAACGAGATGTGGATGGTAAATAATCTGCTTCCATGTTTATCTCAGCTGTGTGCTTCCTATAAAAGGAATTGGCGTAATTGCTCACGCTGTATGTCCCTCTTGTGTGCCACTTCATTTATATGCTTTCCCATTCTTTTTACGAGGACTGTGAGGAAGAGGGTTAGCATTTGACAACAGGCTGCTGCTTTGCAGAATAAATGAGCTTAATTCCTGGTGCTATTATTGTGATTCATTTTATCCCATTTGAAGCTTTAAAAGATATAGTAAGTGCCTTTGAAGACGTTATGATCTAGAAGGAGGAATAAAAGAAATATGCCAAGGAATAAGAGAGAAGTCAGAGTCCGATAAACGCCATCAATTAATGGAAAGTTCTGTGGGAGGGAGTTCAGTGTGGGGGGCATAATATTATTTTGAGGACATCTGAAAAGGAGCTAACATTTGAAATTAGTCCAAATGAAAGGTAGAGTTTGACCAGCATAATGGGAAAAAATACAGAATTTCTAGGTGAAGTGAACAGCGTGAAGAAACACAGAGGGAACAGTACAGACTCCACACAAGCATATTATTTCCGAAACCCTAGAAAGATATATAAGAGTTTTATTGTGATGGACCTCAACTGCCAGAGAGAGGAGTTGAGATTCAGGTTCTTGAGTTACTGGAAAGCCAGTGGAGAAATTTAAACCAACCCAAAACATGATTAGAAATATCCATTGGACATATTAGTCTGACATCAGTGGAAAGATAGAGTCAAGAAGAGAAGCGTGAAGAATCAAGGAAAGATCTGGGCTGATGGTGGAGAAGTGAGAAGGGAATGAGGTGCGGAAGGTCCTGTAGTATAACTCCCATGGGACCTCGTGGCCAACACTGGATGGGTGGAGCAGAAGAGCAAGTGTGCCTCTAAATAACAGTAACACTTAGAGGGCAGATAGCTTTGTGGTGACTTTGCTTTTGGAACATCAAAGTAGAGGTATGACTTAGACATCAGGACAAAGATGTCCCAGGGATAGTTAGAAATATGGGTGTCGCTTTCCGGAAAAGAGCAGATCCTAAAGTCGAGACTCAGGAACCAATTATATAATACTGATATTTGTCACCCTTGTGATCAGGGACAATATCAAGGGAGAGCAGAGGGATAAGATAAGCAACGTTGTCAAAAATAACAAGCATAGGGACACCTGGGTGGTTCAGCAGTTGAGCGTCTGCCTTCGGCCCAGGACGTGATCCCAGGTTCTGGGACCGAGTCCCACATCGGGCTATCTGCGGAGAGCCTGCTTCTCCCTCTGCCTGTGTCTCTGCCTTTCTCTCTATATCTCTCGGGAATAAATAAATAAATCTTTAAAAAAAAGAAAAGAAAAAAAGCATTAGTGAGAACTTCCTATGTGCTGAGCATGATTCGAAATGTTTATTAGCTCATTTAATCCTTACAGCAACCCTGTAAAATACCATTAATTCCACTTTTGAGATGTTCAGTTTAGGGCACAGAAAAATTAGGTAATTTTCTCTAGGTCACAAACTATTGAGTAGAGAAAGCAGGCTTCACGCCTGGGAACTGGCTGCAGTCTAGACTCCACTGGTAATGTGGGTTGCTGGAAGAGCCGCACCCTAGAACATAGAGACCTAGAGGTGCCCTGCCATTGCAGGGGTTGAGGAAGGGCAGTCAGGAGCTATAGAAGGAAGAGCACCCAGAGGAGGAAGAGAAGTGGAAGGAAAATGTGTCAGGGTAGCCAAGGGAAGAATTTTTTTCTACATATCAAAGTATTTCCTTCTGGAGTTTCCATCCAGAAAGTAGTTCTAGGTCATGAAAACAGAGTGTCTCAGGTTAGGTCCATGGAGGGGATGAGACACAGGATATATTTTTGATGGTTGACCTTGTAAGAGTTTCTGATGTTGAATAAATGATGTGAACACACAGCTGTAAGTGTAAAGCTTATGGTTATTTCTTTTATATTCCTTGCAGATGTGCTACTTCTAAGGCACTGTCAGAAAAGAAATCATCCTAGGCTTAATTTCTGCATAGGGAAAACCGTATTTGTAGTGGAGCCATGGGATCTGATTAAGGCAAATCTTTTAACCGTTCCAAGAAAAATCATTGTAAAAAGCATACTATGGAAGATCTACATCATATTTAAAATGTTTGATACATGTATTTTATATTCACACAGATAGTTCTTATACTTGGGCACACTTGATCTTTCTTCCCACCAGAAACACACAAATCTGCCCAAAACGGTAATAATTCATTAAAATAATTTTAATTTTTTTAATTAGTGAGAGGAAATGCAAATGGTCAACGCTGGGAAAGATCGACAAACAGATTTGAGCAGCAGAAACAACCCAAGAGCAGTTTGAATCACGGTCAGTGATTTCCCAAATAGACATTTATAAATTCTCAGCATCTGGGGATCCAGCACTTAGCTTGAAACAAATATGAATAATGGATAAGGCTTTCTTGCACCTCATGGCCTTTTAATAATGTAGAAATACCAAAATCCTAGTTATAGGTAAACGGTCTATCCAACACACTGAAGAGACAATTAGTTCAGTCCCAGCGACGCTGCCTAACACCCACGCTTGAATCAGAACCTTGGGGCTGCTTTGCAGACAGGCCCTTTACCTGAATTCTGCCTCTGGCACCCGCTTTCCAGCGCTCCCCACCAGTCTCTCTGCCATCTCTCTGCTTCCCATCATCGTCCATAAATCCTGCCCTCCAAACACCTCTTCCTCCTGCAGGCCCACCAGCTCCCTGCGCACACTCTTCCCAGGTTAGCAGTTCTCCATCCCATGCACGTGGGAGTCAGTTGGGGAGCTTTAACAAAGACTTACTCTGCAGTCCCAACCCAACGGTTCTGATCTAATTGGTGTGGATATTGGTTATGATAAAAAGCAGGAATATTCTCGATATGTTCACTTTCAGACATTGGGCCACGGGTTTTTCTTTTACCATTCCCTAGGTTATTCTGTTGTGCAGAATAAAAGAAAATTAAGAACTGTTATCCAGGGACGCCTGGGTGGCTTAGCAGTTGAGGCTCTGCCTTTGGCTCAGGATGTGATCCCGGGGTCCTGGGATCAAGTCCCGCATCGGGCTCCCTGCAGGGAGCCTGCTTCTCCCTCTGCCTATGTCTCTGCCTCTCTCTGTGTCTCTCATGAATAAATAAATAAAATCTTTAAAAAAAAATACTGTTATCCTAAACACTTTCACTGATTTTTTTGGAACTTTCATCTTACCGAGGACAAACTTTCCTAATCCTTGAACTACTCTCTCCACCTCCTTCACAGCTCACATTAACTGCAACTGGATCTTCCATGTGACACGGCATCCCTCAGAATCCCTGCGGGGAATACCACCCTCCCTCTAAGTGAGCATAAGGCTGAGAGGATGAGTTTCAGTACTTCTCATACCTCTGACTGCTTCCAGGGCATTGTTTTCTTGGAGGGCTGGCTTTTTCTACCGCTGTTCTTATTCTGATATTCTGTTATTCACTATCTATTTCAGATCCAGAGCCCAGAATCTCCTAGTACCTACCCCTAGCCTAGCAGTACCTGCCTCATGGTCTTTCTTTCCACTCCTCTTATTCCTATCATCCTTTCAAATTCAAAGACACCGCTCATTACAGTTCTTTGCCCAAAGTTATTCTGGTGACCTTCACATCATCCCCCATCATCTATCTGCCAGGGTCTTGCTCTGGATTTCACCCTCATTAGCATCTCCACCTGCCAAGATCCCTACCTCAGAAGCTCCTGATTTCTGACCACATCTGACCTTCCATCTCACACACAAAGGCAGGCCACGGTTGGATTTAAGGAAGACCTCCTTCAATCTTCTCTGGTGTCCTGGTCCATGAACCCTCCTCTGCGCTCCCCCAAATCTCCAGGGAACTCACTTGCAATCTAAATCTCTTGCCAGCTGGAGCTGCTGAGGGTTTCTCTAATTTCCACAACTAAAGATGACTGGCACTGAACAAGCCCTCTGGTTTTACTTCCAGATTGTGGTGTTGCTCTGACAACCATAATTTTTTTAAATATATTTTTTATTTATTTATGAGAGACACAGAGAGAGGCAGAGACACAGGCAGAGGGAGGAGAAGCAGGCATACGGGACTCAATCCCGGGACCCCAGGATCATGACCTGAGCCAAAGGCAGACGCTCAACCACTGAGCCACCCACACACACTCAACCATAAATTTCTGCTTGAGTGTATCCTACTCCCCAGGTGGCTGCCCTGAGCTGTGCCTCCCCTGTTTCTCTGCACTCCTTTTGATCCCTTCTTGGCTCTCCTCAGATCTCACAGAGGCTTCTTCCAGGTCCCTGACTACACAGCAGCCCCTTCATGCTTTGCAATGACCTGACTCCTACTGCACCACTCAGAGGACACTCCCGTAGAGCCTGTCCTTTACTCTTTGAACCTTTTATTTCAGCCTCTCCTCATCTGGCCTGGGCTCTGATGAAAAGGAGCTCTGCTTCCTTGTTTGCACTTGAATCCAGCTCAGTCATCTACCCCCTCCATCTCCAGTGCAGCAATTGGTGACCCAAAGTGGGTCTCCTCAGGCTTGATATTTTCTTATAGTTACCACTGCGTCCTGAGGATTCCTTTGGAATTACAGAAACCCTCCCAGAATGTTAGACTGGGGCAGAGAGGGAGCCCAGCGGAGTGCTCCTCCTCAGAGTTTCAGAACTACACAACATGGAGAGCTAACTAGAAAAATCTGGCCCAGTGTCTGGAAGTGAACATATTGAGAATATTAATTCCTGCTTTTTATCTTATGTGCTTATACTGTCCATATGGATGGGGAGGAAAAAAAAAAGGAGACCACCACATGAGTTGGTGTCAAGGAGGCACTGATGCATCCTTTCATCTCCGCACCCAGCTCTTTGAGGGCAGCAGCCCTGGTGACACCTTCCCTCGGTTTTGTTAAGCCTGCAGGCGAAAACGGTCCCTGAAACTTAAAAGCTGTGTTTCACAATTTGGAAGCATTGCTGAGAATTAGAATGCCAGAGGTGAGTGCCAATATAAAAGCCAAGGCTGCTAGGAGATAAGAGGTTCTCAGCCACCTTTGGGGTGGGTTTTTCTCCCGTGCATGTGCATGTGCTCGAGGGACCAGTGGGAGCGATGTGCAGGGTGAGCTCTTGTGGAGGAATAAAGATGGAAGAATTGCAAAAAACCCTTTAGAAGCAATCCTGTGCTCACATAGCGAGGTTCTGTCATAAAGATTTAGGTCCGTCAATGATCACAGTGTCTCTGTTTCCCTCGTCTTTGGGTGATTAAAGTGATAATATTGGCATTTCCCTCTCATTATTTGCAAAGATTTAAATCTTCCTATAAAAAGACCAGAAATGAATAGAGAGCAAGATTATATTTGGGTAAGTTTTAAAACACTCAGAGAGAAACATACATCAACATGGAAATAAGGCATCTCTGTCCCACTATCCTGAGGGTACAATTTCTGAGATTTTTCCTTTTGTAATAAAGAGGTTTATAGTAAACCCTGAGATGCAGAACCTAAAAGAAGAGTTATTTGCATACATTATGGGCAGCATGTGATGTTTATTGAATTTCTGACAAATGTATATGCGATATGAACTGAATATGTAAATTAACATAAGCTGGCTCTCTTCATGTAGTCATTTGGCATGGAGCAGAGTGTTCTTTGGATTTCTTCAGCTTTCACATACCCTAATTCAGGCTGCGGTCTAGTATAGAAACTCCGTGAAAGATCAGATTATGTGGAAAATAAGAGAAAATGAAAGAAATGCTGAAAATGAGAGGAAGTGGGAGGTCTACTCGAGAGTTGTGTGATACTCAGCCTCTTGGCTGCAGCTGTAGACAGGCAGAGGTAGCCTGGAGAAGCTTTTGTTTTCATCGTGCCACCTGATGCCTTCCACTGGCCTTCTGACGCCCCCCTCCATGGCAGCTGTGACCCTGCAGAACCCAGAGCACTTCAAGCCTGCCTCTTCTGGGCTTATGAAGGCTGGCCCTCTTTTAAACTGGCCCCGTTAGCCTTAGGTTTTCTTTCAGTTCCCTCAAACAACCTCAAAGCTAGCTTGACCCATGTTTTATACTTTCAGGACGCTGATCTCTTCAGTTAAGTTAATCTATGTGTACATGTAACACAAGTATTAAATGACACCAAAAAATGCATAAAAGGATGCAAATGTGTTTTTCTTATCATTCTGCTGCGTGTATGGAAGGAAGTGTGGTGTGGTGTGGTAGGGGAACTAGAGTTAGGCTGGCTAACTCAATTGGTCCTGCAGCTCCTCAGGTTTGTGGCTCTGGTCATTGAACTTGACCTCTTTGACTAACAGTCACTTGATCTACATCAGGGACACTGAGAAGATTCAAGGAGATCAAAGTTATTACATTTCCTAGCACTAAACAGGGGCTTGATGATGTTCATTATCCCTAGATGGGCATTTAGATATAACGGCATTGTGAAGGTAATGCCTCAATGATGATATTAAATCTAATTGTACTCTAATTTGTGAGGTGGGTTTCAGGACTGTAGGCAGGCTAGTTGGTCAGCCATTTAGGGACACGGATCTTTTTGGTGAGTCTAGATTTACTGAATCTTTATTATCCTCTCATGAGACTTGGCCCTGCCCTACCCTGTATTTTGGAAATGACCTGCCTTGTTGAATTTATTTTTTTTGAGAGAGAGAAAGAAAAGAGAGGAAAAAATAAAAGTGCTGGTACACAGTATAGAGGCCCCCAAAGACCTCTCTTTACAAAATGTTCAGAACCTGTAAATGTGTTACCTCACATGACAGAAGGGACTTTGCAAATATGATGAGGCGTATGGACCTTGACATGAAGAGATTATCCTGGATTTTCTGGGTGGATCTAATCTAATTACATGGTGCTTGAAAGTGAAGAATTTGTCTTAGCTATCTATAGTCCCAGGGAGCCATAGCCATGGAGGAGAGACCAGAAAGATGTACCATTGTGATTTTGAAGATGGAGGAAAGGGACTCTGAGTCCAAGAATGTCAGCCTCTGGAAGGTTTTGGAAAAGACAAAAAAGCAAATTCTCCAAAAAGGAAGGCAGCCCTAAGAACACCTTGACTTTAGCTCAGTGGGACTGAGGTCACACTTTTGATCTACACAACCTCAAGGTAATAAATTTGTGTTGTAAAAAGTCATTAAGCTCAAGGTGAATTCTTATGGCAAAAATAGAAACTAATGTGGAAATTTTAAAATGGCATATTCAGTGACAAAAAGAAATAAAAGATGATTTCAGAAGTTTTAGAACAAACTAAAATGTCCTATTCCTAATTCCAAAAATGTGAGGGATCATCTTCTCCTTAGAAATATGCCCAGAGGTGGACAAGTGACACTGCCACTTCTTCAAATGCCACCCTTTGGCATTTTGCTTTAAAAGTGTCACAGAGTGCCCTGACTGGGCAGGCTAGACGTGGCAGCTCTGACCGAGCATCTGTGGCAGTGGCAGCTGTGGGAGCAGCAGGCAGAGCCCTGGAAATGAAGTGACTTGACGGGGAGTGTTTGCACATGGTCACCAGAGTCCGGCCGTGTTATCGTGAGGACGAGGCATGGCAGGCACACTCAGGGGGGAGAGCACAGCACCCCGGTGTGAGCTCAGGAGGAAGAGGTAGCAAAGCCAGCGGCGGTGACCCGAGCAGGTGGGAGAGGTGGCCCACAGTTGGATGTGCACCCCCCCACCCCTGGGCCCTGCAGCCAGAGGCCACAGGCCAGAGGAGGAATCAGCGCAGTGGAACGGAGAGCAGCTTGGCTGAAGCGCTGGCAGGGACCAGCAGAGAAGGACAGCCACTCTCTGTGGCCTCTGTTTGGGAGGCATGCAGGCCCACAGCTGTGAGAGCGACAGAAGGCCTCCGTGGCGAAAAGAGAAATTTCTCATTCCCCATGACAAGGGCAGGTCTCAACACAGACTTAAAGAATTAACAGGAGCAAGACAAGGTTCTATAAAATCTGAATGGAGATGTGATTTTTTTTTAAAACCAAGACACCCTTGAGGGTTGGTGTTTGTGAGGCCCGAGTGGAGGCTGAATGTGGCCTTGAGACCCCTGGCCCAGATGATGGAAGTGTGGAAAAGGTGGGGCACAGGGCCTGAGCTGCCCAACTCAGTCTCCGGTGCTTGGTCCAACACTGGGAACAGAGCATGGAGCGGGGTGCCTCCCTGCCCATCTGTCCCTGGGTGGAAAACCTCCGGAGTGCGAGGCCCACCTGCTTGGGATCCCAGGGCCGACCCTAGGCCCCTAGGCAGCTGAGTATAGCCCAATCAGGCCTTTCCATTTCCATCAAGAAGAGAGAGTGCGCAGACAGATCACATCCACACAATACAGAGAATGAAGCCAGACAACATAAAACAAAGCCTTGATTTAACCTCCTTCCAGCCTTCTCTTCCAGAAGAAATTTTAATGCATTATATGAGATTCAAGTTTAACCATTTGTTTCCTCCTTTCTCCAGCTGATAAGATTTCTATTAAGAAAAAGAAAGAAGTGCTAAGAGGGCAGTGAGGAAAAGGAGAGAGTGGGGTGTGGGGCCGAGGGAAGGCTAAAGGCTAGATAACCCACAAGCAGGATGACGGCTTCTGGAGGAGGGGGAAGCGAAAACACGTGCCTCCAGCAAAGGAGGCCATACGGTTCAGAGCCTCAGTAAGAGAGGAAACCGGTTCTGGAGCAGGAGTAGGGTGAGCTCAGGGCCCGGAGAACAGAGCCAGGGCCCCAGCACCTCACACAGTTCCTGGCACAAAGCGCCCCCCAGGCAGAGACGTCTCACATCCGTAAACTTGCGCTTCAAGTGGCTCAGTGCGTGCAGCTGTGTTGCCTGGGGCTCCCCCGCGCACTAGCTATGAGACTGACACGTGGCCTGGAGGCAGATGCGGTCAACCCCAGCAATAAAGCAGCATGAAAAATTCTGGGGTGAGGAAAACCAGAGTGTGGGAGCTGTAAGGCTCCTCCCTCTTGCCTTGTCCTGTGACGCCTTGATGACAGCTGATCCTCTGGGCTAAGAGCCTGGGAGAGTTCTGGGTACAGGCCAGAGGGACTCCCTGTGTACGTATGCACAGGCCTTTAAAACAGCTAAGATTTATTGTGGCTCTTAAGTGGCCCACACTAATGGCTGGGCATGGATAATGTCTTGGTTTAATTGGTTATTGTGAAAGCCGCTTGTTTCTACTGTGGAATCTCTTGTCCCTGCCTTTCGAGCGATCCCTCTCAGGCCTCCCAAATCAATAGAGCCCTCACTCAGGGCCACCCGAGAACCTGTGCTGGGCAGCCAGCGAGCAGGGCAAGCAGCCATCTGAGGATCGCTCAGACCCCGCCGGGCCCTAGACTCACACGCGCAGGGCCTGCTCCTGGGGACTTTACCCCTGGGATCTTGGGTGTGTTGCCACAGAAAGGGGAGCTAGGGATACCTCTGCCAATAAGTGACTCCTGAGAGGGTCTTCCCAACGTTAAGTTGCAGGGTGGAGATAGGAGTGACAAAGGAAGGCCGAAAGTGACCCCTTCTCGTTGAAGCAGAGCAAGCTCATTAAAGCCAAAGGGAGAGTCGCCCAGAACCAAAACAAGGCCCCAGGTGGGAGTGCCACCGAGAGAGAGGACAACCTTTGCAAAGGAAGGTGGTGTTTCTGTTTCTGAGAACAAAGAGCCTCCACGATCCTAATTCCTATTGTGGCATTTCTTTCCAAGGTCACCTTATCTTTTCTGAAGTCTGACTACATCTTTTGACCTTAAAAAAACGTTTGTTCTTATTCTGTCTTAAGGTGCATGAAATATCCTAACTGTGTGGTCCAAAAGCAGCTGTCTGAAAGCTGGGTGAGAGCTGAGCACAGTTTTGGGGTTATGTGTTTACATGGTGATCTCCCCTCCTTGAGTGCTGTGCAGCGGGTTTGGGGACTCGTCTGTGTGCCCCAGAGCCTGACATGGTTCCGCAGGGCATGGATGTTTTACTGATGTTGAATGAATACTCTCAGGAAGATTAAGGAGAGGAAAGCATTTAACTGTAAAGCTATATCTTATTGATTCATACATTTGTTATTTTTATGTCCTCTTCCTTCTGTGTATCCTATGTATAATAAAATGATTTCATGCAGAAGGAATTCAGAAAATCAAGCTTTTTGAAATATAAGTTACAGCATATTTTTCAGTAGGATCTGCTGTAACATATCTGAAGTTATAACAGTTAAAAACATAGCAATATGGAACACAAGCCTGACCAGTGTATCAAATGGGCTGGCTTCTTCTCTCTTCTGACGTAAAATTTATATAGGTGACCCTTGAACAATATGGGAGTTATGGGCACCAACCCCTGCACACAGTTGAAAATCTGCATATAACTTTTGACTTCCCAAAAACTTAACTACCAATAGCCTACTGTTGACCAGAAGTCTTACCAATGGCATTAAATAGCTGATTAACACATTTTGTATGTTATATGCATTATGCACTGTATGCTATCCATAAATAAGCTAGAGAAAAGAAAATGTTATTAAGAAAATTTTAAGGAAGAGAAAAAATCATTTGTGGTAGTGTCCTGTAGTTGTCAGAAAAAAATCAGTGTGTAAGAAGACACATGAAGTTCAAACCTGTGTATGGGATAAGCTCTATGTGTCAAGTCATCTCTGACTCATGTAGTTTTAGATGATTTCAGTTTCCAGGATTTGCTTTCTTGATTGATTCCAATATCTTTAATTCACTTTAATATTTTTAATTTGTGCTTTGGTCATTGTCTTTATTTTGTCCTGTCTCCTTGAAGTTGAACATCCTGAATGTGATATCAGTTGCTACTTCTCAGGGAGAGCATTACATTTGAGTTTGGTTAGGGTTCTTCTTACCAAATCATTTATTCCAGGGCTGATTTCTCCCAGAAGTAGCAGTGAAAGGACACCTGCCAAAGCCAGTGGTCTCCAAAATGGCCCTCACACGGCCCAGATTCCGTGAACTTTGGGGACAAAAAAGATAATAATACTTCTGTGTTGATTCATCTTAGCTCATACTTTTAACCTTATGTGTACTTTATAATGTAATACAGTAGCTTACTGATGTGTTGATATTGGTATATCATTTATAAAGAAGCATAGAATTCATGCTCAATTTTCTTACCAATAGGCATATGCAGTATGCTTGGAGAGGGACCTCTGCTTAAAAAAAAAAAAAAAAAAAAAAAAGTCTTATTTGTTTATTTGAGAGAGAGAAAGTGAGCAAGAGCAAATGAGAGAGCACAAGCAGGGGTAGGGACAGCAGCAGAGGGAGAAGCAGACTCCCAGCTGAGCAGGGAGCCCAATGAGGGGCTCCGTCCCAGGATTCCAAGATCACAACCTGAGCCCAAAGCAGTCACTTAACTGACTGAACCACCCAGGCACCCCAGAGGGACCTCTTCTTTAAGCATGGGTCCATGCTGATGGACAGTTTCTCTATCACCAGGGTTCATGTCTAATCAAAGGGGACAAAAAATTAGGTTCCCCCAGCTTAGTGTAGAAATTTTTTTTTTATCATTCCCGTTGCTGGAAAAATAGCTTAAGAATATGGAGATGTGGGGCAGCCCTTGTGGCTCAGTGGTTTAGCACCGCCTTCAGCCCAGAGCCAGATTCCAGAGACCCGGGATCAAGTCCCACATCGGGCTCCCTGCGTGGAGCCTGCTTCTCCCTCTGCCTGTGTCTCTGCCTCTCTCTCTCTCTCTCTCTATGTCTCTGATGAATAAATAAATAAAATCTTAAAAAAAAAAAAAAGGAAATGGAGATGTGTTCTCTGGCTCTATTATTTTTAAGATGACATTTTACTGGGGCACCTGGGTGGCTCAGTCGGTTAAGTGTCTGACCTTGGTTTCAGCTCAGATCATGATCTCAAGGGTATGGAGATCAAGCCCCACCTCAGCTCCAGGCTCAGCGGGGAGTCTGCTTGGGATTCTCTCTCTCTCTCCTTCTGCTCTTTTCTAACCAGCCCCCTGCTATCAAATAAACAAATCTTTAATCTTTAAAGGTAAAATAACATAAAATAAAATGGCATTTTACTCTGTACTTTCTCTCAAAAAAAAAAAAAAAAAAAAAAAAAGGCTCACGCCAGAGCCATCATTCTCCACCAGTGAGAACTCTCAATCATGCCTTTTGAGGTCAATGCCTAAGAAACCAAGGACAGAGGCTTATTCTTGGGCTGACTCCAACCCAGACTTTGCATTCAAATGTGGTATTAGATTTCTTGACTTCAAGGTCATGGCCAATAGGCAGTTCAGGTTTTTTTCACTGGTCCTCCCTGCCAAGAAAACTGATAATGTTCTCCATATCCTCTAGCAATCTATGTTGATTGTAGGAATGGGGTGTGGATTATATATTGTTGGGTACAATTTCCTCCCAGAATACAATGCATCTTCTTTTAGACATCCCAGGGAGATAATTTGGACATAATGAAGATCTATAGTAATCAGATAATTACTATCGATTGCTCTTTAGACGTCTTGATGAGGTAATTAGGGTGTACTGGAAAGAAGCTAGAACTGATTGATTGGCATGACTGTAATCTCAAAGATTTCTAATTATGTTTCTTTTCTTCTAATGGCTTATAAACAAACATCATTTTAGCTTTAGAATTTGTCAGGTGCCAGGTTCACTGGGAACATCAGCTTTCTCTATTATGCTAACTAGACACCGAACATGATCAACATAAGCTCATTATGCCTTGCTGCTGAAGCAGAAGAAACTGCAATTAACCCTCACTTTTCTTATTCGTCTTCATTTCCACATGGCTAGATTCTTGTCGAGGAACGGAGTGTGAAGTGTTCCACGAGGAACATGTGCAACTCTGGGTTGGGTAGGTCTGTATGGCTTATTGGGGACCCTCAGAGCCTGCTGAGCTGTAGGCACAGCAGAGCCAGGGAACAACATATGTGTCCTGGTAGCTGACTGACTGGTTGGGAATCGGCTGACTGTTCAGACTCCTGTCACAAGTAATAGCTACTCATCAGCCAGCAAGGTTGCATCCTCTCCATGTAAATATTCTGAAGCAGCTGGACCATGCCCGTCTCTCCACCAATGCGCTGTTACCTCATCTCGTCCATTAAACACTAATTAGAGGAATCCGTGTCTGAGACCATATTCCACATCATGCTAATATCTCCTACACCTTATAGGACCTTTCAGCAGCTTCATTATTCATAATAGTAGCCTGACTTAAATATGATGGATGCTAAGAACCACTAAGAAGTAGCTCGAAATGAGCTGTTTACATCTAATCAATGATGTTGGTAAGCTCTGCACTTACTGGGCTACATGTGCGTGGGTTAGAATTCATTCAACAAATGCAAAGCGGATGTATTTCTGGGTAGACAGCAATCTGGTTCCCATACTCACAGTTCTCCACTGTGATCCATCTGCGCGTGGTACTCCAGTAGGAGCCTAGTACAGGAATGACCTGGATGGGTGCCTGTTTTATGGAACCCCATGCTTCCAACTGAAATGTCACCAAAGAAGAAGATTGTGTTCTGCCTTTGTTTTAATCAAATCCATTATTTTCCTGAACCCTCAAAACAGAAAGAAGGAGGGAAGGAAGGAAGGAAGGAAGGAAGGAAGGAAGGAAGGAAGGAAGGGAGGGAGGCAGGCAGTGGGACTGGTCGGCCACAGATTGCCTACATATGTGTGTCGCTAAAACTTTTAAAGCATAACAGGAGCAAAGTGCCTAGGGATGGTTCTGATAATAAAGGAAGATCCGCATGTTTTGTTCATTGATAACTTATGGTTTGCTGCTGTTTGGATAATTGGGGCTATACTTGGAAATGCTTCGTTAACTCCCATTAGCTTGTTTGAGAAATGAAAGTATACTTAAAATTTGTCTTCGTGTTACATCTTTATAGTATAAGTAAAGTTACATAGCACAATTTTTAATCAGCCACAGTTCTTGAGAAATGAAGTCTTCTCTTCCAGATTTAATCTGAGTAATTGTTTAGTTCAGTATTTGGAGCTGATGAACCCTCCTAATCTGCATCAGTAGATTTTCCTCTAATGGGATATGTAATGAGTATATTTTACTTTAGTGTTTGATAATTAGGAAAATTGTACAATGAATAATTTTATGCAAAAATCATATTCTTTCTGTAGGTAAAGAAACTACAAAAAGTTGAAAAAATGCCCCAAATGCATTCCAAATCTTCACTTGTTGGCTGGTTTTGCCAAGTCCAAGACATGGATTTGTTTTCTGGTGATTTGCCCTTTTCCCTAAAAGTTCATTGAAAATCTACTTACTTTAATTGTTTATATTTCTACCTGTTTTTTCCTTTCATTTGGATTTCTTCTTGTTTGAGGTCCTGATCGTTATTTTCCAGGATTTGATTAAATCTTCCACTTACCCATGGGGAAATGCAGACTGTATGAATTTGCCTCAGAACATATGATGTAGATTGCTGAAAGAGAGTTAACGGTCAGGAGGATTGAGTCACGCACAAACTGGCAGACCCTTCAGTTGGAGGGTCTCCAGGCTGCAGAAGTGGGAGTCTGCACGAGTTAGTTGTGGTATGGGGGAGGTATGGTGAGGAAACGTACTCATTTGATGAGAAAGCCAGCCAGAGGAAGTAATACGATTCAGTAATTTACTTTTGACTTTGGGCATGTCATTGTAGGAAGTATTGCAGCTTGAGAGACAGATGGGAGGACAGCTCCTAGAAGAACCTAAGGCTCTTCATTTTAAAGGCAGCACCCACAACTTGCGCTTGTCGATTCATGATATCACCCATTCCCTCTGGAAAAGTAAATTGCTGGCAAAGTATCAGGTAAGGTTCCCAAGCTGAACCAAAGGGTTGGAGACAGTTCCAAAAAAGAAATCTAAAATTATTTAGACATAAGATATTCCTTTCCTTGAAATTAATTCTGGATCAGTACTTGTTTCTCCAAAATGGTGTAGAGCTATTTAGGATTTCTGAAAAATACTCTAGAATATTTGATAGTATTTTTTTTCTTAATTCTCCTTCAAATAATTGCACTGTTATTTTTTAATTTTTAGTAAAAGGACCTCCGAGTCCATTTCATTTTCAGAATAAATGCTAACACTGAATTGATAAAAGAAAAACAACCTCAAAAATGTTTTCATAAGGAAAAACAGAAGAACGGCGTTACCCCACATGTGACACAAATTAGACCTCAGCCTTGCTAGGAAGGTATCTTTACATTGAAAACTTGGAAGGAACACCAGTTTGGACATTGAAATAGTACCTAAAAATAAAATTTGATCAGGATTTTATTAGATAACAGCATAAAAACACTGCTCCAAAGTATCACTGCATGGACACATGGGAAAAGCAGAGGTGTTTCCAGGGGTTGTCACCCTGACCCCCAACCTCTCTGAGCCTGACCTCCCAGGAGGCTGTGGGATAGGATCTCCAACCTTGTACCCAGTCCCAAGAGATGCAGTCCACACTTAGATAAGCTTCATATCCCTCTCTACCTGCATGCAAATCCGATCCTATACCCAGCACTGCAGCTCCACTGGTTGTGACTTCCTGGTATAAGTCAGTGAACATTACTAAGAGTGAAGGAGGATTTTTTTCCAGCTCATTCTTAGTCTTGTATGTCTAGTACTTACACATAAATTGTAGGAAACAAATTTCTTAGCTTGCTAACTAACACCCTGGAGCTTTCACAAGGGGGTGCCTACCAGACTCTTCTGTATAACTCAGCACTTGGTAGAGGGATCAGGCTTTTGACTTTGCTATTAAATCTCTTCCTTTGCTTTCTTCTCTCCCTTATTTTGCAATCACCACAAAACCCCACAAATCTTACCCTTTTATGAACAGTATCCTTTGTGCAATCATAAAGGAAAATACTATTTTGATAACAATGATAATCTGATATTAGTTCAAGCCACGCCTGGCTGAATTGTTACCATCTGCCAGATACCCGTGCACTTTGATTTATCTCATCGGGTTTGATTAACCCCAGCAGGTCATGATTAGGTGCTCTTTTGCTTACTTTTTCACAGATAAGGAAAGTGAGGCCTGGGAAGGTTAACTTACCCCACAGCACCACATAAGCGAGGGAAGGATGTTCTCATTTGTACTGAATTCAGCTCCAGAGCCGCCTCTGTTCTTAACTACGATAGTAGTTTCTTTTTCTTCTTCTTTCTTTCTTTCTTTCTTTCTTTCTTTCTTTCTTCTTTCTTTCTTTCTTTCTTCTTTCTTTCTTTCTTTCTTTCTTTCTTTCTTTCTTTCTTCTTTCTTTCTTTCTTCTTTCTTCTTTCTTTCTTCTTTCTTTCTTCTTTCTTCCTTTCTTTCTTTTCTTTCTTCTTCTTCCTTCTTCTTTCTTTTTTCTTTCTTCTTTCTTTCTTTCTTTCTTTCTTTCTTTCTTTCTTCTTTCTTTCTTTCTTTCTTTCTCTTTCTTTCTTCTTTCTTTCTTTCTTTCTTTCTTTCTTTCTTTCTTTCTTTCTTTCTTCTTTCTTTCTTTCTTTCTTCTTTCTTTCTTTCTCCCTCCCTCCCTCCCTCCCTCCCTCCCTTCCTTCCTTCCTTCCTTCCTTCCTTCCTTCCTCTTTTTTTTCCTTTACTTTACTTTATGGAAACAAGATTCTGGGATGGGCTCATTAGAGGCTTGGTGCTTTTTAGGCCAAGGATTTTCTGCGGCAGCTAATCGGGCCCACGGTTACCCGCTTGCAGTGGGTTTTGGCTTTCCCCTGTCCTGTGCAAAGGGAGCGTACAGGCATGAAAGGGAGCTGGATCAGTGCTTTACCCTTTAGACTTTCTTTGCTTTTCTCCAGAACACCACGGCAGGGATTCCTTTTAATGAGCAATGACTGGAGTGTGTAGGTTTTATTTTGGGAATTTGCTAAACTTTTGAAAAATCGCATACAATGGCTTCTCTTGTAAACGATAGAGAAGTGGCAGACTGGTTAGCTATAGAGACACCGGAGGCTGACTCCCTGGGTTCATATCTCAGCTCCACCACTTACTAGCTGTGAGATTTGGGGTGGTGGTGGGGTGGTGGTGGTGGTGGTTTTAACATCTCCAGGCAGGCCTTGGCTTTCTCAAAAAGTAGGTTGGGATGTCCCCACTGCTAGGCTGTCATGAGTATTAATAGAATAATACTAAGAAAAGTACTCCTAAGAAAAGTACTTGGCAGTGTGGTATCTGAGAGTTGTTTTCAGCGTTAGTCCTTCATTGTGGTTTACATTGTTATATCCTCTAGGAAATTCCTTTTTATCATATCTGGAGTGGGTCGCAGAGAAACCTCCACTGCACGTTCACCCTGGAAAGATTTAGCCTGAACACAGTGGAGCTGGTTTGCAAACTCTGCGTGCGACAGGTGGAAGGAGAAGGGCAGATCTTCCAGCTACACTGCACCGTGTCAGAGGTAAGAAGCTCCTGCCTCGGAAACCAGGAGAGAGGGCAGCCCCGGTGGCTTGGCGGTTTGGCACCGCCCTCGGTCGGGGGCGTGACCCTGGAGACCCGGGATCGAGTCCCACGTTGGGCTCCCTGCACGGAGCCTGCTTCTCCAACTCTGCCTGTGACTCTGTGTCTCTCAATAAATAAATCAAATCTTTTAAAAAGAAAAGAAAAAAGAAACCAGGAGAGAGACTGACCTTGGGAAGGGGTGGGAGGGGGCGGGGAGGGTAAAGGTGTCTCAGCAGAGGCCATGTAGGAAGTCCTGAAACGCTTAGATGGGTCCTATTTATTAATAGGATAATATTTTTAGTGAACTCAGGGAGCTGGCTATATAGAAGAATATAATAGGAAATCCTTTTTGAAGAGTAAGGTCTTTTGTATTTTATGACATGAATCTAAGGTCACGTTGTAACTTTTTTACAGCAGACCCGAACTTCAGGCGTCAGGTAGACTGTAAGTGGCGCGTACGCGGCGTGGCTCGCCCCGAGCAGCCTCGGGGTGCCCGGTCCTCCCGTCCTCCTTGGGAACAGGGGAGCCCCTCCACAGGGAGGAACAAAGGGAAAGGGGCCAAATGGTCGGAAGGCAGCGCTTCCCGGGGCCTGGCCGAGCCCAGCTCCAGCCGCTGGCTGCGCCACCAGAGCCCAGGACTGTCCTATTTCAAAACTACGGCAGGACAGTCGATGAGTTCGAAGGCGACTTCCCCCTCGCGGTCTCACCACGGTGACACCAGGGTGACGAGTGAGATGCCCCCCGCCCCGTGTGGCTGCGCCCCACGTGTCCCCCAGCACCAGGCTCCGGGCCCAGCCCTCTTTCCCACAGCCGCCCAGCCCAGCCCAGCCGCGGCCACCACGTCCTGCTGCGGTTCCATGAGACTTTCGCCTCGTAAACAACTTTAGTCACAGACCCCGGTGACATTCATAAGGCAGGATCTCGGTGTCAGGGCGCCATGGCAACCGCCGGCCTCAGGCCCCAGGCGCAGGCCCTGTCTCCCAGGCGCACGGCACCACCCCTGCTGGCTCCGGAGGGTGTTTTCACTCTCCAAGCCCAGCAGGTCTGCAAAGTTCAATAACCCCCCAGCTCCAGTGACAACAAAGGCTGCGGGATTTTGGAGGGGGGCGAGGACGTCTGCTCCTTTGATGCCTGCTTTCTGTTCAGTGTGACCGACGGTTCGCTGTGTGATGAAAGCTGGGTGAGGCGAGGCCCGAGTGAAAGGGAGCTGTCCGGTCCCCGGTTAACACCCAGGCCCCAGCCCCAGCCCCAGCCCCCGCCCCCAGCCAGGGCCTCCCCCCCACCCCCCGCCCATCGCAGAGCCGACAGTTTTGCAAAGTGCCATCACAACTGAAGGACTTTCGTCCTTGTGCCAACGTAGAGGAAAGATGAGTTCTTTTGCAACTTGGTGGCAGAGAGGCCAGCCTCTGGTGCGTCTGTGGCAGAGGAACACATGTCACTGAGGGAAGGGCAGAAATGACTGGAGTCAGATGACTTTGGGGATTAGGGGGCACTCTGCTGCTTTTACTTCTGGGTCACTGAGCCCCACCGCTGTGGTTAGCATCTGAATGCGGGTGCGTGCAGCCCACAGAGGGGAACTGGGGACATGTGGGGCTGGGTACTGACGTAGAGGGGCAAGGCTCAGCTCTGAACAATTGATTCTGGAGAGCTCTGAGACCTGGATCCCCATCAAAAGCTCCGGGTAGGGGTATATTGTGACTGATAAAGCATAACCAAACAGAGAAAAGAGGCCATTTGTGGTTTCTTTCTCCTGCACAGGCCTCCTTCCTAGGGTCACAGGGCTAGCTGGCAGGTGGGCTGGGGTTGCAGTTCCAAAGTGCTGTCTTCCGAGAATGAGAATGAGCTGACTTGCCAGGAATGCGCTGCCCCCTCCCCAATTGCCCACCACTCAAGGCACTCACCAGCAGTCATTTATAAAGCCGTGGCCCTTGGCCCCTCCAGTCAAGAAGGACCTGTTGCCGCCCAGGGAGACCAGGCTGTGCTTGACATAGACCGCGGGGATGTCAGGGGTTGGCCAGTTGTTCCTCGCTGGGTGCTCTGGCCAGAGACTGCTTAACAAGAGACAAAGCCTTTAGTCTCACAGAGAAGGAGTCTACGAATGAAAATGTCTGAAGGAGTAAAAGTAGGGGCCCGAATGCATGCCCAAATGTAAATAATGAAAGGTTTTACTTTTCTTTATTTTTTTTAAAGAGGGATATGCGGGGAATAGTAACAGGGAAATTACCCATCAACATCCAGGGAAAAATCAGTGTAGAGAAGAGGAGGAAATTTAAAGTCTCTTCAGGCCTTCTACTTAGTTTCAGCTCTACACAGAGACCCATGGTAGGAAATTCCCAAATGGACAGTTCCACTGGGACATGAACTATCACCTCCCCATCCCGCCTCAGGTTCCTCATGGGTAAAATGAACTCTGGGTGTGTCATGAGAGACAAACAAGCGAATGTTAGTAGGTGCCCTGAACAGAACTTGGCTCCTGGCACATGCTCAGCTGCTGGTGGTCAGTACTGCTCCATTGATGCCGTTAGGATTCCGGAGTTCTTGAGTAAACTCTGCCTCGACCATCTGTGGCATCTGTCATCAAACTTTAGATTCCCTTTCTATCAAAATCATAAAACCTCAGTCAGCCACTAGAAAAAATAAAGGAGTGAAAAATAAATCTCAATAAGTAAATGAATAAATACTAGTTCCCAGAGTAAAGAAGGCAGCTTATCTTCCCGGTTTGGTTCATCACACCTTGCCTCAGTTCACAGCTTTGAACCCAGGAAAAGGTGGAACTTCGGGAGGCAGTCTGAGTCCTCTGCTTTATGAATAGATTCCCGGATAATAGTCACGATTATAGTTTCCCACATTTGCTAGACCTTACGACCGCGTTCTGTACACATTTTGTGCATGAAGAAGAATATTTAAAATGTGCAAGGTAACACCACTCTGCTGTACTCACCCCATCTACTTACTCTTCAGTTTTCTGTTACCTGTTTAAACAACCGTTAGGAAAATCTAGCTCTTTGGCGGTGACTTCCAGAAGAAGAGTCAGGCTACGGGAGCGGAAAGTTGGTTCTCCCACAGGGCGCCGAAAACGTGTGCTGTCGCCCACAGCAGCTGTTTGGCTAATGTTGAAAAATCATATGTTTAACTGAGGGAATCATGGCATCAGAGACAGATGGTACCGGTATTGTAAACGATTATTGCAATAAGTGTTCTGTGAGAGTAAACCCTACTCCTACCTGGAAGTGAAGGCAGAAGGAATAGCAACTGAAATTGTTAGATGAAATGGAAATGTCTATTTTTCTTTTACCTCTAAGCCTGTTGTTGGCCGTCTGATAAGAGAGACAAGAAATTATGCCCTCTTGGGCCTATTTCATCCACAGAGAAATAAATAGGCCCAGTAGCCAAGGCTGGTGACTCGGGCCTCGGAGGGTCACGTGAAAGTGGTGAAGGTTTTAACTCACTAGGAAAAGGACGGCAACGCGAATATGTGGCAGACCTTCCCGAGTGGCATGCCTGCCTTCATTTCAGGATTTGACAGTGAAAAGAGCCATATTATTAGTCACATTTACTTGGAAAGAAGCTCAACACACCGCTGGGCTTCTGTCAGGAGACGGCTTCAGACTCTTTCTATAGCAGGAAAAATATTTTCTCTCATTTCAACAAATATGAATTGAGGAGCTTCTCTGTGCAGGGCACTGGGCTGATATCATAGGAATTCTGAGGATGACAACAATACTTTAATCTTCAAGAAATCATAGGAATCAAAAGAAGTAGCATATAAGTAAGGCCAGCGTGCCTAGGGCAGAATGTGTGGGCCGGGAAAAGTGCTGCCAGAGGTCCCAGGTTGGTGGCTTTGGGTGGCTTTGCTCAGGGGAGGCATGAGGACACGTCTTTGGTCCAGACTTTGAAGGGTTTGCCCAAGAGAGATTAAGGGAAAAAGAACAATCAGAGGTATGGCCTTAAATAAAAGGCGCTTGGAACAGTCTGAGATGAGTTTGAGTCCTGTGCAGGCAACCCGAGGAAGGGATGGATCTGATTGCCAAGCAGTGGGGGGAGGAGGGAGCCGCCCCTCTACATCAGGCCGGGCTCCGTACTACACAGGCATCACCTCTGGAGCCTCCCACCAGCCGATGAGGCAGGCGGTGCAGATATCCCTCATGCCTGAGTAAAAGTGAGGACTCTGTGTGGTCGGAGGAGCATTTAACGGTTCTTAATGAGAGAGAGGGAGAGAGAGAAGGAGAAACATCAGTGTGGCACTTCAGGAAGAATTCGTCTGACAGACTGAGACCACAGGTAAGCCATAAGGAGATGTTGTGGTCACGAACAAGAAGAGTCTCTGGGGAACAAAGTCACAGCTACACAAAACAGACCCCTCAAAGTGCAAACTCAACCTTCCTTGCCATCAAGGGATGGTCACATTTGGGGATATGGTGGCTTTCCTTCTAGGCCCTGTTTTTACTGTCCACACAGGAAGAAGCATCTCAGCCTGGGTGATGGCACTAAGTTGTGGAAATACCATGTGATTTCTCCTCACCGCCACCTACTCAACCCCTTGCATACTTTTTCCCCCCAATACAAGTGCTGAAGGGCTTTGGTTCAGAAATCCCCAACATAAATCCGTTGATAAACACCACCACCTGCCCCCAGGTCACTCTTCTGGTCCCTTTAGTTTAAGCCCTGTGCCTGTGAGGTCAGAAGCCCTCTCTTCTCAGGGTCCTTTGGAAGGAGCTCCGCCAGGTTTGGGGAAAGATCTGTAGGCCGCTTCCCCATTCAGGGACTCCAACTCCCATTTACTACTAATGTGTTTTATTCCCACCAGTCCTTTACCTGGTATGTGCTGGAGCTAACACAGAGGAGCAAATGGGATCCTCAGAGTCTCAGTTTGCCAGTTTGGGGGTTTCGAGGCCAGATACCGTGATGACAGCCAACACCACCGTGTGTATTATGGCAAAGAATTTGTTTTGCTCTAATGTGCCCTCCAAGTCCTGATGGCCCCTATGCGGTGGGATTGCACAGGCCTAGCAGTGAGAGTTGGCAGCTGGCCCCAGGATACAGAGCATGCTGGGGACACAGACAGCGGTGATGCCTACGGCACAGGAGCAACCAGATTTGGGGGGCTCTGGGCAGTGGTGGCACTGACCCCCCCTGAGCTCAGCCCTCTGCACGACACCAGAGACTTCATGATGATTCAAAATGTATGTGGCTAGTTTATCCTGCAGCAACTACTTATGTACACCAAAGAGTTACCTGCTTTGAAAGAGAACGAGAGAGAGAGGGGAGGGGGGAAGATGACATTTAAAGTAGATAAAGTAGATTTTCTTTTATTGCTTTAAGAGTTCCCAGGCAACATTTGCTTTTGCTTTTCCAACCAGCAGAAGTGATCAGAAAATGATTAGAGGTTCTCCTGCAGATGAAATTCAGATTTTGCATTTGTGCTGTTTTATGAGCTGAAACTATTTTAAGAGCCAATTTATGGTTTTCTCTCCTAAAATTAGATTTAACAAAAATAAGGGTGTACAGCAATCGGAGGATGCCATTAGCGCTTGCCCTAAGGCAATCTACTGTGTTCATCATTTTCTTTAAAAAAATTAGTCTTAATTTGATACCATTTGGAGGAGAGCTGTGTTCCATCTGATTCAACAAAAGCAGAACTGACTCTTCTTCTGCAGAGGTTAGAGAGAGAATTTACTTGGGCATTTGCCCAGGGCATTCCCCTCTGGGTCAGACAGTTTCTAGAAACTCTGAACTTCCAGCCTTCTCTAATCTCAGATCTGTTCATTCTCAAAGAACTGCCCTTTTGAACATTTCTCCCCTCTCGAAATCTAAACCTTTAGGAGTATTGATAGTCCTCTCTCCTCTTTCATCCTGAAAAGGATGAGAGAAAAGCTGTTACCGTATCACACCAGAGCTTCCACCTCACCCGGTCCATAGCGAAACCTGTCCATCCAAGGCTATGCAAACTCAGCACAGAACGCACTTTTTCTTCTCAACCAGGTCACCACTTTCGGCCTGGGCGAAGGCCTTCTTACCAAGAGGAATAGCACTCATTTTCTTCTTATTGCTCAAAGCAAGGCATTGTATGGTTCAATAGAGATGGCTTTTGTCTTTGGAAATAATGCTGTGTTGTTTCTATGCCTGAACTACAGGAACCTACTGGCATCGACCTGCCTCTGTTGGACCCAGCGAGCACCATCACCACCATGACGGGACCCGGTGCTTTTAGCATCCCTCCCCCTATCCGGCAGAAGCTCTGTAGCAGCCTGGACGCTCCACAGACGAGAGGTCACGACTGGAGGATGCTGGCCCATAAGCTGAACCTGGACAGGTGGGTATGGCCAGGCTTCAGGACTGGTTTCCATTAGACATACAGCTCCGAGGCTGGTAACTGTTAGATTTAGGGCAGCATTCGTGTTTGGTTTAGTTTGGTTTGGTTTTCCTATCCATCCACTTACTTTTCATTCTGCAAACCTGTATGAAGCTTCTTTTTTTTTGGATCTTGCACCCTGGTCTTGCAAACACATTGTTGAGAATAGATATTCTGGGCTTATCTCACAAGGTAAGTATCGATCGACTTTTGTGATCCACTTTGCAAAGCTGATGGGCTAAATCCCCCTAAATTATATATCATTCACTTAGAGTGATTGTCTTTCCTCATCTCCTGCCCAGCAAGACCTAATGCTGGATGGTTAATTAACATGCTAATCACCGCATTGATACCGAGTTATAAGGACAGCTCAAGAGCCTCCTCTTTGTGGACTCTTGCCATCACTACCGAGCACAGGACATGGCATGACCTGTCAAAGATGATCAGAGCCTGAGCTGGAAAGAAAACATAAGTGTCTTGACTTCCTGTTTAGGATATGACCCATAGACATCTCATCTCTTAAATTATCTTACTCAGAGTTGAGGTTAACAAAGTTAAGCATCGCATCTCCTGTCCGGGGCTGATCTAATTAAGTGTGTGCTAGTTCTTTAGGACGGCTCACTGTAAACCACAGCTTCTCCTGGGGGACCAGATACTTTAAAAAGACAAATGGAGACACAGAAGGGTTTAGTACAAACTGCAGAGAAAACAGATCTGTAAATCTCACCACTCAGCACACTTTCCCGTTCCCAATTACAGGTACTTGAATTACTTTGCCACCAAATCCAGCCCAACTGGTGTAATCCTGGATCTCTGGGAAGCACAGAACTTCCCAGATGGAAACTTGAGCGTGCTGGCGGCTGTCCTGGAAGAAATGGGAAGACACGAAACAGTAGTGTCTTTAGCAGCAGAAGGGCAGTATTGACCCATGCTGGGACTGGAAACGCAAGATGGGAATGCACAGGGGGTCTGTGGCCGACCAGGGCATGGCCATTGAGAAGGAAATCCAGAGTAGACCTAGACCGATGAGTTTCACAGGCAAGACTGCAAGCAGGAGAGAGAAAGCAGACCCAACTGGTGACACACATGCCCACTACACTCGGACATCATCACAGGAGTTAAGAACAATTGTGTAAATTTGTACCTTGAATTTAGAAATCAACCTAATTTTCCTCTTAGTTGGGCTGTATGCTGTGTGGTACAGGATCTTACAGTTTCCTAGGAAACGCTTTTTATTGCTATCCAGGTATATGGATAAACTTTCTTAACAAACCCAATTTCTACAAACGTTGTTTACATCAAATTGGACAGGGATGCAGACACTGTCCATGGCTCGTTCTATTTTTGTTTAAATCATTTGAAGTTGAAGCTGTGGACGGTTTGTTGTGTCTATTTCAGATTAGTAATTTACTGAGAAATCACAGACTTTTGCTACAAATTGTGTGCATCAAGTGTCTCAGATAATCCTCCCATCGGTGTTCTGTTTCTAGAACTTGTAGAACCAGTGTTACTGTTTGTATCAGGGAAGTGGAGAATCTAAGCCTAAAGGAGAAAGAAGGAAGATTCCTTACTCGTTGAGGGTGCGATGGGCACCCTCTGGGAATAAAGCTGTAGCATTGCAGGGAAGACAGTGATTCATGGTCAGCCACACAAATAAGGATTTCTTCACCACATGTGTGTTTATAAGATGCAATTTGAAGTTTTTTTTTTTATTAAGGTATCATTATTATCATTATTATTATTGATGAGTATTTACAAGTATTCTAGTAAAAGGATTTTCTTTTAAATTCTGTTTTTCTTAGCAGTGCTGTTAGTATTTAGATATTGACTAGACCTTCCTCACCTTCTGACATAATCAGGTGGGTGTGGTCACCAATTTAATGAAACAGGCTTTGCTTCCTTGACCTTCTCTCTTTCTTGTATCCCTCTGCCCCAGAAACGAAGTCAATGCTTGCTGGCTTTGTCAGTCTCTTCTTTAAGCTGGCTCTGGCAAGGTCTTTTTCCTCCAAGTCTTGTTGTGGGAAGCGTTCTCTACTAAAGTTCACAAACTATTCTTAATATTGGTGTTCTGTGACCGCACACTGACTCCCCCTGGGGCAGTGTGCTCAGAGGAACAGCCTCTGAACTGGCAACTGGAAAACCAGTTCTCACTCTGGGTTTGTTATTGTCTAGGTGTGTTACCCCGGGAAAGTTCTCTAGCCTCCCTGAACCTCAGTTCTCTCACGTGTCAAATAGAGGGGGTGGAGGTAGTGGGTATTCTCTGGGTCCTAAAATGCTGGACTTCTACTGTGATGTCTCCAGTCTCATTCATCAATCCGAGGACCACCACGGGCTCTGATCTGGATCATTTAAAGAGTCCACTAGTCTCTTGCCCAGGCTACAATAGCCTTCTAAACAGTCTCAGCTTGAAAGAGGACGATTCTAACCTGTAACCTGTTTGTCAGGCTTTCAAGCCTTGTCTTTGTGCTGCTTGTCAAGAGACAGCATCCCTTTATGTTCATTTTCTTTTTTCTCTTGGAACCACTTGCCTTCCTGACTGATGGCAAATTATGTTCTGTTATTGTCTTAATCAAATTTTTTTAAATCAAAAAAAAAAAAAATTTAACTAGGAAGTAGTCCAAAGACTACTTTGTGTAAACTACGGCATTTCCTTAGAACTGTCACCGGCTCTTTGTTTTAACCTGGGGACTTAAATCATTCAGCAAGTGAGAAATAAAGGGTAGCCTTTATTATTTTATAAATAAAGGGTAGCCCAGTAGCCAAACCACAACTGAACAACAAGCACCCATGTGGATGAATCAGAACCTTCAAAACATGGCTGTGGTTGACTTTTGAGCTGGAGGGTTACAGGTTGCTGACCGCAGTTGAATTAGAAATCATTTTATATTTTTTCCTTCTTTACACATATGTTTTCTCTTCTGTTTTGGTGACTTCTTGATTTTCCCAAGACTCCTCCATCTTCATCATTGAGGAACTACTGATACTTTGGTATGGAGCCTCTTCTGTCACCCCTTTTGTTCCTTATCTTCTCTATTAGGCGTATATTCCATAACCTCTCTCTCTCAGGCCACGCCTGCACCATAAATATATGTTACACTAATGTTAAAGGAAGAGATTGCAGTAATAAACAATTTGGTGATGATGTTTGTACCGATGCATATTTGACCAAAAGATAGTAACACTGTATTCTACATAAAAAGATTTTTAAATAGATATTTTTAAGAGGAGGAGGAGGAAAGAGAGCGCTTGTTCATTACTTCAGTTTGAAATAATTTCTCAAGATTGCTTATCATTACTGGTTTGGGAGCTGTCATCTATGGAAATCAAGAATTAGAAATCTGAAGGATGCTCAAAGGAACTTCCATGCCTAGTGAAAAGGGAAGAGTGGTTAATTCCTTATAAGTGAGGTACTCATCTGTCATGGAACCTGTTATGCTCCCCATCAGGTGAATGGCAACTCCCTTACATACAACACATCCTTTATGTCAAATAATTTTCACTACGAATTCTGATTTCCTTCTCCTTTGGAGGAAAATAATAGCTGTTAGATTGCTCTCAAACTTAGAAGGTCCAGACCCAACAGTTCATTTCACAGAGAGCCACTTCATCATTCTTTGTGACATGTCCCACCTTTGATTCCTAGGGCTTCTATATAGCTTATGGGGAAGGACATGCTTACTTCATTTGGATGGGAGGGGAGGGTGGGGGGGGTGGAAAACCACCTATCACTTGTGCATGGTGCCATCTAGTGGTGCCCAACAAAATCTACCCTGAGTTTAACAATTTACTAAAAGTTGTTTGACAAAGGGAATTAATAGCTAAAGAGTCAACAGGACTTTATGACAGATAGATGTGGGTAAATTTTCACCTCAAATATACATTTTCTTATTGTCACAATTTTTTACTTAAATTACCCATAGCAAAATTACACTGAGGCGAGTATGTTATCAACTCCTTCACACACAATAGGTCTCAAGTTGGTTTTTGGTAATAGAAATGATAGAAATACATAAGTATCTGTATAAAACACTTTCTGAAGAGTTGTCATTTTGAACATTTACATTTTTGATTGGGCTCTATATGTTTTCAGTCTTCTTACTTTTAGTTCTCTAATATTTATTTTTGGAAATGTAAGAAAGCATTCACTTTGAAATGTTTTATAGATGCAAGTGAGAGAACTGTATCTAAGGAAGCAAGAATTGTAATTACTAATCCAGGACTAGAAAGAAGCTTCCTTTCTTCTGAGTTTGCCTGTCTAAGGGCAGAGGTTTCATCATATTTTCATTTTCTTCTCACCACATTCATTCAGTTTTCCTTAGAGTGATCTGGAAGGAATAGACATTAGATTCAGAATTGGTGACTGGACTCACGGTGATGACAAACATGTAACAGCTAACAGCCTTTTCACAAACTGTGTGGACACGAACCTGGATACTCACCTCCACTAAAAGGAAGAATCCCCATCCTCACATGATCAATATAAGCTCTTCCAAGGCAGGGCAACATTTTGGGTCAGGTATCCAATATTAAACTGTATGACCATTGCCCATTTTCATGTATGCAATTATTTTAGAGATTTTACTCTCTCAACTTTCAAACAGTAGAGCCATTCTTTAGGAAGAAGTCATGGAGTCTGAGTTTAGGACACTCTTGAAATTAGACATTTTGTGATTTTTTTTAAAGCTATTTCTCCTATAAGTTAGATACCTTCAAAGTAAGCATTCAGATGGTGGAATCCATTTTACTTCTGGAGAGGAGCAAACAAGGCTCTCATCTTATGTATCCCCATGCGTATCACTGTCAGGGCCACAGCAGCTATGCTTTTGGTCCATTTTTGTCAGCAGCATGTGAGGAAGGGAGCCAGTAAAGGTGATCACTAACTTCCCAGAATTCACAAGCCTTTGCCAGTATAAGGTCTGTCCCCATGGGGCCAAGCAAATAAAAACTATGTAAGGACCTGCAAAACGAGTGTAAAGAAAGTAGAAAAAGTTTACATGTTGAATTTTCAGTCTTCAAGTTGAATGTGAGCTTTAGCTTTTGCTGAGCAGTTGCTCTGGACAAGTTACCCGTTTCACACAGAGACCTCAGTGCAAGTCCAAGGCCAATGAGGGAAAGGATGACCATGCAAACAGCTGAAATGAAACTAGGTTTTATCCATCTTCTTTGAGAATAGACGAGCTTTTGTGATTCAGAATATTGTTGCTAAAAGCCAATTATTTGTAAAGATGATAGTGGTCAATGAGCATTAGATTTTATAGATCCGATAAGGCAAATATTTTTATTATTAATTATCTCAAGGTAATAAAACTTTTTTTACCTTCCGAGTGCCTCATGGGACCAACTATTACACTCTGGGTTTTTGTTTTTGTGAGTTTTTTTTTTTTTTAACCTTACTGAGCTAATGTTGACTAAAATCCTTAGATCTTTGCCTCTGTGCAATGAAGTGCTGTTTCTCTACCCTAAGAAACCTATTTGTATAATCTCTGGCTGTAATTATCACTTTGAAAGATTTCCCTTGCATCTGTAATGATTTTTTTTTTTTTTTTTTATGGAATAAGGCATAAGGGGAATAAATACATTGCAACCAATGTTAATGTAGACCTGTGACCCTACAGGTCAAGTTAGCCAAATGGAGTCATAGGTATTTCCAGAATTCATGCCTGAAACCTGCTATTTTTGAAAAGCAGGTAGATGACATTGTAGGTCACTGGATACATTTTCCCTGTGAGCTAGGACTGACAATTTACTTCCCGACCCATCAGAGTAATTGGCCCTGTGATCACTCCCATTGTCAGAAATCCAGCCTCTAAAAAAAAAAAAAAAAAAAAAAAAAAAAATCTGTCTTCAAAAGAGTTCACGGTTCCCCACTTTTCCAGTAGGCTTGTCTCCTCCCTGTATCAATTTTTGGTGGGATATTAATGATCTCCACTCAACCAAATGTAATATATGCCCCTAGACCTATTTTAGAGTGGTTGAGGGAGGCATCACCAGTACAAACCAACAGGAACTCTACAAGGGACCAGAACCATGCAACCCTAAGAGGCCGTTTCCCAGCTGGCTGTGTTCTGAGACTCTCGGGTATTGAAGAGTTCTTCCAGAATCACAAATTGGGAATCTCTGCACAACATCACAAGAGCTGTGGCCAACCAGTCATTGAGAACTAAACAAGGTAGCTGCCCCAAAATACAGTCAGCTGCCCACCAGCCAAAGAGTTTGCTGCTGTATACCAGCCTCTTCACTTGCCATTTCAGATTTGTGCCTCGGCGAAACTATAAGTTGCCGAAGACCATGAGACTTCGGGGTCCCTTATAAATATCTTCAAATTCTATGTGCCATCCTTCAATTCCAAAGATCTATTGGAATTGACACTATCAGAGCTGCTGTTGAACTTGATGGCACTGACCCGGAGGGGGGGAACCCTCATTTCTGGAGTGCAGAATGTGAACCGTAGGCAGGTGATCGCTGAGCAGTAGCCTAGGAGTCCATGAGCCCTGACCTGTGAACCTCAGCAGTATGGTGAGGCCACATCCAGGAATCACAACCTGAGCTATCTTCTACATGTTAAAACAAACCTGTCTTAGAACAGCTTTAAAAAGCAAGAAATCAAAAGCCAGTGGAAAATGCCTTTGCCTTTTTATATTCTTAAAGTCTCACGTGATGCCATCATAGGGGTATGAGTTCAAATGTGTACCCCTCCTGGCCTAGGGTGAAAAGAGGATGGCAGTCCGAACAAGTTGAGTGAGTGATTTGCATTCTCCCCTTCGCTCTTCCCTAGACCTGCCATTGGTGGTGGAGCCCTTGCCCCCTAGACAGAATGCATTTCAGCCCAATTGCAGGGAATATCATCACTGTGTGTGTGTGTGCGTGTGTGTGTGTGTTGGATGTCAGTGTTGGATGTGTCCACCGAGTTTAATGTTGAGCTGTAGCAAGTTGGTGACCTTCCTCTTTGCTCCTTCTCAAGAAGACAGGTAATGTTTGCCAGAGAGAGATCCCCAGGCGTCGGTGTCGAAGAGCCTGTGTCATCCACCTGCTGTTCCCTTTGGAACAGTTCAACTGCAGAAATGTCAGATTGAGATTTTGTGCTTTGTCACTTTTTTTCTTTTTTGAAACACGACAACACAACTTTGGCTTTTCAGATACGGAACACTTCTTTTGTTGTGGAGTTCCCTCTTGCTGTATCTTCTATGCAATTCCTTTTCAAGAAATTTCCTGGCGGAGGAGTGCTCTCCGGGCATCCCATCCGCCATGCCGCTGTGTGGTGGAGGTGAGGGATGCTAGCTCTGGGTGTGCCTCTTCTCTCTCCCTGCTGCCTCTCCCCATTTTTTCCTGCAGTCCCTCGGTTTGTAAATTGCCTGCATTTATTCTGTCAGCCAACATGTACAAAATGTAAGAAAGAATTTTTAAACAGGTAATAAATTATATTTATAAGCAACAGAGAGTGTTGCCTCCTTTGTTTCTCTCTTTTCTATGCCCAGTGTGGAGCCCAACTCGGGGCTTGAACTCGCAACCCTGAAATCAAGACCTCAGCTGAGATAGAGTTGGACACCTAACCAACTGAGCCACCTGGGCCCCCCTCCTGTTTCTTTATACCAACACTCCTCTGTGTGAAGAGTCACCCTGTGTCTCTTCAGTAGCGCAAAAAAAGCTCTTGGATTCTGCAAGGCTGGAAATCACAACCTCCCCTAGGGACCGGAGTCTAGAATGGGAGCTTCTCAAGCCTCTTTGCACACTGGAAGTAGCCTTAGAAACTATTAGTGCCTGACTCCCAGGCCCAGAGATTCTGATTTTCTAGATCCAGGGTGTGGTTGTTACGAGCATTTAATGCCCCCAGGTGATAGTGATGAGCAGTCAGTGGGGAGAACCAGAGTCTCGGAACAGCTGCATCAGAAGGCCCCTGGGAGCTTGTGGATAAAAAGAATATGAGGCCCTCCCCCTGAGAGATTGGCTTTTAAATGAAGTTTGCAAAGCACTGCACTGATAGGGAGGAAATGAAAGGTGAGCCCAGTAACCCTGCAGGCCCAGAGCTATAGCAAATGCCACCACACACATGCTCAGCTTGGCACAGGACCCCTGGTCACTCCTGGAGGTTGAGCAAGCAGAAGGCCCTGAGTGTGCAGCGGAGAGGGACTGCAAAACCCAAGCAGAATTTAAGGTGGCCCTTCCCTCAGTGAGACAACTACTTGGAGAAGTGCCCTTGGATGGACCGCAACCTGCCCACCCCTGCTCAGGTGTGACCACAGGAGTGGGTGGCAATCATATCAACGCTGAGAAACCGCCCCCTCCTGAGGGCTGGGAGAAGGTGACTCCAGACGGACTTAAAGTGAGGGTCACAAATGTTTGTCAGTCCTAGGGAAATGGTGACAATACGTAAACCAGATCCTGTGGCTAGAGAATTCAACTTCATCAAAAAAGATGAAAATATAATTGAAGAACCAAACAGTACTTCATAAAGAGCACGGGGTGGCACAGACTCCCCCCTACTACCCACTGACCCCTACTTTGGAGCTTTGGTAGCTGGGATCTCTGTTGGGAAAGTCAAACCTAGAAGAGTTTCCAAACAGGTCAGTGCGGGCACTGAGACCCTACCTGGGTCAGGGTCACTAGGGAGCTCTGAGGCCTGGCCTCCTGCTGTGTGGGGCCTTCTCTGCCATCATAGGGGCACCAGGCAGAGAATGTTCCTCAGTCCCAGAGGTCTCTGCAGCTGAATTATTATGAGAACCTAGAGTAGATATGACTTTCCAGAAACAAAAGTCCTTCTGAGAATGGGGTCATCTGTATGTCGCTGTTGTGACTAGAAAAAAAAAAATAAAAACCTTAGAAAATGACCTGTGTCAAGAGAAGACTGTTCTCCTCAGCTGGGATGTATTATCCATCTGCCTTGAAGTCCTATGAACGCCCACAGCGTACAGAACTGGGGCGTAGGGAGGGTAGAAGAAGTGTGCTTGCAGCAAAGTGTGACTTCTTCCAACCATCGCTAGCTTTATACCCTGTTGAACTATTATCAGTAGGGAAAAGCAATATTTAGGGGCACCTGCAGCGTGCTTGGAGTGGGGCCTTCACATACTCGTCTCATTTGTTCCCCCTAAGAGCCCTATGTGATGGGTATTTTTATCCCGTTTCAGGGGAGAAAATGGTGCTCAGACTGTGTACTTCCACAGAAGTGAGAAAGTGAAAACCATGGAATGTGAGCCAAGTTGATCTGAATCCCAGTGCTGGGTTGAGTTATCTTGGCACAAGCGCAACTGGCTAAACACAGCCAATCACATGACAACTCCTGAGTCCCCGGGAACTAAGATGCAAGCCTTTCTAGGCTCTCTGTGCCCAAACAATTCTGGGTTTCCTCTTTCCTGATCCAGTCTCCAACAGATCTCCTCGCAACTTAACTTTTTACCCTGCCTTCCAAGATTCACACTCCATGAAGAGATCACCTAACACTTCCCCTCACCCTTGGCAGAGGGCTTTCTCTTGACACCGTTTCCAGGGCAACAGCATAGCCTCAGTCCTCCGTACCCACACACTTCACAGCTGGGAGGAGAGTCGGGGTCTTTCTCCTACCGTCCTGCTGCTTACAGACCGCTGGCCTTGCGTGGAACCCACTGCTTTGCGTTTTGGCCCATCAGGCCTGCTGGGCCCCAGTCTCTACTCTGCCCTCACAGACTGCCCCATTTCCCCCGCAGCCCTAGAGAACTTGGCCGTGCCATGTTCCTTTCTTTAGGATCCCACCCTCCTTGGGACCTCCAGGATCCACAAAGATGGATCCCCAGCCCTGACTTCTGTGTTCCTCTTCCATTACGGATAATCTCATCCATTACCGAAATCCTCCCTCCTGGGATCACACCCTCCCACCTGTCCTGAGCCTCCCTGCTCCACCCCCACCCCCAAAGCGTGATGTGGGCTACAGCCCCCTTCTCAGTCAACCCCAGCAGGGCTCTTTGTGCTTAGACCCGGTTTCTTTCAACCCACCAGCTGCCTCCACTTCAATCCCTACCCGACTCTGGGCTACGTCGGCCATCTCCCAGATGATGGTGAGCCGTGTTTTGCGTGATCCATTGCTGCACAGGCCTGAAAACCCTCAACCCTGAATGAATCCATCTGGGGCGGTCTTGATGCCTACATTTTGGGAGCTGACAGAAAGGTGGCCCTATGACTTTGTACTAAGAGCTAATCTTTAGGAGCAGCGGAGTGCTGACTTCATGCCGGATGCATGGATTATTTTGTCTTCAGAGGCGCTCCATGCCTCAGATGTTGACATTATTCTCACCATCTAGGGACATAAATGGAGTCTTTGAGAGGCGTACATTGGCCTACTGTCACACAACTGAGGGGATGAGAGAGGCTCCACACGGGCTCCACACAGGCCATACTCTTGGCCACACAGTTGGTCTCATCAGCGAACCAGGCCCTCGGCACCACCCACAACCCTCTGTGTCCCTTCTCTCAGACCACTGACTTCCCTGCCTTTCCTCTCACTCTCAAGACAGCTGTGCCTCCTAACTACAGCGAAATGAGAAGCCACCAGGCTATTTCTCTTGCTCTCCCACCACCAAACATACAAACTTACCTGTACCGCTCCCTTTCATGACTGCCTTCCTGCTGGTTACAAATGGGAAATTTTCAATGACGGGGAGAAAGGCGCTACTATAAGATAACAGACATGTTCTTTCCAGGGGGAGAAAGAAACCGTTTTATTTCGGGGAATGTTAAAACAAAGCCATATACAATTTGTAACAAATACAATTGTTTGTTCCCTAGTCCTGAATAATTACAGTATATACAAATTCAATAAGGCACTGGTTCCCCAAAAGAACACAAATGAATCTTCTTTTGAAACAGACAAGACAACAAAACCCCTTATATATTGCCAATTTTTCTCCAAAAAAATATGGCATTGTTTTTTGTTTTGTTTTACAAGAGGAATCATAATTGCTAAATTAAATCACTTCTGATACCACTTCTTTCATTCCCACTGCTATGTGACTGGGTTTTCTATGGAGATACAACTCCAGGACTATTCAAGTTTAAAAATTAGGCTCCTTTCAGTGCCTTTCCGCTCACAAACAGAAGAACCAGAACAGACCAACAACATAAAGCACCGTCACTTTGAATGAATATGCATGACTCTTAGGAGCATGAAATTCTGTCATTATTGAGTATTTCCTATACCTGACCACACAACAATCGAAATGTGTCGAAGGGTTCCCTGTAAATAAAATCTCGGCATGTTTTCTAAGAAGCTTTATGTTTTAAGAATAAAAAGAACGGTCACGAGTGACCTCTGAACGGTGCTGTGTGGGAGGTCAGAGGCCTGTCTCCTCATACACAAGGTTCATAGCACTGTCACTTGTGACTTAACCAACTACACACTTTCATAAATAAATATTATGTTTCATTTAGTACTTTATCATCCATAATAGTTTATCTCTAATCCACATAATGGAGTTGTGCCAGACCCCAAACTGAACATAATATTTATATATACATATATACTTATATAATATATACACACATACATAAACTATAGACCTGAACATCTTAGCAGACACAACTTATATTAGCTGACGACTGATATTCTCGGATTCCCTTGAACGGGAGGGAGTGATTAGGAGAAAATCTTAAGTCTTGGAAATAGTCCTGAAAGGAAGCCATTGACTACATTAACTTCCAGGTTCCCCCTTATCCTATTGAAAGACAAAACAAAAAATTAAAATTCACTTCTGAGCTACTAAAAATTTAAAAACCGACAAGGATTATTTGGAAGTGAGTAGGTCGTATCTTTTAAAAGCAGTTTAGTATTCCTTATGTAAGGAGGATTTGGGTAAAATACAGAGAAAACTCTACTCATAAATAAATTTCTACCTCATTGAAAGACTAATAACTAGGTGGATCTTTTTTAATATCTCAAGAATGATTTTTAAATGTTCATGGTAAATCAGATTGAGAATTAGAAAGTAAGCTACAGATTTTTCCAAAACAACTAAAAATATAGAAGAAATTTGGACACTATTTTAATTTCTTCCCATTCTTCCTTCATTGGAACCAACACCTCTCTAAAACTCTAGTTTATTTTCAAATCATCACCTCCCCACAAGATATTCTGATTTGAAGTTATCTCTACATAAAAATTTACTAAAAAGAACACAAATTTTTATCAAAGTGGTAAGCAAGCCCAACCTCTCTTAAATTTAGGGAAAACCAAGGAACACAAACACGTTCCCACTTAACTGGTGTCTATGTTTACTTATTTGTTTGTAGATTATCTAATTAGAGGCACTGAAACTTCTGTCCATGGCTCAGGTGATTATCACACGTAGTTCTACGCACATATTCCCTGCTAAGCTATCACAGAGAATACCATTGGACACAAGGGAAATGAACGTTTGTTTACACTGCTTTTCAGGTGATTTGATTACGTGTATATTTGGAAACACCTGTTTTTGATCTTTGAAAAACAGAAATTTTGTTCCTTTTCAAGGGTTAAGAAAAATCTGCAGTGTTCTGATTACAGGTATATTTGAAAACAGCTGTTTTTGATCTTTGAAAAACAGGTATTTTGTTCCTTTTTCAAGGGTTGAGAAAAATCTTTCCTTGTTACAAACAAAAAATACAGCTATGAAGCACTAGGAAGTAAATGCTTAGAATGGACAACATCGGTTCTCCTTCTGTTCTCCCAAACCGTGCACACAGCTCACAGCCACTCTGTGCTCTAAGATGTTTTCAGGATGAACAAGCCACCAGCTGCAAGCCTCCTTCAGAAGTAAGGAGAATATTTTCTCATTTTTCAGCTGTCATATTTTCAAAACCCCTTCATCCTTCAGGCACCAAGTGGTGAAAATGTGTTATAAAACACCGCCCCCTGGAGTATTCTGGAAGGAACGTCGTTTTTAAAAAGACCAAGGAGAAGTACTTCCCAATTCTTCCTAAACACTACAGAATTACTAAGAAACAGAAGAAATAAAGTAAGGAAATATAATGAATACAGTTGAGAGGGGTGTGCACAGTCTTGAGCTTTATGTTCCTGTTGCTAAGGAATATTGGCTCTGTCAATGATTTGACTCACGTTTCTCAAAGTTAAAACCCCACAGAATTGGGTAGGTGAGGAGATGTTTTGCACAAGTGCCACAGAGAAGAAAAAAATAAATAAATTAAAAAGTGAACTGAACATCACGAGAATAAACTAAATTGAGTCAGCACTCCTCTAAGATGTGAAATTATCATTTAAGATGTACATGCTCCATCCATATCTATTTTAGAATAATAAATCACAGCAGCCATAAGATTTTGTGGCCTCCACTAGCTCCTTCTGCTGTCCCACCTGGAGGTTATACTTATATTTTCAAATTAAAATTTAGTTAAATTAACCTGGCATGCTTTCTCTCCTCTTCACTCAGACACAAAAGAGACAGACAATTACCAAAAGAAACTGTCCTTATCTATACAAAATAAGGTATGCATACCTTCTCCTCAGTGCTTCTGAGACTGGCTCTTCTGCATATATAAGAAACAGGCCATTTGCACCCCTAACCTCATCCTCTATCCTACTGCCATTTTTCTTACGACACAGGAGCAAATGATCTCTATTTTAAAGGGCCTTGTTTTCAACACAACTGATGGCAATTTTATTTACTATTGATCCTTTCATTTGAGAGATCAAAAACATGCATGGGTCAATTCTCCGCACATAAAAACACCTTTGTCTGTGTTTAATGAAAAGGAAAGAATTTCACCATGACAGAAATGCCTTAAAAGAATCAGAAACACAAAGTGGTTCTGAAGAATACCATCGACACTTACTACTTCTAACAGAGTCACATAAAACCTTCATTTGTTCCATATCGTCTGAAGCTACAAAAGGTTACCTGAAGGAATCCCAAAATGTGATCCCAGACAGGTGGTATTTGTACCCAGGTGCATTCACATTGCTGTGGCGGCCCCTAAATGCAGGGCTGGCCAAAGTGGTCTGGGGAGGCAGAAGCGGGGAGACTCTCAGATGAGTTCCACTCTGTGTGCTCCAACTTCACAGACTGTCTTTTGGTTTGCAGAGTGCAACAAAATTTTACTAATGGAAAAAGATATTTTAAAATTTACCTTCCAGCAGAATTTCTGGAAAGAACTTTTGTTGTCATCATTTAAACTATAATAGTATAAACCTTAAAACATCTACATTATTTGTTCTATTTTGGCAAAATTAAAGTATCTTTTGGAAAAAAAAAAAAAGGCAATCCCAAAATACAGGGCTTTCTTAGAAAGCAACATGCATCATGTATCACGAACAAGTTACCCAAGCGTTTCCTCCCTCCTACAGACAGACACGATGAGAACGTGTCTCTGGAAACTTCTCTTTGTCCAGGCTGCTCCCTGAGAGGTGAGGCTGAACCCACTAGGAAGCAGGATGGTATTCAAGGCTTATACTGTGGATGCTTCTGGAACATCTTTTGCTCTTCCCACAAACAGGAGAGTATCTACTGGCTTTCTCCAGAGATGCGTGTTTCTTCCCCTCACATTAGAGTTTAATGTCCTGGGACTCGGACATCTTGGCTAGTGTTTTCTTAACACGCAGGGCTGTCAGTCTTGATGCAGGATTGTGAGCCCAGCATTCCATCATGAGTTTTCCCATCTGCCTCAGACACTGTGGGAAGGGAATGGAAAACAGAGTTACACTAGAGAAATGGATTATCTACACGGTTGCTGCTGGAGATACATGGCTGCTAGCATGGGATCTCTGAAGTTCGAATATATTTTTAAAAGAGACTCCTAAAACCATGCAGATAAAATTCCATAAAAATTCTTTTTTAATGCAAATCCTAAATGACTAAAACAGATTTTCATGTCTTCCTTATGACAGTAGCAAGCAGGTGGCTTTTGCTGATTGCAGAAGAGTGTCTTTGAAGTCGGTATTAAACAAATACAAAAATACCCAGGGAGTCTGTATTCCACTCCACACTCCTACATTGTTTATAACATTTGATAAGCTTAAATCTTTTATCTAATTCCATACTATTCAAACAAACATGGTTATTCCTAAATCACAGCTGTCTTCTACAATAATAGCATCGCACGGTACCATTTAACAAGATTAATGACCTGTGCACAGCCTCGCTAAAACTTTCTCCTGTGTTCTCCTGTGCTACATCAATTATTGGTCTTCCTGTGGAAGAGCACAATTTCACTTCATTAGAAATCCTCAGTGAAGGGATTCTGAGTAATACCAATGCCCATAACCACCTTCAAAATAATATAATTCCAGCATCTCACAAAGTTTTCTGCATAGCTCATTGGAAAAACATATGCATTATTTAGCATTTCAGTTAACGAGACACAAAACCAATGAACCAAAGGTTATTTTTAAATGCATTTAACATTAAAGAATTAGCTTATCAACGGTGCTCTTTCCACTTGTTTGCATTGGCTCTGGCACATGTTTGATGAGGTGGGTTTTGGGGGGTTTGTTTTTTATCCTGGGACGCTTCAAATTCATCTCTGAATGTCCCAGCGTGCCAGAGCCCTCCAGGACTTGGTGAGTTTGCAAGCTAGGAGGATGGACGGGCAGGATGCGGAGGTGGAGATGAGACAAGAAAGGTAATCCCCTGCCCCAACTCATTTCTTCCTTCTGAACAGCCCCTTTTCAGTTTAGGTTTCACCTCTGTACCCTTAGAGCCAGGCTGAATATGGATTTCTTCAAAGCACATCCCATCATCCCTATTCACAAAGATCCATGGCACAGTCAGGCAGCTCAACTATACCCCTCTCCCTTCTATGTAAAGAAAACTGGATTCTGCAGATGCCTATCTTTTCTCTCATCGAGATGAGAGAATGTTGGATGCTGGTCTGTCATGGAGAAAATTCACGATGCTTTAAAGACACACACAGAGAAATAATATCCTTTATGCAAACGTCAGGACATCACAAATAAATGAAACAGTGTTACCTATTGTACAGGCTAAGTGGTAACCCACCCAATATACTTTAGAAGTAGCAAACTCAAATTGGAAAAAAGGAAGAGACAAATTAACATATTACACTTAGCACCATATCAACGACTGCAGGGAAGCTCCATTACCACCACCATCAAAACAAAGGAGGAGGATTACTGTAATGAATATCTGGAATCTTGGCAAAGAGCGTAAAGTCTGTTTAGAAATTGGCCATAGCCACATGGTTAGGTCAAAGCTTACCTCATCACTACTCCATCGGTTGGGGAACGAGGGACGTAGCTTTTTGATGCAAACGATCTCTCTCATGTCCTCATAAGAAGGATCACTGGGCACTAGGTCATGATAGGGAAGCTGGTATTCTTCGACTATACCTGAAAATAGGGGTTGTTTTTAAATTATTATTACTATCGATATTTTCTGTGAGGTGGAAATAAAAGTCTAATACACAAACTATTCTCAAAGAAAAGTTCTATCAGTACTCAAGCTCAGGCTAGGAAACTGCAAAATAAAGTCTTGAAAAAAAATATGCCCAAATGTCACTTAATCTAATTAAAAATATAAATAGAAAACCTGATGAAACATATTATTACAGGTTTTCAAACCTTTTTTCTAATTTCCCAAAGCTAAGTAAAACAAGTATCTCAAATTTATTTCCAATTTTATAAAACGTGTTGTATGCCAAATTTTAAAAAAAAATCTACATTAAATCTCAATGCAAATTTGGCAGACACATCCCAAACTCATACTGCATAATATGTGACTGTTTCTATTACTGCAATATGAGATTATGAATCTCATAATAAATTTGGCAGTGTATCCTACTTGAACAAAATGTGAGATTTACATTTTTTCCTGCTTAATCATAAGAATGCATCTTTCCACATTTAAAATTTTTAAAATTAAAAAAAAAAAAAATAAAAATAAAATAAAATAAAATAAAATTTTTAAAATTTTACACACCTAAAAATATTAACTATGATTTTTTTAGGTGCAAGAGCTGTCTGACTTTTACCATTTTCTTCATTAAATTTTCTGTATTTCACCAAACTTTCTACAAATAATACATTATTATTAGAAAAAATAGTTTTTTTTAAAAAAAAAGATTTTATTTATTTAATCATGAGAGACACAGAGAGGCAGAGACACAGGCAGAGGGAGAAGCAGTTTCCATGCAGGGTGCCCGATGTGGGACTCGATCCCGGGACCCCAGGTCACACCCTGAGCCGAAGGCAGACGCTCAACAGCTAAGCCACACAGGCATCCCCCCCACCCCAAAAAAATAGGTATTGTTGAAAGAAAGGTTGAGATACAAGTCTATGTCATCTTAGGAAAATGGCCCTTATCATGACAAACTCCATCTCATTTTCCCTAGTATCTATTCTACCTTATTCCTTTTGTCCTTTGGAAAAGTAGCCTGCTTAGATCTTCTTTGCAACCCTATCTGATTTACTCCTCACAATAATTTTTTTTTTAATTTTTTTATTTATTCATGATAGGCACACAGTGAGAGAGAGAGAGGCAGAGACACAGGCAGAGGGAGAAGCAGGCTCCATGCACCGGGAGCCCGACATGGGACTCGATCCCGGATCTCCAGGATCGCGCCCTGGGCCAAAGGCAGGCGCCAAACCGCTGCGCCACCCAGGGATCCCTACTCCTCACAATAATTATAAGCAGCATCTGTCCTAATAGAATGCCACTCTGAACAATCTCTCTGGAGCACCTTTCTTCCCTATCCAAAATCATCTATTATAGAAATGTTATTGCTTCTTATCTGAACAAGATGATACTACCAAGTTGGCAGATTTTATCCAGCACATCATTAAATTCGCTGGGGTTTACTCTGACAAAATCTGGAGTCTATATTACACCCTTTCTTGCAAACTCAATCCCATATATAAAGGACCAGAAGGCTGAAAAGTTTCTTCAGACCATTCCCACTCACCATTGTTCTGTCTCTCATGAGACCACAGGGCATAATTATATGTATCTATGTTAATAGTTCCTTCCATTGTGTACCGATTCTATAGGAGATACTAAAGGCACAGGGCCTAACCCATGGGGGATGCTCACTTCATTTGAGTTCTTCCTCCCTTTCTAATTCTCAAGACAACAGCTCTGGAGACACCTGGAGAGCAAGGACCATGTCTAATTTATTCCTCTCATATTTTCCTCAGTGCCTACTGTTGGTGCCATTACCTGGCTAAATTGATATATCATGGTGGGGTGGGTGTATACATTACAACAGACACAGAGCCAATCACATAAAGTTCTGAATTAATCAAAATCTATCACTAAACTATAGACCTTACTTCTTTCTCCTTATTATGCATTAAGTTATCAAAATTCCCATAGTGGCTGCCATTTAATTGTTGTCTGAAACCTCAGGAATCCTTTTTTTTTTTTCCCTCAAAGTTTAGAAGATCTACATCCAGATGTAACTACTTCATCCAAAAGTACCTAGACTAGAAAGACAAGCCCAAAACTTCCAACATCTTCATAAAGGAATATGTTGGAGAATAGAATTTTGTGTGTTTTGCCTTTCTGGAAAGAGAAACCACACTTGCTTGTTAGGAGCCTGGTACATACCAGGCAAGGCGGTAAGTGTACTGTACAACTTATCTTACTAAATTCTTATAAACATGTTTCTGAGACAGCATTATTATCCATGTTATCCAGATGAGAAAACCTGGTTCTGAAGGATTCACTCACTTGTCCAAGGCCATACAGTTGGTATGGGGCAGAGCTGGGACTCTAACATCTCTGACAAACACATACCAATCTCATAAGGAGATAAGGCAACACCTTAGTACCTCTCAAATCCTGTGTGTGTGTGTGTGTGTGTGTGTGTGTGTGTGTGTCTGAGGTTGGCTTGTTTTTGAGTGAAGAATCATTTCTCCTGTATTCTGACCTGCAGGCTTTCCAAATATAGGTATCTTGTGGCCCTATTTGCTTTAGGTGTTCAGGAAAACATAATCAGAAAAGTAATCTTGCACTCCACTACTCCTTCAACTGCTATACACTTATCATGAGTGTAAGTGAGCATATTATTCAAAACTAGGCTCATTCCCTCTTGACAAAACATGAAACAAGGCACAATTAGTTAATTTATATCTTGGTTAGCTCTTTTCTTCTTCATAGATGATGGAAGATTTATTCGCTATCTGGTTAGGAAACATTTCTCATGTTAACTTTCCTTTTGGAGTTCTCTCACTTTAGAGGAAATGTGTTCTATTTTAAATTAAGCTTAGAATAGGCTCAGAGTTCCCCAAGTGATTAGAAGGCATTGTGTCATTGCAGCATGATCTGAGTATAAATTCCTGTTGATTAACTGTCTCTCCTCCCTATATAAGTATGAATCTAAATATAAGTTAAGCCTCTACCAACCAAAATGAAAATTTTAAGTAAGAGCTAAGATATACTGAATGCTATTTATGTACCAGGAAGTTTTAATTCTCTTTAATCCACCTCCTTCTTAAGAATTAGAACAAAGCTGAGTAACTTGTCAGAGGTTCATGGATAATAAATGGCAGGTCCAAGAATGCAGTCGCTAAGCTTTCAGAACCTTGGGCAAGCTCAATATTTCACAAAAGTGAGTTTAAACTGGCCATGATAAACAGCAGCAGCAGCAGCAGTGTGGGTTCTAGCCAAGCACTGCCATGAGTATAACCATAAACAGGGTACTTGACGCTGAAGGCCTAAGATTCAGCTTCTCACCTAAAAACTGTTGGCATCTATTTAAAGACAGATGATGCAGCAGTAAACAAATACTATGAGCAATAATAATGCCTCTGAATATTTAATATCTTCTGATGTAGTCTTACTAGGAAATCCTTGTTTGCAAGAAAATTATCATGACCAGTGGTAATATTCTTGATGCTTTCATTTCCTTTTGAAAAAAAAAAAAAAAAAAACACCTGATGTTTCAAACTACTTGTGAAGAAGAAATACAGAAAGTCAAGTGGAGCAGAGGGTAAAGAATGGGTATCTCACCCCACAATTCTGGCTCTATCTTAATCTGCAGAGAGGAAGCCACAGTGAGTGGGGCATCAGAGCTGGGGATAGGGCCCAGCAGGTTGGTGAGAAGCAGCCAGAAGGAAGCAAAGATAATTCTAAGTTGTTAAATACTGTTTCCTGGGAGGACTGTGATTGCATCAACAGAAATAAGGTAGAAAATAAAAGAAAATCTGATGTTGTGGACACTGATTTCTGATCAGGAAGCAAGGATCTGTAGTAGATCCCACAGTATCATGGTTACTTACCTCCGGATACACATCTCCTAGCGACCTCCCAGAGGATGAGTCCAAAACTATACATGTCGGCCATAATGTAAGACTGAAAGTGATTTCTGTTTAAGCTCTCATCCAACACTTCCGGAGGCATATAGCGTTTGGTGCCAACTCGGGTGTTGGGTGGTATGTCAACTTCATTTGTATCACTGAGGAAAAAGCAAAGCACTATAGGCAATGAAAAGGTTCAACACACGACAAATCGAAGTGATTTCCGAGCCAGGGTTTTAGGTAAAGGGAGGAAGGGATATCTTTTCAGGGAATAACATTTCCCTGCAAAATATCTCTTGCCAACAGTTACATTACGTATGCACGGGTAAAAACCCAGGGAAGAGGGCAAAGGGACTCTGCAACATACAAGGCTGCATTGACACTGGATCAATCGTAAACTCTAAATCATTGCTAGGTACCTATTAAATGTCTATGAAACACCTTCTTCCCCTTCACATTTCAATAGCTTGGCTCTTAAAACTGGCATGAGGACATGCCAAGGTGGTTTGTTTAAGATGGTATTTTTTAAATCAAGTGTTGCAGGGTTTTTTTGATGTATGAGCAAGTTCAAACAATGGGGGAAAAGAGGGCCAACAAAGAGAGGAAAATGTTTTATTTCAATAAGTAGGATCTATAACAAAGCTTTCTCTGAGCACCATTTCATCCACCACATAACATGTATTATTTAATAAGAGGACAAAGGGAATAACTGAAAATAATCCCAGCAGCTACATGAAAGTTTCAGAACATGATCCATTTATTATTCCCCATCTCCTGGGAGAATGTCCGTGACGGGAGGGCCTCAATGTGCAGTGTGGCCCCTGGGGAGCCATGCCTCTGCACAGGCAGCTGCAACCAGAGATCTGCCCAGAGATGCTGATGTAGTGGAGCTACTGTCGCTTAATAGGTTGACAATTAAACAAGATGGTGCGTGTAAAATTGCTGCCAGCACAACGTGGAGCCTCTATTGGAGGTTTCACTAGAATTACCACAAGAGAAGCTAGTGGTACTAAAAAGAGCAGTTAAGTCCCAGTTTTGATGAAGAAACTATCAAACAGAAAAGGGACAAAAAGTCATTATTAACCAAAGTTTGTGGGGAACTATGGAAGAACCTCGCTAGCTCCTGATTCCTAAGAATGTTTTTTCTTTGCATCACACTCCCTGGACTCTCAAGCATTTACATGTTATTTCCCCTCCACGAAGAAGGGAAAATATATCAGATAGCACATTTATCAGGCTGTGTCACAGACAATACCAAACTTTCCTAAACACTACTGGCTTTTGAACAGAATCTCTGTGTTTGATCTTATTGCCTCAATTTCTAGTTTCTGAAGCATAAGAGATGTAGTGTCACTTGGGAAAATTTAAAGGACGGCAAGCTGTCTCTCTGCAGATCTTCAAACTGCTAACATTTACTAAAAGATCGAACGCTTCATTCTTAGAACCATTTTAAATTCATTTGCAGCTAAAACCCTCAATCTAGAAACAGACGGGACACCAGTATTCTTATTAGGCCCCTCAGGATCCTCCAGGACCAACTACTCTGAAGAAGTCTGTTTTTTTTATTTATTTATTTATTTATTTATTTATTTATTTATTTATTTATTTATTTTTTACTAAAACTTGAAAGTATAAATTTTTAAAAATGAAAATAAATTGATAAATAAGCCTTAATCTGTAAATGTAGGCCTAATGTTCTGGGCTCTGAGAGGCTCATTTTCTAGAAAAATGTGAATTCGTAGTATTTACCAGTACAATACAATAGAAAAATGTCATTTGCATACCTAAATAGTAAATGATAAGGGAAGAAAGTGAGCCAAGAGGCAGCTTAATGATAAAATGGAAACTATCAGGTTTAAAAGATGCCACAAAAATTCCACTTTTCATTATAATGACACTTCTTCTGTGAGCACAGAGTAAGGTATTTCATGTGTTATTATTTACAACTGAAGCATTAGAAAAAGACAATGGCAGGCCTGGGTAGAGAATTCTGGGTTCCATGCCAAGAAACAAACACGGGGCTTGCAAATGGAAAGAAACTGGTAGAGGACCTAAGTTATATTCCAGAACATGGACTGGGAAAGGAAACCAAGAATAGTATCAGCATGCGCCCTCAAGAGTGTATTTAGGCCAAAGATATACTCTGATCACACCTGATAAAGATTTTAGGTGATTCTGTCCCATTCTTATTCTTAGCTCGTTTGTGCTTTATTTGGATTTAGAAGGTCAGGTAGGGCTAATAAAATGTGTGACATGGAAACATCTGTTGGAAACAGAAATGTAATTGTTACCTGAAGACAAAATTCAGATTTGTGATGGCCAAACTAGATAGAGTTCATCTCTAAACTCTCATTCCCTCAAACACTGGACAAACATACAATCAAGAATTTAGTTGGTCTATCACATTCCCCCCAAAGTAGTTCCTTATATAGGCCATGGAAGTTTGGTACCGCTATCCCTCCTCTACCTTCCTCTCCTTACCCTCAGTGTTTCCCTAGTAGTATGTGAATAAATATCCTCACCCCAGAGGATCTGAATAAATATGTCTTCCCACCAAAAGTGTAAACTCCTTGAGCCCTGAATATCTGCTATGATCATTCGTTACAGGCCTGAGGAGTGCCATCCCAATCCATCTCACATGGTAAGTAAATAAAATACTTTATGTGAAAGAAAGAAAAGATCTGTTTACAGCAAACTTTGCTATGAATGTGTGGAGGAGAAATACAAAAATCTCTGTTGCATACAGACCATAAAATGAGATATTGCCAGTATCTAAGAGGTTAAATAGAATTTTGTTAAGCAAATTGATTGTGTAAAAGATTGCTATTACCCTAATGGCAAATGCCTTCAGCACTACATTTAGATGACAAATGCTAATTATACGTGATTCATATCTGATACTAGAAAGGGTCAGATTCTCCAAGACATATAGCTCATTCCATCTCCTCTTCTCTCAGGAGTGTTTCTATACTGGAAAGTAATTAAACTGCATTTCTCTCTCAGGTTTTCAGTAACATTATCTTACCTGTTTCCAAATTAGGGCAGAGAAAAACTGAGCCTGTTAATCTCCAAGAGCAAAAATAGAAGCCGGAGATATTGAACACTGGGGCACCGAGAATAAAGGAAGAAAAAAGAGGCTGTAAGTAGAGCCCGATGGTGCAGAGCATGTAAGAATAGGGTATAAAGTCACCAAAGGAAAGGGTCAAGGAGGAAGAAGGAAGCAGGAAAGGTCAGGGCGCCTTCAGCTTTCCCTTGCTTTCTTTTCCATGAAGGGACCAGAGAGTAAGAAACAAGGTTTATAAGACCAAGATTGCACAAGGAGGGCAGAGTCAGAAAATGAACTCCAAATGCACAAAATAACCCTCTCTGCTGCAGTGGCTACACAAACATGCAATCAAACCATAAAATCACATAGAGCAAAGATAAATATCAACTTCAGGATGCTGGTTACTTCTGGGAGGGATAAAGGGGAATAAAATAGGGAGGAGAAGGCAAAAGGCTATCCTCAACATCATATTTCTTCAACAACAACAAAAAGACCAGATAAAAATAAAGCAAATTGTTAACTTTGCTCACATTATAACTGTTACATGAGTGCCTTATTATTTTTTATACTTTTATGTATATATAATATATTTTAATTAAAAATATTATTATACAGAAGAACCCAGCAGGAACAGGAACAAGAAAAATGCACATTTCAAAGGCTAAGGGATAGATTGGTGGCCTAAGGCTCTAAGAGCAAGAGACATCTAAAGAAAGTGGACAAAAGTATAGAGAAGATTGGTTTCTACCAAGGAGAACTGAAAACACTACATCAAAAACATGGGTGGCACACTGACCATAGAGAAAACATCTCTCTCTCCTTCCCTCCCTTGGATAAGGGTTGGAAATATTGGATGCAAAGGGCTCAAGACTGAAAAACTGGATTTAGCAAATTCCAGGGGTAGTATTTTTACCTACTTATACTTATATAATTAATACTTCCACTAGATCTGATACGGCTTTTGTCCCTGTTAATGAGAGTTCTGTGAGTTACTGTGAGTAATGTGAGTGTGATAAAGACATCAGTAGAATTAGAAAAACATAAATATATAATTTGAACAACATAAACTAAATTAAGGGATGTCAGTCAAATTCCTCCCCAGGGAAAAAAAAATGTTTTAGATTCTTACATTAATGGGTATTTTTCTTTATAAACTTTAGGGACAGTGGGCTGGGACAGGATTAAATAAAAATACCTATAATTTTCTGAGTTAAAAAAAAAAGCAGTAATTTGGGAGATTGGAGGTAAAGGGACAAGTCAATTGGGAAAAAAAAAAGGGGTTTTCCCTTCTGGCCTAGGGCCATGACAAGATGTTAAGCTCCTGCAGGAAACAAAAATCAGGAAAATGTGCTGGTAGCATGAATTTTATGACTACCTCTACCTGAGTAAAGCTCTCTTCAACCTTGTGTTAACGGTGTTTGGGGAAGAAAAGAATCAACAACTATACCACGTGGGAAGAGGTACATCATATATTGAAGACGTGAAGCAGAGAGGAAAACAGCTCTTTAGGATTCCCTGATATGCAGTCAGTGACACTGAGTTCCCTACTGTATTAAGTAGGATTAGGGGTGATAAAGTAATTTTATTTGAATCTCAAAATGCAGAGTGCCCTCAGCGATGATTACATAAGGAGACATGCAAACAAACCTCGTATTTCTGACCCAAGTCACTCAGATGACAATGGGATGATACAGAAAATGCCAGCAGGGTGGCATGAGATCTACAGCAATGGACAAAGGGCCTTCAAGTGGATACACGCCACCCACGTTAGTGGCTCTTCTCATCAAACAGGAACACAAAGTGAGTGAGAGGCCTCAAGGCGACTGCTTTAGGCGGGCGGGGGGGCGGGGGGCAGCGAAGAAGACAGATGTCACGCGTGAGACAATGACAGCCGGAGAAGGGGAGAAGGAAATGAACCGATACAAAACTGAAGGATCAGGACCTGCTGGGAGAGCAGTTTCATCCCTGATGCGGCTCAGACCCTGGGCCCGCGGTGAGCATCTTCATTGGCCCTACTGTCCAGAGACACTCCGGGGGGGCTTCCTGCAGTGTCCCCCGGGGCCTGGCCCCGGGGCCGAGGGGCGCTGTGCATCTCAGGAGGTAAGGTGTGGCCAACAGAGGGACCACGAGCTCTTGGAATACGGAAAGGCTGGAGGCAGAGCCTCGGGCAGGAGCCACAGAGGCTCCAGAAGGGAGCTGGGCCAGAGCAGGAGAGGCGGCGCAGAGGACTTTTATCTTGGTGGCCGAGTAGAATAAAGCGCATTTTTAAAAACAGACTACACTTGCCTTGACTCTGTTTGGAGCTACATTTGCTCACGCTACCTAAACCTCGGAACTACTACGGCATAGCAGGGATTCTTTCCCGAAGTATGAGGTAAAGGAAGAAGCCCGGGGCTCAGCACGGCGCCTGCCCACCGTCCCAGCAGCGGGGAGCGGAGGCCCCGGGAGCTCCCTGCAGCGGGCGGCCACGCGGAGCCCCGGAGCTCGCGTGTCGCGTGGTGGCCTCCGTGGTGGCCTCCGTGGCGGTGAGCGGCTCGGACAGAGCCGGAGGGGGAGAGCAGGAGAGGGGAGAGAAAAAGGTAATAGAGAAGGAGGAGAAGCAAACATCGGTCACCTTTAATAATCTAAAGAGCTTTTAAAAAAAAAAAAAAAAACAAGAACGGAATTTTATTTTTTTTAAGATTTATTTTTATTTTATTTATGACACAGAGAGAGAGAGAGAGAGAGAGGCAGAGACACAGGCAGAGGGAGAAGCAGGCCCCATGCAGGGAGCCTGACGTGGGACTCGATCCCGGGTCTCCAGGATCAGGCCCCGGGCTGAAGGCGGCGCTAAACCACTGAGCCACCGGGGCTGCCCAAGAACAGAATTTTAAAGAACAATGAAAGAAGGGAGGGGGACAGAAGACAGGAGAAGGAAGCCACTGGTTTGCCCCTGGCTTGCTCCAAGCTCGCAACTGATCTCTGGCATCAACTCCGCGTGACACCTCCCAGAGACCACTGAACCTCCTCCTGGGGGGACGAGAGCCTCCAGGAGAAGGGGCTGCCACATGCCCCGGCGTTTCCCGGAGCAGCTGCTAAGTAGCTGTGGGGCTGATCTGCTGCGCTTGACTGGGCCCAGTCAGATGCTGACCACTGGGGAGCGTTCTCTGATGCACTTTCCGAAGGACTCGATGCTTCTCTGATTTCTGAGAAACAGACCCCTCCAACTAAAGAAGGTGCATTTGGCTGCAGAAATCCTGACTGAAGGTAGCTGACCCTGTCACTAATTCGCTTACTTCGCAGAGTCATAGTGAGCTTTAGACATATTGCTATTTTAAAAAATACCATTAAGTACACCCATGGGCAGCAGGGCTAGTGGGAAGGGTCTGAGAAAGCCGCTGGGGAAACGTGGTGCCCTCTGGGCTGCGCCACCCTACGGCCTCTGCATCTGGACAACCTGACAATCATCAGCTGGGAGATCTGGGCTACAGATCAGTGTCCGTTGTCATTTCTCTACTTAAAATGTAATACCTTAGAAGCCCTAAACCACGGCTTCATTCCCCCTAAGAAAATATATGATTCTGATGCTCAAGAACCAGAGAAGTTGCTTGATTTTCCAAAGTAAAAAGTGAAAAGATCTGTAAGTTTTCCTTTAAGGCATTTCACGTGTCACTGTTTTCTCCTCCTGAAAGAGATTTGGGGTTATGGTGCTGTCTGCCGCGACATCACCTGGATTAAATCTCTGATGGGCAGGAAATACACTAGCACTTACATCACTTTTGAGAGAGTGTATGAAAAAATGAATACAGGATAAAAAAAAAATCATATGAGGAGAAAATCTCTGAAGTGTAGTCCACTCTCTCTGTGGCTCTCAACTTCCCTGGGAACCTCCCAGAAATTACTTAAAAGCCTGAGAGAACACTTACCGTGTAGAGACCATGGTAGAGATTCAATTCTCACAGGAAGTCCACTTATGAAGTCTGAGAACTCCACACTGGGTTAGTTCTGACCCCACTTGTAATATGATCTCTAACTATCTCTGTGAGTGCACATGCCCCCAAATAGGAAAATCGGGAAAAGAGTGAAAACCAAAGAAACATAAAAAGCAAGGTTTAAAAGTCAGGCTCAAATATTGAGAAGAGCAAAGTTCCTTTGAAACACAGAAAATAAAATGTGAAAAAGGCCTCTGAAATTATCAAAGGCAACCTCCATTTAATGGAAGGAAATGAGGCCCAGAATACTAAGTGGCCCCACAGCTACTCTTTAGCCATTTGAGATTTGTGCCTCCACCAGCCACGGTTTCATATCCGAACCAGTATCCTCAAGCTTTCCTCTCTTGATGAATGAGTCACTATATTCCAAATAGATCTTTGAGTTATCCCTTAAAAATTCCCCTCCACTTGCTAGAATCAGGGTTTGCATGAAATCTGAGAGGTTGTTTAGTTCATTCTCCTTATATTAAGCAGAGCTGAGTTTCAGGAATACAACACTGACTTTCTTATTTTTTTAAAGTCTATAGAGAAGAAGTTCTCAATTACTTTGATACTGCCAAGATGTATTGATTTGAAACAATGTTGAAATACCTATAATGGATCATTTGCTATGTCATGTCAAATGGGAAATACATTAATTAATCTGGAATGGATCCTGCTCTCAGGATGCCCAATGATGAGGAGGCATGAGGAGGCTTGCACTAAATACCTATATCAGGCAGATAAGGGCCAGGAAATCTCTACCGGAGTAGAGAAGATGGTATTATTCCTAGCTGGGGGATGGGCTAAGGAACTTAAAGGCAGCTTTGAGACTAGAATAGGGTACATGGGAAAGCGAGGGCATTCCAAACTAGAGACTGTGCACTCAAATACAACATGGTAGCAAACAAGGAGTACATATGGAGAAAACACAGGTACTTCAGTTTTGTGAAAGAAAGCATACAAGTTGGAGGGCTTACAAGATATAAGACCGGGAAGGTGGATTTAATCCAGAGTGTGTGGGACCTCTGGAGCTAAGAAAAAATGCTTTATTTTTTTCATCCTGTAGTTCACAGAGAATCATTCATCTGTCCATTACACAAAATTTTGGAGCAACGCCTAAGTAATGGGCACCAAGGAAAGGCATGAGGGATGTAAATTTGCAAAAACAAAAACATGGTATCTACCTTCATGGAAGCTCAGTCTTAATTAAGAATAACAGATAAGTAGTCACTGATTACTGCATGAGAGTGTGAAAAATGTGTCATGACGGTACGCACCAGGTCACATGGGAGGGCTGAAGGCTAACTGAAAGTCAGACTTGGAAGGGGACAGTAAGAGGTATTCCAAAGGAAAAATCTGTGGAGATAAGCAGTAATTACCTCAACAGAAGAGCTGCTGGGTGTTCAGGTAAAGTTAAAAGCATGTTTTTTTTTTTTTAATTTTTTTTTTAATTTTTAAATTTTTATTTATTTATGATAGTCACAGAGAGAGAGAGAGAGAGAGAGAGGCAGAGACATAGGCAGAGGGAGAAGCAGGCTCCATGCACCGGGAGCCTGATGTGGGATTCGATCCTGGGTCTCCAGGATCGCGCCCTGGGCCAAAGGCAGGCGCCAAACCGCTGCGCCACCCAGGGATCCCAGTTAAAAGCATGTTAAAAACACCTCAAGAGGGGCGCCTGGGTGGCTCAATTGGTTAAGCATCTGCCTTTGGCTCAGGTCATGATCCCAGGGTTCTGAGATGGAGCCTGGCGTTGGGCTCCCTGCTTAGCAGGGAGTCTGCTTCTCCCTCTCCTTCTACCCCTCCCCCTTGCTCATGTGTTCGCCCGCGCGCTCTCTCTCTAATAAATAAATAAAATCTTTAAAAATGACCTCAAGGTGTGAGAAAGTATAAAGTGTTTAGAATATAAACTACATTTGAACCCAAAGCCATAGGAAACTATGAAATTATTATGCTATCCAAAAGTAATGTTTCAAGAAGATAAATCTGGCAGCAGCATGTAGAAAAAAAAAATAAGAAAGACAAAGAGCAAGTAAATATAAAAGAGCAAGTAAGGGATCCCTGGGTGGCGCAGCGGTTTGGCGCCTGCTTTTGGCCCAGGGCGCAATCCTAGAGACCCGGGATCGAATCCCACGTCGGGCTCCTGGTACATGGAGCCTGCTTCTCCCTCTGCCTGTGTCTCTGCCTCTCTCTCTCTCTCTCTGACTATCATAAATAAATAAAAATTAAAAATACATATATATATATATAAAAGCAAGTAAGTATATCCAAAATGCTTTACTCCAGAATCTAGGAAAACAGTAGAGGACTCAAACTGGACCCAGTTCAAATGGGAATGTCACTATCACAGAGACAGAATTCATTCAACTGAGCAAACCAAAAACTGAAGGAACAAAAGAAATGTCAGGCTCCTCACATTTTAGAATGGATGGACCAAAACTGGGAACTAGAAAGAAAAAGCAGACACAGCAGGAAATCCAGCAGTGGGGAAATATGTGAGAGGTACACAGAGAACAGAACCCACAGAGAAAGAAAGTGAACCTGGAATAAAGGGACATCAAGGAAACAGCAGGAAGAAAGGCCTGTGCCCTGTGGGCAGTAGAATGACAATAAGAAAGGCTTCTGGTGACAAAGACCAATGGTATCCCTCAAAAAAGAAGCTCAGGAGAGAAGGGAGCAGAAGACACAACATCACAAGATAATTATGAATTACGTGATCCATTGTGAAAGAGGATTACTCTTCCTAACTCTCAAGAAATTTCACAGGGGAAGATACAAGAGAGGCTGATAATTTGAGAAGCATCATGGGAATGTTTTTTTTTTCTTTTTTTTTGTAGAGGAGACTTGGAAAAGGTTGCAGAATTCAGAAGAGAGAAAGGATTTATTCATCTTATTGGCAGGAGGTTCTTATTTCTAACTCAAATCTACAGTCCAAAGCATTTGATTTTAAAGATGAGAACATCTAAATTTACCATCTTCTAATTGGTGGATACCTTCCTATATTTGGGACCTATTATTAAATCACACCTCTGTCTTCACTTCTGGGTAAAATTATCAAACTGTTAGTTCTTTCTCATGAGTTTTGTTTCCCAAACGTTTAATCATCTCCATGGCTTTTCCTTTGTGCTGTTCTCTACATTCTATCAAGTCTTCTTTGGGGGGTAGGGTGGCGGGGGGGGAATCCACAAGAGGATCCAACAACTTAATAAAGGCTAAGCCTAGACTGAGTTTTTTAAAAGGTAGTTATATGACAATCCCTCTACTCCAGTAATAGCAAACTCATTTTGTTTTGTCTTCAAAGCAAAGGAATCATTTCTTCTAATTAAGTCATCTGCAAGATAAAACAGGGCCGCTCTGATTAGAGGGAAGGTGGGCAAAATAGAGTCCCACCTACTGGGCATTCCTCCTCCGCTTGTGGCAGAAACCACTGTCTTGTGACACGTGCTAGTGTAAGTAACCAGGTGTTATATTCACTGTGTAAGTCACAGTATAGTAGTGCTGAACGCCGAGTATGTTCTGTTTGTTAGTTTCTAACCTTTCTCACAGAATATGTATGCAAATTATCTTTTTTTTACATCATATAAAAAAGCATGGTCTTTATCACTACATAACATGTAGATCTTTGCTAAGACTTGTTCCTACTTAACAAATGCTATGCAGACTGCTGACCAAATCATCCCAGACTCGAGGCAAACCTAATGCAAACTCCATCTGGAAGCCAGGTCACCAATGAGCAGAGAAATAACAGGACACAAATACATGTTTCTTCAAATAAATATTCCTTCTTTTTCCCTCCCAAGAAATACCAAAATTAATAAAACTCCTCCTCTCCTAAATACCCTAAAAGCGCTGTATCCCAGAATGTACAATCTATAAAAAGTGACAGAAAAGGATCATAAAAAGTATATTTATTCATTTTGATACTAACCTAATAAATTTAACAGCCAGGCCCAGGTCAGCTATACAACAAGTTCCATTTTTCTTCACCAGGATGTTCTTACTTTTCAGATCTCGGTGGGCAATTGCTGGTTTGCCTTGGGTGCTAAAGATTTCTGTGTGTAAATGACATAAGCCACTGACAGAAGAATAGGCTAACTTCAGCATCGATTTTGTATCTAGGGTGGTGGACTTCAGATAATCATAGAGGGAACCATTTTCATGATAGTCTGTGATTAGGTACAACTGGGTCCATGACCCTGTCCCTTTGATATCTGCAGCAATGAACCCTAAAAGGAAGAAAAGACAAAAAGGTTTGAAGCCAGGTATGCTCGGAATACTATCAAGAATAATTCATATTCCCAAATATCATTCTTTGCCATAGGTATCTTTGTTTACCATTCCACTCAGCTTTATGATTATGCCTATGACGGCATTAAATTATTAAAACCAATCAGAGGCAATAAAAACAGTAGAGGTAGAGAAACATTAAGAGTCTGTACCTGAAAACATGATCCCTCTCTAGTTAGTAGTTGATATGTAAGTTATTTTTAAAGTAACGGTAAATAGCTCAGGGCATTGTAGTTACACATAAGACACTGTTAAAAAGCAGGGTCTTGAGTCGGGGCACAGGCTGTTTCCACTTGAATGATCTAGCTACATCACTGCTAACTTGAGAAAATTTTTTAAAAACTCAATTCTCAATATATACACTCGGAATATATATAAACCCTGCAGATAAAACTTCTAGAACTTTTCACAACATTTAAACGTGTGCTCCTTCAAATCCCTAAGAAACCATAAGAAATGCTGGTGTTAAACATTTGCATTTCCTGTCCCTGAAGAAAAAAAAATGTTTTGAGAGTATTCCATTTCCAGCCCACTACTCATTCACAGAAGTGCTAGTCATTCCTCCTGTGAGGCCTCCCATTAGAAACCTGTGACGTTCCTGGGCTCTGGCCAAGGAGAAAACGTCTATATATTTCATAACAGGTCCAGACAGATGAGTTAATAGGCAGATGTGAACAGAAATGAGGGGAGTGCGAGGGAACCCTGAACACTGCCATACCGACTCACCCAGAATGTTTTCATGCCTCATCAACACTGTCTGATATATTTCTGTCTCTCGGAACCAGCTGGCTTCCTCTGTGGTGAAGAACACTTTCACAGCTACCTTTTCGCCACGCCACTTCCCCATCCAAACTTCCCCATAGCGACCTTTTCCAATCTGTTTCACCATCTGAATCTGCTTAGCTATAGTCCTTTGGACCTGTTAAATCCCAAAACACACGGTTAGTGTATTCACAGCACTACAGATTTGTTTAATCTTTTTTTTTTTCTTCCTCCAGAGAAGAACCAGTTACTGCATGCAAAATAAATTTAGCTGATAGTTTTTCTTTATATAGACAAGTTATTGGCGTTTGGCTATTCATTTATGCTGTCCCTTTTAAATGGATTGGAGACTGATTGTGGGTTCTGAAGGTCTGAATTATTGCTTCCACACTGAATATTTCGTTCTACCTATTATCATTTTCACAAAGGAAAAAAAAAAAAAAGAACCCTGAAGGGGTTCACAGTAATTGGCAGAATAGAATACTTTTCACTTCCACCACTGCAATGGAATACTGGCCACTCCGATGGGACTCATCCACTGTATACTTGATTGTGGATAAAATACAATGAAACCAAATCGTAGTGCATTGCTGGACAGGCAAAGAAATAAAGGAAGTCTCCAAGTCCGAAGGGGAGGATGGAGGGAGGAGGGCGGGGAGAGGAAGGGAGGGAAGAGCTGGGACCAGAGCAGGGAACAGTAAGCATTAGGCACACACAAAAGCCAGGCTGTCCTCTGGTGAGGATGAACACCAGTGCTGGGATCCGGAATCTAAACCTTGACCTCTTTAAAAGTTAAGAACCGAACGTAGGCTTCAGCATGAAGCTGGGACCACTGAAAGACACTAAATTTGCCCAAGGTTGGTAGCACACCATGGCTCCCAGCAAAAACAAGTACAAATCCTCTCCTGAGAAAATCATTTGCAGAATACTTTTCATTCCACCATTGCAGCCAGCACCTAGATTTGGAGGAACTCTTGCCGCCACACAACTTGATCATGGTAAAATACAAGAAAGAAAAAACTGTAATGAATGATTGGCCTCAAAAAGAAATACAGGAAAATTCTCCAAGGCAAGGAGGGAAGGGGCAGGCAGGAAACGGAAACGGAGGGGCAGCAGGAAGGCAGAGAGGCAAGGAAGATCCCACAGAATAAATCCCTTAAACCAAAAGGAAACAGCCTTTATAAATGAGAGCTAAGAAAGACAACCTGAGTAGATTGAACCCCTTCAGATTACAGACGCCAGAATTGTCAGAGAATGACAAGAGACATTATATGAAATGTGTAAAGAAATAGAAGATACAATGAAAAGAAAAAAGCGGCAAGAAATTGTTGAAAATTACACTATGTAGTGGAACAGTTACTTGTCACAGTCAAAAATGTACAATGGACAGGTAGTGGAAAAACAGCAGATTGGATCTGGAGAGAAAGTTCAGCTGGAAGAGCGCTCTGAAGAATGAGAGAGAGAGCAGCAGAACAAAGGGAGAGAAAATAGGGGAGGTGTGGCCTATGGGTTTTGATCTGCAGCTCATCTGCACTCACACTAAAAAATCTGAAGGACTGCATGACTGAAATGGCTAAATATTGATGACAAGTGACATCACCTGGGAGGCACATATAAAGAACCTAGCATAGAACAAGAGTTCTGATTGGAAAACTGGAATGTCCTCCTCATAGACATACGTTTTGCATCAAATAAAGTTGAAGTCTTTCTTTCTGTTTTTACACTTGTAAGGACCATCTAATTAATTACACCAAGTCCACCCAGATAACCCCCAATAATTTCATACCAAGGTGAGCTGATCAGCAACCCTTAGGTCCCCTTTGCCATGTAAAATAGCAGATTCTGGGGATTACGGCATTTTGGAGGGCCATTATTATGCCTACCACAGAGGTCTACCAGCTAGGGTGGATTCCATGTTTGCATAATGGATGATTTTATTAATTCAAGAGGTAATGCTCACCATTGCCAGAACCATTAACAGCACCAATATCAGACAGAAAGCTTTTTCGTAAAAGATAAAATCTTTTCTTTTTTAATGTTATTTTCTAAAAGAAGGATTGAAAAATCAAAGCATTGCTGACATGCAATTAAGCCACTCAGTCTGAAGGAAATAAGGAACAATTTAGGAGTCAAACAAAATATACTGAGCATACAAAGCAATGGTCAGTATATTTCCATGTCCAAATGGGGGGACAGAAGCATCAGAAACACTAAGCAGTGGAGAGCCAAATCTCCTAGTACTTAACTTACTGACTTGAGAGGAAACTTCCCACACATATTACAGAAATTTTATATTTAATTTACATATGTTATAAAGCATTGCTTATGTAAATCTATGGAACATTTCCTTTTTTTTTTTTTTTTTTAAAGATTTTATTTATTTATTCATGATAGTCACAGAGAGAGAGAGAGAGAGAGGCAGAGACACAGGCAGAGGGAGAAGCAGGCTCCATGCACCGGGAGCCTGACGTGGGATTCGATCCCGGGTCTCCAGGATCGCGCCCTGGGTCAAAGGCAGGCGCCAAACCGCTGCGCCACCCAGGGATCCCTGGAACATTTCCTAACATAAACACTTTTGTGTTCACTTCTTTTCTAACGATAATATATCTTCTTATAATTTAATGAATGTATTAATGGAACTGGCAATGCTTGAAAGGATAGGAACTTATCTCAAAGATAAAAAGTGTCACTAAATTATATTCAGAAATTTAGAGTGTATTTTTGTTTCGAGATTTATTACAACATCTAAGGAGAAAACACTGGCAAACAAATAGGTTTCAGTTCCGAGAGCATAAACATCTGATTCTTTAATACTAAAAGAGATTTTAATATTTGTACTTTCCTTTTTAAAAAAATATATATAATACAGATTTTTAAATATGAGAACTATACCTGCTACATATTACATTTTAAGAATAAAAAATTTGATAATAAAAACTTTACATTAAAAAAATCTACATCCTAACTAGTATCCGTTTGCTTATAATGACCACCTCACTACTTGTTTTCCGTCCAGCCTATCACCTGGAAAGGACGTATTAATCAGAGAGAACAATGTTTCAGTTATGCAAGATGAATAAGTCCTAGAGATCTACTGCACAGGACAGTGCTTACAATGAACAGCAGTGTACTATATTCTTAAAATTGGACTGAGAAGATTGTATCTTATGTGTTTTTACACATGAAATTTAAAAATAACAAAAAATAAATAAAGAGGGCAGGAGGAAACTTTTGGAGGTTATAGATATACCTATGCCATAAATTGTGATTATGGTTTCATGGATATATACTAATCCCCCAAACTCTTCAAGTTGTATACATTTAAATATATACTTTTATACGTTATATAGATATATAGCTTTCATATCTCAAAAAACTTACAATTTTTGACTTGAGATTTAAAAACAAACACACACTTATAGTACTAAAATAAAAGATCACTAGGGCGCCTGGTTGGCTCAATCAGTTAAGCATCTGCCTTCGTCTCAAGTCATGATCCCTGGATCCTGGGACTGAGCCCGGCATCAGGCTCCCTGTTCAGTGGGAAGTCGGCTTCTCCCTCTCCCTCTGTCTCTCCCTCTGTTCTGTTCATGCTCACTGGCTCTCAATAAAATAAAATATCCCCCAAACAATAAGTAAATATGATATCCAAAGTCAGAACCAGACAATAAAGATTAAGAAAATCAATCCTAAGAGTTTGTTAGGAAAATATTTCTTATTAAAATTGTTATTTTCCATCCCAACAATCTTTTTATATGGTCTGTAAAGGAATCAAATGTTTTTTTCATTAAAACAAGAGCCTTGGATGCATTATATGTTTTCTTCAATGTTGGCAGGGTTGGTCATCAGAAAATTAAACCTCTCAGGAATGGAAAAGCCAGAACTTTGCCCTGAAATATAAGCCCTCCAGCTGAAATGCAGTCTTCTTCCCCTGTAGAAATACTCAGATCCCAATTGGTTGTAATACTTTTGCCTTCAAAAGCCAGGCCAAAGTTCAGTAATGCTATCCTTACTGAAAACAGAGGGAAGATGGTCCCATGTTTAATATTTTCTAATCTGCTCCTTATCAGAATGTCTAAGGGTCTGGATTGTAACCATATACTTACATTAAAAAACCATCACCTTACCCCCAATATGTCAAAATGTTATCAGGAAGTCCTGCATCTAAGATCTGATGTCTAACTGACTATGTAGAGCTTCTCTCTGTCCGCTACCCTATCTGTTTCAGTAAAATGAAACCCTGTAGTTATTGACATTTCTCAGAAGGCATTTCCTTTAAATTCAAGATATGCTCTTCTCGTACCAGCAGAGGGAGGCCTGATCCACTTCCTGAGCTTTGAGACTGCTCAATTAAGTCTCTCAGGGATTCTCCAGGAGGAATGTATGTTTCGTCCTGTTCTAACCCAATGCTGTACCGAGGTCGGCTTTCTTGTCTTTTATACCTAAAGATGCACAGAGGAAGATAATTTAAGATACTGAGTTGCAACAATTGGCGTAAAACACTGCAGATAAAAGTATTCACAGCAGATTTCATTTTAGCATAAAAGAAGATAAATTTTTAGTATTTATTACCCTTAGTTATGATTTCGAAAATACAAATCATAATTATTTTGCTAACCTATTTTTTAAGTAAACTACGTGTTTTTACTTGGTCTCAACCATCTAAAATTCCTCTTCTCCCTTTAGTTGCCTATCTCCCAGCAGGGATTCCAAGAATACTTCTATATAGATTCAATACCCCTTTCCTAAAATTTTCCCCTTTAAAGTTCCTAATTAAAGATGAAAATCTGGGGTTTACAAAAGATTATAACAGCCAACTCTCCCATCTCAAGTAAGGCATACAGCAATAATGCAGATAAATTAAATAAATTTAAACTTAAGAAACGTTTTGTCAATTATTATGCCTCCAATTAGAAATGAGTTTACTTGAATCAATTCCTATTTGCAGAACAGTATCATAAATGAGTGTTACAAAAGGCAAAAGATAAAAATTTAAATGTCCTTGATATTTCACAGAGTAAAAAATAAGTTCTTCCGTGAACGAAAATAATTTGTCACTTAACTTCAAGAGCTAAGCTTATTTTATCTGAATAACTAACCTACAAATTATGTTTAAAATTTTTCATATTAGGGGAATTGTTAGCTTAGGAAATAAAGGATTACTAGAGTGACTCTTTGTTCAACATGGCCATTTCTTCACTCAGAATCAAATCTTGAGTAACAACTGGTTCCCAAATTCCCTAATTACCCTAAATTCCCTAAGGGTGAAAATTTACCTGGGTGACTTTGATGTCTGAAGCAGAAATGAGATAGCTATCTATTAACAGTTTCATTGAAACAAATATTTATCAATAGTAACTGATACTATCAGGGAAATCTAAGATTTAAAGAAGTCAAAGAAAGCTATGGTGAAAAACGTCAACAGGTGGAACAGTATGACGATGATACTTTAAACTCAAAATTCTACATCTACATGTTGGAAACTTACCTGAAGTAACAGAATAAAATAATAAGGACCAATAGCAAACTACAGACAGTTACAGATATAAGTAAGGCCTTGTGATGTATAGGTCCGTCAACAAAATCTGAAATTAAAAAGAAAAGGAGCCATAATATGGAGGATATTTTCACTTAAAAGTTAGGAAGCAACTCTTTCCTAAAAGTGTTGGCCAAGCCCCATATGCAAGATGCCCCGGGTCCTTTTAATCTGCCCACAGATAAGAGCAATACTGTATATTGCACAGTAAATATATACACATAATTAAAACTACGTAAGTTCAACTAGTGTAAATCATAATTCATCTAGGCACTCATTTCTTCCTCTCCGGAAGGCACAGGCTTGATGCAGAATGAAACTACAGAGTGTGAACAAATGTAAATGGATCAATGCCCTGAAAACATAAGGAGGTAATTCCTCTTTATTTCAGATCCAGCTGGGTTTACAGGGTTTTTCTCATGTGGTTTCTGAAGTGTTCCATATCATGATTTTGGATAAAAACTAATCTATATTTTTGTACATAAAACACACAGTCATCTTATGATGGATACAAAAGAAGAGGATTCCTCAAATGTTGTCAAATACAGAATATACGGATGTGCACCACTTTAAACAAAGATGCCTTTTAGAACCACATAGCTAACTTTTCCATCCAAAAATTGCATATTTTAAAAGAATGGGTATGTTCTACTCAAAGAATTATTGTGTGATCCTCTTATAAAACAAATTATTAAATATTATTCATGTTGTTTTAACTCCAGTTCTTGACAAATCAGATTTACTTACAGTGTGATTTCTCAAACCTCATATAAATAAAAGTAATCTGGAAAGCTTTATACAAATGCATATTTGCTGAATTCAGCCTCAGAGATTTTTATTCCAAGTATTTTATTTTTTACAATCATCCCAGGTGATTTATATGTAAGGACTCTCTGAAACATTTTGAGAAAACTGACCTAAAACCAGGTGCACTTATGTAGTAACAGAATTAGCAGTGTTCTTATTATGGGCACCATATACCCTTGAGAAAGTGATTACTGTTATTTAATTTTTAAAGGTATTATTGTAATTTATGACTTTGGTTACTATGAACAAGTTTTCCAACTGGGCTGTACACTTTTAACTGTATGGCTACCTAGACATTTTGGCTGGGGGCCGTATCCTACTCAATGTAACATTTTTTTCACTCAAAAGTATTATATATTCTATGAATAAAAACTAAAAATCACCAAGTAATGAAATAAATAAAATTGCCACCATCTCGCTTCTTGGGAAAATTACTACTAACATTTTAACATATGCCTTTGCAGTATCATTTCAATAAATAGGGAAAAAAGTTTATGAGCAAAGTATTTCACAAGATGGCCATATACTATTCACAAAGGCTAAAACAAAGGAATCCCAACTAACCATTGAAAGATGAATGGGTAAGCACTTTGTGGTACATACATGCATACATGGAATACCATTCAACCTTAAAAAGGAAGGAAATTCTGACATATGCTACAACATGATGAATCTGAGAACATTATACCAAGTGAATAAATCCAGGAATAAAAAGACAAATATTGTGTATGATTCCATGTCTATGATATACTTAGTCAAAATCATAAAGACAAAAAGTAGAATGATGGTTGCCAGGAGATGTGGGAAATTAATGTTTAATGGATATAGAGTTACAGTCTTGAAAGATGAACAGAGCTATGGAGATAGATGAGGGTGATGGTTATACAACATTATCAACATATTTAATATGACTGGACGAGACACTTAAAAGTGGCTAAGATGGTAAATTTTAGGTTATGTATATTTTACCTCAATAAAAACCTTGGAAAAAAAACACTGTTGCTTTATAACTAGATTACTTTCATTGATGATATCGTGAATATTTTCCAAAACAATAAATTGTTTTCCCACAATGTGAGTTTTAAAGACCACATAGTATATACAGACACATCCTAATTAGAAAGTTAATCTTCTGATAATCTTATTTGGAAGACCGTAAAGATTTTTCTATAACATACCTTTGCCGAAATATAAAATTCTGTGAACATTCTTGCACATACATCACTGCATACGTCAATGATTATTTCCTTAATCTAGATTCCTAGAACTATTAGGTCAAAAAATATATATTTTAAGGCTTTTCATACATTTTGTCAAAATATCCTTTAAAAAAGATTACGACAGGGATTCCTGGGTGGCGCAGCGGTTTAGCGCCTGCCTTTGGCTCAGGGCGCGATCCTGGAGACCCGGGATTGAATCCCACATCAGGCTCCCGGTGCATGGAGCCTGCTTCTCCCTTTGCCTATGTCTCTGCCTCTCTCTCTCTCTCTCTCTCTGTGACTATCGTAAATAAATAAAAATTAAAAAAAAACTTAAAAAAAAAGATTACAATTTCACCATCAATGTAAGCATATGTTTTAATTATTGTCAAATAATTTCAGTCTTACAGAAAACCTGTCGGGATAAAGAAATCTAATGTGCCCTTCACAGAGATCTCACATTTTTAAAATTTTTAAAATTTTACCATATTTGCTTTATAATTATCTTGCTCTCTCAATATGGGTGTCTGTATGTCTGTCCATACATATGTGTGCGTGCACGCACGTGCATGTGTGTATATATATACATACACACACATACATATACACATGTATATATGCACGCGCGCGTGTGAGTATATGTATATGTATATGTATATGTATATGTATATGTATATATATGGCAGCCCAGGTGGCTCAACAGTTTAGCACCGCCTTCAGCCCAGGGTGTGATCCTGGAGACCCGGGATTGAGTCCCGCATCGGGCTCCCTGCATGGAGCCTGCTTCTCCCTCTGCCTGTGTCTGTGCCTCTCTCTCTCTCTCTCTGTGTCTCTCATGAACAAATAAATTAAATCTTAAAAAAAAACCTATATATATACATGTATATATATTTGCATTCCTATTTCTATTTATTTAAATGTACAATTTGTAGATCATTTGAAGTTACAGACATAATGTCCTTACCCATAAACACTTCACAATGCACTTCCTAAGAACAAAGACTGTTTCACAAATGGTAATAAAATTATTGAAATGAGGAAATTAACATGAACACATAAACTGAAAGAATATCTAACTTAGAAATATTTGGATTTTTTGTTATAAATTAAAATCCACAGATCTTTATATTAATTTCTTGTCCAAATTCTGTTATGATTAATGTGATAATTTGCTCATCAGCCTAAAACATATGTATAACTATTTATGAATTATATTACTTGCAAAATATTAATGGAAGTAGTCTGCATCTGAAAAGACTAAATAAGAGACCACTGAAGAAAAGCAGCTGTTTGGGTTTTTTTTTTTTTTTTTTAAGATTTTATTAACTGATTTGACAAAGAGGGAGAGAGAAAGTACAAGCAGGATGAGTGGCAGGCAGAGGGAGAAGGAGAAGCAGGCTTGCTACCAGAGACCCTGGGATCATGACCTAAGCCAAAGGCAGATGCTTAACCGACTGAGCCAGCCAGGCTCCCCAAAAAACAATTTTATGTTAACAACTTGAGAAATGTTGCCAATGGTCCAGATAAAAAGTTCAGGAACCTCACACACTACAGGACAGGTCCAAAAACTATTCAGGCTTTAATACCCACAGAAATCATATAATGTAGTACATGCATTGTCTGAAAAGTATTGCTTAGGAAATCTTGAAAATAATTTGTAAACTCTTAAAATTAAAGAGGCCAAGATTTTTACATAATGATTTGTTGAGCAAAATTTCCCTCCATCAGGCTATATGTAATAAACCCCAGGTGAGCACAATACCTCTGCCAGTGAGAGCATAATTCACTATGTTTATACCTATGCAGGTGTACAAATACTGTTGCTGGAAATTTAGTATAAAATGTGTTTCCAATGTTAAGGATAACAAAGTAAAAAGCCTAGTCTGCAAAAAAATGAAGAGAATGCTGGATACTCAATTAAAACTAGAAGAACTAACTACTTAAGTACAATGTATTATCAGAATTTGCATGCAGAACACTTTTTTTAAGATTTTTTTTTATTTGAGAGAGAGTGAAAGTGAAAGAGAGAGAGAGAGAGAGAGCGCGCATGAGCAGAGGGAGGGGCAGAGAGAGAGGGAGAAGCAAATTCCCCACTGAGCAGGGAGCGTGATGCAGGACTCCATCCCAGGACCTGAGATTATGAACCGAGCCAATGGCAGGTGCTTAACCAACTGAGCCCCCCAGATGCCCCAAACTTTTTCATTCAAGTGATTAATTGTACTAAAACTCTCAGCCTCACTGTCTTTTACTTTCCATTTAAGTGCAGAATATATTCTGAATTTATATATCTATATTTCCCATCTTATTAGATTTATGATTTATGAGAGCAATGAGACTAGAAAGGATCTAAGGGATTCTTTCCTTAACCATCAAGCACTTTTTTTTCCCCTAAGGCTAGCATTACCTCCTATTTTCCTTTTCTTTGCCCCAATAGCCCTATTCCCTGCAGCCTCATCTACTGCCTGCTGTCTTCTGTTATGAATAGGTGATCCTTATCAATAAACCTTTTGTTTCTGTTGGTCATGCTGGTCATGTTTTAATCTGCCATTACCTGTGCTCAGAACATTAACAATGTAAACATTCAAGTCACTGCCACTCTTGGAAAGCGAACACTTCCAGATTCCTATCAGGAAAAGAACAGAGCACACAGTTCTCCCCAGGGCAGCAGATTTTTACCTGCGCTGTCACTCCAACTGCTCAAGGAAGTAGAACAGAGAACCCTCCAGGGAAGCCTGGTTCACTCTTAGAAACAAGGAAGAATCACCAATGGTTTCTTTTTTTTGTTTTTAAGATTTTATTTATTTATTCATGAGAGACACACACAGAGAGAGAGAGAGGCAGAGACACAGGCAGAGGGAGAAGCAGGCTCCATGCAGGGAGCCCGACACGGGATTCGATCCCGGGTCTCCAGGATCACACCCTGGGCTGAAGGCGGCGCTAAACCACTGAGCCACCCGGGCTGCCCAGGAATAGCATTTTAAAGCAAATCTATAAACTGCTCCAGATATATTTCTTAACTGAGTAGGAGAATAAGATAAAATTTAACTTTGGAAATTCTGTACTATAAAATTTGACTTAAACTACATTGAGATTACCATATTTCAAAACAGAATGCTGCTTCTGATACATTTATTTTAACACATAAACATATCTATTTCAAAAAATCGTATAAATTTGATTTTAAAACTAGAGACTAAAGCATCAGCTTCTGTTCATCTCAACACCAGTCACTTCTTTAAGTGCTCATTTTAAAAAAAATTAAACAAAAATAAGTAACCATAACAAGTAATTGGAAGGGAGAGGGGAATCTCATCAATTTCTCCTGCCTACACACAATTTGAGGAGAGCATTTTACTCACAGTATCTTGGTGAAACCATCTGATGCTGAGAGTCCAGATATACATTATTCCTCCAACACTCTGGTGCCCTGATCTCCAATCCTGCAGGCAGGGAGCCAGACTCCAAGGCACTGCTACCTCACCAGATAAGCCTCTCCATCAAAACAGACATCGCTTCCTACTCTTAGCACCAGCTGCAATGTTACAGGGCTTCCCAGATCATATTTTACTGTTTATGTGAAAGTGCTGCATTTGATCTAATAGCTCTCCTGATTTTCTCCTTCAAGAGGAACAATGTTATCCTAGGGTGTTCTGCATTTCTGGTGCTGAAAGGGAATAAGCAAAAGACCAGTATTCATAAAAGAAGTTCAACTGTATTCTGGCCCCCCTTCATCTTTTTCAACACAAAAGATGACAAATAAAATTTCAAGGACATAAATAAATGCTGATAAATACTTGTTGCATGTGATTGTGTATCCCTAATTTCCTGCTAAATGTACCTAAGTTTAAAAAAAAAAAAAGAGTCTGAGAAAACTCCAGATTAGTAGAAAGGATTTTGTTTGCTTTTAATAAGGACAGTTTATTTGTAGGCTTTTACCCCTACCCTCAGTACTTCTCTAATCTCTAATAATGAAACCTCACCTACTTATTATGTAGCACCTAGTAATACCGATGTTTTGAGATAAGGTTAATCATTTAACTTTTTTGGAAGAGCAATTATATAAGCAACAGCAACAACAAAAATGGTGATTTGGATATCTCGGCCTTTTAGTCTTTTGATAACAGAGTCTCTACATAATCTCTGCTTTCTCATAATCTAACATACAGATTTATAACAAATCTGCTGTAACAATACATAATAATCTACTAGGCAAGGTCTAGTAAAAGGAGTCTCGAAGTGTGGTTTCTGTACCAACAGTATTAGCAACACCTGGGAACTCCTGGAAATGCAAATTACTGGGGTCCACTCAGATATACTGAATCAAACTCTGGGTTGGGCCAGTAATCTGTATTTTCACAAGCCCTCCAGGTGAATTCTGATGCAGCTAAAATTTGAAGACAAGTGGGACTTAGTAAATATTAATTTAGAAGTAAGGGAGAGGAAGAATGAGCCAGCACGTGCCAGCACACAGGAGTGAGGTAGTAACTCTCTAATACCATATTCTAAGAATAAAAAAAATGCTAATTTAACAAATTAAATAAAGCAAATCAAATATAATAAACAGAAGGCTTTAAGGTAATTCTGCTTATTGATTACTGGGTGCTATAACCATTATTTAGAATTTCCTAACTCTTACATAGGTGAAACATTTTTTTTTTTTTTTTGAGAATGTTATTCAGAGCTCTCTGCAGAAGATGCCATAAGATGACACCATTGGCCCATTTCCTCTCTCTACTACATACTTTAGTAAGGGTAACCTTCACACAGTACTTAACTCACTGTTCCTCAGCTTCCCTATCTGTGAATGGGGATAGTAATCACAATGCCTTCCTTATCAGGTTATGAAGATTCAGTAAATTTGCATATGTTAAGTACTCAGAAAAGAGCCATAGTAAATAAGCACCCCATTCTCATTAGCAAATATTACAAGTATGAAGATGATTTCCATGGTCTTTGGCCAATCAGCCTCGGCTCTCAATTTTAGAGGGTCCCTCCAACCATGCCCCTTCCCATTAAGAAATGAGTCTGCAGGACCCAGGGGATGCGTCCACCCAGAACTTTGTCCCATCCCATTCTTTTTTTAAACCACTGGTCATCTCAGTGTATCTGGTGAAGGTTAAAGGGGAAGAAAAAAAGAAAAAGAAAAGGTCACAGCTTTATGGTAGAGCTATGTTATAAAATGCCAGTACTCTCAGACTGCAGCCAGCAGTGACTTTTATTGGACCCCAAAATGACTGCATCGGAAGGGTGAGGTGGAATATACAAAGAACTCACCTAGGTCCTACATGGGATTTTCAAAGTTCAAAGCAGTAAACTTTAATGCCACTAAATTCCACCCAAGTCTACTATCTTGTATAATTTTCAGTATTATGTACCAGCCATTCCTGCATCCTCCTTCCCATACTGCTCTAAAACAAGGATTATGCTGCTGCCTTTCTATTCAAAATCCTTTCACTCAGTTCTCTAGAGACTTATTCTACTATTTTTAAAAGTCCCTACTTTCTCAACCTCCTCAGAGAACATTCCCTTATCCGCCTCACTAGCACTATAGTGCTAACTAGAGTCTGGCTCCATCTACAGGACAATACTCACACTGCAGCCCTTTCTGCAAAAGGAAGAGTCAGAACTTTCCTAAACCTTACTGCAACTTCTAGGACACAGCACCTTCATTTTCATGTGAACAACCTTTTCTCCTCGAGGGAAGAGATCCTAAAATCTAGCACTTCTGTTTTCGTTTCCAGTCATTTCTCACCCTCCTCCCTCCCCCATTCCCAATACATAAGCCCCTATACTAGTGCTATTCAAAATAGTGTCAACAGACCGCCAACTTTCTGCAACTGGTTCACAAGGAAATACCCACAAAACCAGAAAGTAAACGTTTACAACTTTACAGCAATTTGACACCAGCACACTTCTCTAACAAGGTGTTATCAAACTCACACGGTGAGACACAAGGGCCACTACCTATATCCACATATAGATACTGTCTTTTTTCTACCAAAAGTATTACCCAAACTTTAATGTGCATACAAATCACTGAGGAATAGTCTTTAAAAGTAAGTTTAGTAGCCTGGGAGTGGGGCCAGAGATTCCACATTAATTAAATTAATTAATTCATTCATTCATTTCACTTATTTGAGTGTGAGTTGAGGGGCAAGGACAGAGGGGAAGGAAGGGGGAGGATCTCAAGCAGGCTCCACTCTCAGCACAGAGTCCCATACCAGGCTCCATCTCAAACCCTGAGATCATGACCTGACCAAAATGCAGAGCCAGACACCTAACTAACTGAAGCAGCCAGGCACCCTGAGATTCCAAATTTATAATGAGTTCCAAGTGATACTAATGATCTGATCTACAGACCTACTTTAAATAATGAAGTTTTAGACAACAATTATGAGATTTTCTCCAACCAGCCATGCTGTTTGCTACACCTATATTTTGCAAATGCTTCTCAAGCATTTACTAAACCTCTCACATTTACTACTGCCTCTGTTTAGTCACTGCTACTAAGAGACTGTGCAACTCTGAGAGAATTAAGTAGTTGCCCTGTGCTGCAATTCTTCATCTTTAAACAAGAAATAATTCTAAGTACCTCTTAGGATTGTTGCAGGACTCAAATGGGTTAACTAATGTGACACTGAACATAATGCTTGGCTTATGCCAGCCATTATAATTTTTAAAAATTTGTATTCCTGTCTTACCCCCTTAGGGAACTCCTGTTCATTCTTAAAGTCTTGTTCAAGTGTCACTTCTATGAAGCTTTTTTGACATCTCCCACCCCAGGCAGAGTAAACCACTCACTCATTTATGTCCTTACTGTATTTTACAATCTAACTCTACTAAGATACTCCTTTCTTTTAAAGATTTTATTTATTTATTTGACAGAGAGATAGAAAGAGAGACCGCACAAGCAGGGAGAGAGAAAGAAGCAGACTCCCTGCTGAGAGGGGAGCCTGATGCAGGGCTCAATCCCAGGACCCTGGGATCATGACCCAAGCCAAAGGCAGATACTCAACCGACTGAGCCACCCAGGTGTCCCTAACTTATTCCTGACTGAATATAATTTAATTATTTACATATTTCTCACATCCCAGTGTACATGTCTTGAGAGCAGGAATTTTCTGCATCTATTTCTGTATCCCTAACACCTACTATGCTGACTGGCAATATATTTAAAAAACTGAATGTTTTATGTGAATTATTATGAATCAATCCTTTAATGCTTTATAGGCTTCAGCAGAAACAAGTACTATAACATATTATCATCAAAACCAAGAGATACCTTGTTAGGAGGATTTTCTCAAGAAGTAAAATCAATCATGAGAAATCATTGTAAACCACTTATATAAGACTTAGGCCTCAGGACTCTGTGACAATTCTAGTCATTTATCTCTTGGAGAGAGCCAAGGAGAAGAAAGGAAACATGGGAGCGGTGTTTAACAAAAAGTCTTTCAGGTTGCAATACTTGTCTTTTTCAGTGAGCAACACTTAAATGCATAAGTTTTGAAATTAAATTCTCTAGAGATCTTCCTCCTTCTATCAGTATATTGATATATGATTTGACTAAAATGCAGTTGCTCTAGCCCAGACAAAAGGAAATGCATCTGGCAAATAATCCAACTCAGTCCTTTTTTTTTTTTTTTTTAAATGCATGTTAGCCGAATGGCATTTTTTGAGTGAAGTACAACTTCTGAGTGACACTTAGAGGTAAGCATAAGACACTGTCTCCCTCCTCTCTGCTCCTGAAGCCTACTACAAAGCTCTAGGACCTCTAGTTTTTACAGAGAAGAGGGGAGAAGTTAAAGAAATAAGATTCTCAAGCATGAAGCCACAGATGACTACTTTTCCAAGAACTACTTATTTGCCCATGTCTTTGAATCATGTCACTTTGCCTCGGTCCCCTGCCCCAGCAGTGGAAAATGATACAGGTACATTCATTTAGAAAACACAGAGCAATTCTAGTTTTTATTTTCTTTGTGCCTAAAATGCTTCCAGCCCCCAAGCTTCCCTCTCCTTACCTCTATTTTTCAGTGGAGGCAATGTAGGGTGTAGATCTTTATTACATTCATTCCGTTCTGTGCAGCACTCAATTGATCTTCTTTGATGAGGAATGGGGGTATCCTAAAGTTAAACCCAAACTGATATTAGCAGATTCCCCTAAATTTCAAAGTCACATAATCTAAAACTTTTCAGAGATCTAACTCTATGTATAGAACTCACTTAAAATTCTGATAATTTTCCTCAAACATCCTGAAAATACCACCTTCTATTAGGAAATGTCTCTTCAATGTCCATGTATTATCTTACTGCAGCTTTTGCAGTTCAACAAAACCACTATTACATTTTAATAACCAGGAAACATAGTTATAAACTGAGGAGTAAGGCTTGGATTAATGCAATTAATTTAACTGGAATCTGAGCAAGATCATCTAGTGAGTCACTAATCAAGAAGTTAACAGCAAATAGAAAAATAGTTGATTTTGAACTGAAGGCAGAGTTGGCCCACTAAGAGAATTTTCGAATCATTCTCCAACTTACTAAAAATAGGCTAGTGAAGAAAAGCAATTGTTTTATCTAACTTGAAACCTGACTGCTTGAGAGCTAGTAATGAAAGGTTACAAAGTAGAATCAAGTTCTCTTCCTTACCCGGCACTGAAAATCTGAGCCTTCTAGTCCTAGACATCCAGAAGTGACCACAGGCATCCCAGAATCATCTTCTTCAATCATTGTGAAACAATATCCATCTGTGCTAAAGACCAAACAGGCAAAGTAAGTGTGTGTGTGTGTGTGTGTGTGTGTGTGTGTGTGTCTACGAGGAAAGGAACATGTTTACCATTTGTTTTATTACATACAAGGAGAAAGTTGATGATCTTTACAGGTTACAATCTGCTAAGAGCATTCCAAAACATCCTTTTATGAAATTTGATGTAGACTATAAAATATTTGGTAATATCTTCTCAGTCTAGAAACTTGTTGAGAAAGAAGAAGCCAAAGTTTCCATATAACATATGCCATTAATAACCATATATACCAATGACTAAACACTTGCTTTGGTCCTCCGTAGGCATCACCTCCCCAAATCCAGAAAAATGACTCTGTGAGGAAGACAGTATTATTCTCATCTTCAAATGAGGTTTAGAGAACTCTGAGCAATTTTTCAAGGGCCTTACAGCAAATAAGAGGCCCGGCAGGGGTTTGACCCCATCCAGGTAAACATTTATGCTGGTTCTATTTGCTCCAAATGAAATAAACCTCTTACTGACAGACCAAAAGAAAGACAGGTAGGAGCTTGGATCAGCACAGAATAAGTGAGCTAATGTTCTATCTTTGGTCCCTCTGCTTTGGGGCTGGTCTGTCATATGGAAACATCAAGCTTTGGTAAGAAGCCAGGGCTTACACTGGGGGTGGGGTGAGGATGAACAACAGAAAAAGGGGGTTTTAACAAGATCATGGAAAGCAAAGAAACAAAACTCTAAATTTCCATATGGTTTTCCAGATTTAAAAAATTTACTTATTTGATCTCATTTAACCCTCTCAACAACAATGAAAAGAAAGTGATATTATTTCTATTTTCCAAATGAGGAAACTAAAGTTAGGGGGTCTAATAAATATGTATATGGTGGCATAACAAACAGTAAGATAATTAGGCCTTGAGTCTAGGACCTATTGCTTTATTCATCCCCACGCTTTGCACTATCCTCGCCTGGGGCCAAAGCTGGAAAACAAGAACTCTGACATACTGAACTATTTATAAACAGTCTTTACTGTCTTCACAAGTTAGGGTGATGAATGCCAGCAGATTCCTAATAAGTCACCAACCACTACTGCAAGTGCTAAGAAATAAAGTACTAAATCGTATCTCCATCATCTTCTCATACACATGCTTGCTCAGCATCCAAGACAGATATGGCAACGTAGCCCTAAAAGGTCAGGGGAAGAAAGCTCTGAGCATGGCATTAGCCATGATTTGTGGGTTTGTCTCTCTGTATCAATGGCAGCACCATTCTACCACACATTAGCCCTCCAGTTATCACCAACACCCTTAGAATGGTTTACTCAGTTTATAACCTCAAGTGATCCAAAATACCTCAGTTTATAAGAACTACACCAGCAACGTTCAAATATATTAATGAATGACTAGGAAGGGCCAATGATAAATCTCTTTGATAGACTAAGGTCAAATGCATGAATATTGTCATGGAAGAAAGACTGCCTCTGAACAGCCCTTGCTCTGAATTCTTTGGGGCTTTTTAGCCAATTTACGGAAATTGCTGTGGAAATCTAAAGCACGTAAACACTGAAGGCAATAAATAAAAAAGCTGTCCCTTAGAAATTTAAACAATATGAGCAAACAATACCCATGTGATTTTTTAAAATTCCTTTCCTTCCCATTTAGAACATATATATGTATAACTTCTATGTCTCATCAAAAGTAAAATTCAGGAATTATCAGAAAGAAAGTCACCTTGATTTTCTGACATTAGGAATTCATGGGGCTAGAAAAAGTGATACAGTATGTTAACTCTAAAAAGATTAATTTCTCCTTATTTATGAGTTCCTCTTACTCAAAATCTGAATGTATGGAAAGACACTCATAAGGATCAAAAAAGAGAATAAGAAAAGCTGGTTAAGCTGTTGGCAAGTGTTTCTGACAATGTCCTGGGAAATATAAAGAAATCAGGGAGAGTAAATTCAAGCCTTAAAAAAACACTCCCTTGTCTGCAAAGAGGGTAGAGCTAAAAATACAAAGAGGGTATGCAGGAGGAGAGAAGCCCTGGAGAAAAGTCAATGTCCCATAAGTCATCAATTCAGACAGAAATCAAATATGTAGCTGGAGGACAAGCAGAAAGGTTAGAGAATCATTTCAAGTGCATATTATCTGCAACAAAGCAAAATACTATTTTTTAAGGATTTTATTTATACATGAGAGAGACAGAGAGGGAGAAAGAGAGCGAGCATGAGCAAGGGGGAGGGGCAAAGGGAGAAGGAGAAACTGGCTCTCCTGGAGGGGTGGAGGGGATGTCCCAGGACCCCAGGATCATGACCTGAGGCAAAGGCAGAAGCTTAACCAACTGAGCCACCCCGGCACCCCAACAAACCAAAAATAATTTATAAGTTTCACAAAACACATGGCATGGTGAAAGTCACATGAAGAGTCATTACAGGAGATTTTGCAGCGTTCAGGTATGCAGTGATAGTCTAAGGTCCTAGGAATAAATCTGAAATTGGAATGGGAAGGATTCACAATGTAAAGTAACAGCTAGAAAGATATTTAGAAGATAGATATTACCTTGAGAGAGATAAAATAATGGCTTCACCCCTTCCTTTGAGTTGTGGATATTAAAAAAGTTTCTAATAGTTTATTCAGCATATTTTCACTACATTCTCTAACATGTATGCCACGAGGCACGGGAAACGGCATGGGTTTTGGAAGCAGACATACCTGCACCTGATAGGAATCAAGGCCAAGACTGAGTCTGGCCTTAGTGTTGACTAGTGATGTGATCAACGCTACTTATGAAAAGCTTAAAAACACTCTAATACATGTTTTCTGAATTATCAGGTGGGATTTGAGAATCTCTTTTAAGTCCTGATTCCGGCCACTTTTTTAGACTATTCTGTCCAGGAATATGAGAGTGGTAATGAACCAGAGACTGGCCAACTCAGATTGGCTAAGCACTACCTATTATGAGACCTCAGGCCACACAGCCCAGACGAGCCCTTATGTAAGCCTCAACAAAGCATACCCTGGTCTTCAGAACTGTTCTACCTAGGAGTGCAAGAGACTGAATGCAACATCATTCCAAGTGTGTTCCTCTGCAGGTCAGCAAACTGCTCCCTACTGGTCTGTGAGGAATTAATACAGAAATGGAAACTTGTAGAACAATAAATTTAGCTCTGCTGAATCTCTATAATAGAAAAATAGAAAAAAAATAAGTATGCAATTTGCAAGTATTTTTAAATCTATTCTCTAGTAATTCATTTTTATCGTGCTTTAGAAAAGTATCAGTGCAGCTGATTGGGTGTTGGGGGTGTGTGCATGTGTTTCACCAGAGACAGCATGACAGGTACTGATTTTTGGAAGTCAAAAAGTAGATCATGAGCTTATAGTAATGGAGGACTGAATTTATTCTAGGTCTTAGGCCCAGGAACAAAGTAGCCCCTGTGATTCACGCAACTGACCTCAGCTCCTAGGAGACTCAACTGGAGTTAACATCTTGTTAGCAAAAAAGATGTTCATTTTACTCAAGAGTGAATATTCGCTCCTTTGAGAGCCATTTCAAGGGTTGGCTGATGGTCAAGAATTAAGGACTTTGGAATAAATATTTCTTAACTACAGTTATCAAGGTCAATAAATCTGACTGCTGTGTTTTGGTTCTTACCCTACTTGACCTCTAACAGCTTCTAACACAGCTGACCTTACTTCCTCCCTCTGTAAACTTGGTTTCAATGATACCATACTCACTGTTCTATGTTCATTCTGGATCTTCTGGGAAGAGCCTCCTTGACCCAAGCATTAAATGTCTCAAGGCTCAGTCCTACCCTGGTCTATTGGATTATTTTATTACTATACTCAATTTTTCATGCACCACTCTAGCCATGGCTTCTCTCTGAAGTTGAGCTTGACTTGGTACCAAATCACTTGATTTGGAAAATGGAATGTTAGGGGACATCCCACAAATACAAGTTTTAAGATGCTGCTCCCTCACAGTCAAGTGAGAAGCTCTGGATAGCTTCTACTCTAAGAAGGGTTGACAAACATGTGGAACAGGCCTAAACTCAAGGAAACAGTCCAATGCCAAGCCCACCCAATCCAGCAGGGCCCAGCACAGCTGCAGCCCATTTGCAGGCCTAGGAATGAAAATATGAATGTCTTTAGCTGTAAGTCACTGTGATTTTGACACCATTTATTTCACAGCAAAAACTGACTCATCTTCTGCTCACTCTAGACTCTTCCCCCAAACTCATCTCAGCTGCAAATCCATATCCCATGGCCTACTCTTTGGTATCTCCATTTGTGGGGGGTCAAAAACCTTAAACTTGGGCAGCCGGGGTGGCTCAGCGGTTTAGTGCCGCCTTCAGCCCAGGGTGTGATCCTGGAGACCCTGGATCCAGTCCCATGTCCAGCTCCCTGCATGGAGTCTACTTCTCCCTCTGCCTGTGTCTCTGCCTCTCTGTCTCTGTGTCTCTCATGAATAAATAAATAAAATCTTAAAAAAAAAAAAACAAAACCTTAAACTCAGTATGTCCAGATTGGAACTTAATTACTTCTCTCTGTCTTCTTTCATTAAAAGCCTACACTGTACATCTAAATGTACATCAAGCAATTTGTGAAGCCAGTTCATCAAAATAAAACTTTCCTTCTAAATAATTCCCCAACACATTCACTTCCCTCTTGCACCAGCACCACCCTAGTCCAAGATCATGTTCTCTTACATGAACTGTCTTTCCTAAATCCACATTAATACCACTGCTACTCCTGCTTAAACAAATCCCCGTCACTGGCCTCCCAATGCTTCCAGAAATAAGACGAACATTCTTAATAAAGCCGGCCAGGCCATGTATAATCTTTCCTAGCTCCAGGCTCAACTATAGCCACACCTCCACCTGCTCCCTGCACTTTAGGAAAACCAGTCTTCTTTGAATATGCCAAACTTCTCCTTCCCACGCAAAGAATCTGTCCTGCAGTTAACCCTGTCTGAACACTTTCTTCCAAATCAACTTAGGACACTCCAATGTCCTATAAGGAAAATAGGACAGAATATTTAAAGTTGGGATAATTTTGCAAAGTTTTCACATGTGATCACCAGAACTATAGCTCCAATGACACACACAGATTTATTCTTAATTACTACAGACTCAGGCAAAATAGTAAAATATCCACCTAATATGTTTCTTCCTGATAATTTTATATTTTTCAGAAAACTTTGACATTTTCCTGATACTTTTACCATTTACTACAAACAGGTGGTATTTCCCAGTAAATACCATCTGAGCTCTGGAATCATTTTACCATGGCACAAGACTCCGTGATCCCAACTTTGTTCTCCATATAAGAGCCAAGTTACTGGACTTCCCTGGGCCCTAAATTCCTTATGTCTAATGATAAGAAATAAGCATGCCCTACCATGCTCAGTTGTTTTGCTGATTAAAGGAGATATGTAGGGATCCCTGGGTGGTGCAGCGGTTTGGCGCAGGCCTTTGGCCCAGGGCACGATCCTGGAGACCTGGGATCGAATCCCACGTCGGGCTCCCGGTGCATGGAGCCTGCTTCTCCCTCTGCCTATGTCTCTGCCTCTCTCTCTCTCTCTGTGACTATCATAAATAAATAAAAATTAAAAAAAATTTTTTTAAAAATCCTTTGATGTTTTAAAAAAAAGGAGATATGTATTTATGAATATACCTAACATTCCCCCCTATCGTTCAGTTAATATATATTTCTTGAGCTACATATCACAGGATATGCCTTCTTTCTCAGGAAGAAGAAAAAAAAAAAGCATTCAGCTCAGCTTTATGCTCCTTCCTGGGTAAATAGGCCCTAAATTATTGCTCAAATATTCTGCATGGACTTCAAACCTAGCAGCCCATGTTCCCATTTGGGCCTATTTCTTGAAAGACATACTGCTTTTCTGACATCTTAACTCTTGAGATCTGCACTTGTCTGGTTACTCTGCTATGTCTCCCTGGGCACACTGGTCTTATTAGGCTATGCCTCTTTAGCCACTGTTTCATGAGGAGTGTAAATATAGGCTAGAGTGCCTAGCAAAATGGATGTAGCTGCATTAAGATGCATTAGAAAGAAAGAGGTAAATAGTCCAGTTCCATATAAAGTTTTGATACAAATATGATTATTCACTAAGGAGTTTATTCTCTAGTACTCTGACAATGTCTCTCCTACCATCTGGTGGGCTCACATAAGCTCTATCACTACACTGCTTCCCAGAGTCAATGAATATTCCTAACAACTCAGGTGTTCTTTCTAAAATATTGACCACCAATGACAGGATGAATGGTTAAAACTAATAAAAATCCTCACACATTTGACACCCTCTGCTGTTGAATTTATTTTGGGGATAGGGTCTTTTAGGAAAAAAAAAAATAGTTTTGTCCTTGACACTTGTCCCAAGCTCGGAACCTGTGTTCTATGTTGATGTGCATATGTGATATATTTGCAGAAAGGAAGAAGAATCTCAGAATGCCATTTCAGGCCAAAATGCAATTTAATATTTTTCTAAGCACAGGTACAGCTCTGAGAGTTAAGGAGTTAGGCACTATTCCTCAAAATGTGTTCTTGGGTAACATCAGCCTACAATTTCGTAGTCAAAAAAGTATGACTTTTTGTTAAACCTAGGTTAAAACCTTTTGTTAAAACATTTATGACCAACCTGCAAATGTTGTTGACTGAGTCTTCTGGACAATGGTGGTGGCATTTGCAACGCAAGATCTTTGGACGAGGGGTGGGGACTGTACTCTCACCATCCTCTTTCTTGGTGCCCACATTTAATTTTCCTGAACTTCGCAAAAGCATGTTATCAAGTAAGTTTGCTGAAAAGAAGAAAGAGTAAGAGTTTAAGGATCTGTGGGAGAGTCCAACCAAAGTCTCCTATCCAAAGAATGAGGAGATTAAACAAAATATTAAGTATTTATGATACTTAAAGATTTAAACATAAAACAGATATTTTAATGATTTTGATATTAGAAATTATACTTATATAATTATTATAATCATATAATATATGTCTCACATAAAATAGAGAAATTCTCATAACCATTTCAGGGTAACAACCTATACATTAAATTATAATAGTTGTATTTGACTCAGTGCAATGAGTTCAATGAGCACTAGTACATAGATCATCTCTACTCTGTATGGTAATGGTATGAGTAAATATCATTCCTATTTGCAGATGAGAAAATTAAGACTCAAAGTTTAAGTGATCTAATAAATCATGAAGCTAGCATTTAAATCCAGATTGTTTGGGTCCTAGGGCTTTCTTCCTACCAGTCTCTTTACTTAAAAAACTTTCGTTTTAATGGGTCTCAAAATTCTGTGACAGATTTTTGGTCAAGTTGTTTCCATTAAAAAGTACTGATTTCAAAAACTAGTAACTTAAAACTGCCACACATGCACACACACACACACACAAAAAAAAAAAAAGGTCCACAAAACATTCTCCTTTCCTTCTGCAGGTTTTACGATGCATTGTTATCATTAACCAGTCTTTTACTATTAAACTTAAATGGCCAATTGACACAACAGTTCTGAGACCATTCTTCCATTACTGATTAAGACTGGGGTGGCAGGTATTGGGGATAATATTCATTTAGCCTTCTGAGCTTTCTGGGCAGACTTGGTGACTTTGCCAGCTCCAGCTGCCTTCTTGTCCACTGCTTTGATGACGCCCACAGCAACCGTCTGTCTCCTGTCACGAACAGCAAAACGTCCCAGAGGAGGATAGTCAGAGAAGCTCGCAACACACATAGGTTTGCCAGGAACCATATCAACAATGGCAGCATCCCCAGATTTCAAGAACTTGGGACCATCTTCCAGCTTTTTTCCAGAATGACGATCTATCTTCTCCTTCAGCTCAGCAAACTTGCAAGCAATGTGAGCTGTGTGACAATCCAGCACAGGTGCATATCCAGCACTGACCTGGCCTGGATGGTTCAGGATAATCACCTGAGCCGTGAAGCCAGCTGCTTCCATTAGTGTGTCATTTTTGCTGTCACCAGCCATATTGCCACGATGAACATCTTTGACAGATACTTCTAGACACTGAAGCCCACATTGTCTCCAGGAAGAGCCTCACTCATGTGCATTTCAACAGACTTCAGTTGTAACATTGACTGGAGCAGAGGTGACCACCATGCCAGGCTTAAGAACATCAGTCTCCACTCGACCCACTGGGACAGTACCAATACCACCAATTTTGTAGACGTCCTGGAAAGACAGACACAAGGGCTTATCAGTTGGACAAGTTGGTGGCAGACTGCGATCCAGAGCTTCAAGCAGTGTGGTTCCACAGGCATTCCCATCTTTACGGGTGACTTTCCATCCCTTGAACCAAGGCACGTTAGCTCTTGGCCCCAGCACGTTGTCACCATTCTAACCAGAAATTGGCACAAATGCTACTGTGTTGGGGTTGTAGCCAATTTTCTTAATGTAGGTGCTGACTTCCTTAACGATTTCCTCGTATCTCTTCTGGCTGTAGGGTGGTTCAGTGGAATCCATTTTGTTAACACCAACAATTAGTTGTTTTATACCCAGTGCATAAGCCAGAAGGGCATGCTCATGGGTCTGCCCATTCTTGGAGATACCCGCTTCAAATTTACCAACACCAGCAGCAACAATCAGGACAGCACAGTCAGCCTGAGATGTGCCTGTAATCATGTTTTTGAAAAAGTCTCTGTGTCCTGGGGCATGTAATACTTGCTGGTCTCAAATTTCCACAGGGAGATATCAATGGTGATACCACGTTCACGTTCAGCTTTCAGTTCATCCAAGACCCAGGCATACTTGAAGGAGCCTTTTCCCATCTTAGCAGCCTCCTTCTCAAATTTTTCGATAGTTCTTTTGTAGACCCCACCACATTTGTAGGTCAGATGGCCAGTAGTGGTAGACTTGCCCATATCTATGTGTCCAATGACGACGATGTTGATGTGAGTCTTTTCCTTTCCCATTTTGGTTTAGGTTAAGTGGTAGTTTTCACACCTGTGTTCTGGTGGCAAACCAGAACACTTGCAAAGAAGCTGTATCATGTATTTTTAAATAAATTATTAGAAATACTTAACATGCAAAACTTAATAGGAAGATGAAAACTTAGTTATCACTAAGATATATCAAATGATACATATTCCTCATCAGCTTTTACATGCAAAGTGCCTTCCTATTATAGTAGTGATAGTTCTACATCTTTGATGGGAGACATCATAGTAGATGTGATCTCTAAAGACAGATTTTATGAGTTCAAAATTAGGCTTTACTATTTACCACTTAGTTGATCCTGGATAACTTTATAAATAATCTCATTGTGCTTCACTTACTATTAAAGTGGAGATAATTATAAGCACCTTTCCTCATGTCAACAGCTAGGATTTACATGTTACGAGTAATACTTGGTATATATGCTACCTAATATTATTGGAAAGATCTAATATTTTTACTTTTTAAATAGTAAGACATTTCATTCCTATAGGGTGACCCTATCACTGAGATGGTTTTAATATTTTCCCTCTTTACCACCACTTTTGGAAAGTAATGATGCTAGAGAGACAAGGATATGCATTCACTGATACCTATTATGTTTCAGGCTTTGTGGCAAGAGCTCACATACTGCTATGTTCTTGCATAAATTGTTAATCCGAGCAATGTTTGATTTAAATTTTCACAACACATCGAGCTTGTCTGTAATTAAAACCAATTTTAAAGAAAATATTATCTAAAATATGTTGAGTTAAAAAGTTGAAATTCTAAGCCAGAGATGCAAAATACTCAACAGTTGTATACAAGTCTGCATGTGTTAATTTCTTAAACCACAAATTAATGCCTCTAGCCACTGGTCATATCAGAGAATGAGAAGTTTAAAAAAAGTTATAGTTTTTCCTGACTTTCTGTATGGTAAGCTAATTAGTTGAATTCTTAGAGAGTAATAATGAATGAGAAAGCAATAAAATATAATAAATCAATTTACCAGAATTTCCCTAATCACTAATTCTAAATTCATTAGATTTTTCAAATTTATATTATATGTGTACTTGACTTTCTCAAACAGTTTCTTCTATTTTAGTCTAGAGAAGACAGGTAGATTGTAATGTGCATATGCAGAGTTGGTTATATGCAGAAACCCGGGCCACTCACAGTGATTCTGATTCCATAGGTCTTAGGCGAGCCAAGGAAAGTGAATATTCAAGATTCCATGTGATTCTGAGACAGATCATGTGCAGACTCCACTTTAAGAAACCCAGGACTAGATTAAGCAAATAATATTTATTTAATCTAACCACATAATTCATCGCAATAGATGTAAATCATCTCTATATAATAGGAGGTTTATCCTTAAATTCCAAAATAAATGCATTATATGTTGGTATCTTATATTTAAAGTCATTTGTTACAAGTTCACCAGCATAAATGCCTCAGCCCTGCTTGCTATCTAGGTGTGGTGGGTGTTGGCAAGCCTATACATTGCCCTGCCATGCTGGCTTCCTTCTTTTTAAATTTAGTTCTCATTCCTACTAACTTTATGACCTGAGTAACCTCAAAATAACTAAAAAATTATGAAAATAAAATATTTTAAACTTATTACATCCTGCTTCCTTCATAGGAGACCCCTTCTCTTTGAAGTTTTAAAATAAAATAATTAAAATTCATTTATAATGCATATGTCTCATTAGCAAATATGTATTGGGTGCCTTTCCGGTTTCTAGTCCAGTCTCAGTATGTAGTATGAACGAAACATACGTAGGATTTCCCATCTGGGGGGGAAATTTTACACTGGAATGTTTATACTGAAAGGTCTATATTAGAAAAGGAAAAAAAAAAAGAAAAGAAAAGGAAACATCTTCATACTATCAGGAATAAAAGAAAACATTTTAATAAAAGATTCATAATTTTCTCACATTTTAAATTTATTGAAAGACTGACACAAATTTTAGGTAGAAGGGGGCTCTTTGCAATCCTGCTTATAACAACTCACGTTTACAACGGGATAAGTCAGATCTCTAAAAAGAGATTCCTATGTAGTCATTAAAATGTTGATGTGGAAGTATACTTATTGGCACGAAAAATATTAAAATATGTATCTTGTTGGAAAGAGTAGATTACAAAGTATTTTAATTATGAATCCTACTCTAATAACAGGGGAAAGGCTAAGAAAATGAACCTATAATACAAAAGAGCAATAAAAACCTGGTAAGCAGAAGGAAAGCTGTAACTAATTTAACAAAGCCAAAGATACTGATTCATAAGCCAAAGTTAGGGAAAAGCCAAGAAACCAAATAATTTTACCACTTAACTCCCAAAAGACCCCAGAGTCCTCCCACAAGTTGCTTTTAGAAGTAGAGTTCAGCTGCCCTCTCCCATTCCCAAAGGCTGGTAACATCACCTCCACCCTCCCTACCCCCACACCCCCCACATAAGACTGGAAGAGTAAATCTGTTATGCATATCACTGAGATGCCTTCCTTATTTTCCTGTTTTACCATCAAAGTGAGGGACTGTAGAAAACTAAGCACAGGGGAGGGCGAGGGTACCTCCTTACTGCAAACATTCAGTGATCATTTACACTGGCTGTTGACTCCTGTCCTCTCCCTCTACATGGCTTCCAAAACTCGATGCAGCCTGGCTTATCTCTTCCATAATACTCAGGAATTTGACTAGGTCAAGAACAAACAAAATACCTAAAGACAGGGATATTGGAAGTTTCTCAGTGAAACAGCCCTGCAATATTATCTTATAGTAAGGTCCATTGGTGACAAGATCTATCCAACAAGCTTCCAATCAGCTTTGATAGCAATCCATTCTCTTGTGCCCAAGCCACTAATTCAGGGTCACGAGATATATGAAGAAAGCCTCAAACATCAAATATTGAGAACAAAACAAACACACAAAAGAAAGCCATTTGGGAGAAACATACAATGGAAAAAAAAAACTTTAAAAAAGTATGAATTATACTGTCATTTTTCTCAAAAAAATACACCCATAAAATAAGAACACGTTTCTACAAAAAGGGAATAACAAATAAGGAACTCTAAAAATATGATTTCATGAATAAACAACTCAACAGGTGAGCTGAGATAAACATTTGGAAATCTCCCACAGTGTAGGCCAAAACACAGGGGTGGAAGAGTTCAGTAAATGAGAGTGTCAATCTAGGAAATTTTAAAACCTGAACAATAATATCTCTAGAGAGACTTGAGAAAATACAGGGGAGAAAATCATCAAATAAATAAATAGTGTACAATCCCCATAATTGAAAATCATAATTTTCTAGTTTGAAAGGATCCAGAGTTTACAAATAGACCTACACCAAAGTATGTTGTGAAATTTTACAACATTAGAGACAAAGGGAGATTTTATATATCATATATTTAAATATATAAAGATAAAAATAAAAGATTAAAATTAAGTGTAGTATTGAATTTTCTACAACAAAACTGGAAATTAGAATAAAATAGAGTAATGTCTTCAAAATTCTGAGGGAAAAGTGTTTCAAGTCCAGAAATCAATACCTGTGCAAATTATAAATCAAATATGAGGATATGAAAAAAAAAAAACTGAAGATCCGTAAGGTCTCAAAATTTTACCTCATACAATAACATTCTCAGGAAGTTACTGGCAGAGATGCTCTGCCCAAATGAAAGTGTAAATAAGAAAGAAAAAATGGGTTTCTTCTATGGGAAATCCAACCCAAGAGAAAGGTGAAGCACTCTCAAGATACTGAGAGTGGATAGTAAGATGGTAACTATGACTGGACTGAAGGAATAGCCAGGCCTGACTGAACAACAAGTCAAAAAATTCTGGGAGACAAAGGTCTGAAATTTTTAAATTAATACAATAACTCGGAGTATTTTAAATTTAAACTGATTGACAGTTTGGAAATTAATTTGTGATGGAAACAAAGGAATCTAAGGAAACATATCTCTCTCTCTCTCTCTCTCTCTCTCTATATATATATATATATAGTAGGAGAGAGAGTAGTAAAGCTTCAAAAGTGGAAAGTCAAAGGTCATGCCTAAAATTGAACAATCAAGAGGTAGCCAAACAATTATCTGTTCAGAGATATGGAGAAAAATGCCAAATCCTAAAAAGGAACAATGTATTCATTACTAAACAGTAATGTACTCATTACTAAACAGGAGAGGGTGGGAAGATGCTTTAAGGAAAAATAAGCCAGCCTCTTTATATTAAAACAAAAATTAGCAGATTTGGAAATAATATATCTCAGATGATAAGTCCACTGTAGACTGCCTATGTGATAAAAATGAAGAATTCACATCCATATGGATATTGACAAAATGTATGAGGGTCCTAATTCTTGTGGAAAATTTAATTATCTCTGTAAGGACTATTGAATTTTGCATCATGAAATTTCCATATTTTGCATCACAAAATTTCTCATAGCTTGCATTCAAAAGGACCATGATTTGTGTTTTCACATCAGCATGGATCAATGAATAGTAGATGGAGCAATTTAAATTCATCTGCCAATTGCTTCTCAGTTCAACAAAGCAAATTAATTGGTCTCATATCCTGATGTAGAATAAAGAACATCAGCGAACAAGGAAAAACCAGCAAGGAAGAAGAAACTCCAGCAAGGAAGAAGAATGAAAATCCAGCAAGGAAGAAGAAACTTCCTTAGATAATCTTCAGTATGAGATATACCACTGAACCAGTAAACACTGGCTTGGTAGTAACACTAAATCCACTACGGTCTATCATTTTTATATGCTTATGTGCACATATTCCTCAGTCTATATTGCAAGTTATCAACGATCTATTGTTCTAAGTAACTACTTCAGCTATTAGTATGGAAAGATACCTGAGTCTATTAGCTCCAAGCAAGTTTTATAGTAAACTCCTGGCTCTCAAACCTGGACAAATCTGTTAAAAACCATACTTTTGGGGCAGCTGGGTGATTCAGTTGATTAAGCACTGGCCTTCAGCTCAGGTCATGATCAGGGTCCTGGGATGGAGCCTTACATCAGGCTCCCAGCTCAGCAGGGAGCCTGCTTCTCCCTCTCCTTCTGGCTTGTGCTCTCTCTCACTATCTCTGTCACTATCTCTATCTCTCTCTCAAATAAATAAATAAAATCTTTAAAAATAACATACTTTCTATAAAAATTGTAAAGATGAAATGGTGCTGCATAATCTTTCTAAAATACTTAACACTAACACACAGTGAGAATTTATGTCACTTTACCAGAAAACCATTCCTCAAGAACAAAAAAAGGAGGAAAAAATATTGCTAGCTCATAATAGAGATACCACTACTATAAAGTGAATTAACAGATAAAATCCTTAATAAGCACATAAGGTTGTATTCATACAATGTAACCTGAACAGGTAAAAGTGGTGAGATGATAAAATGATTTCTTTAATTAGCATTATTAAATAAATGAATGGTTAAATGCAAATGAGACAAGTGAGGAGTTCTTCACTTGCTTTTGCCAAAATAATCAAATCAAGAGAGTAATTTATGTAAAAGTGTGCGATTGCTACTCAGCAGTCAATTAATCTATAAGTGTTTAACTCCTTGCGAAATGAAATTCATTATCACACAATTAATATTTCCAATCACGAGGTAAAATAATTGAGTGATAATTTGGAGGTTAATAGAAGACAAGAGGGAAGAGAAGTAGCAGCAGCAGAATGATTAAACCTTATTAGACTCACCTTAAAAATCTAAGCACACTGTTAAAAAGTAAAATTCAAAGATCATTTTCTTATTGAAGTATAACTGACATTCAGAATTGTCTAAGTTCCAGGTATATAATGTGATGATTTTATATGTGTATATATTGCAAAAGATCTTCACAATAAGTCTAATTAACATCCATCACCATATGTTGTTCCGTTTCTTATGATGAGAATCTTTAAGATCTCTCGGCAATTTTCAAATACGCAATATGGCATTATTAACTGTAATACATATTAACTGTACTACAGTATTATACGGTTGCTAAGTTGCACATTAAATTCCCATGATTTATTTATTCTATAAGTGGAAGTTCGTACCTTTGACTCCCTTCACTCATTTCACCCACCCCACCCTCTACCTCTAGCAACCACCAATCTGTTTTATCAATGAGCTTGACTTTTTTGTTTTGTATTGTTTTGTAAGCTTCCACATATAAGTGAGATAGTCTGGTATTTTTCTTTCTTTGTCTTATTTCTCTTAACATAATGGCCTCAAGGTCCATCAGTGCTGCCACAAATGGCAAAACTTCCTTCTTTTTACGGCTGAATAATATTTCAGTGCATATGTATATATCACTGTGGTATATAAATGTGATATATACATATGCACTGAAATATTATTCAGTCATAGAAAGAAGGAAATCTTGATTACTATAGTTTTGTAATAGATAGCTGACCCTTGAACAACACTGGTGTGAACTATGTGGACACTTAGGTTGTTTCCATATTTTGGTTATTGTAAATAATGCACCAATGAAGATAGGGGTGCATATATATTTTCAAGTTAAGTATTTTCATTTTCTTTGGGTAATATCCAGAAGTGAAATTGCTGGATCATATGGTAGTTCTTTTTGTAAATTTTTTGAGGAAACTCCATATTGTTTTCCATAGTAGTTGTACCAACTCAGATTCTCAACAATAGGACACAGGGGTTGCCTTCTCCCCACATCTTTGCCAGCATTTATACATTGTTTATTTCTTTGATAACAACCATTCTAACAGGTGTGATGTAAAATATCATTTTGAGTTGCATCTCCCTGATGATTAATAATGTTGAGAATCTTTTCATATACCTGTTTGGCATCTATATGTCTTCTTTGGAGAAGTATCAATTCAGAGCCTCCACCCATTTTTTAATTAAATTTTGTTTTTACATTGAGTTGTATGAGTTCTTTATATATTCTGGATATTAATCCTTTATCAGATACATGATTTGCAAGTATTTTCTTCCACTTAGCAGGTTGCCTTTTTTGTTTTGTCAGTGATTTCCTTTTGTGTGCAGAAGCTTTTCAGTTTGATATAGTCCAACTTATCTTTTGCTTTAATTGCCTTTGCTTTTAATTGCCTTTGATTTTTTTAAAAAAAAATTATCACCAAGACTAAAATCAAGGAGCCAATGCCTATGTTTTCTTCTAGGAGTTTTATGGTTACAGGTCTTAAGATCAAGGTTTGAATCCATTTTGAGTTAATTTTCGTGTATTGTGTAAGACAGTGGTCCATTTGTCCCAACACCATTAATTGAAGAAACTGTCCTTTCCTACTTGTATATTCTCGGTTCCTTTGTCATAAGTTCACTGACCATGTATACATGGGTTTATTTTGAGGTTCTCGGTTCTATTGATCTATGTGCCTGTTTTTATGCCAATACCGTACTGTTTTGATTACTATAGTTTTGTAATAGATACCTGACCCTTGAACAACACTGGTGTGAACTATGCAGATTTTATAGGTAGGTTTTTTGATAACTATAGTACAGTACTATAAGTGTAATTTCTCTTCTTTATGTTTTTTTTTTTAAGGTTTATTTATTTGACGAAGAGAGAGAGCACAAGCAGCAGGAGCAGCAGGCAGAGGAAGAGGGGGAAGCAGGCTCCCCACAGAGCAGAGCAGGGAGCCTGTGCAGGGCTAGATCCTCAGCTCTTGGGATCATGACCTGAGCTGAAAGCAGATACTTAACCAACTGAGCCACTCAGGGGACCCCCTTGTGATTTTTTAAAAATTTTCTTTTCTCTAACTTACTTTATTGTAAGAATACAGTATGTAATACATATAACATACAAACATGGATTTATCAACTGTTTATGTTATCAGTAAGGCTTTCAGTCAACAATAGGCTATTAGTTTAGGGAGAGTAAAAAGTCATAAACAAACTTTAGACTGCATGGGTAATCAGCACCCCTAAGCCTCACATTGTTAAACGGTCAACTGTAGTTTGAAATCAGGGAGCATGATGCCTCCAGCTTGTTCTTCTTTCTCAAAATTGAGAAATTGGTGTCTTTTGTGGTTCCATAAAAATTTTAGAAATGTATGTTCTATATTTCTATGAAATATGCTACTAGAATTTTGATGGGGATTGCACTGAATCTGTAGATTGCTTTGGGGGTAGTATGCACATTTTAACAATATTAATTCCTCCAACCTGTGAGCATGAAATATTTTTCCATTTATTTGTGTCAATTCTTTCATCCAGTGTCTTTTAGTTTTTAGTGTACAGATCTTTCATCTCTTTGGTTAAATTTATTCCTAGGTATTTTGTTTTTTTGATGAACTTGTAAATGAGACTATTTTTTTTTAATTTTTCTTTTTGATATTTCATTACTAGTGTACAGAAATGCAACAGGTTTTTACAAATTGATTTTATATCCTGCAACTTTACTGTTCTAATGTTTTTTGGTTGAGTTCTTAGTGTTCTCTATATAATGTCATCTGTAAACTGTGACATCTTTACTTATTCCTTTTCAATTTGAATCTCTTTTATTTCTTTTTCTTAACTAATTGCTCTGGCTAGGATTTCCAATACTATGTTGAATGAAAGCGGTGAGAGTGGACATCCTTGTCTTATTCCTGATCTTAGGAGAAAAGCTATCAGCTTTTCAGTACTAAATATAATGTTAGCTGTGGGCTTCTCACATATGGTTTTTATTATTTTGAGGTGAGTTCCCTTTATACCTTCTTTATCAAGAGTTTTTTGTTTTGTTTTGTTTTACCATAAATGGATGTTGATTTTTATTTATTTTTTGATGTTGATTTTTAAAGTGCTTTTTCTGTATCTATTTATTTGGTCATTTGATTTTTACTCTTCCTTTTATTAATGTGGTGTATCGCATTGATTAATTTGTTGATACTGAGTCATCCTTGTATCCCTGGAATAAATTCCATTTGATCATGGTGAATGATCCTTTTAATGTATTGCTGCATTCAGTTTGCAAATATTTTGCTAAGGGTTTTTGCATCTGTGTTCATTAGGGATATTGGCTCATAATTTTCTTTTCTTGTGGTATCCTTGCTTGAGTTTAGTATCAGGGTACTACTGGCCTCATAAAATGAGTTTGAATGTGTTCCCTCCCTTCTGTTTTTTGGAAGAGATTGAGAAGAATTGGTATTAACTCTTCTTTGATTGTTTGGTAGAATTCACCAGTGAAGACATCTAGTCATGGACTTCCGTTGGTTGGGAGGTTTTTAATCACTGATTAAGATCTTCTTAATAGCTAGTTCCCATATGAGAAAAAGGGACAATCAGAAATTGGACCGTTATATCTACTGTTACAATTATGAAAAGGGATTTATTTTTAAAAAGTAACTTTCATATAAAACCATATTCGATTTGTGCAAAATCAATCCAGCCTCACAAACATAAGCCAGGCATTTTGGAACAAAAACAAAACAGAACACATCCAAGTAAGGCATAAAAAGTATAATTACATAAATAAACAAAGAATAATGATTTTATAGAAACATGAATTTAGCCAGAATATGATGCTGAAATAAGAATTAGAAGAAAAGACAAAGATATATATAGAGAGATTTTATTTATTTATTCATGATAGAGAGAGAGAGGGAGAGAGAGAGAGAGAGAGAGAGGCAGAGATACAGGCAGAGGGAGAAGCAGGCTCCATACCAGGAGCCCGATGTGGGACTCCATCCCGGGACTCCAGGATCGCGCCCTGGGCCAAAGGCAGGCATCAAACCATTGAGCCACCCAGAGATCCCCCAAAGATATATATTTATGATAAATGTGAACATCCAGATAAACAACATAATAGCAATCATGGAGATTTATCCCAAATATTAGATGTCTGATTAAGATAATTATCAAATTGTATTTTTTACATTTCTTTATATTTATTATATTTCCCTCCATTTGAAATGGAAAAAAGGCAGACACCAAGATACAATAAAGTTTGATTAGTCAGTTCATTCAAATAATGTAAGATCTTTATTAATCAGATCCTCTTTACTCAATTTGCATTAAATTTTATGTAAAAGATCATCATTGAAAGCAATTGAAAGATAACTAGCCATTAAAGAAACATTAAGTATAACTTAGTATGTCATATTTTCTAAACCAACAGGTTAAATCTGTAAAAACTTTTTTCTACTAAGGAAAGCTAAATAGTTAATGGCTTCTGCTTAAGTTGAATAAAATTTCAACAAAAGTAATTATTTCTTACCAATAGCTTCCAGCCAAATATGGTTTTTTTTAATATTTAGTAACAGAATTATAAATAAACCTCACTGAAAAATGTAAGGGGAAAAATGGGAAAAGCCTCACTTCAAAAAATTTCTTAGAATACTTCACTAAATAAATCACTCTTTGGAAGATCATTCCATTTTTCACTTTCCTTCCTCCCTCCTACTCTCCCCTTTCCTTGTTCTGTCTCTCTAATACCAATATTTAGCTTAACAGTGTGAATCCAAACACTTCAAATGCTGTCTGCTTGACACAGCTGGTTACATTATAGTTAACTGAAGTAGTTAACTATTGAAATTACCAAGATAATAAAAAAATAGGGCTGTGGAGGCCAACATAAAATTCAAATTCATTTCTTTCAGAGGACCATAAGATTTTTAGGGAGCAAATGAACCACAAGATGACTTCAAGATATATTTTTGCACGTTTGTGTGTTCTTAAAAAATCACAAGGTCGCCTCACCAAAAAAGTTGTGGGACCACGTTGAATATGGAGAGTATCCTTTCCCATCTGAAAAGCTGCTGCTGGAGTTTAGGAAAGGGGAGGAGGGCAAAGGCTCACAGGCGCATATAGGCGCATATAACCTTCAACTCATCCTGAAAATCTATGAATTCGGCCTGAGATTTAAAGAGAGAACAGGGATCCCTGGGTGGCGCAGCGGTTTGGCGCCTGCCTTTGGCCCAGGGCGCGATCCTGGAGACCCAGGATCGAGTCCCACGTCGGGCTCCCGGTGCATGGAGCCTGCTTCTCCCTCTGCCTGTGTCTCTGCGCCTCTCTCTCTCTCTCTCTGTGACTATCATAAATAATAAATAAAAATTTAAAAAAAAATAAAGAGAGACCAGCTAGAATGCTACAGTGAGAAGAATTCGCGCTCCTATCAAGGTAGGAAGACGGGAAAAAAGAAATAAAGAAACAAAGGCCTCCAAGGGGGAGGGGCCCCGCGAGGAGCCGGGCTGAGGCCGGGGCGAGGGTCCCCAGGACAGGAGAGCCCCGTCCCGGAGGAGCAGGAGCTGCACCGACCTTCCCGGGCGGAAAGGGGCTCGCGGGGAGGTGGAGCAGGACCCAGGAGGGCGGGGATGCCCTCGGGCTCCCGGGGACACTAACAGACACCTGCCCCCGGGAGAGTGCGCCGAGCTCCCTAAGGGCTGCAGCGCGCACGGGGGACCCGGAGCAGCTCGGGGGGCTCGGGGGCGGCTCCGCGGAGGGGGCTGCGGGGCAGGAGGAGCTCTGGGGGGCTCTGAGCGGCTCGGCGGAGGGGGCTGTGGGGCAGGAGCGCTAATCCAACAGCGCAGGCCCCGGAGCACAGGGCGCTGGGACACAGCCCAGGATCCGGCCTCCCTCCGGGACAGGCAGAGGCCGGGAGGGCCCAGGACAGCGAGGACGCTCCTGCCCCGAGCTGAGCAGATCAGCGGCCCCGCCCCGGAGCCTCCAGGCCCTGCAGACGGAGAGCTCCGGAGCTACTGCGGGGGCTGACTCCAGGGCTGCAGAGCTAGCCGCCGCCACTAGGGTTGTTTCTCCTGGGGCCTCACGGGGTAAACAACCCCCACTGAGCCCTGCACCAGGCAGGGGCAGAGCAGCTCCCCCAAGTGCTAACACCTGGAAATCAGCACAACAGGCCCCTCCCCCAGAAGACCAGCGAGACGGACAAGTTCCAGGGGAAGTCAAGGGACTTACTGTATACACAATCAGAAGATACTCCCCCGTGTTTTATTTTTTCTTTTTGATTTCTGTTTGCTTCCCCCACCCCCTTTTCTTTCTTTCTTTCTTTCTTTCTTCTTTCTTTCTTTCTTTCTTTCTTTCTTTCTTTCTTTCTTTCTTTTTCTTTCTTTCTCTCTTTTTCTTCTCTTTTTTTTCTCTTTTTTCTTCCTTTTTTTCTTTTTCTCTTTTCTTTCCTTCTTTCTCTCATCTCTTTTTCTCCTTTTCCCAATACAACTTGTTTTTGGCCACTCTGCACTGAGCAAAATGACTAGAAGGAAAACCTCACCTCAAAAGAAAGAATCAGAAACAGTCCTCTCTCCCACAGAGTTACAAAATCTGGATTACAATTCAATGTCAGAAAGCCAATTCAGAAGCACTATTATACAGCTACTGGTGGCTCTAGAAAAAAGCATTAAGGACTCAAGAGACTTCATGACTACAGAATTTAGATCCAATCAGGCAGAAATTAAAAATCAATTGAATGAGATGCAATCCAAACTATAAATCCTACCGATGAAGGTTAACAAGGTGGAAGAACGAGTGAGTGACATAGAATACAAGTTGATGGCAAAGAGGGAAACTGAGGAAAAAAGAGATAAACAATTAAAAGACCATGAAGATAGATTAAGTGAAATAAATGACAGCCTGAGGAAGAAAAACCTACATTTAATTGGGGCTCCCAAGGGCGCTGAAAGGGACAGAGGGCCAGAATAAATATTTGAACAAATCATAGCTGAAAACTTTCCTAATCTGGGAAGGGAAGCAGGCATTCAGATCCAGGAGATAGAGAGATCCCCCCCTAAAATCAGTAAAAACCATTCAACACCTCGACATTTAATAGTGAAGCTTGCAAATTCCAAAGATAAAGAGAAGATCCTTAAAGCAGCAAGAGACAAGAAATCCCTGACTTTTATGGGGAGGAGTATTAGGGTAATGGCAGACCTCTCCACAGAGACCTGGCAGGCCAGAAAGGGCTGGCAGGATATATTCAGGGTCCTAAATGAGAAGAACATGCAACCAAGAATACTTTATCCAGCAAGGCTCTCATTCAAAATGGAAGGAGAGATAAAGAGCTTCCAAGACAGGCAGGAACTGAAAGAATATGTGACCTCCAAACCAGCTCTGCAAGAAATTGTAAGGGGGACTCTTAAAATTCCCCTTTAAGAAGAAGTCCAGTGGAACAATCCACAAAAACAGGGACTGAATAGATATCATGATGACGCTAAACTCATATCTTTCAATAGTAACTCTGAATGTAAACGGGCTTAATGACCCCATGAAAAGGCGCAGGGTTTTAGACTGGATAAAAAAGCAGGACCCATCTATTTGTTGCCTACAAGAGACTCATTTTAGACATAAGGACACCTACAGCCTGAAAATAAAAGGTTGGAGAACCATTTACCATTCGAATGGTCCTCAAAAAAAAGCAGGGGTAGCCATTCCAATATCAGATAAAGTAAAATTTACCCCGAAGACTGTAGTGAGAGATGAAGAGGGACACTATCTCATACTTAAAGGATCTATCCAATAAGAGGACTTAACAATCCTCAATATATATGCCCCGAATGTGGAGCTGCCAAATATATGAATTAATTAATAACCAAAGTTAAGGCATACTTAGATAATAATACACTTATACTTGGTGACTTCAATCTAGCGCTTTCTACACTCGATAGGTCTTCTAAACACAACATCTCCAAAGAAACGATAGCTTTAAATGATACACTGGACCAGATGGATTTCACAGATATCTACAGAACTTTACATCCAAACTCAACTGAATACACATTCTTCTCAAGTGCACATGGAACTTTCTCCAGAATAGACCACATACTGGGTCACAAATCGGGTCTGAACCGAGACCAAAAGATTGGGATCGTCCCCTGCATATTCTCAGACCATAATGCCTTGAAATTAGAACTAAATCACAACCAGAAGTTTGGAAGGACCTCAAACACGTGGAGGTTAAGGACCATCCTGCTAAAAGATGAAAGGGTCAACCAGGAAATTAAGGAAGAATTAAAAAGATTCATGGAAACTAATGAGAATGAAGATACAACCGTTCAAAATCTTTGGGATGCAGCAAAAGCAGTCCTGAGGGGGAAATACATCGCAATACAAGCATCCATGCAAAAACTGGAAAGAACTCAAATACAAAAGCTAACCTTACACATAAAGGAGCTAGAGAAAAAACAGCAAATAGATCCTACACCCAGCAGAAGAAGGGAGTTAATAAAGATTTGAGCAGAACTCAACGAAATCGAGACCAGAAGAACTGTGGAACAGATCAACAAAACCAGGAGTTGGTTCTTTGGAAGAATTAATAAGATAGATAAACCATTAGCCAGCCTTATTATAAAGAAGAGAGAGAAGACTCAAATTAATACAATCATGAATGAGAAAGGAGAGATTACTACCAACACCAAGGAAATACAAACGATTTTAAAAACACATTATGAACAGCTATATGCCAATAAATTAGGCAATCTAGAAGAAATGGATGCATTCCTGGAAAGCCACAAACTACCAAAACTGGAACAGGAAGAAATAGAAAACCTGAACAGGCCAATAACCAGGGAGGAAATTGAAGCAGTCATCAAAAACCTCCTAATACACAAAAGTCCAAGGCCAGATGGCTTCCCTGGGGAATTCTATCAAACGTTTAAAGAAGAAACCATACCTATTCTACTAAAGCTGTTTGGAAAGATAGAAAGAGATGGAGTACTTCCAAATTTGTTCTATGAGGCCAGCATCACCTTAATTCCAAAACCAGACAAAGACCCCACCAAAAAGGAGAATTATAGACCAATATCCCTGATGAACATGGATGCAAAAATTCTCAACAAGATACTAGCCAATAGGATCCAACAGTACATTAAGAAAATTATTCACCATGACCAAGTAGGATTTATTCCCGGGACACAAGGCTGGTTCAACACTCATAAAACAATCAATGTGATTCATCATATCAGCAAGAGAAAAACCAATAACCATATGAACCTCTCATTAGATGCAGAGAAAGCATTTGACAAAATACAGCATCCATTCCTGATCAAAACTCTTCAGAGTGTAGGGATAGAGGGAACTTTCCTTGACATCTTAAAAGCCATCTACGAAAAGCCCACAGCAACTATCATTCTCAATGGGGAAGCAAGCACTGAGAGCCTTTCTCCTAAGATCAGGAACAAGACAGGGATGTCCACTCTCACCACTGCTATTCAACATAGTGCTGGAAGTCCTAGCCTCAGCAATCAGGTAACAAAAAGACATTAAGGGCATTCAAATTGGCAAAGAAGAAGTCAAACTCTCCCTCTTCGCCGATGACATGATACTCTACATAGAAAACCCAAAAGCCTCCACCCCAAGATTGCTAGAACTCATATAGCAATTTGGCAGAGTGGCAGGATACAAAATCAATGCCCAGAAATCAGTGGCATTTCTATACACTAACAATGAGACTGAAGAAAGAGAAATTAAGGAGTCAATCCCATTTACAATTGCACCTCAAAGCATAAGATACCTAGGAATAAACCTAACCAAAGAGGTAAAGGATCTACACCCTAAAAACTATAGAACACTTCTGAAAGAAATTGAGGAAGACACAAAGAGATGGAAAAATATTCCATGCTCATGGATTGGCAGAATTAATATTGTGAAAATGTCAATGTTACCCAGGGCAATTTACACGTTTAATGCAATCCCTATCAAAATACCATGGACTTTCTTCAGAGAGTTGGAACAAATTATTTTAAGATTTGTGTGGAATCAGAAAAGACCCCGAATAGCCAGGGGAATTTTAAAAAAGAAAACCATAGCTGGGGGCATCACAATGCCAGATTTCAGGTTGTACTACAAAGCTGTGGTCATCAAGACAGTGTGGTACTGGCACAAAAACAGACACATAGATCAATGGAACAGAACAGAGAATCCAGAAGTGGACCCTGAACTTTATGGTCAACTAATATTCGATAAAGGAAGAAAGACTCTCCACTGGAAGAAAGACAGTCTCTTCAATAAATGGTGCTGGGAAAACTGGACATCCATGTGCAGAAGAATGAAACTAGACCACTCTCTTGCACCATACACAAAGATAAACTCAAAATGGATGAAAGATCTAAATGTGAGACAAGATTCCATCAAAATCCTAGAGGAGAACACAGGCAACACCCTTTTTGAACTCAGCCACAGTAACTTCTTGCAAGATACATCCACGAAGGCAAAAGAAACAAAGCAAAAATGAACTATTGGGACTTCATCAAGATAAGAAGCTTTTGCACAGCAAAGGATACAGTCAACAAAACTCAAAGACAACCTACAGAGTGGGAGAAGATATTTGCAAATGAAATATCAGATAAAGGACTAGTTTCCAAGATCTATAAAGAACTTATTAAACTCAACAGCAAAGAAACAAACAATCCAATCATGAAATGGGCAAAAGACATGAAGAGAAATCTCAGAGAGGAAGACATAGACATGGCCAACACACGCATGAGAAAATGCTCCGCATCACTGGCCATCAAGGAAATACAAATCAAAACCACAATGAGATACCACCTCACACCAGTGAGAATGGGGAACATTAACAAGGCAGGAAACCACAAATGTTGGAGAGGATGCGGAGAAAAGGGAACCCTCTTACGCTGTTGGTGGGAATGTGAACTGGTGCAGCCACTCTGGAAAACTGTGTGGAGGTTCCTCAAAGAGTTAAAAATAGACCTGCCCTATGACCCAGCAATTGCACTGCTGGGGATTTACCCCAAAAATACAGATGCAATGAAACGCCGGGACACCTGCACCCCGATGTTTATAGCAGCAATGTCTACAATAGCCAAACTGTGGAAGGAGCCTCGGTGTCCATCGAAAGATGAATGGAGGGGCAGCCCAGGTGGCTCAGCGGTTTAGCGCCGCCTTCAGCCCAGGGCCTGATCCTGGAGACCCAGGATCGAGTCCCACATCGGGCTCCCTGCATGGGGCCTGCTTCTCCCTCTGCCTGTGTCTCTGCCTCTCTCTCTCTCTCTCTCTGTCTCTCATGAATAAATATATAAATAATAAAAAAAATCTAAAAAAAAAAAAAGAAAGATGAATGGATAAAGAAGATGTGGTTTATGTATACAATGGAATATTCTTCAGCCATTAGAAACGACAAATACCCACCATTTGCTTCAACGTGGATGGAACTGGAGGGTATTATGCTGAGTGAAATAAGTCAATCAGAGAAGGACAAACATTATATGTTCTCATTCATTTGGGGGAATATAAATAATAGTGAAAGGGAATATAAGGGAAGGAAGAAGAAATGGGTAGGAAATATCAGAAAGGGAGACAGAACATAAAGACTCCTAACTCTGGGAAATGAACTAGGGGTGGTGGAAGGGGAGGAGGGCGGAGGGTGGGGGTGAATGGGTGATGGGCACTGAGGGGGGCACTTGATGGGATGAGCACTGGGTGTTATTCTGTATGTTGGCAAATTGAACACCAATAAAAAATAAACTTATCATTTAAAAAATTCACAACAAAATTGTATTTATATTCCTTACAATTTTCAGATCTAAGAAGACAGATTTATAGATTTTCAGGTAAATTAATCAAACTTCATGAAATAATCTAATGATCATTATGCAATAGTATGTGACTTCCATTCAATTACCAAATTTAAATAGGAAGTCATTTTTCTTGAATATTTTGAATATCTTTATTTGGATATAGGTTATAGTTATATACATGTTTTCACCTATTTCATATGTTTGCATATAGTTATATCCATGTTTTCAATGATATCTCTTCTTGCATAATTTAGGAAATGAAGCAGTGTTATAAAGAGTTTTTTTTTTTTTTAAGTCCTTATTTGGAATCAGTGGACAATTATTAGCTGGTAGCTTGGTATAATCACCATTTATAACTCATTTTTTGAAGTATATGCTTAATATTCAATCATTTAAAAATATTTCCATATTGTTTTATATTATTGTGTATTCTTCCTCATGATTTTTACCAAAAAACAAAATAAGATTTTTATAAAAAATCAGAAAACCTAATACAAAAGTAAATGTAAAAAAAAAACAAAAAGAATTTACAATAGTACAACTCCCCAACAGATAGATTTTAACTTCCATATTCATCCATTATATCCTGTGTGTATTTTAGGTCTATTTAATTTTTTTCTCAGTAGTATTCTTACCACTTCAAAAATACCCTAAATAAAACATTTCAAGTTTGTGATATAAAATACTGTTTCATATGTCATAGTGAAGAGAATATCAAAATCCAATGTCACATTAAAACACAGTCTTTATAAACACTAGAGATAATCAAGGAAACTTAAATTGTAACACAGAGAATTGGATTTGACTCCCCAAAATTCCTTGAAAATTGACATATTAATTTGTGCCACAGGATCTACTAGTAATCTTTCTCCTTTCCTCATTTTCTTTTTTACTTTTGTTTTAGCTCTCTGAATATCTCAAAAATTAACAAAATTTTAAAAGTCATCACTGTTTTACTCCATCTTCAGCAGAGGGTAGGCAGGAGCAAGAAAAAAATTTGAGATTCCTATCACCCAAGTTAGTACTTTAAATACCTTGGATAAAAAGATTAATGAAGAAAACATTTGGAAGTACTGAACTGGTGAGCAGTGCTTTGGCAATGATCTATCCTATTCCTATCCGTGTTGTTATGATAATAAATAATGTGAATCAATGCCCATTCCCTTTCTCAAACACAACTGGTTCAAATACATTGGTTAAAAGTTTATGATACATAGGTATGAAATTTGAATCAGAGCTTTAAAACAATATTAATCTTTAAAATAACTTCTGGTGATCCTAAATAATGTGTTTAAATAGATAACTAATTTTTATTTAAACCTTGAATTTTTTAACTCAGTTCAGTCATTTAATTTCTGTTTAATAAGTTTATTGAGTTCAAAGATCCAACCTCAATTTTCATTGCCTAACCAACCCTCTTTTGTTATACAAACCATTTTCAGATAAATTTTCTACGTTGTCTACAACAACAACTTAGAAAAAATATATATGAACAAAATGGAACCCAATCATTAATAAAAAGTTGGGATATTTGCCTAAATTCTTAAAAAGTAACAAAATACAAATAAAATTCAGATTCAAAAATGCCAAAGTGAAATCACATTATTTAGAGGAAGAGTAGACTGTCTCTTGAACCTCATGAATCTTTCTCCTTCAAGAGTCTCAGAAGTCAGATGAGAGAGGGACAGAGGTTAAGATTCTGTGGTAAGTTCCTGGCCATGCTATGGAGGGGGATGAAATGTCAGATGAGAAATCAGTATCAGGTATGGTCAACAAGCAGCAGACTCAGACTTGACCAAGATACAGGAAAAAGCAGTCAAAATCGTTCAAGCCTCAGCTCAGTTTTCCCCTGCTCTGTGTCCTCTGCAAATCACTTCACCTTCCCTACACAAGATGCAGGGAGTGGCAGCACTCACTGATTTGATGTGAGACCTGAAGGAAATATTACTCCAAGCAAAGACCTGCCATGGTTCCTTGCAAGTAGAAAGAGTGATACTTGCTAATCACTGTTATTTGCTGTGCTGCTTAAGCTTACTATTCAATTTTTGTGATTTTTCTTTCACTACCTCAATTTTTTTCATTCCTTTCCCTTACTCCTTCATCTCCTACATTTTCTATTTTTCTGTTTCTTCTCTCCCCATCCTCTTCATCCTCACTCCGTTCCTCTTCGATTCCCCTTTCTTTTGCTTCATTTTACTTACTTTTAGTTTCTCTTTCTTTCTAGATTCATCATTGTGAGCAAAAAGTCTATAAAATACAGAGTTTGGGGTTTTCAAGAAACATTGCAAGGCCAACTAATACACTGTTAACTATTTTTTTTCTTGTTGTGCATTATTTTATTTAGCAAATAATCATTAAGTCAATTCCATCCAAATAACACAATGGTCCAGAGCACTGGAAGTGCCCCCAATAAAATAACAATCTTGCTTGTGAGACAAATCAACTACACGTGGAACATAGTGAGACAAATCAACTACATATGGAACACCAAAAAGCACTATATGAAAACAATCAAATAGATGTCATGATGCCACATATAATTGTCAAATATAAGTCAGTCCTAGGTAGGAGTGCACAGGAGGGAAGATTACTATGGGTGGCAGTAATGAACCACTATCTTTAACAGAAAACATAAGCACAAAAAACCTGGGATACTGGCAGATTTTCATTTCAGTGGTTTATTGTTGACACTATTGAGCAGGTTAAAGAAAACACATTAGTTTAAAAATGTTAGAGATGTGTTGGCTCTCTACAGAAACTAAGGCTTTTATGGAAAAATATTTATGGAAACATTTACTGGCAATTGTTTCTCTTTTCACCACACTCACACATCCACATTACCACATCACTCAGACCCTATAGGATAATCATGTTTTCAACATTTTACGTCATAAAAACCCTGCCAAGAGATCCCAAAACATCTGGATAAAAAGTGAAAGCTTCAATCATTCAAGTATTTTTACTTTATAGGATGCTAGATTATGACTGGAGCAAATCATGAAAGGATGAAATATTACATAAATGTGAACAGACAACATATACATTTACATTTACTTGTTTTGTATGTAACTAATGTAGAGTTACGAGCCTGAGGAAATACAGTAAGTGATTATGACTGAATATAGTTCTTTGGATATCACATGTATACTATTTTTTTTTTTAGATTTCATTTATTTATTCATGAAAGACACAAAGAGAGAGGCAGAGACATAGGCAAAGGGAGAAGCAGGCTCACGGCAGGGAGCCTGATGTGGGACTGGATCCCAGGACCCCCAATCCAGACCTGAGCCAAAGGCAGACGCTCAACCACTGAACCACCCAGGTGCCCCCACATGTATACTCTTTAAAGGTAAAGCAGCAGCCGGCTTTTCCCTCGGCTCTTAATATGCTTTTGAATTTAGAGAAATGCAAACAAAATATTCAAATAAATTAAAAACCTTTGAAAATACTCAAAAATACAACATGGTTAAAGGTATCTTAATTAAAGTATCAATATAAGAAGTAATGAACTAGATAAGTAACGACTACGTTTAAAAATAATCTAACATCAAAAAAATCTCTATCAATAAAATAACATCAGAGGTGATAGGATAGTTTAAGAATTAAAAGTATCTCTTTACTTTATCTCTGTTTAAATACATATTGTTGGCAAAGAAACTGAATCACAGTCCCTGTGACATTCAGGGAAGAGAATCAACTTGGACTTGGCAGATTTCCACACCAGGAGTTATGGTTTTATTCAGTGAATCCTACCAATGCTCTGCTTCACAGAATTCTGAGGCTAATCACAGTAGATGCTTAACTTGCCACCACACCAAAACTTGCACTCCAAGACAGCTCGATGTGTAAAACTACTTTGAACAGACTCCTATCCGTAAAGGAGAAAAGTGACCATGAAGGCAGACAGAGCAAAAACCACATCACAATGTTCATCCTCTTCTTTTTCCCCAAAGGAGAAACCTGGAAAGCATTTAGAATCTCTTTGCTTCTAATCCTTTCTGTAACCTCGAATTGGATCCTCGTTAAAGGACACCTGAGTGAAGATACATATTGACCTACAAATACATCACTATTTCAAATGTTTAAATATTTGAGTGAGGCATAAAACGTATAGACCATACATATTCTTTTTAAATCTTAACTTAGAATACACTATTATCAACTACTGTCATCACCAATAACTTTAAAGATTTATCTCAGGTGGAACAATATGGAGTCATGGTAACCAACAACAAAATGTACTAAAAATCTGAACACTAAAAAGCCCTCATAGTTTTAAGAGTAAAACTGTAAAGAAACAACTGTTCAAAAACTTCAGTACTATATACATTGCTTTGCTTACATTTATATGTTATGCTTCATAACAACGTCCTCTAAGATCGATATCAAAACTGACAAGAATTACTAAAATACACTGGTCTTCATTTCTGAGTATATACTTTACCTTGTAAAAGTAATCTATGACCTCCTTGATCAAAAGTAAGTGACTCAGGAACTATATTTTCAAAACATTCATCTGTGCTAATATTTAGCTGAATAATTAATACTTTTAGCATATTTTTGCACTTTTTAAAAACTCCATCTGGAAGAAAGCAACCTTGACTTTTACAACCTACAAATTTAGAGTTACGTGTCAGAGCAGAAGAATTCCTGATGTCAAAAACTATGAACAATTAAATTACAGCACAAGGACTTCACACAGCCACACTGATTCTAACCACGCCAGTGCTGGAAAACGTGTAAGGGTAAACACACACACCCACTCCAACAGACACAGCACAAAATGTATGTAAAAGTTTTAGTGGTTCAAAAGTAACCTAAATCATACACTCCTGGGGCAGCTAAGCTAAATTGTATTTTCCTGACATGTGATTTTTGTGCATAAAATTTTTGAACCTCCTGAACTACTCTATTCCATCCTCTACGCCAAGAAAGATTAAGTTCTATCATTTTTTTTGTGTGTGCCAGAATTGGCTTAACTGGTCCTGCAGACACTTTCTGGAGGGCAAAAACAGACTCTAAGATATAAAGCTTCTCCCACTACTCACTTTTGATTTCTGTACGCTTGATAGATCGTTGCCAGGTTCTCTAGGATGAGACATGAGGAGGAACAGAATTGCTAGGGGTTTCCACTAAAAAGACCAGCACCATAGGCAGCACTAATCCTGCACCTGTGATGTGTTATTCAGCAGTTAAGAAATGCAGTCCAGACTGTGGTTGCCTAATACAGCTCAGCTGTTTTTTCAGTCCTCCCTTTGATTATAAGCTGGCAAGAGAGATTATTCCAGTCAGGCATTGAGCTATGTTCAGGATACATGGCATATGACAGTGGAAAGGTAAAAGAGAAAGGAAACCTTAGAATCAAAAAAATAAATAAAAAGAAAGAAAAGAAAAAAAGTCACTGACCACAGTGTATTATATATCATTTCCAGATGGCTAGAAGCTGCCTCTGATTATAAGCAAGCAGAAAAAATAGGATATTTAAATATCTAGAAATCTATTTTTGATGTTACTCTTCTGACATTCAGAATGGGACTTAAATGTGCAATTCTTTTTTTTAAGGTGCAATTCTTAAGTTTATTTTAAAATAAGCAAAACTTCACAAACTGATTGGCCACATAAACATTTTGAAATCTTTCTCTAAAGACATTTACCAAACCTCAAAGTCAAACTCCTCTTATAATTTGGAACCTCTCAAAATGTTGGGAAAACTAAAAACCCAATGATTGCCATTAATTGTTTCTTTTTTATTAAATTCACCATATCATTTGACTTACTGAAATTTTTTATATAAAATCTGTATTTGAGACATAACTAACCTATTTGTCATGTATGGCTAAGCCAGCATAAAATATTTATTTTACCCAGCATAAAATTACTAGCAAGTCCAAATTATTTAAGACATATGTATCATTCACAAGGGTGTCTACATGGCACAGTGATTTCACAGAGATGAAGAAAAAATGGCCACTATGCTCAGGAGCTGTAAAATCTAGGAGCGGACGGTGGAATAGAATACTTTCAGTTGTTGTTCTCATTCTTTAGTCATAAAAGGGCTGCTGACCATTCACTCACACCAAGGCCTGGACTCCGTTTCCTTTTACACTCTATATAAACACAAAACCATCTGGCCCCCAGGCTAGTATCTGTGCCATTTTAAATAAATAATCTAAAACCTTACCAAAGAAAACAGATATCCTTTTTAATAGCAGATGGTTAAAAAATAAAAACAAAAAATTCATGTATAAACACAAAAAAGAGATGAAGAAAATATATCCATTTCAAAATGTAAATAAAATTTAAGTATATACATTAAAGAAAATGTTTAATATTTTATTTTTTCCATTGAGACATACTAATTACCTACTAAGCCCAGCAGTTTACAAAAAAATATTAGAAAAATTCCATATGATATATGGAGTTAGGAACAATAGAATAAAAAAAAATTCCTGTGTCCATAAAAACATCCTCTCTAATCAGAATTTGACAAGTCATATAATTTAGATTCAGAATTTGGGGTTAGAGATAACAGTGCCTTTAGCGGTCCAAGTAACACTCTGAGGCCAGCTGAAGGACCAAAATTGAGGAGGTATGCCATAACATGTCATATTAACCTTCTCCTAACTATTCCCATAATTCAGTTTGTGCATCCGAAATAAAACAAGATGTTTGAATTTGGTCCTGGGTATGTACATGACTAGGAACATAACAGACTTTTGATATTTTAAGATGAAAAATTTTTTTCTTCTAAAATTATACTTAATTGGCCATTAAAATAACGCTGAGATTTTGAACCACCATCTGCTCTGCTTTGATTTATAGGAATGAGGTTGCCAAAGGACAATCTTGTTGACTTTTGGGCAGAAACACTGAGGAAAGATTTGAACTGAGGCTATGTTATTATAATGATTGTGTTATCTTAAATCTGAGTATGGCACACATCGGAACATTCTGGCCTGATACTGCTCAAGCTGTCCCTCTTTTGATAAACAAATGGCTTCAGTTTTCAAAACATTCTCTAAAAGCGATTTTATTATTTTTGATTTTTAATTGTATAAAGCCTAGTAGACTCAGTGGCCCAGACTTTGAAAAGCCTAACTGACCTTATCTTTAAATTTTCTTCCTTTGTATTTCTTTACCCAATTTGTATCTCCTCATTTATGCTAAAAATGTACATACCCACACATTATATTCTAAGGCCAAAATGTTTCCTTCCTCCTCCTTCAAATAGTTATCAGTACGGAGTCTCATGGCACACAAACAACCAAAAAAAGAATAAACAACGTGAATCCAAGGATGCTACATGAAAAATAATTACCTCTCATAAACCCTTCCTTCAGATGTTTCTGTATTTTAAATCACATCAACATAAGGGAGATGTATCCGTGTGTGTTACATCTCTGCACTGAAATACTTTGACAAGTTGGGTATATGATCTTAAAGTTTAGAGTCAGTATAAGAAGGTAAGAAATCTGTACTTCTCATGTTCTATTTAAATTACCAAAATGCTCCCCAAGACTAGTGAAACTAGAATGGTAGGAGCAAAGAACAGTGGCTCTCTTAATTAGATAGTTTAGTTAGAAAGTTGCCCACATTCACAAAGAGTATATATGAGATCAACCAAAACATTTTACCAAAATGTAAGAGTTGGTATTTCAACTATTAAGAAACTAGTCTCTGTGTTTACCAACAGAATGTCCTATTCTTCATCTGAAAACACAGAAAATAATTCAGTCGAGGAGGCAAGACTTCTTATTATTCAATGAGTTCGAGATTGGTAAAACTTTTCAACTCTAACAATTATGGTCATCAGGCCTGTGGATCCTCACTAGGCACAAAGTCTTATACTGGTTCATTGTTTTGTTTTGTCTTTTCCCTAAGGAAAGAGCATGGCGATCTTTCAGAATGAATAGACCCTACTTACAATAAATGATTACTTAACAATTAAGGTTATTTATTTACTTTCCATCTTCCCTGACAAAAAATATTTGCTTTCATCACTAAAATCACAGTAGCTACTTGATAGTAATATGAAAAAGTGCTGGTGACTCCTATTCTCTATCATCAAATGAAACAGCCTGACCGGAAAAGTATTAAACTTGTGCTAATTATTAGTTAGATAGAGGATCTGAAAAAAAAAAAAAAAAAAACAAATCCCTCTAACAGCTACTTCCTACAATAGTTTCACCCCAGCCTTTGGAATACAGCACTTTGTCACAGCTTTCGTACACGCTAAAATTGTGGTAAAGGTAACACTGCTCTTCCAATTTCATACCAATAAGGGGGAAAGAAAGCCTCTTCCAATAGGCGCCATCCCAAACAATCCACCCACCCCCACCCCCAACTGTGCGAGTCTCTAGCCTTTGTTGAGTTTGGTGTCTCCTCACTAGCAAGAAAGTCTAAGCAGAAAGATCATTAGTTATGACATGTAGACGCTAGCAGATAATGTTGACTCACTTCAGGAACTATTAAACTATAAACAGTGTGCTGAAAGCCATTTATCTGCATTTTAGGATAAACAGCAGAAGCTACTCAATTAAATAGATTGCAAGAAATAAGCTGCTGAGGCCAAACCAAGTGAAGCTTAATTTTGAGAAGAAAACTCTGTGAATTTAATAAGAATCAATCTAGGATCCCATTTGATTTTATACTATAAATATAAAAATATATATATCATATATTTAAAAAGGCCAATTGATTCAGTTACCAGTTACTGCAGTGTGGTTCAAGTTCAAAGTAAATTTACTGATACTCAATAGAGATTTTCCCTTAAGTGACAGCATTCATGGTAAAAATTGAGCAAATGTATGTTTATCAAGGAGAGCTTTACCTATCACTATAAAAAAGGTAAAGATGAACGAGTCAGTTTTCTTTGTCAGCACTATTCCTACTCACAAACAATTTAACTATTTGGAGAGGTAATTTCTAAATGACTCTTCCTGAGAAAAAGAAACACAACCTCAGTGCTATTTTTCATTTATTTACATCTTTACGTAAATATATATACACATTTCTACCTCCAGCATGTTGAAATGCTTCAAGAAAAACACTTCTCTATCATGGAACCCTGGATTCTAAGCTGACCAGGACTGAAGATAAATCAAGGCCCTTACTTCAAGTACCGTACACTACACAGGTAAAAGACTGCATTTAGAACTTATTTTTCCTACTTGTCAGAAAACAAATCAAAATCTGCTCTTTTTCACACTCCCAGATGTCAGAAGCTTTTCAAAACAATTCTGAGGTCAGGGAAGAGAACACACAGGTGTGTGTTATGTCAACTACTGAAAGCCACTGAAGGTTAGCCTGGAATCTGATCCCTCCACCAACACATTCTTGTGGGCATTACCAACGCTCCTTGAAGGAAGATTACACTAATGCTGACTAATTTTAAAAAACATCCCAAATCTCATTAGATCTATTCCTTAGCAGTATTGTTCAAAAGCATCTCTGCTAGCAACAGCAAACTTTCCACCACCTCTTAGGAAACCTTTAATCTTTTCTCCAATGTCACTTCTTCTGTTCTACTTTCACTCACAATACAACGGGTTCAGTGACAATAAAATATTCAACATCAACACACATAAGTTTTTGTCGTATCATGAAAACTATGACAACCTGCAAAAAACATAAATTTTAGGATATCAGTGACAAATGCTTAAGAATAACTAGCTCACATGGGTGGCCACTGGGCCTTGGGAAAACCATGCTATACTTTCACTGTGGCTGTAACAAGCCTGAAACAGAAAGATGGCAGTGGTATTTCACATCTGAAACTACCAGTGCTTTTGCTAAAAAAAATCATGTGCCTAGTCATTCAAAACCTCTCTTAAACACAAACAGGGACTTAAGCATGACACATTCTTAATTTTAAAAAAAGAAGTGATCAGAAGAATATTCTTGCCATTAATGACTAGGTTCCAGTCAAGACTGGAAAAATTCTGCCTACCTGTAAAATGACCCAATAGTCACAGATTTCTGATTACATTTATTAATGCTTCAGAATAATCACATCAATTTCGATTTTAAAATTCACTGTCAATCATATTAACATTCAAAAGATTTAGTATTTATATAACCCTTCCTCATCTCTCTCTTTCTCTCTCTCTCTCTCTCTCTCACACACACACACAGACACACACACACACACACACATCCATAGTGAGGACCACAAGTACAAATTATTGCCCCCAAACCGGTCTCTTCCTGCCAAACGTTCCTAGTATTTTCCAAACCTCAAACATGTCTCACTACTGAATAACCCCCTCAGCTAAGGATCAAAAACCCAAAACATTTAAAACATTTTTTTTCTTTCTTCTTCTTCTCAGCCTACCACCAAGTGCCTAAAGGCTCCCGCCCTGAACAAGAGATCTTGCTCTGCAGGGTGCACCGTGGCACTCACCTTCGGCTGTAGCATGGGTAGCGGCTTAGAGATTTATTTACATCTTTCATATCTATCTATGTCAAGTTTCTCAGCTTTACTCTCTTAGGAGCAGCAAACACAGAGGCCTTCACCAGTGATATTCCATAATGCACGGGGCAACAGGAGCAGGGCTCTGTTTACTGCGTATATGTGCAGGATATGCTTTTTGACCTGAGATCCTTTTCTGATTTCCTTTCTCATTTTTTGTCTCCTAACCCCCAATGGCTTTTCAAAAAGTTCAATATTCTTAAAGACCCAGACGTCTCCTTTCTTCTTTCCCATGCCCACCGGAAAGATAGGAAACACCAGGTGTGAAATGTCCCTGTTTCACCCCCTCCACTCAACAAGTCCCCCTCAATGCTTATGAGCTTTCATCCTTGCTTGTCTCATCAGGGGAGCTACCCCACTATTTGCTGGACCTCATCTCTTCTCACACACCCAGGTGCACGGCCAGAACCATAGTCTCTCATGGAAAATGGTTTGCCTTCATACGTTCCTTTCCAGGTTATGAGCAAAGAGTAGATTTCCCAGCTGAGATCAATCCAGCTGAAGAAAGGTCTCAGGACAAAAAGAAAAATGAGTATACTGTAAAGAAAGGGGGAAAAAAAAAAACCTCGAAAGGAAAACTTGACATGTTTATCGTGTGCCTTTATATCAAAACGTAGTAACTTATATACAAAACATGTAACCAAGCACCAACTCTTATACTAGGACAAGTCTCAAGTGTAACAGGATAATTAGACTCCACACAGGTGTTAAGAATCATGATTTCTATAACCTTAGCTATGCTACAGACTTGGAAGTCTCCAGAATGTCCAAACTGGTTTGTTTAAAAAAACAGCACAGTGATGATTTACCAATAAGGCTTAAATAGTAAACACAGGTTCTCTGGACATGTTTGTGTAAGGAATACCGATGAATGAATTAGATCTCTAGAAAAGACTCAGCCAAAGCACACTTGTCTAGGTTAGAAATTTAGTGTGAAGCAAATGACCCTGAGTCAATACCATAGTATAGCAGTGCCACACAGTGACTACTTTTCCCATGACTGCATTCCCTGGATGAGCAAGAGAATGATAACAGGTATTTCTAAAGAAAAGAATCATGTGCAGCAAGAAGCTCTGGTTGGTTGCTCTGGTGGCCAAAATATGCAAACATGTAATACCTCTACCTATTTCCAACTCTATCCTTACCTGATAAAGAATCTGGGAAAAGGACATATGACCTCCCATTGCCCAAGGTCATAACTAGTCATGGATATGAGGAATAAAAATAAATCCAAGCCTGCCTGGCTATCCACACAGGAAACCATTCACAACTGAGTACATAGATCTTTATATACTGGATTTGTATGTAAATATGGATATTCCTGATGTTACCCACCTAATTTCGGGCAGATTTTAAGGTTGACACTTACATTTACATATTGAGGGAATATTACATACATAAAATTTATTTATGCTTGTGAGTCTGTATTCCTGAGTCTACAGAGAAAGGGATTTGAGTAGACTAAAAGGAGACTATGCCATATTAGGGAAAGGGAGGCAACAACAGGATAAACAGCCAAAACTGAACAGCAGTCATGAATTTCCAAAATTAAAACTAACAGAGTATTCTGGAAATAACTTTCATTTCCTTGAGCTTACTATTTACATAAACTGTATTTAAGTAAAGGCTGAATTTTATGCTGACACAGAATACTAATAACTTCATTGATTAAGCTTGTTTTAAATTCTACTTAGTAATAATAAAATGGGAACAAATTATGAAGAAAGGCAGAAAGGAATAAACATAACAAGAGTGATGGTACCAAACCTCAATTCCATTCTCCATAAGGTATCTTTGGGTTGGTTGTAGGTGAAGAGAGGAAGCATCAACACGCACAGTATAGTACTATATCTTCCTCTTTAAAAATTACCCAAAACATGAGTGTTATCCTGAAATCTTATCCATCTGCTTGGTGAAGATGGGTTATCTGACCTTGACTGTCATAAGCACTTTCCTGGTCCAAACACCTCCAGTTCTTTTTGCTTGAACATGGTACTAAGTCTCCCCTCTTTCATCCTTTTTAAATCACTCCAGCTAAATTGCTAACATGTACTGAGTTCCTTGGCCTGAAAAGAATATATTGGTAATTTTGTTACCAACAGAAGCAATGAATATCAGCCGGTAGTTATAGGTTATGGCCTTACCATAACCTTCTGTCTTTCTCATTTGTTTTTGTTTTCATTAGCAGCTATGTGATAGTAGATATATAGAGAGATAGATATATAATGGAATTTAACTCATATATTTGCATACTTTGAATGGATTTTTTACATATACATGAATATGAAACATGGGCACTGACTGATGAAAAAATCTTGATTCACTCAGCTAGGGAGATCAGTTCTGTAGATGCAAGCTTTCCAAGATCCTAATTTTTCTTTGAAAGTTTGAGTTTTATTGTTAGGAATAAATACTGTCATTTGTTTTCCTTGAATTAACATAAGACTCATTTAATTCATTTCTGAGAACAGGTCTGCAAATACATCTAAATAATCATAGTTTGTCCTTTCCAGTAAAAAATTGTTTCATGAAAAAAGTCTCAAAGTAATCATTAATCTTCAATATGCTGAAGAATTTCATTATATATGCTTCATTTTGTCACACCGAATATTAAAAAGACATTTACTCAAAGGTTGGAACTTAATAAAATTAATAATTTTTACTACTTCATTCAGGATATTAGATGAAGCTAGCTTTCTTTCTTTGGTGTTTGGTTGGCTGAGTGGCTGTTTATTTGGTTGGCTGGCTTGGTGTTTCATTGGCTGGATGGTTTGGGGGCTCATTTTTACGATGAGTACTTGGCAATGAAGAATATAAGAATATAGTTCGGTGCCTTGTGTTGATTTATGCTTAGATTCTACCAGCAGTTCTATTCACTATTTCTTTTGTAATATATTATATTGAAATATATATATTTCAATATATATATTGAAAATATATTATAATGTATACACATATTGTTATGCTTGCAAATCATACTTTGAGAACAGCTGTACTGGATGACCAACTATATATATATACATAATACTGGATGACATATATATGTAAATTAGGAGATTAGGAGATAAAGATAAATTAGGAGATTTTAAGGATGGTGGTATAAGATGATTTTTATTTTTATTTTTATTTTTTTTTATTTTTATTTATTTATGATAGTCACAGAGAGAGAGAGAGAGAGAGAGAGAGAGGCAGAGACACAGGCAGAGGGAGAAGCAGGCTCCATGCACCAGGAGCCCGACGTGGGATTCGATCCCGGGTCTCCAGGATCGCGCCCTGGGCCAAAGGCAGGTGCCAAACCGCTGTGCCACCCAGGGATCCCCGATAAGATGATTTTTAAAAGAAAAAATTAGAACATGTAATCACTGAATCCTTTTGAGATCTAAAGAGAGCTTTTCACATGGACACTAGGTTGCTCACAAAAGTATTATGTATATCAAATACCTGTGAAAGCAATTATTAATGCAAATGTATGCTTTAATGCTTTTAATTGGTCTCTAAATGGCACAATTAGAGTACAGAACCTTAACTGACCTAGTACCACTTAAATGCTGCCAGTTATGAAATGTTGACAAACTCTTCAGAAGAAACAATTCATTAGAATCAGAGTAAAACAAACAGATACAGAAGGTTCATGTTCTCAGAAAAGTAATTAAAAAGAGAAAAAGCATTTTCCAAATGTGGCACTAATTAGTCTTGGTTGATTTTTGTTTGTTTGCTTTGATTTTTGGTTCTCAGCTATCCCAGGCAGTCTTTTCTGTTTCTGCTGTGTAGGTTTTTTTTTTTTCTTTTTCATATGCAAACACTGAAAGGTTGACTAGAAGGAAACACATTTTCTAACTTTCACTACGTTTATGCCTTGATTTTAACTTAGTTTAAGTCTTGATCTCCAAACACGATCAGTTTTTCCTTCATGCTGCAGAAAAAGCCAATTCTGAATTAAGAAAAGTCAGAGATATTATATCATATAAAGGTCTTAAAGAAGAAATAGCTTAGCAGAGCTTTTTCCCCCTACCTACAAATATTATATGGAAAAACTCCAAAAGTATCTTTCCAATATGAGGTCTTATATGTGCTATTATTTCACACACAGGTGAAATATTTAGAATATTTCATCCAGAATATAAATTGCACAAGAATAAGTTATATCTCATTGGTTAACCACAACATCCTCACCAGCTAGTATAGCGTGAGGCTCCTCACAGGCATGCAATAAATTCTGTTAATTAGGTGTGTAAAACAAATACTGTATCACAGAAGTTTCAAGGGTCATCTAATATGAGAGAATATATAAACACGATTATCTCACACATATTTCTACTAATGATGTTATCTCAGGTGTGTGTGTGTTCTATCGTGATTGTTATTTGGTAAAATCTCCCCTTTCTAAAATTGAAAACAGAGGTGCCTGGGTGACTCAGTCAGTTAAGTGGCTGCCTTCGGCTCAAGTCAAGATTCTGCAGTCCTGGGATAGAGCCCTGCACTGGGCTCCTTGCTCATCCGGGAGTCTGCTTCTCCCTCTGAGCCACCCCTCCACACCCCCCAGTTCATGCCCACTCTCTCTCTCAAAGAAATACATAAATAAAATCTTTAAAAAAATAAAATTTAAAACAAAATGCAGGGACACCTGGGTGGCTCAGCAGTTGGGTGCCTGCCTTCGGCTCGGGTCTTTATCCCGGGGTCTGGGACAGGGTCCTGCATCAGGCTCCCTCTGGGGAGTCTGCTTCTCCCTCAGCCCATGTCTTTGCCTCTCTCTCTGTGTCTCTCATGAATAAATAAATAAATGTTTTTTAAAAATGCAAAAATTCAGCTGAGTTTTTCTGACATTCCTTTTGTTCCCTAGCCATAAAATTTTCAACTCAAACACAGATATTGAGTGGGCCAATTCAACTACATTATATTTTAGGTTAATGAGTGTAACACTGGAACATGGATTCGAGAGGAAGGTTCTGAACAATGTCTCTAATTTCAGTGTAATCCAGACAGCATTTACAGAAGAGAGCACATGGCTGGAGACAATGCCCAGCTTGACTAATTAGCTGTATGCCTTTGGGCAAATACATTAGTTTTTCTAGACCTCCATTTTTCCATCTTGAAAAGAGGCATAATAATGTCTACTTCTCACATGGCTGATGCTAAGATTAAGTGAAGTACTACATAAAGCACTTAGCACAAAAGGCCCAGGGAGTGAGACAGAGTAAATGCCCCCAAAATAAATGTTAGTTCACTTCATTTTACAGAAATTCAGGCTTCAAACTTGTGTAAAGATTGTGAGGTTTGTAACACAGAGAAGTATACACCTTTCTCTAACTACATAAGGTATGAAGCCACTACCAGAATCCACCAATTTAAACATTAGTTAAGAAATATACATACACAAATCTAGTTTTCTAGAGTATGATAGAGCTACTGGTATTCATCACTGGTAATAACTACTTCTACTAATTCATATTGCCAATTTTTGGTCAATTTTAGCCACTTTGTAATTTGTTTTATGAAATGATTTCACTATTTAGAAGAAAAGACATGTGGAAATTTCATTATCATGGCTCCTGCTGGTACTGATAAATAAATGTGGCACTGTTCAAGGAAACGACACTACAGAACACTATGTATCATGCAAATTAGACCAATATTATTTATTCATATTTTGGGTTGTTTAATATGTCATATCAACTTTACCTTCAAAGCACTTTCCATAAATGTATCTTTAAAATAGCATGCCTTGGGATCCCTGGGTGGCGCAGCGGTTTGGCGCCTGCCTTTGACCCAGGGCGTGATCCTGGAGACCCGGGATCGAATCCCACGTCAGGCTCCCGGTGCATGGAGCCTGCTTCTCTCTCTGCCTGTGTCTCTGCCTCTCTCTCTCTGTGTCTATCATGAATAAATAAATAAAATCTTTAAAAAAAAAAAAAAAAAAAAAAAAAAAAAAAAAAAAAATAAAATAGCATGCCTTGTATGCTGTATTCAATCCACTTTACATGTTATCACTAACTGCTAGGAAATATTAGCTACTACTTTCCAGCAATATCCTATACCCTCATAACATCTTAAACTTTGCAAGATACTTACATGAACATATATGTGTGTATTAGATCCAGAAATTATACACATAAGCATTCCATAATATCCACATAAAGTGTTAATGAAGTTTTAAAATGGGCCTATTTTTAATCATTTACCTCAATTCTTCCATTGATATATAATCATGTAAAGCCAGTTATATAACTTCACTGGACTCTAATTTCCTGTCTTTTAGTAGGAAAAGAGTTAAAAGAATATATATGTAATATGGACACTCACTTTAAAATGCATGAAGACGTCTAAAAATTGTAGAAAATGGCTTGTCAATTAACCCTTCTCTGGCTACAAAGGCTATCATCACGTGCTTTGTAAGCTTCACACAAATAAATAATGGTTGAAATAACTGACAAATGAAAGAAATACAACTTCTATTTACTGAGTACTTACTAAAAGTGAAATAGTGTTCCAAGAGCTTTCACCTGTTTTCATGTAATTCTTATCAGAGCCCAGCAAGGCAGGTACAATTATTCCCATTTTACATGACTGAGGCTCAGAATTAAGGTCTTAAGGCTGAGCTGAGATTTTCACTACTCCACATAACTGCTTTACCCAAATCACTTAATAAAAATTACAACAACTAACAACAACAACAATAATAATGAGGAAGAGGAGGAGGAGGAGGCGGATTACTTCTCATCACCACCAGCAGGTATGAATTGCTTTGATTTTTTTCCCCCAGCAGCAAGAACAGGTTTTTCTAAGTCTGCCATGCTCCCTTATGGCAAAGTAGGAGCTATTGGCTGGAGCCCCTCCTTTCTATCTCCTTTATATCTGTCTCTAATCAGTACTACCTTAGTACTCTCTGATCTCTCTCCCACTTCTATAATCCATTATTGGCACCGCTTCTGCCTTCTAAAAATAACAACACACATGCACGAATTTGCAAAACCAAAAAGCTAAAACAAAGTAAGCAAAAGCTCTAATAGTTCTAAAGTTGTTAGGAAGGCATTCAAGGTTCTTCATGAATTGACCCAACCTATCTTCCCAGCCTTAGCTCCTCTCATGGTCTACTCTCTGTCCATATCTTACTCTAACCATATTCACCATGTTTTTCATATTCCCAAGCCTTAGCTCATAATATTCTTTCTGCCTGTAACAATGTCATTTGCCTTCACCATCTATATTACATTACCCAATCAGGAATATATACACATTTTTCTGATGTTTCCATGGAGATTCACCATGTTATATATTTTATTCTATCTAGGATAATAGTTGCACATATACTCTGGGCCTATCAACTATCACCAACAAGTAGTATAATTTACTTATAAGTCACTCAAATGACTATTAATTTAAATGATTGTGTGACCTCAGACAATTTATCCCCAAGAATCTCCATTTCCTCATTTGTAAAATGAGGATAATAACAGTATTTGTTCATTCATATATATAAAATGGTTACAACAGTTCCTTAAGCAGAATTTGTCCCATTTAAGTATGAACAATTTCTATATTACTATCGGCTGAAACTTGTGACCAAGAATTTCATTATGTGATGCTAACTGGCTCATTTTTTATCCAACTCTGATCTTAGTTTTCACAAATCTTTGAAACACATTTTGTAAGTAAAAAATTGCATTTTTAAAAAAAACTATCTTACTTTCTAACTTTTCTAAGTAGCTTATATGAGCAAATATAACCATTATAATAATGGACTAAAAGACAAGCTAACTATAAGACCTTTCTAGAGTATATGGCTAATAAAGTCAGAATGGATTCCTGCAGAACATGAAAGAAGCTCATCTCTCCACGCAAAGCATCAGTTCATCCTGAAATTTTACTACATATACAATGAAATGAGGGTAATAAATTAAGGGGTAAGACTCTTGGGAAGAGATAAGCCCATTCACTGAACATTTCCCTTTCTGTACACAACTTAGGAAACCTTTCTGAATGCTTCCAAACATTCTGCTATTTGCACAAAACAATTAAGCTTGCTTTACAGTTACAAGACATTCATAGTTCAACATCTGTGTCTCTTCTTCTTTCTCTCTTTGCATTAGAAAATTTAACAACGCTGACCCCTTAGGTCCTAGTGTCGACAACTAGAAAGCAAATGGACATTGGGGTTGTGAGAGTGGCTGGATCAGAGAAGCAACCTACAGAATATGCTGAGCCAGGAGACAAGAGCCTTATTATGGCATACAGCAAGCAGCAGACTCATCAGTACTGAGTACTGAGTGTCTCCTTGGAAAATATAGAAATAATTAATTGTGCTCTCTAAGCTAGAATTTGCACTCCAAAATGAGGACTGGATGGTTAAGAATTAAAAAGACAAATTTAAGAACAATCAAAATTAGGAGGAAATACCCAAATACACAACAGTTATTAAATGGTAAAAGGATTATAATCCAATATCAAGGTCATTACTAATACTGTATTGTGCACATATAACAAGTGGAAATAAAGCCTCCCTATGATGCATCTAAAAAACTGAAGAATAAATCATAGAAGATTACCATCATCTTCTCAAAAATCATAAATATATCAATCGCTTTTCCACAGAAAGTAATTATTAGAAGTGAAAGTTTACTCAATTACTGTGAAATAAATCTAACACACTGCATATACTGAGAAAAGCAGATGGTGAAAAGCAGTAAAAATTCCAGTGGTAACTATGACTAATTATTATTAAATTTATGAGGCTTGACTTAAAGATAAGTTTTGAGATAACTAGCAGCAACTCAGCAGTTCACAAAGACAAATTTAATCTTATGACCTATAGTAAGCAAAGTAGGATGGTAAATTACTTAAGAATAAGTGAGATGTTCTTTAGAGGAATATGTTTATCAGTAGAAGTACCAGGGTTTGGCTTCCAGGTCAGTGCTTACATCTGCAAGTGTTAAGCCTCACAGAAAGAGAAATAGGTGGATTGATTCTTTAATACTTCTCTGCTCATCTCAACACATACTTCTATTTCATATATAAAATCATGATGAGCAGGCAGGTAACTTTCGCGGCCACTATTTGATTTCATGACCATATATTTCCTTATTTCTATATTACCAAATAACAATGATTTATATGGAGTAACAGCAAAAATTGCCTGACAGCTCTCGCTTCAAAAACCTTGTTAAATTGAGGGATTTCTCATTCAAGAAAGACTGCACTTTTGAAAGTGAGTGAATATATATTTAGACATTTTTTTAAGATTTTATTTATATATTAATGAGAGACAGAGAGAGAGAGAGAGAAAGGCAGAGACACAGGCAGAGGGAGAAGCAGGCTCCATGCAGGGAGCCCGACATGGGACTTGATCCCGTGGACCCCAGGACCCTAGGATCATGCCCTGGGCTGAAGGCAGGCACTCAGCTGCTGAGCCGCCCAGGCAACCCATTATTTAGGCATTCTTATACTCTGTGGGTCATATCGGGACCAGGAGAATAGCTGCAGTCCAAGATAAGTGGAAGCTATGTTGGACGTGGCCCAACATAGAGCGTTGGGGTGCTGGGAATAAAGAATGGAGAAAACTTGAAGTAAAAAAGAAAGCTAAAATACTACTCTACCCATCAGACATGAGGATTCATTCACTAACTATTCCTTTGTACCACACCTCAGCCAGAGGGAAACAAAGACCTTTCCAAAGGCCCTAAAACAAGGGCCAAAGAAGTGTAAATTGAAAGGAAAGATTTCTCAAGTCCAAGAAAACCGCTGTGCCAGGCACCATTCTAAGTGTTTTTCATGCATTGACTCAGGTGCTTTGTCTAACAAGCTAATGAGTCCTGCAGCACCATTTCCCGCCCCACCCCCACCCCCAAATTACTATGCAGAAACTGAGGCACTGAAAACTTGCTCGAGGTCATAAAGTTAACAAGAGTTGAAACTGAAATTTAAACACGCAAAGTCTGACTCCAGAACCTGTTCTACACATTATGTGACATATAAAAGCAGAGTTTCCAAGTATCTTCAGAAAAAACAAGCCAAAAATCACTCACCAAGACAACAGTCAATACAAAAGTCAATGTGCAAAAAATCAAGGAAGTCTATTATTTTCAAACTACTACCTAGAATCTTTTTTTCTTTTTTTTAATCTGAGCTCCTTTGCAGACTGTTTCTGACTTGACAGTTCACAACAATGAGAGATGGGAGTTTCTCATTGCCACCACATTCTGCTTTGGCCTTAAAAATGTTTTTAACTCTTTTCTTCTAAAGTGAATTTTAATGAGTCCTTGATTGTCAAAGGACCTCATAAATATTCATTAAACATCAAGAGAAGTTGTGTTTCCTTTTCCTAAAAGCTAAAAGAAAAAACAGTTAAGACTCCAAAGTGGAATGTGCATGCAGAAAGAGTAAGTGGAACTGTAAACATTCGGTTTTGTATTAGATGTTTATCCAAATAGTTCACATCATTAGAAAACTTAAAAAAAAAATTCTTAGTGTAGAAATACTTTTATTTTTGCTTTTATAAGAGGTTCTCCAGGGCTTCACCTCTGTTGGAGATATTTCCATTTTTATCATTCATCCACTTCTGAATGATCCAAAACATTTCACCAACTCTTCATGCTGCCTTCTGCACCACTGAACAGTAAAACGGCTATGATGATGGGAGGAAATGATTTTGATCTAAATCAACAGGGCAGGCCCAGCTATTATGAAAGTGCCACAAACCTTCTTCATTAAAAAAAAAAAAAAAAAAAAAAAGAAGATTTTCACATTGGATGTGAGTCTTCAAAGAAAGCATTTGCTGAAATGTTGTATTTTACATCAATCCTACACAGTAATCAGGGATATTATCCACAGATTCCTCCTGATAAAGCCACAGCCTCAAATACTTCATTGGTGCCAAAGCAGGGAGATGACCACCAGGTATCATGGCAATGCCAGAGTTCCCAAGGTCAGCTTGGGAAATACAAACAGCTTGGCAAGTCAAATATTAACTCACAGAGAACAAATCTCTCCAAAACCCACCACATCTGATTCACTGAAGCAGGCTAAAAAAGTACCTATAAAAAGAAGAAAAAATATGTCTGCTATTTCCAGAGGTACAGCAACAATTTTTCCCCTTTTCTGTTAGTATTTTTATGTCCTCAACCAGGAGAGATACACATAGCTTTCTGGAAAGGTCTCTCCATGTTGTCTATGTATTATGAAAGGCATGACTTTGTCATTATCTTACAACCATAAATAAGAGACACAAGAGTCACATTTGGAGAAAATAAAACAATATTGAGAAAATTAGAATGTTTATTTAATGGATTCCATAGTTCTTATAATATCCAATATAAGCCAAATTCAGAATTACTTAATTATTTAAATTTTTTTTAAGTTTTTAATTAAAAAAAATCAGATTTTTGTTTTGTACTTGACCCTACAATGTCAAAATAATACAAATACACTTATCAAATCTTAAAATGGTTTCCCAATTGCCTTGTATTTCTAACTCCCTGAAATCTGGGTAGGATTTGGTGCAGGTAGGAAAGAGTCCTTACCTGCCTGTAAGAATCTATCTAATAAGCTACACTCTGTGGCTAAATAATTTTGTTTATAAGGATGCTCATGCCTTTTCAAATAAAAAAATAAAATCAAAACTTTGTTAACCTTCCATGTCCAGGAAACAGAAACATATTATAGTGCCTGAATTCAGAAACAGCACAAAACAGCTCACAATTATAATAGAAAAATATAACAATGCAACTCAGAAGCAAACAACAAGAGAGAATATTTTTGTGACATCTACCAGATGATTGCTTTTAATAGATTAAGTTTATATTGGTTCATTACTTTATGATTATACTACCACCTTAATGATGAATACATATTGTGATATAAACAGATAAAAAAGGAATAAAAGAGAAAAAGCAAGTATATGCTTTTCTTAATGTCTAATAATTCAAAGTTCAGAATAAGAAACTTAATTTTAGTCCCATGCAGTTTGCTTCAATATACATGAAAAATGTCTTGGTGAAGAATGTAAACACTGAAAAAACTTTTTTTTTTTTTCTTGATTTTATAATACCTTTTTTTTGGTCTTATTAAGGATCATCTGCCTCCTATATTCTATTTTAGATACTCAAAATTTCTTACCCTATGCTGAATCCACAAAGCTATGCTTAAAATGCTTATTTATAAAATGAATTTGAATAGATTTAAAATAAATTATTGCGATGGTTGGGATGCCTGGGTGGCTTAGTGGGTGAGTGTCTGCCTTCAGCTCAGGGAGTGATCCTGGGGGTCCTGGGATTGAGTCCTGCATCGGGTTCCCCACAGGAAGCCTGTTTCTCCCTCTGCCTGTGTCTCTGCCTCTCTCCCTGTGTCTCTCATGAATAAATAAGTAAAATCTTTTAAAAATAAAATTATTGTGATGCTTAATTTTATGTGCCAACTTGACAGGGTCACAGAGTGCCCAGATATTTGGTCAAACATTATACTGGTATTTCCATGAGGGTGTTTTGGGATAAGCTTAACATTTACATTGACAGACTGTATGAAGCAGATTGCCCTCTCTTATGGGAATGGGCCTCACCCAATTAGTTGAAGACCTAAATAGGACAAAGGAATTGACTCCCCCCCACCCCCAACAAAAAAGAATTCTTCCTGTCTTTGGGCTGAGACAGGTTTTTCCTGCATGCAAACTCAAAGTGAAACATCAGCTCTTTCCAGATCTCAAGCCTGCCCAGCCTTTAGATGGGAACTACACCACTGGCTCTACTGGGTCTCCAGCTTGCCAAGTACACATCTTGGGACTTGGTCCTATGTCTATAGAGAGCCCTAATACAGTTATTATTAGTTTTCAATGATTCTTTAAATACCCAGGCTTCTTTTAAGTAAATATAGAAGGTTCTTTTAATTAAATATGAAGTAATCTTAGGTCCTCAAATTGTGGTTCTCACAATTTCTTCCAGCTAATGAAGAATTATAATCTCACTGTCAGCAACATAGTTTAGAGCTCATGTATGCATTCAGAATCCATGCTCAATGACAGCAACTCAGGCAGGGGAACCCCTAATGTCTCTGTGAGTATCCAATGCAAGCTAAGACTATGAGATCATTAACATCTTATCAGTGTAATGCAAAGCGTCAACATGAGATTAAATAGCAAGGATTAAATTCAAATAACAAGATTTCATCCAAAGCTGAGGTGCATTCACCAACTGTGGGATGATCACAGATCAGACAACATGATTTTGTTTTCATTTCTATAAATTTCCGTGGGCAGTATCTTTCCCATCTCTTATCATCTACTGGCCTAGAGGTTTCTATATAGTAATCTTTTCCAATAGTGTTGGCCCATTGGGAAATCAAATTGTTTAATAAACTTCTAGGTTGAAGACAAGTTCAAAACACTCATCTCTCTACTAAATAAGGTAACAAAAATCACCAGAGGTATAAAAACTATTGGCAAAACTCTAAGCTTCAAAATACGTGAAAAATGTCGGTGAAGAGTATACCCACTTAAAATTTATATTACTAAATACACAAACATATACCAGAAATCTTACTTGAAACATCTAGACATTTTTTTATTACATGTATTCTGGATGTTTTACTAAAGAACTTACTCATTTCCGGTGAATAAAGGGGGAAAAAAGTACTTCAACATGTTTGCAATAAAAGAAGATGGCTGTGAAAGTAAAATACAGAGTTTGAGGCTGGCCAGGACAAGCTAAAGGTAAATTCTTTGTACTCCAGAGGTACTCAGACACTTCATCCTAAGATAAATGCCTTTTTCTTTCTTTTGAAATGTGCCAACAAAAATGAATCAAAGAGGGTTTTTTCCTCTCTTTTTCCAAGGTTTTCTCTAATTTTTTCCAAAATAGTCAAGAAAAAACATCGTGACAACAGTTAAGAACTCCTCTGCTCATATGGGAACACAGTAATATATGATTTTTCCATGTTTGATTTTTGTGAGGTCACTACCTCAAGGTACAACTCTCTCTTACTAAGCTCTAGTTACCCCAAGTCTCCTTTGCTGAGCTTTAGTCTGCAGTCACCAGACTCCTGGGTCTCTATCATTTCATGCAAAGCAGTCTTGCTGATACACCAAACTCAATGTACTTAAATCTGAAGTTCTCCTTCCTCCTTCCTGAAGCCTCTTACACTATCACCCTATCTGCTCCCCCTTCAGCATCTCTCTGATGAATAGAATCACCATCCTTCCAGCTGCTAAAACCAAAAACCCAAGACTCTGCCTTGAGGCTTCCCTCTCTCTTATCCACCAAACCCAATCCATCAACAACACAGTCATTTTACTCTTCTAATTTTTCTGTAATATTTCCTTAACTCTCCACTGATACTGTTAAAAGAAGACAAACATGGCCCTCATCATTTCTTACCTGGCTGTCTGCAATAAGCTCCTCATCTCTGTTCCCTATCCTACTTTCCTTCAACCATCTTTACAGCCAGAATTTTATTTTTTAAAGATTTTTATTTGTTTAACAGAGAGAGAGAGAGAGAAAGAGAGAACACAAGTGGAAGACAGAGGGAAAAACAGACTCCCCGCTGAGCAGGAAGCCTGAAGCAAGACTCCATCCCAGGACTCTGGGATCATGATCTGAGCCAAAGGTAGATGCTTAACTGACTGATCCGCCCAGGTGCCCCCAAAATTACATTTTCTAAAATATGTATTCATTCACTTGCTTAACACAGTAGTTGTATCGAGGCTCTGTGGTAGGCCCAAGAATGGAGCAGTAGAAAGAAACCAATACAATCCCCTGCCCCAACAAAACTTATAGTTACCAGAGGAAAAGAGAGAGTAAGCAAAACAAACCTGAAAGCATATCAATTGTGCTAGGTGCTACGGAGAGAAATAAGGCAGGGAAAAGGGGCAGAATATGCTGGGAGTGCGTTGTTATTTTTAAGTGGATGGTCAGCATTTCGTCACTGCAGAAGTAATTTTTGAGAAGGGAAAGGTACAGAGAGTGAGCTATGGTGCAAGAGTGCTCCAAACAGAGGAAAGAGCAAGCAAGAGCCCAGAGGTAGGAGTGCACCCCGAGTCCTTGAGGAACAACAGGTGCCAGCTTATCCAGCACTGAGAACACTAGTGGCAAGTGAGGCCAGAGAGGAAATGAGGGCAGATCTGAGAGGAAGACTTCTTGTTGGGGGAAACTCTTACTCTACCTGCTGTCCCAAGAACAGACCACAAAGGGAAAAAATAGAAGTAGCAAGCCAGTTAGAAAATGGCTGTATTGATTAAGACAAGTACTGATTGTGGTTTGATGGCTGGTATAGTGGAGGTGATTGGACAGTGGTCTGACTGAAGACAGATTCTGACGGTACCATTACCACCTTAGTTTCCCAGGAAAAGTAAAGCCTCAGACAACTGTGTTCACAGAAGTATTTATTTGGGAATGTCATCCCAGGAAGCAGGCATACATGACCTGGACTATGAAACAGGGAAGGAAAAAAACAAACAAACAAACAAACGGCAGTTTGAGGATGAGTCATGTAGTTCACCCCCTCAAAGAGTATTCTGACATGAGTTTCACTGTATCCATCCTGGGGAACAAAGAAGTGCTTCTCTCTCAACTCCTATCCCTTCATTGGTCACTCTGGCCCCCCCATGGCAGCTATCTGCCCCGTCCTTGCCAGTTGTGCAGAATGGCTGCTACCACTGTCTCACATGCTATATCAAAGAGGCTGCAAGGCAAGAGGCTGAGACGTAAGACAGTATCCAGATCCACCTTGAGAGGGCAGGGCAATGCCTTCGTGGAACTGGCTGCTGCAACTGGAGCACGATGAGGGGTAGTCCCAAGAGGATTCTCAAGCGGTCCAGGGGGTGCACAACACAGATGTTATTAAAATAACTGTCACATGGACTGCATGTTTCATGTGAGAGATAAAGGAAAGCTAAGGACAATACCAAGGGTCTTGTGTTAATTGACCATAAGGATGGAACTGCCATTGACTGAAAGGGAAGACAATGGGACATGTGATGATGTGACTTCCTCCTTCAAAACCAGTCACAGATGTACACTGGAAGAAGTACGTGCTTCTTAGTCTGTCCACACACACCCTCATCTTCTGTCCCCTGCTTACAATTTCAAAGTAGCCACTCACTGCCCCTCACCTCCAACTCCGCACTCAACACTAAACTCGGCTGTCCTCCAGCTGCGCCATGTCCTCCTTCTGTCTCTGGGATTTGGGTCATCTTGGGTCTCTCTGTCTGGAAGGTGCTTACTGCCTTTCCTTAACCAGATTACTCCTTATTAACCTTTAGTTGCCGACTCAGTTGCTACCTCCTTTCAGTCATCTATCTGTTCCCAAAGTATTCTCTGAATTTGTCTGTCTCCCCTCCAGAATGTGACCAGAGAACATATCCATGAGCTCACAGAGCACATGACAACACTGGAAGATACTGAGTGTGCAATGTACTGAGTATGACATATGAGGAATAAGTTAATGGCTTCTCCAAGTCATTATATGTTCATTTTAAAGATATAATATCTGGGCAGCCCCGGTGGCGCAGCGGTTTAGCACCACCTGCAGCCCAGGGCATGATCCTGGAGATCCTGGATCGAGTCCCACGTTGGGCTCTCTGTATGATGCCTGCTTCTCCCTCTGCCTGTGTCTCTGCCTCTCTCTCTCTCTGTCTCTATGAATGAATGAATGAATAAATAAATAAATAAATAAATAAATAATCTTAAGAAAAATAAAATAAAATAAAAAATAAAGATATAATATCCATGCCTCAAACCATCTTTCCGTATTAACTATTTCAATATTTTAATATACCACCTCATCCTCTGAAACAATAATGAAAGTTATGTCCAAAGTCACATCATATTTAGTAGCAGGTCAACAATTAAAATCAGTTTTTCTGATTCATATCAAAAAGGCTACTGCTTTTTCCCAGTTAGCTAACTCCTAGACAAGACCTAAGTCGAATATGTTCTAGGATATATTTTAGGATTAAGTTGCTAAAGAGTAAAAATGCCAATTGCATTTTAATACCAATTTTCCATTTAAACATAAGACCATCTGAAAGTAAAAGAAACTTCTTCTAGACAATCTTAAATCTTAATGACTCTTAAGGAGGAGAGGTATAATCTGATTTTATGTGGTTGGCCCCATGTCAGACATACAGGTAAAAGTTCTTTTTCAACGTGTCTATTATCTACAGGACTAAATGATATATTTAGTTAATGCTATTCAAACAATGGGTAGAGACCAGCAAACTTCTCATAGTACCTTCTTGGCTTCACTCCATTTTAATTCTGATGGAGAATGTGAGCACATTAGTTTTAGATTCAATATAGGTTTCTGATGGGTAAACTTCTTGGCCGACTAGATTTTCTAAACCTAGTCCTTCTCACTTGGAACAAATGTGTTATTCCAGAAGATGCCAACACATCATGTGTTACTGATACATAACGAGATTAAGAGAAAAAATGAAAACACTTAAAATGCAAAACATACTTGGGAAAGAATTACACAGTAAAGTGACCCAGGGAATGCCCTCAGCCATTTTCTGAAATTATTTGGATAATATCTTCGGGATTTAAGAGTACCCTAGGTCCTATTAAATCCGCAGAATGTTCTAAGTTTAGGGAAGATACTGGCATACAAGAGAGAGCATCATTCTGTGATTCTCAGTGAATAAAAATCACTTGTCTGAAACTTCCAAGTTCTATTAAGTCATTAAACAACCTTCATATTAAGGTATAAGAAAGTAGAAACCAATATACCCTTGAAATGTGTGGATTAAATGAGAGATCACCAAACAGTGTGGCATTTTTATACTTTCCTAAACTAAAATCCCTTTACTAGAAAAGTAAGGTAAAAGACTGTACCACCTAACTAAAACGCTCACCCTTCCATAACTCTGCTCACCAATCATCCAGGAGTCTCTACTGCAGGTGGAAGAAAGTTCAAGTTTACCTACCTGGCATTGAAAAGCAACACAATTTAGTCCAGTGGTTCTCAAACTTTAGCCACACAACCTGGAAAGCTTGTGGAAACACAGATTTCTGGATCCATCCCCTGAGCTTTATGATTCAGCATATCCAGGGTAGGACCCCAAAATTTACATTTCCAATAGGTTCCCACGTAATGCTAAGGCAGGGACCAGAATGTGAAAACCACTACCCAGTCACAATTTGGTTTTGGTGGGCTAATTTCCCCTTCCCCACACAAACTTCTCACCCTTTGATTTTGTTTAAACTATTCCAATCGCCCTTACATTTATGGGCTCTAAAGAAGAAAGAACTTTTCCTTAACCTGCACTCTACAGGGCAACTGTATTTCAACTGTGTTTGAATGCTGCCCCAACTATAGTCCAACTTACCCTGAACTAGCTCTAACATCACTTGTTATTAACACTCTGATGTACAAACCTCAAGGTCCTGAGGTCTTTTTCCCCGCCCTAATGATGGTCATGGCCCTGAGTGGGAGAAGCATGAAACAATATTCTGGGAAAATGTTTTTGTTATGACTATGAGTTCCTCCTATCTGAGAAGGGCTTGTCAGTGTGGGCAATTTCCCAACCACTCTAACCCCATGACAGGAAAGGAATTTCTGCTACATTAACAAGTAGAAAAGTAATGGTCACCTCTGATTCAGGCATGAGGCCTCCTGGACTACAGGCATGCTCTCTTTCCCCCAAGACAATCTTTTAATCTCATAGGGAAAGTTCATGATAAAGGTTCATAAGCAAACGAATAGATTCCCACAAGGCCCAGACTCAGAATTATGAACAGCAGCTGTCCCAAGAAGATAACTTTTCCCCTTAATTGAGCAAGCAGGGTTGCAGGTGGGCTACTCTGCTACATTTTTAGCAAAGGAAAAATGATCTGATTCAACCAGAACGAATGGTACCTCTTAATCACAAAGAATTTTTCTCATAAGCCAACTAATAAAATGACAAAGCTGCCTCACTAAAATTCAGATTTTAGAGATAATATATTATAATTGATGCCAGGAAAAGCAAACAACAGTCAGTATAGGAGCCCTAATTCAACATTTCATTTGTAGAGAGTATTTTCTGGAGCCAAAGTCTTTTCATTATTAGGGAAAAGGGAAAACCCATTATGCTTTCTAGCTAAACGAGGGTAGAGTGGATATGTGTACTCAATTTTGATTCTGATTATCTCTTCCATTATACAAAATTCCACAAACATACAAAAAAAGTTAGAGAATACTGGGTTATTACAACTAACTTTCATAAAATCCTGACAGATTTTTTTTTATCACTAAGGAATAAAATATGATAGAAGAAAGCCAAATGAGTACCAGCCCCTTCTCTCTTAGGCCCTGCTCTCCTAATTTTGCTCCTTATCACTCCTATGAGTATTTGAGGAGCTTTTTTAGAAATATAATCCACCTACCAAAAAATTCACCCATGTAACATGTTCAATTCAATGCTTTTTAGTCTCTGTGCAAAATTGTACAACCATATCATAATCTAATTTTAGAACATTTTTCTTACTGACTAAATAAGCACCATGCCCATTAGCAATCACTCCCCATTCTAATCCCCAGCCCCCCACTCCAGGTAATTCATGGCTACTAATGGGCCTTCTATCTTACATATTCTGGACTTTAAATATAAATGGAAAAATACAATATATGACCTTTGCTTCTGGCTTCTTTCATTTGGCATAATGTTTTCAAAGTTTATTCATGTTACAGCATACATCAGTTCTTCATCTGTTTTTATTGCTGAGTAATATTCTATTCTGCAGATAAATACCATTCTCTCTATCCATTCATCAGCTTATGGACAGTTGGGCTGTTCTGATTTTTTGGCCATTATCAACGATGCCGTTATGAACACCTGCATATGAGTTCTTTGTGGACACTAGGTTCTCATTTCATTTAGGAGAGACACGTAGGAGTGTTAATTTCTGGGTCACAGGGCCACTAAATATTTAACATTTTGAGGAGGTGCCAGACTGTTTTCTAAAGTGGCTACACCATTTCACATCCCAGAAGTAGTCTGTGAGGGCTCTAATTTCTCCACATATTCAACACCTGTTATTATCTTTTGGATTACACTCACCTGAATGGAAGTAGTATCCTATGTGGTTTGGGCTTGAATTTCTCTGATAGCTAGTGATATTTAGCTTCTTTTCATGTGATTATTGATTACTTGTATATATTCTTTGAAGAAACATCTGTCCAGATCTTTGCCCATTTTTAAGTGGAGCTAATTATCTTTTTCCTATTAATTTGTAAGAGTTCTTCACATAATCTGGACTCAAGTCTATTATCAGATCCATGATCCACAAATGTATTCTGCCATTCCATGGGCTCTTTTTTTTTTTTTTACTTTTTGGATCATGTACTTTGAAGCACAATTTTTTAATTGATGATATCAATTTTATTATTTTTTATTGTTGCTTATGCTTTTGCTGTCACATCTTAAACTACTGCTTAATCGTATGAATATTTCTATGGAACTACTATCTAGATCAATCAATGATATTTCATTCTTCAATATGATAGAAAGTATGCTCCAATTAATAATGATGAAGGTTCTCATTTCTTCACATTCTTGCCGAACACTGATAATCTCAGACTGTCAATTATTTTGCCAGTTGACTGTAACCTGCTAGTTCATGTTATTTTAACTTGCATTTCTCTATTCTTTGAGCTCCTTTCTCTATGTATGTTTCCATCTTCTTTGTGGATGACTTGTTTATATCTTCTGCCAATTTTTTTTTGTATTCTTCTCATTTTTAAGATTTTTTACATAAAACTGACAGTATTTCTCAGTTACATGTCTCGCAATACACTTTCCCAGTGTGTGAGATGTCCTTCTGCTTGTTGATTTACTTTGTTGAACTAATTTTACTAAGAAATTCTAAAATATTTTCTTTATGTTCTATGTTTTTAGAATCTTTTTTATCTTTAGATTACACAAATATTTTCCTCTAAGAGATGCTGTTTTATATAGTTGCAAATGGAATGGACACAAGAACCAGGCTGTCTTGATTTGAATCAGAACTCTACCACGAATGAACTTTGTAGACTGAAACAAGGCATTTCACTTGTCTGAATCTGCTTCCTTCTTTATAGGACGGGATAATGCAAGCACGCCTCACGTGTCTCAAATGAGTTAATATATGTGAAGTGTTTCAAACAACACGTGGAACAGCTAATATTTTCTTTTACACATTTTCCATTTTTGAATTTTACATTGAGCTTTCTGATTTATTGGGGCTGACTTTTATATGGTATGAGCTAAGGTTTTCATATACCCCATCTTTGTCCATTGACCTCCCATGTGCCTTTTGACATACGTCGTTTCCTTAGATGCGTGACTCTCTGTTATGTTGCATCAGCTATGTGGACCCTAGGCCATACCACACTATCTTAATTACTATAGCCCTAAAACTGTAGAACCATAGCAAGTTTTCATATCTAGAAGAGCAAGAATTCCTTCTACTTTGTTCTGTGTTTAACATCTACAAATGCAGACATTCACAAATTAAACGATAAGAATGCTGACATCTGTATTCTTGGATTTGTGTATCATAAAATCACAAATAGGGCAGCCTGGGTGGCTCAGCGGTTTAGCGCCGCCTTCAGCCCAGGGCCTAAACCTGGAGACCCGGAATCGAGTTCCATGTCAGGCTCCCTGCATGGAGCCTGCTTCTCCCTCTGCCTGTGTCTCTGTGCCTCTCTCTCTCTCTCTTTCTGTGTGTGTGTGTGTGTGTGTGTCTGTCTGTCTCATGAATAAATAAAAATTTTTTAAAAAAATAAATAAAATAAAATCACAAATGAAGTACGTGATTGTCTATTAGATTATTAGCATTTAAGATAACGGTAAGAATGCCACTGTCTTTACCCCTAAACACTTCTGATTATTTTGTATATAATAAGGTAATATTCATTGAAAACCACAGGAATAAGAAACAAAGAATTTAGACTAAGGACAAACATTATAGAACTTTTGGAACGTAATTTTGCTCAAGTATCTTGAAAGTACAAATGGGTGATAGGAAATCCTCAGTAGATCTTTAAAACCCCTTAAGAAGCAAATACAAGAATCAAAACAAAGCCACAGGACAAATGACCAAATATTCTCATTCCATTTGCAAAAAACAAAACAAAACAAAAACGCAGTCTGGATTCATGATATTGAAGGAATAATCAATGGAGAGGTAGAAAATTTAGGATAAACAATACAGAAATTTTACCTGGTAAAGACAGTTCATCAATTACTCTAAAACATTCTACAACTGCCCAAAAACATAAAACCAAATGTGTAAATCTAAAGGATCCCTGTACAAATGACATCCTACAATGGAAAGGAACAATATAACCTTGTAATTTTAGTATTAAGAAATAAATCTGTAGAGGTGTTAGCACTCACTCTCAAGGTGTAAAGCTGCAGATCACATTTCTTGTTTGCACTAATAGCTACTCAGGATATTTTACAAGTAATCTCTAGCTTAACATTTGCAGGAAATCTTGGGAAAAGGAAAATGAAAGGGATGCTCCATTTTTCAATGCAGGATGCAATTTTTTTTTTTTTCTAAAACAACTCAAATACATTCCTAACTTTGTCTTCTTCTCACCTCAGATGGTAAGGTCTGTGGCACACAACTGTATAATTTGCAGTTCCATAAACGGTAAATTAGGACAGCCTAACTGTGGCTGAAAATAGAGTACTTTTTACATACTAGTATGTCTTGGAGTAAATAAGAAAACCAAAGCGGAGGTTATCAGTTCTGAATTTTATACATACACTGAAATATTTATTCATGATGGCAGTGGTGTCTGTTTTTAGAATCTGTTTCTTAAATAAAATGTTCATGGGGCAAAGACTTTGTTTCAACTTTCTAAACATTCAGCCTGAATAGCAATCCTAAATCAAATTTAAACATCATTCCCAAAAGAACAAGAACTACACCTGGAATCCCAAATTCTGGTTCTGCCTCTAGAAAAAGATAAGTAATCTCACAACTGTGTGCCTCACTGCCCTCATTTGTGAAAATGAGAAAACACAAGGAGATTGTTAAAATTAACTAGGCCTTTTTAAAATGTAGGTGCCTGTATCATATATTTCTGCCGGGTTTACTTTAGGTTATGCAGATATTTGTTTATATAATGGCACTTTATTTTCTGTTAAAGGAAACCTTCAGCTCCACCATCCCACACACAAACTACTTCCGTTCTTACTTGAAAGGAAATTCCTTTTCAAGGTTCACAGTACATTAGAGACAGCTGCATTGCTGAGCTTCCTCCAGAAACTTTAAAAAGCTGCAGATGTAGCCCATGCATGACATGGATCATGGAATGAGACAATCTGCAGCGTTTAGATCACCCCTTCTCTTACCTTCTTTCAATGTTGTATTTGCTGGGGTGCTGCTTGCCTAACATTAAGCGGGAGTGTGTGTGTGTGTGTGTGTGTGTGTGTGTGTTTATTTTAAATCAAGTCCCTGAGAGAAGGCAGGAGCTCTCTAAAGTGTCTATCTTGAGTGCTAATTTCCAAAGCAAGATAAGGTAAAAAAGTACATTTCCAGTTAATGACATTTTAACAACAGACCGTCACTACCTATTAGCTTCCAAAAGAGGCAATTCTCACATCGACCACACATTCCCTGGCTGTTTCCATATTGCCCTGGAACTCAAAAGTGTCTGTCGGGAAAACTCAATTCTGAACTAAGAACCAGCAAAAGAAGAATACTAAAAACTATGGTTTTAAGAATTCTGGTATGGAACTTTTTCAGCAGAAGCAAAGAAGAGACTTATGACTTAGTTTATGTTCAGCATAGTCTCCAAACCACTATATGGCCATGAAGATAAACTATTTTCACTGGAGATAACAGGTTGAATTTAGTTCGAGATGGGTACAGGGCTCAGGAGCATCCAAACAACAACAGGGTGAGCTTTCTGGGGATAATTAACAGAGCCAAACTTTAAAAGGATTTCCAGGAACCTATCAGGTAGGTGTCCAGTGACTCTTTTGGAGACAGAAGTTAATTAATGTATCTGAGAAAGAAATAGGAAATTTGGGATTCTCATTTCTGTTTCACTCTCCCAGAAACCCTTCAGTTCATACTTGGATCATTCTAAGTGAAGACTTACTATCCCTTCTTCATCATTAGGAGCAAAATTTTAATAATGCTAGAACACCTGCTTATTAAACAATGTCAGTAATATAATATTTCATGAAAAACATCGAAACTGGATAGTGGTTAAGCCACTTTTGAAACAGATTCTGACCATTCTTTTGAAAATCATGTTAATAAAACAGATTCTTCTTTTGGTCAGAAAAGGGACTTTAGAGGTTCTATGTGCAGGTAAAGAATGAACTAAAATCTATTAACTCCAATCCAGTGTGTATCAAACCCCTTGGGGTAGCTTAATCAATTGCAGCTTTCTGAGTTAAGTTCTGAAATAGCTGGCTTAGTAGATTTGGGATGGGGTATAGGGAACTGCGTTTAAAAATGACTTAGGGATTCTGTATTTCCTAATACAGTGAACCATGCTGTGAGGAAAACTGCAGACTCCTTGCTTCTCAAATGATGACTGCATGTTGCTCACTGGTTGATTCCTCCTTAACAAGCCTTCAGCCAGTGCTCACCCAAACACCTGCATTCGGAAATCCAGAAAGAGGTTGAATAGCACCTGATCCTGAATTCAGGTCTCTTCTACCCCACTGCACCAAGCTGCCACAAAGAAAACACACTGGGCAACTGCTATATTATTGTTGGCAAGCACCAAAATTTGCTCAAAACCTTTACAAATGAAACCCAGCTGCTTAAGCTCAATACCAGATGTCTTCTACAATGTGTGGCTTTGATAGATTAAATTGAGCATAAGAAAGAGATGAAATATATGAAAATCTAATTTGCAAGATGTTTGTCATTAGGTCTATGAAGCAAAAAAAGAAAGTTATATTTTTCAATGCAAGAGGTTAAGTAGGGGAGATTAATAATATTCATAATAGCTACTAAAATGCATGTTATGGATAAATCGTTAGAATATATTCATAAAATCCATGCCAAACACAATCTCCAGAAATGCCCACTGAGAGAATGCTACATATCTGTGAAAACACATGAGTGAGCATGAGCATCCTTTCTTTTCCTTGAGACCCACTCCCCAATTTGGACATGCTTTCAACTCAGGACTTGGGAAATTAAGTAGGAAATATTTAGTGAAATCTCTGATTGCAATAAACTGTAATAATCCTGTGAAAACATCCATATAAGAAACATGTGTGTGTGGCTATGTATATACATGGAGGTAAAAAGGCAATTTATTTAGCAGCTTCAATTAAGTGGCCTCCACCCTTCTTCTGTTACCATGTCACCTGGAACGCTCTGTCATTGTTGTTTCCAGATCACTACACAGGTCTCTATAGCTTCAGAGCCCACATTAAACTCGGAGAGTCACTCAAATATTCCCCCAATGAGCTGCTGCACATTCCCTCACTCAAATGAGCTAATGGTTCATGAGTAAATACAGTATATTACTTTTACGACACTGACCTTTTTTTTTTTTTTTAATAGAAACATAAAAAGACTTTGTAATGGAATGTGAAAACAATACTCAATGGCGCATCTCAACTCTAGCCAAGACAAACATTTGGTTGGGATTTAGCCTCATAAGAAAGTACATAATCATTAAAATGATAGGCAGTTATAATTGGCACGTTACTATTTTTTCATATGTGAGAAAAATATTGTCTTCGTTGTCCTTTAGAGAAAACTCAAAATAAAGCTAACTGCTTTAGTAAAGACATAGTTTGGTCATGAATATTTCTATAAACACAGCAACAGAAGGATAATTTCATGCAGAGTTTGCAAAACAAACCTGGCCTCAGATTTTCTGAGGCTCCACTGCTACTGGCCTTGGCATAGCTTATATTTGAAGGAAAACATAAAAGGCCAGAAAGAAAATGTAAGATTTCTTGTTATGTTAAATTGCTTCACACTTGGCTGATATCTTATCAGTGCATTTCCCATACCACAGAAGTTCCACAGATGATGCAAAAGTGATGTAAGTCACTGTTCCCTTTTATGTAAACCTCCCATTAAAATTGTGAAGATACCAAGGTGAATACGGGACATTAGGTACTATAGTATATTATAAACCAAAAAACTATGAACTGAAGCCAGTCTTCTGCATGTACTTGTGACGTTTGAAAAACCTCATGAATTAGATGTGTACATCAATTTTCCTCTAGACTCCAGAAAGGCTCAAAAGCATAGTTTCAGACATTAAATTCCCAGAATCTGAACAAATGTACAATGTATACTGCTGGCATAAAACTTGTGGTCTGTTTAGGGATCATAATGCAAAATTTACAAGAGGTTCTTTGGGAGACAAAGTTTACAGCTACCTTTTCAATAAATGAGTGAAAATAATATGTAACAATCTGACAGAACAAGCTTTCCATGTGATTACACTACTTGTTTTACATATTATTTTTGCCACCACCTCGCTATCTTGAATCTTCTACATTATTTTTTTATAAAGCAAAAAATAATTTTCACACCATTTCATTAACTGCTAAAATAATTCTATAGAAACTACAGAAATATTACCATTACTTTTGGTAGTAACACTTCCTGGATATCAAAGTTCATATAAAACTATTAAAGTGTTTTTTATAATTTTTCTAAACATACAGCTAAAAACTCACTTAGTAGCCAAGAGAAATTCATTTGTAAACAAAAGAATATGAGAAATATTCATGTCACTATTACAAATGAAAATAGCAGCTATATTAGATGCTTTTTTATTGTCAATCTGATCTAAAACTTCTTCCAGAAACACTTCTCCTGCCCACAGTGTCTGTTGTTGAGTGGCCATGTTGGTATTGCGTGATGACACACATCCCAGCTGGGTTTCATAGGACTACTGTAAGGGTCAGCAGCCAATCAAATTCTCTCTCCAAAAAAATTCAAAATAAGAGACAGCAAAACATTTATCAATTAAATCTATAGAGCTAAGCAAAAAAGGTCTTGAAATAACAGGGAATGCAGACTAATGAGTATGGCTAGGGAGGTAGTCTTCTCTATATGCCAAGCAATAAAATAAAATGGGCATAGCTTTTTCCTCTAAGAAGCAGAACTTTAAGCAGGAGAGTGACATGTATAATGATACGTACTATAAAAGAAAAATAAAACTCACAATGAGGGATTATATCAAGGGGCTCTCATTTAATTTGGATTGTTAAGGAAAACTTAATGACATTTAAGCAAACAGATAAGCAGAGTAGAGAAGCAAAGAACTTCTCAAACTCTCCAAACAGTGTATGTGAAACACCCAAGGAGATAAAAAGTTTGGATGATTTGAGACAGTGCTTTCATCCATGGGGCTGATGGTCAATGTACTAAGGAGATGAGTTAGGAGCTTGGGTCCTCTTGAACCATGCCTTACCAGAAACTTAAAGTTCTGGATTTCACCCTAAATGCAAGAAGTCTCCATTAAAGAATTCTAAACAGAAAAAAGGAAAGAGACTCACATAGAGGAATGAAGAAGGGAATGTCCATGAGGCCCCTCACAGACACAGCGGGAGTAGAAGTTCAGACCTCCCTGGCCTCTGGGTCACATGAGGCCTATGTTTTCTTCAGCTTTTCTCTGTATCTCTACTCAACTTCTTTCTCTACTTAAGGTTTCATTCTTTATGACCAAACTATCAATACTAATAATGTGGTTTTATATGAAAAGTTAATTAATTACTTAAGGAATGTGAGAGATGATATCAAGCAGAGAGAAATCAGTTAATCCAAAAGCCACAGCCTCTCCAATGTTAAAAGAAAAATGGTGGGGTCTAAAAACAAGGTTATTCTGAGTACACAGTCACAAAATCATCATTAGAGACTTTAATATTAACATTTTCACAAAAACAAAATCCAGAAAGTAACTACTTTACAGGCAGAAAAAAGTATAATAATCAAGACTCTAAGAGTCATCTGAACCTAAAATGTCGCAAAAGAAAGCTCGACAGGCAATTTAACTGATTAAGATAATTTTCCTATAATTTATTGACAATATACTTTGTCTTTTTAAAGGATTTTCTCCATGTCCTGTATGATTATTTTAGAATTATTAATTATTAAATTATTATTATTATTATTATTTAATTATTATTATGATTATTTTAGAATTCATACAGGACATGGAGAAAATCCTTAAAAAAGACAAAGTATATTGTCAATAAATTATAGGAAAATTATCTTAATCAGTTAACATACCTTATTTTAGAATTCATACAGGACATGGAGAAAATCCTTAAAAAATTAGGGGACAAAAAACATACTCATAATTTGTTCCTGGCAGTTCTAAGTCAATAAAAGATCTGTAAAATGTTAGTTTGGAAAAAACTGTCATTTCAGATTCAATTGGTTTCCAGAGCCCCCCCCCCCCAAAAAAAGACAAAACAAAAACACCCTAATTTGAATTACTCTGATCTAATACTATTATTCTTCCAGAAGCCTTCACATATTTGTAATTTCAAAATTAAAAATTATGTATGCACAGATACACACAAACACACAGCCTACATATACGGTTGCCACCATTATGGAATATAACTTCCCACAGCAAGGGTAAAGCCAAATGATTTGAGTTTGCTCTCAACAGTTGTGCGAATGTCTATTATCCAATATACTCTGAAGAATTTAAGTTGAGAACTATAGTTCAGTCACTTTCCTCCCAGGTAAATTACCACAGAGATCAAATTTCTTACATCTGTGATGTTCACCACAACTTGCAGTTACTGCCGATTAATAGCCTGAGATTAATTGTTGGAAGTGCCACATAATAGCTGTAGTAGAAAACATTTTAAACACAGAACCACATTTATGCATTTAACAGCTGTGTTGGTCTAACAGTTCAGATTTTCACTGTATTTTGCCATATGGTAACAAGGATCATTTTTCACTTAAAAATATTACCAAAAATTGATGCCCTATAGCAAAATTACCATTCTAATTTTGAAACCACACATTTGCAGCCCATGCCTGTTATCCTCCTGTTACTATATTCCTTATTTGCCTTATTTTAGTTAAAATATTTAATAACATAGATTTTTTTAAAATTTTAAATTAGTGCCAACATGATCAAACACAAATATTATAGTAGGAAACCTACGGAATATGACCTGGCAATGAAGAGCAGAATGTAAAATCTGGGTTCTATAAAACTGTAGGAGCCATGAAGACTGGGACTTGTTTTTGTTCATTAGGTTTGGGGATTTTCTTGTATTCAAAAACAGCCGATTACTATTTCCTATCTCACCTTTTTTTTTTTTCTATAATTCATTAAGACTTAGAATTGCTCCTAAAGACAAAAAGTTGGCTGCCAATTTTTATTTTAATCTGATTGGTGTAATAATCTATTACTATGATTTTACTGGGCGGGCAAGGGGACTGTAGAAATGTTCACATATATACTTAACAGGAAGCTAAATAAAAATCTCACCCTTTTAAATGCCAGAACATGAGGCCCATCCATGTCAGAAAAGGCTCACTGTTGCCACCAATGTGTTAGAACAATAAACACAAAGAGTCCTTTAGTTTTTAGGTCTGTCAGCTGATCACGTTTATAACCTCACTAAATTCGTTTGGCAGAACTTAAGAAGAACAGTGGTGATCAAAATGATACTTTAATACTGTTTACATATTGCACTACTTCACTATGACTGCCTGAGATTTTCTACTATGTTTTGAAAATAAAGGGGCAGGGTAGCATAAATAGCTCAATCCTCAAAATGAAACATTTCAAGAATTGAATACTGCAGATTTTCACCACTACAGGTCATATTTTCACTTTCAGAAAAAGGCAATTCTACATTTCATGATTCCAACTCTAAAAAAAAACATTTCTGAAACAGTAACAATGTGCCGATATAAAAAACACAAAATTCAAATCTTCTACCAAGACTACCTTGTCTCTCTTTTTCTTAAGCCTGTGTCTCCTCAAGTAAAACATTCAAGATAAGATTTAAGCAATGATAAGATTTAGGCTGGTGAGTCACCCAGCACAGGCCACCCTAGCTATTCTGTTCCAAGTAAGAAGAATTCTCCTTTCCACTTACTGTGACTCTACAGAGCTTTGTCCCATTTATGGTAGAACTGGAGTGTTGTACACATTCCTTCCATATAAAACTTTTAGGTTTCCATATGTTTAATTAACAAAATATTTTTATTTGCCAGATGCTCAGGTTCTCCAAATGTCTCAAGGTGTCATTTTGAAATATATTTACTGGGGATCCCTGGGTGGCTTAGCGGTTTAGTGCCTGCCTTCAGCCCAGGGCGTGATCCTGGAGACCTGGGATCGAGTCCCACATCGGGCTCCCTGCATGGAGCCTGCTTCTCCCTCTGCCTGTGTCTCTGCCCCCTCTCTCTTCTCTGTGTCTCCCATTAATAAATAAATAAAAAATCTTAAAAATAAATTTGAAATATATTTATTTTTAAGAAGGATTTAAGGTCTCAGAATAAATACTCGTGGCTTTGCCATTCACTTAAGAATTTGGACCTCTTCATTTTTCTGTATTTTGTTTGTGATCATCATTCTCACTGAAGTGCATGCAGAATTAATGATCATAAAGCATTACAAATTATCAATGAATAATAACCTTGATAGTCAAAGTTGCTTAGTCTTGATGAAACTAATAGTCCCTGTCTGTAGCACTTTGTCTTCATTGGGGCAAAATCATAAAAATCATAAGGCTTATTTTTTGTGAAACTGTTACAGGTAGAGAAAATACTTTTAAAAAAATTTAAAAGTTCATTTGTGACAAAGCTGGGAATATACATTGGGATTTAGTATGTTAATCACATGAAGGTGTTATCAGATTCTTTTAAAATCATGCCTCAATGTACATTTCCAGCTTGGATGTCCCCCATTCCTGCATAAACTATCAATAATAATATAAATAAAAACAAATGCTCAGGAAATACTATGTATTACAGACACTGTTCTAAGTGCTTTACGTGTACTTACCCATTTAGTAACCAAATCGACCCTATGGTAAGTATTATTATTATCCCTATTTTACAGGTGAGAAAATCAAGGTTCTAATAAGGTACCTCATTTGAATCTACATCTAAAAAGTGGTAGAGCTAAGATGCAAATACAGATGTTTTGTGTCCAGATTTTTTTTTTTTTTAGATTTTATTTATTCATGGGAGGCACAAAGAGAGAGAGAGGCAGAGACACAGGCAGAGGGAGAAGCAGGCTCCCTGTGGGGAGCCTAATGTGGGACTTGATCTGAGGACCCCAGGATCATGCCCTGAGCTGAAGGCAGATGCTCAATCGCTAAGCACCCAGGCGTCCCGTGTCCAGATTTAATACTCTGAACCATGTTGCTATAGAATAAATCAGTAGAAAGAAACACACACACACACACACACGAAAGAGCCCTGGACAGATAATTTAAAAGACTATGTTACCTAGAGGTAGGCAAGGAATATCCCTGGACTTCAACCTTCTCTCCAGAAAAGTGAGACAGTTCTACTACTCAAAGGTAGACTCTAAGGTATACTCTAAGCCAACCATCTATGATTCAAAAATTTGGTGTGAAACATATGGCCTCTGCTTTTTATTGACATAAACCAAATAATAGATTCAGGTATTCATATTTTTCAAGGAAAATCCGAAAAGACAGTGAAAAATTAGCTTCAGGCAATCAAGAAATAGTAGTATGAAGAGAGGAATAAGAATTTCACCTCACACGTATCATTCTTTGAGCTTCCCAGAACATTCTTAAGAAACAGTTTCCCTGAGGCTTTTCTATTCTCTTCTAGAAGGTATCATATCATTATAAAAATTTTTGGAAAATAAATTAGCAAATCAAGTAAATGAATTACCTATTGTTCCTTCACAGCAGCACATAAAACTCCTTTTGGCTACCCTTATCCATGCCAGCAATTAAAAGCTTTTTTTTTTTCATAGAGTCAAGACACAATATATTTATATATATATATATATATATATAAAATATATTTTTATATATATATAAAATATTTTAATAGTGCCATGGAATATATGGATTATGAAAATATGAGTCCTATAAATGCCAATCAAAAGTACATGCCAATTGACAACATACACTTCCCAAATAAATAGTATTGCCAAACTAGTTCTATAAAATGCATTCTCAAGGAGATGAAGCTGGACTATAAATGCATTTCCATCTCATACATATTCCCTTTGTCACTCGGTTTAATTTTATATAGCTGCTTTCTCCTTATTCCCAACAAACAGCTCCCTCATTGCAAATCACTAAGAGTCACTTCCTAAGTTGTTTCACTATGTTATCTTTCCTCTATTTTGAACTAGTTTACCTGCTTTTACGATCACTCTTTTATTTAAAAGTTTTAAGTAACTTTTGAAAACTGCCATCCTTTCGTCAACTTGATACAGGAATCATTCTGGACAAAATGATCACTAAGCCGGCTCCCGTTTTCAAATGTGGATAAACATCTGACATATTCACAATTTATAATTATTGCTATTGCAAAACGAGAGGTTTACTCAAGGCATCTGCATAAAAGTTGCAACGAACTTCAAAGTTAATTAGCTAACCTATAAAAACCTAGCAGTATTCAAATACAAATGATCAAAACAAAGTTTATTAGAATGATTCTCGTAAATTCTTCACATACAAAACTGTCTCAGTATGGTGACAACCAACTTCATATTCACAGCTCCAAACCAGATTGGATTTAATTCTTAATTACTAGAGAAAACAGAAACTTGGAATTCCTTTCAAATTATCCTCATATACTAACTAGAAAGCTTTTGACCAAATTGAAAAAGTAGTAAAATGACAGAGCAGTTGGAGGAGGGGGACTGGAAATGTTTAGCCACTGCACTTCTGCCCTGAACTCTCCCTTCTGTGATAAAAGCCACAAGAGCTGACATTAACGCAGGCCCCTGTCAGCACGGTACCAGGGGGCACTGATCTTCTTACCCCTCGTGTGCATAGACAGAAGAATGAGCAAGGAAATGTGAAGCTGCCAGTGTAGTTCTTCCAGCCAACCCATTGCGCAGGAGAGCAGTAAATGTGACCCGCCTGTTTCTGGCCTCTCCTTTCACGGGGACTCCTCTGCTGCCACTCCTGTCCGAGCTTCCGGCAAGCCTGCCAGCGAGCCTGAGACAGCACCGCGAAAGACAAGCCTGTTACAAACTGGTTCTGTCACCACAGAGCCTTCAGCGGATCACCTCGTGGGGAGGACAACAAAGGGCGGTGAGGACCCTGCGCTGGAGTATTTTCTTAAGAAAGGAGCCTGACCCAGCTGCCCACACAAGGGCCAGTACCTGCGGGAGGATTCGCTCTGCCCCGGCCCCCCCAGAGCCCCCCAGATCTCTCCAGCAGCTCTGAAAGGACCGCAAAGCCACAGGCATCTGTACATCGCTGTCATGAAACAGCTTATTTCTTTTGTCAAGGCCTTTTTTTTTTCTTTTTTCCTTCTCTTGCTAGGAACGATTGTTTGAGATTGTAGAAAGAAGCAAAATAAAAATGTTTTCTTTGATAAAATGCTCGAAATGTTGCGACGCACTGAAGTGTCTCGTTATGACACCTTGCTCACATCACCATTTAGATAATGGAGCAAATGCCTTTGAACCAAGTACACGGACAGGAAAAGGGGGTCTTGTGTAAAGAGGATCTTTAATGAAACTTTCAAGTTGAAGTATTTCAGTTAAGCTACTCATTAATCAACTAATCTTAAATGACTATGGTTTGAAATTTCTTATGTAGAAAAAGTACCGTGAGCCCAACCATCTCATTAACGTAAGTTATTAAATGTTTTAAGACTTTTTTTAAACATTTTATTTTTTATTTTTTTTTCTAAAGATTTTATTTATTTATTCATGAGACACACACACACACACACACACACACACACACACACAGAGGCAGAGACACAGGCAGAGGGAGAAGCAGGCTCTATGCAGGGAGCCCCACGAGGGACTCGATCCCAGGTCTCCAGGATCACACCCTGGGCTGAAGGTGGCGCTAAACCGCTGAGCCACCCAGGCTGCCGGATGTTTTAAGATTCTAACTGTAATTGTGCCTCAACATAAACCATGAAAAAGCTTGTAAGATTCCACTTTCAATGATATTGAGTGACCTTTTTTTAAGACTACAGAACTTTTTTGAGGGCTGTTTTCTTTGACTCTGGGAAATGTCAATACTAAAAGATCAGCAAGAAATATAAATGAATTGACAGTATGTATAGAAACTACAATGCCACCATAGATACAAACAGAAGTAGTTATTAAGTCCATCAGTCATGATAAAGGATTTATGTTTATGAAAACAGAGACCTATTTCAATGCTTATATCTCAGATACCATCAGAATGCATTTACTTGATATTTTAAGAATTCTTTTCTTGGAAAAAAATCTCTGCCATCATCTCATTTTTGAGAGACCCCCACCCCTCTACAAACACCAGCACCTCCCAGCACTGCCCTACTAGGTGCCATTCAAATCTACTCTCTAGTTAGGAATACCAACAATTTACTTTTTTGTGAATTTACAAATATTATACTATCAACCCAATACCCTCAATTCACATTTTCATGAAATAAAATGTAAAAGAAATGCAGTATTTTTTTAACCATGTATGAAATTCTGGAATATATTCAAACTTAAGAAACAAACATTTTGCATTTCACAGAAGCCATACAACTTGTCAGAAAACTGTAAGTCGGGGGTGGTATCACTTCAGTATCATTTATCCACATCCCTTTGAGCTAAGAAGGGAGACTGAGGCGTATTAAAATGAACAATAGTGATCAGGAGCAAGGGTCATATGTGGGAAAAGACAAAAAAAAAAAAATCAAGCAACTGAATCTCTTGTTCAAACCTTCTATATTCGGCTCAGAGCCACATCACAACATGGTTCCACTGCCAATTTGGAACCCAGCCTTGAGCTTTGGGAGGAGTGAATGGCTGAAATGTGGGACAGCTCCCACAGCTCGCATTTCCCCAATATGAGCATCCATAAATGGCTCAAAGCCCAAAGAGAGAGCTGGTGCTCTCTCCCTAGAATCCTAATTCAGTTCAAAGCAATTCATATCAGCAACCATTTCTAATTTTATACTATGGGCTCTCTGAAATAAATGTACTCAAGACATTTACCATGCCACAGAAAAAGCAGTTATCTATAACAGAGAACTGTGAAAAATGTAACGTTTTAAGATGAAGTGTCCTCAAATGGAATAAAGACGGAAAATCACAGTAAGGGATGGATTAGACTGAGCCAAAAACTGAAGGGAGAGCTGGACACTGAAATAAGAATTGAATTTATACAGCAATCGAGGAGATGGAAAGGAAGAAATTATACGAGCAAGGATTAGAGGAAGGATTAAATATTTCATTTGTGTAATAGCATGAGAAGAAAAATCTGACTGGAGCAGACAGCTCCTATTAGTAAATGGCTGGAGAGAAACCTAGACAGAGTGGAACCAGACTGTGCAGGACTCAGAACATAGATTACAGAGTTTAGACTGTATATTACATAAATAACTAAAGGCTTCTGAACACTGACTGGCTCGATAAATTAAAAAAAAAAATCTAGAATTTCAGCATATAGGATGAGTCTCTGAACCTGAACTTCTAACTAGGTAAGGAGAAATGAAAATTAGGAGCATGATGGGGGAGGTGCCTACTTAGTCAAATTTATTGGTTAATACGGATTTCTTTCATTTATAATACTAAGAAATTCAAAATGTATCCCTATGAATTCCCTCTACTTTGCCTTTTATTGTTTGATATATGCTGGGTGCCAACCACGAAAGAGATGCTCTATAAAATGCATTTAAGTTCTAGACAATGAGGCTCAAAAGATGTAACAAAACTCTCATAATGTAGATCAGAAATCTGGCTTAGCAAAACAATCTGGCTTTGCATATGACTGAACCCACTCACCATAGAGTACACACCTACGGAGGCTTCAAAGAAAGCTCTAAGAGAATATTAACAGAAAGGTGACAAATTTGAAAATACACACATGAGAAAAGGGAAAGGAAAGGGAAGAGGAGGACTACAGCTAGTACTGCCCATATGAGTAGGATGTGCACTGCTACCTGTCAACTAGAATTCTTCAACAGACCCACTCATTCTAGATTTATGGAGCCTATGCCGTGAAAGAGAGAGCCAAGTTGCGCTATCTGTACAACTTTGGACAAATGGTGTAGACTTTGTTCTACACTTGATCACTACCTAAGACTGTTATATAGATTAGACAAGTAATTGAGTATTAATTACTGACTATGGTGCCCAGAGCATAGGCAGATATCAGAAAATGGTCAATTTCCAAAAATCTCCCACTAATCACTCCCCACCCCCTGACAAAAAATTTCCTTGTTAAAAAAAAAAAAATTCCCTTGTTAACAATAACGCTCTTTAATGTAACATTTATCAAATTGTTCCTATCACATGTGGTCAGGAAAACGAAGTGCAAAATGTGTCTTATGTTAAATAGGGTTTCAAAAATTCAAATTACACCTGTAAAGGGAAATTTTTAACCAGTTTACTTTTATTTAATTCACTGAATATTCATCTAATTGAAGCAGGGGTATAAGACATTACTGTTTTAACTATTTCAATTTGAGAACTTATTTTCACATAGAAACTCCCCAAATCTATTCATTGTACGTATATGCGAAGTTTCTAAGCTGAATTGGGGAAACTGTATCTAGTAAATGGGATAGGAGAACATTTCTTAAGAGACAGTCTCTGCCTTCAGAACACAACTGATTCTGTTAGCTGAGGACAAATATACAATTCAATAATGACAATGCAGGACAGCCACTGCCTGGAGAACGGCAGGAACACAGAAAGTACAGTGGACAGAGATGTCTTCTGACTGCGGGTGGCGGCTGGACCTGCAGGGGAGAGGCATGGCAACTAGGTCTTCAAAGATAAGCAGGAATTCACTGGGTGAAAGGAGGGCAAAGGGATCCTAAGCAAAAGAACAGAGAACACAGAGACTCACGAGTAAGCCAAAGAACGGTGTTTACTGAGAACGTGGGAACCTGGCTGTGCCTGGAGAACAGAGACATCAGGCTGGAAAAGTAGAGGGGAGAAGGTGGGAAAGACCTCATGTCTCATAATGGGATTCTGTGGGAAGCCCTGCCTTCATTTCTCGAGGAGGTATCTGCACAGCTGATCTTCCATTATACGAATGGACTACAGCAACTTCTCCAGCTGATTACATTTCAAAAGAAACCAGTAAAGTTTTCAATGCTATGATGGTAAGGACAGTCCTCCCTATCTAAGATATCTAACAATATCCTTATAATTTTTGATGAGAACAATTAAGCGAGTGTTATTTTCTTTATGGTTTCAATATCCCTGCTAAGACTGTTTGGAGCAACAGTTAATTAAACTTCCGTTCAAACACACAGGCACAGAGACAACAGTTACTCCCTCCTTCCTTTTGCAAGCTATAGTATGGTCCCTACCATTCTATTGAGTTTTGCCCTAAAATATTTGTTTTAAACTTTCATACTAGTTGGACCAAATTGAGAAAAGTGCACTCTGAGTTGCACTGGCTAATCCACCCTCTGACTCTGATTTTCAGCTATACGCTTAAACAATGACATAAAAAGTTACTCCATTATGGGGGAAAACACGAACAATAGAACTCGCGTGTACAAAAATGTTTCTCCTGACTCTGGAGTTTGCAAAGACCACAACTTCGGCGGCTTTCAGGCTGCCTCCCACCTTCCCACCCCAGTCTCATTTGCAGCCTTCCACATCACTGGTCATTAACAACCCGAAGCTCCCTTCAGCTGCACAGTGAAAGAGCAGCACATCATTACAAATAAACAATCCCTTCCTCCCTCCAACAAGTGACACATTATTCTGAGCACGTCTCCTCTCTGCTTTCATTGCTCTGCCAAGGTTCCCCGTGAGTGGGAAGGGGTAAAAAGAGAGAAAAAGAATATCCCACAACTTGTCGAAAGCATGTAGAGGATGATTTGTGTTCTTACTTACGGGATATGACTGTCACTGTTGATCTGCTTTCAGGCCTAGATTACATGTGATAAGGGCTGACCTGCTTTAAGTATTCACACATTATGCACTCACAGAGAGTAGGCAGGACACAAAAGTCCTTCAGATGTTCTGGACATCAATCAAGTGCACAGCATGAAGCCTGCCAAACTTTTCTTCCATTTACTCAGGGAGAGGAAGGGGAGTCTGAGACAGACTTAATAAAGTTTAAAGCTATGCCACAGCATATTTGGGGAGACCATTGTTATTTAAAGGGTGCTGTTGGAAAAAAAATTCTCTATAGTTACCACTAGCAACAAAAAAATTCACACACAAATATAAAGGGACAGTTCCAGCTTTAAAATGTCAAGACTTTTACGATAAACCAACCAGGTCATGATGGCGCTTAGCTGATTGCTATTTTTTCTTTTTTATTTTTGAAATCATGTTCATTAAGGATATGTCTCAAAAACTAAAATTATAAATTTTTTAGAGCAGCCATACATAAAAGGTACCTTTTTTTGAGGCATTTATAAAAATAGTAAAGGAAACACACTTGTTATGAAATACTCTGAACACACCTCAATATAATTTAAGCACTAATAACACAAACCATTTTCCACCTAATACAAATATTGTCATTATTAACAGGCTGGAGCCTTAATATTGTGTGATAGACATGACAATATCTTCTGATACAGGCTTTCAATGTTGGTCTTTTACCAGTGCTACTCCCCACAACTCATTAATGGGATTTCAGATGGCTTTTGAAAAATAACAAATGTGTCCCAAACTGTATTCTCCTAAAACACTGTAACACTGTGTACTCAGAGAGTATGATTTGATCATCAGCACAACCAAACCCATCAAAGCAAAATGCTTCATGGAATTCTATAATAGGATGATACCTTAAAATCTATGACAATATCATTCACTTAATAATTTCAGAGTTCTTTTTAAAAGCTCATGTCAGACCATGAATATAACCAGGCTACGCACAGCCTGGATACAAACTAAGAAGACTAGATACAAAAAGCAATGAACATTAAAGAATAGGAAGAGAACTAAAAGCAATTTGCATGATTAAACTACCAATGAAAATTAACTCAGCGAATCTGTAAGTTCTACAATTAAAATAAAAACAAAATAACACAAACCTCCAGACCACTCCACGACTCCTAAACCCCATACAGACAGAATTCTATCCAGTGTATTATCTGGTTTCAGTATTACTCAACTAAAGGCTAATAAGATCGAACTTGTACCGTATTTGGTAATATGGAGCCAGGTGGTACATAAAATGTGAGATTATTCTTTACATTAATCACTATAGAGTAATCCATCACCTGATCAATACGATTATCTCAGACCAGAAACTAAACCTGAACGGGAGAAAAAAAATGTCTTAGCAGGGGTTGGCAAGCAAGGACTCAAGGAAGACTAACAGAATTATTTCTAGATAAGAATATAAAATGATGATAATGATGATCCCTACCACTTGGCGAGTTTTTACTCTTTGTTAGGTACTATGCAATGTACCTAATATATATTACCTCATTTATCCTCACTACCTACCTGTATGGTCAGTGATATCACTCCTGTTTACAGATGGAAATACTGCATGTGCCTGAAGCAACAAGGTCTGGAACTGGTTAAGGCTTGATAGGATGAGACACACCAACACTTCACTAGTCAGGGACCCATGGTTTTGCTCTGCAAGAAATAACTAGGGCAGAAATTGTTCACTTAGTAGATGGAGGCCTCAGAGACTCTGGGGGCTGATGAAATTTGTTCAAGGAACATAACAGCTAGAAATTCTGAAGGTTGGAGCAGAAGAGGGGTCAGATAGCTTGAGTTCTAAACCTATTGATTCAGAGGAGGGGACACCAGACACTCTGGAAGCCACAGCAATGTACTCATAGGTCAGTGGTTTCAGATCCAATGAGAGATGGACTTCTCCTTTAGAGCATTTGTTAGGAACAATGATAATCATAAGTAAAAGAGGTATATTATCATTAATTTAGATTAGCATCTTGCAGATATTCTTTTTAACTCACCCAGCAGCCCTTCAATGCATATATTATCGAGCATATTTTACAAGCCAAGCAACTAAGGGTGAGTGAGATGCCTTGGAATTAGGGAAGGAGGTTTTATTTTCCATGAGCAGGCCTGTGCCTTAGGAGTTACAGGGTGGCAACTCTGCAGCCTCAGAAAAAGTGGATAAGCAAAGTCACCAGAACCACGTGATGTGGTCCTCCCCTCATCAGATGAGTCTGTTTTCACTAAAGATGTTTTCTATACACTGTGAGAAGGCAGTTGGAAAAGATCTACTTTGCCCCACTTGCAAGCAACTACATGAGAAAGGGGTTTTGGGGGACACCTGGGTGGCTCAGCAGTTGAGCATGTGCCTTCAGCTCAGGGCATGATCCTGGGTCCAGGGATCCAGTCCCGTATTGGGTTCCCCGCAGGGAGCCTGCTTCTCGCTCTGCCTATGTCTCTGCCTCTTCTGTGTGTCTCTCATGAATAAAGAAATATTTAAAAAAGAAAGGGGTTTTTGTTGTTCATTTAAATAACGACAGATATACCCTTCTTGTATTATATTGGGCCCAGAACTCCTCAGAATTAAAGTTACACACTATGAAAATCATGAACCACTGAAGCTACTAACCTGACTCACCTAAAGCTCTATTTCAAAGGTAGTTAAAGGATGTTTTCTTCTTTATCAAACTAGTGCTAAAGCATCCCTGAGCAGAAAATCAAAACCTCTAGTACCTATTTGAATTTCATGCTAGCCATTATAAAAACCTGAACACAGTTTTATATCAAAATTAATTTCTTGAAGAGGATTACCATTATTCTTACTTCATCCTAGAGTCAATTGTACTAAATTCATGTACTAAATTCACCCAAATCCAACTTGAAATGATATTAATAGGTAAATTGAAAAATAAATTTTAAGCAAATTATAATATCAATAAAATTTTATTTTTCTCACATGTTTCCTTATAACTCCATCTGAGTATACTTTAGAAATAAGGAAGGTGCGCATTAGTATACACATAAAAGAAATATAAAAGGAGTTAAAGTATAGTTCCTATTTAAACACTTGAATAGCCTATGCTTAAGTGGGCAAACCATATGAAGACAGCTCTTAGAAAATCCATTTTCCTAAGTCAATCAGAGAAAGAAAATTATCACACAGTCTCATATGTGGTTATAAAAAACAGTTTAGAGGCTCATAGAGGAAGGCAAGGAAAACTGAATGGGAAGAAATCAGAGAGGGAGACAAACCATAAGAGACTCTTATTTCCATAGGAAACAAACTGAGGGTTGCTGGAGGGGAGGTAGGTGGGAGATGCGGTAACAGGGTGACCGGCATTAAGGAGGGCACCCAATGTGATGAGCACTGGGTGTTATATGCACCGATGAATCACAGAACCCTATGTCTGAAACTAATCATGTACTATATAGTTGGCTAATTGAATTTAAATTTTTAAAAATGCATTTCACACTCTTTGGAGAATATCGTAACTATATACAGGAGGAATCAAACAAGAAAAAGTTTTGTTTTGTTTAAAGATTTTATTTATTTATTCATGACAGACACACAGAGAGGCAGAAACACAGGCAGAGGGGGAAGCAGACTCTTTGCAGGGAGCCCGATGTGGGACTCGATCCCAGGTCTCCAGGATCACACCCTGAGCTCAAGGCAGACATTCAACCGTGTGTCCCAAGAAAAAGTTTTGTAAAATAGAAGAAAAGGCATTCATAACAGAGAAGTTTTGTTTTGATTTAGTGTATTCTAGCTTTTCCATTAGAGAACCTCAATAATAATGCTGCCAGTATATGATTTCTGAATAGACTTAGCTCTTAGTAGTTTTTTAAAAAAATTGATGCTAGAAGAAACACAGAGATTACGGAAAGCCAATTTTTTATTTAAAGTGATATCTAAACTCTATGCGCTTGCAAAGTATTTTTAATTAAATAAAAAATAATCCCGTGATTTTCAGTTCAGATTCATGAGATGTTAGACCTTTTCTTTTCTTCTACCGGCCAGAAGTCAATTGTGTATTTTGAAATACTTTCTTAATGACAGATGGTTGATACCAAAAAGATGCCTAAAACATACTGTGTTTATATATGTGTGTGTGTGTGTATATATTTCCCTTATCTTCCTTCACCTGTCTCCAGATATAAAGCACAGCTGCTTAATGTTTTAAATTTTTTTATGAGAAGCAACAGTTTTTGATAATCTCACAAAGGACTTTTCTAGTAGACTCTACACATGCAGGGTTTTCACAAGACAAAGGATTGGTTTTAACATTCAAACAACTAGTTTGCAAAAATAAATAAAAAATGAAACTCCATGTATGGACTTTACTTAATCAAAGACACAGGCAGAGGGAGAAGCAGGCTCCATGCACTGGGAGCCCGATGTGGGATTCGATCCCGGGTCTCCAGGATCGCGCCCTGGGCCAAAGGCAGGGACAAACCGCTGCGCCACCCAGGGATCCCGAAATCAGACTTTATTCTTACTGAAACCTTTTCTTTTGATGCTTTAACTAGAGCCTTACATGAGCTAAATCAGAGGATACTGAATGTGACTGGCACGACAGAAGATGCTTAAACTATGGAAGTAAAGAAGATGAGCTGTAGTGATCATATTAGATAAAACCAGTGATGTATTAATACACAATTATGAAACTGTAATACTCTTCTAGTCTAATATATAAGCCTTAGTTACTTTGGCATTCTTTTATCTGATCATCTTGCTGTATAGATCTATTCTTATAGTCATCCCTCTTTGTGGTTACGTCTATTACTACCAAATACCCACCTGAAAAGTGAAAAATTTAAGCAAGCAGTGAGTTATCTTAAGGATTATGCCAAACGAAACATTCAAATTCAACCTTAACCGAAATTACAAAACTTATATTTATCAAGATGATTTAAAGCCCATTAAGATGATCAATTGGATTTAAATAGTCACCATAATTTCTACCCTGAGGTCTCCTGAGAAAGTTTACAGTGGAAGCACTTCAAAGTCCTCAATACATCTCATTAGCACCTTTATTAAAGGATGTGTAAAAAAAAAAAAAAAAAAGAAAAGAAAAGAAAAGAAAAGGAAGTTCAGAAGAAGCACTCTTTTAGAAACACTTGTTTAAAAAAGATTTTCAATCTTTTTTATTAAAATGATATGTATATCATCAGAAATTGACAACAAATGTTTAGTTCACTCTAGGAATTTAGGCCAAAAAAAAAAAAACCCTATAAAATTATTCATCATAGTTTACCTTCTTTTCCTTCAATAAAGAATCCCGCCTTACTTTATATTAGTTATAGGGCATCATCCCTTTGTCTGGGTTTTGACATTATCTCTTTCTGAAGTTGTTTATTTTTTTTTATTTTTTTAATTTTTTATTTATTTTTGATAGTCACACAGAGAGAGAGAGAGAGAGGCAGAGACACAGGCAGAGGGAGAAGCAGGCTCCATGCACCAGGAGCCCGATATGGGATTCGATCCCGGGTCTCCAGGATCGCGCCCTGGGCCAAAGGCAGGCGCTAAACCGCTGCGCCACCCAGGGATCCCTCTTTCTGAAGTTGTTTAAATAGAAATAGCCTATGCAAAGTAAGCTTGAAGTTTTTCTGAATTGTATAAGAAGCTGTAGATTACCTCATGCCAGTAATCTACAGAAAATATCAAAGAGCTATCAATCCTAGAGTACATGCTTTACCATGTCTCTCTAATTCCTTATGGTAGTTTACAAGGTCCTATTTTAGAGCTAGCTTCCAATGATCTCATTGGGTTGTTTTCCTACTGTTCTCTCGGTTCCTCATCCTGTTCGTCAAACACACCATACGTGTTCCTGCCAGAGCTTTGTAGCTCCTGTTCCTCTGCCTAAACATTCTTCCCTTAGATATCTACTTAGCTTCCTCCAGCATTTTCTTCAAGACTTCCTCAAATCTCAGCTCAGTGAAGCCTCGCCTGCTGCTAGGCTGCTAGGTAAATATACCAGTACAAGCACCCAAATCCCTACCTGACCCTACTAGACCTCTATTTCCCACCATTCTGAGATTCTTCTTGCAAAGATCAACAAACCCAATCAATTTTCTTACTTTGCTTTACCTTTTTTTTCCCCCACAGCATTTATCACCTTCTAATCACTATATAATGTACTTATTTGCTATGTTTATTGTTAACTATCTGATACCTCTCACACTCCTCTGGAACATAAAGATCCCAAGGACACTGATCTCTGTCCATTCTGTTCACTTATGTACTCCAAGCACTTCAAACACTATGTAGTAGGTGCTCAATAAATCTTTTTTTGTAAAGTAGTTCCTTTGACAAGTCCTATCTTTCTTTTCCTAAAGTAACTGACCTTGATGCCACCAATTATTGTAATTCCATTCCAATTATGTTTTCCTTGTAAATCTCTGTTCTCTGAATTCTACCCCCAGCATTCTAATGAAATTCTTCTTTCAAAGGTCAACAAATGCAAAGAATTTTTCTATGTCTTCACTCATTGTATTCCTAAGCAACGCTGAGCACTGCAACCACTTCCCTTCTTAAAAGCTTCATTCAGTTAGAAGGAAACTGAACAAACACAATTTACTAGACACTCATCAGAAGTTTTTCCTCTAGTTTTCATGATAAAGGCCTATCCATCCAAGTTTCTTCCTCTTGTGTTACACGAATATAGATGATCAGAATTCTTTCCCAATGATCTCTTCTTCAAACATGTCCCCTTATAATGTCAGGGCCTTAGCTAATATCACTGACTACCAGGCTAAATCTTTTTCTGAATCTCTACCCCATATTTCCAATTGCCATTGCTTGTCTAAATATTACAATTCTCCTACAGCAGTGCAAATTTTACCTTTCTCAGATCTGTGAATATTGCAATATTTTGCAGCCACCTGTAGATTACCATTTTCCACTTGAGGCAGAATTCTACAAAACGGAAGCTAAAACGAGTCAGTCACCCTTTCAGCCGTTCTAGTGGCAACATTCATATCTAGGGCTGATGGGAACAGTTTAAGTAAGTGTCTACAATCAGATGTGGTGACAATGGTAATAATGTAACCCTTATTACAAGATAAATTTTGAGGTGGAATTCTAAGTATTATTTTAGGCTGTGTCTCTTCCAGACCTGGTTCCCGTATCCTCCTGGAGAGTCTATGAACTAGCAAATACCCTCTTAATAACTGTGTTTTCTGTGTAAATTAATCATGGTTGGTTTCTGTTGCTTTCAAAGGAGAAATTTGGATGACTATATCCAGCAAGACCCAACTGGTCCTCTCTGAAGAAGTAACTGTTTTCTCCTCTAAATGTCCACAGCATTTTATCAGTATTACTTCTAATACATTTATCCCTTTACTCTGTATCATAATTATTTATGCATGCTGTCTTCTTCACTACATGTTTTATTTCCTGGGGGTGAAGTGCCTGTCATTTATCTTTGTCCATGCTTTTAACATTTGCCTCCTTGTCTGTTTCAGATACTTTTCAAAAACAAACAAAACATTGTATGTGTGTTCTTTCTGGCTGAGGGAGCTACTCTAAATTCCTCCTTTTGTACTCTTAATCTAACAAGGTTCCACCACTCTATTCCTAGAATGGCCTCCATGACTCATTTATTTAGAAGATTCTGCAAGGGATGCATGGGTGGCTCAGTCAGTTAAGCATCTGCCTTTGGCTCATGTCATGATCTTGGGATATTGGGATAGAGCCCCCCATCGGGCTCTCTGCTCAGCGGGAAGTCTGTTTCTCCTGTACCCTCTGCCTCTTCCCCCTACTTATGCTCTCTCTTGTGCATGCTCTAATAAATAAATAAAATCTTTTAAAAAGTTTCTCCAGGATTTTTGTAGGTCATTCCCTCATTTTTATGCACTAAAGGCCTCCCTTTTTTCTTTGCTCCAGCAGTGCACACAAAACACCAACAAGGTTGCCAAGACCATTCAATGGAAAAAAGATAGTCTTTTCAACAAATGGTGTTGGGAAAACTGGATATTCACATGCAAAAACAAAAAACAAAATACACACACACACACACACACACACAAAATGACTCTTACCTTACAACATACACAATGGATGTTAACTCAAAATGGATCAAAAACCTAAATGTAACAGTTGAAATGAATTAAAACTATGAAACTCTTACCAAAAACAAAATAAAACAAAACAAACAAACAAAAAAAACTTTCGGGAAAAGCTTCATGTCATTGCATTTTGTAATAAGTTCTTGGATATGATATCAAAAGCACAGAAATTTTATAAAAAGGAGATAAACTGGACTACATCAAAAGTTAAAACCTCTGTTCAAAGGACTCAATCAATAACATTTCAATCTATGAAATGGTAGAAAATATGCAAATCATATATCTAATAAGGGATTATCCAGAATATATAAAGAATGACTTCAACTCAACAACTACAAAAATAAGAGGCAACCCAATTAAGAAATAGACAAAGGATGTGAACAGACATTTTTTCCAAGAAGACATATATAAAAGACCAATAAGCACATGAAAAGATGCTCAAAATCACTTATCTCTAGGAAAATGCAAATCAAAACAACAATGAGATACCATCTCACACCCAAGAGAATGGCTATTATCAAAATAAGTATTGGCAAGGTTGTGGAGAAACAGAAATCTGTATGTACCATTGGTGGGAATGTAAAATGATACAGCTGCTATGAAAAACAATAGGAAAGCTCCTCAAAAAATTAAAAACAGAGTAACTAAATAATCCAGCAATTCTATTTCCTAGTATATATTCAAATGAATTGAGAGCAGGGTTTTGAAAAAACATTTATATATATATATATATACACACACACACACACACACACACACATTCATGTGCATAGCAACATTATTCACAATAACCAAAAGCTGAAAGCAACTCAAATATTCTTCAACAGATGAATGGATAAACAAAATGTGGTAACATACAATGAAATATTATTCAGCATTAAAAAAGGAAATTCTGATAAATACTAAAAATGGATGAATCTTTTTTTTAAAAGATTTTATTAATTTATTCATGAGATACACAGAGAGGGGGTGGAGTGGGGGCAGAGACACAGGCAGAGGGAGAAGCAGGCTCCATGCAGGGAGCCCAACATGGGACTTGATCCCAGGTCTCCAGGATCAGGCCCTGGGCTGAAGGCGGCGCTAAACCACTGAGCCACGTGGGCTGTCCAACATGGTTGAATCTTAAAGACATTATGCTAAGTGAAATAAGACAGTAACAAAAAGATAAATATTGTTATGACATTCCTGTGTTGGAGCCATTAACTCCCAAAGATACTTAGTTTTAGATGAGGTCATGAGGTCATAAAAGTGTGGCCTCCATAATGGGATTATTGTCCTTAAAAGAGGAGGAAGAGAGACCTGGGGTAGCTCTTATGTTCTCTTTCTCCTCTGCCATGCAAGGACACAAGAAGGCAAGCTGTCTACCAGTTAGAAAGAGGGCCCTCACCAGAAACCAAATCTTCTGGCACCTGGATCTTGGACTTTCTGGTCTCATGAACTCTGAGAAATAAATGACCATTGTTTAAACCACTCAGTCTATTGTATTGTGACAGCTGTCTCAGCAGACTAAAAATGTCAACTTTGCAAACATAAGGAGTTCTAGAGATTGGTTGGCCAACAATGTGAATGTACTTAAAACTACTGAACTGTAGCACTTTAAAATGATTGAAATAGTTATGTTGTATTTTCTCACAATTAAAATTTCATGTAAGAATTTTGTTTTGCTTTAAAACAAACAAACAAAATCTTTGTCCAACCCAGGCTTCAAGGATACTATATCCCAGTGTGGGGGAACCAGAGTTTGTTCCTTATTTCTACCCTATTCCCATCCTCTGCATGGCTGTCATGTGATTAGCTGCTTAAAATCCTGTAACTGCTGTATAGTATTTTCTGTGTACAACCCAAGCACTTGGGAACAGAAGCATCTTCTCTTTTTTCTAATTTCATTTCTTGCCACCAATCTCCAAGTACTCTATGCTCCAGTCATAACTCTCTATTTCAAATTACAACCCTGTCTAATATGCCATCTTTGCCTCAGCTCTCTTCAATTCAGTTCAACAAAATCTCACTGAACAAGCACAATGCACTGAGCACTATGAGACAGGATATTTTAAGAAAACGCTTCTATTCTCAAGAACATTAAAGTCTAGGGGAAGGATACTCATAAAGAGATCATTACAATTATTGTGATAAATACTTTAACACTAACTCATAGTTACATATTCATAAATAGGTATCTGCCTACTTCTTGAAGTTTGCTTCTTTTTTTTTTTTTTTTTTAAAATTTATTTATTTATGATAGTAACAGAGGGAGAGAGAGAGGCAGAGACACAGGCAGAGAGAAGCAGGCCCATGCACCGAGAGCCCGACGTGGGATTCGATCCCGGGTCTCCAGGATCGCGCCCTGGGCCAAAGGCAGGCGCCAAACCGCTGCGCCACCCAGGGATCCCCTTGAAGTTTGCTTCTTAAATTTACTTCATATATTCAATAGTTTTCAAATCAATGCACAATGCTTGAACATTTTTAACTTCATATGAATGAATATGTTCATTTTTTAATTAATATTTGGTTTATCAATGGATTTCCTAAAGTAGAAATAATGGATATCTAGTATCTTTTTACATAAAAACACATAATTTTAGAAGCACAGATTTACTACCAAACCACCAAAAAAATTTAAAAATTCTTAAAACTTAGAATTATGATGAGTTTCCTTGAGAGTACAGATAACATTCTTACAGTAGAGGGGGAAAAACTGCAGGTACATTTTTTAATAGTCCATTTAGCATTTTAGAACTTAGGTAATTTTGCCTCTTTTACGGTTTCATAATTAAAGTTTCTCCTGCCATTTGGAGTAAACACAATTCCAGCCATGGGAGACAAGAATGACCAGTTCAAGTTCAAGGGTTCACTGCACATGAATATCCATAAATGCCCCTTGACAGTCTTGGTAGTATAATGAACCTTGCAATTACTCAGCAGGCCATCACCACAATACATGAACATAATGCTTCCAACATCAAATGACAAAACATTATACAAATAATACCAACCAACTGTTACAGTTCACATAGGGCTTTTGGAAACGAATTAAATTGCAACAGTTCCTCTTAAATCTTTATAGTTTGCAGGGAGTTTTGCTTCACTGAGCTATGTTTATGGCAAATAATTAATAGAAAAGGTGTTGGCATTATATACAATTGGGAGATGCCAATTAGCAAAACCCTCCTTCAAAATGACACCAGTTAATTCCAGCATGAGCTCTCAGAGTGAAATAGCCTTTCTCTTAAACAAACGCTAGTGCCTCATTGTCTTTGGGAATGTCTCCAATCATCCTATATATAACCTCCTGGGGTAGATGCTTCTGGTCCTGCCTTCCTGTTGCCTCTGTGCTGAAGAAATGATCTTAAATTAGTTCATTTGAATAACAGTGTGCCTTCCTTTACTCTGGTGGTTCTCCAACGGTGCAAAGTTTATTTCCGTAGGACAATCTTTGACACAGTAGAAAGTACCGTCAGGTAAAAAGTAATACACAGATAAATGATCATTAATTATTAGCACCCCTAATAAAAAGTATAGAACCTATCAGACAATATACGTGTAAATGCGCATAAAAGCAAGCATCTCATTACCAATTTAATTATCTGAGTGGTCTGGGGATTAAAGTACAAAACAAAGTGCAAATGTGTATATTCTACTTACGACAATTATTTTAACTCCTGTTTCCCCCAATACATAAAACTGACAACTGCTGATGTGCAACACACACTGGAATATAGATCATAAGTAAGTTCATGATTTTTAGTTTGGCAAATAGCTACACTGTGCTATTTTCATCACAAAGGGTTTATTGTTACTCTGGACATCTTCAGAATAGGCTTGCCATGATGGTTCAGCATTTATCATCCAGTTCAAAAGGAAATATGAATAATAAAGCAAGCTGGGTTTCCCCCTTCAGAATCACATACTGAGGAAAGAGCAGGTAGGATTTGGTTATGAGAAATTTTGTTTTCTTCACCTCCGTGTTTCAGTCAGATAACTTCAGATTAGTGATTTAGCACTTTGGATTCTAATAAATTAATTCATGAATCAATTAGTATTTCTACTTCTCACTTTATTTTTTATTTGATTTCTTAATAAAGTAAAATGTAAAAAAAAAAAAAAAGCCAATTGGAAGATAGGTTTTTCTAGTCTTAGAAATAAGTCTTTCTTTCTATCATGTTTTATAAACAAAACAAGCTAATCTTCTGACCCTAAAAGAGAACTCTTCCTTTTTTAATTGGCCACAGAGAAAGAAGCAATAACCTGGACTATGGACAGTTCTAAAAATTTAGTTAAGAAAAATCTGACTTCTGTATTTTTTTAAAAAGTACACTTTTATATATACAACTATAGCACACTTTACCAGATTTTAGACAAACAAGATTCAGAATAATCCAGATAATTACCATTTTTCTCTAAAATAATACAGACATTATGGGAAAAACTCCTACTGTTATCTAAAAATCACATGAACAGTAAAGGAAAATTTTGCCAGGAAAATGAAAAACACTAATAACAGAACTGAGAACATAAGATATAAAATATGGAATAAGAAATGGTAAGAAATGATGCTGAAAGTGTACAAAGTCAGTATGGACACTAAGTTAATTTTATCACTTTATATAAAGGTATAGCTTCACAATTGTGTTCTATACCTTTCTGTAATACTAGGACTGTTCCTAATATTATAATTTAGGTCTGAATTCCTGATTAAGATTACAGAATCAAATAGATTATATATGTGATAAAAGTGTTATGAATTAAAAGGTTCACATATTAACCTCCATGCAATATGTAGTTATGTTCTATAAAATGAGCTAAGGTGTATCATACATGACTATAGAAGGCACATAGAAATGCAATCATAAATCCATGCTAGTTTTAATGAAAACTAAACAAATGTTTAACAATTATATCTGCTATCTTAACATAGGTTAAGACTATATTAAGTCTTTCAAATTCATAGCACATATTTGAACCATGTTTACTTTCTCTTGATAAACCACGGTAAACAAAGATATTAAAAAACCATTCCAGTGACCTGAGACTTTGATTACAGTTCTACAACAGATATGCAAAAAATTATTCCAAATGAAGATAGTGTTTCTGAACATCACTTTGAAATTAAAAAAAAAAAAAAAAACACTCTGAAATTCATCCCATTAACCTCCTCCTCACCTTCTGATTAAGTATATTTGAACTGACTGAAGAAACAACTTCTGGAACCAATTCATGTGCAAAATGCTGAGTGTATCAAAATAATTCACATTTCCACAAAAGTGAACAAATGAATCAATGAATGAAAGCAAGCCAGCCAGTCAGACAAGTCATTAACCATTTCCACTCTTCACAAAAAAATATTTTCAGTTCACAAATAATTAAGCCTTTCTTCCTTTTTCTCTCAGGTCTCACATCCAATTCATTATAACAAGACCTGAAAGTGCTATATCTAAAATAGATCCCATATTGAACCACTTTCACACTACCACTGCAAAAACTCTAGACCAAATTGCTATTACGTTTCTTGTAGAAAATTGTGGAGCAGTTTTCTCTTTAATTCATTGATTCTCCTATGTCCTGCAGCAAACTGAGTTCTCTAATGGGCAACCAAAGTGGCATCCCCTAGATGGGTACTACACATGTGATTATAAATCACATTATTACTTCCCTGATTAAAATCTTCAATTATAAACAAAACCACACTCACTACTGTGGCCTACATAATTTGGCCTCTGCTCTTCTTTGACCTCACTGCCTAGCACTTTCCCCCTTTTCCAAAATGTGTCCTGAATACTAGTTTTCTGTCTATCCCTCAAACACACCACTGATTTCCTTTCATGATCATTCTACTTGTTGCTTATTCCCAGTATTTAGATTTCCATTCCATGAGCATTCTAAGAAAAGTAATTCCCAACTCTTCTAACTCATTTTATTTTCTTCGGATCATTCATCTCTATCTGGTTTGATAATCTTTGTTTTTGTAATTGATATATCTGTTGTCTATCTCCTTTTGAATGTCAGCACTTTGAAAGCAAGTATTTTGTCATGTTCACCTGCAATGTCCAAAGCATTTATATAACTATGCCTAGAACACATCTGGCACAATTGATATTTATGGAATGAATAAGTTGGATTATCTGACCTGGGAAGGAGGAGATAGTCAGTAGGACCCTAGAGAGCAGGGGAAAACCGTGAAAGGCTGAGACATTCACCCGGCAGGTAAAAGTTTCATCTGAAATGTATGAAATATCTTTTCTTGTCAAGATCAACAATCTCTCATCAACAGAGACAATGTTTTCCAAAAGCAAGATCAGATAAATTATTACTCCTTAATTACACAAAGAATATGCAGTATGCAAATACAGACTCGAAAATATTAGCTACTAAAATCATGATTATTCAAGTAGCTAAGAGTGCTGGTCTCAGGGGCGAAATTACAGGCAGATTCAGCAATTCTGAATTCAACAGTACTATTAATAAGAAGTGTCATCTTGCTGGGTTTTAAAATAGAATTTTTAGTATGGTCTGAGGGAAAGTGCCTTGAACTAAGGATCACAGATTCCGGCTCTACTCCAATTAATTCTGCTTAGCATCAGTTCTTGCTATAAAATGGAAATCCCCCTATGCCTCACAATATCGTCACACTGAATAAACGATATATCATATGTGAAAGCTTGTAACCTTGTAAGACATTGCACAAAATGAAAGTCCTTACATTAGAACCTGTTGTAAATATACTTCTCATTCATGTGTATAAACATGCATATATTAAAATACATCTTGTGTGAGAGGTCTGTTTCATTTGTGGCATATGTTTCAAAGCCAGGGAACCCGAAAATGTATTACACAAATGCATATAAACACATTTTAAAAGAAGTAAGTGTTGAAGGCTTGCCATCATTGCCTCTAGATCTGAAGTAAGTTCAAGAGTCTCTGACATAAGAGTTGGAAAGAACATATAAATTTAAAACATTTTACCATATTAGAAGTTTTGCTGGCAGGCATGTGCTGTCTAGGAGAAAGCAGAGGAAAGAGAAGAAAGAGTACGGAGGAAATTTTGTGTGTGTGTGTGTGTGTGTGTGTGTGTCTGCTTAAACTGGAAACATGTTAGGTTTCATTTATTTTGAGCCCTATGGGCTTTTTGTTGGAAATAGGAAATACTCTCACATTAAGGAGAATAAAGTTAGTGGCAATTTTACTATAAAGATATACTGTGCTCGTGGAAGTAAAGAAAGCTTTGACGTTTTCTTCAATTATAACCTCAGACTATGACCAGCTAACAGAGTAGTGTCCATCTCAGGGTGTTGAGATCAAGCTCCACACTCAGCCTGGAGTCTGCCTGAAATACTCTCTCTCCCTCTCCCTGCTCACACATTCCCTCTCTCTATATAAGTAATATAAAATATTTTTTAAAAAAATAAATAAATGGACTGTGTAGGTACATGTGCTTATAAACATCACAGAAATAAATATGTTTTCTTGTCACAGAATAGAACATAAACTCTGGACAAGGCACATCATGTGACTTTCTAAAGAATAAATAGCAAAGCTCACCTGGAACTTCAGTACAATTTTCTTCGATTTCATATTTTGTTTCAAATATTAAACATCTGTCAAAATTCATAGGAACAAAAACAAGTTGGTCAATGATGATATATAATTGCTTCTATCATTCAGAAAAAAAAAAAAAGAAGTACACCATGATAAAATATGAGAAATGCCGATTGAGGTAGTTTCTTAATCAATGTGCTTAGAAAATACATCTGTTTTGAAACATTTACCTACTAATAACAGTGCACAAAAAGACATTTTCTAACAGCCACTACTTAGACTTGCCTCCAAATGGGGAGTTTTCATATTTTCTTTCCAATAAAACAAAGTGGCCCTTTAACAACCATATGGCCCTGGGCTCCAAGAGAAGTTATATTCAGCATCTATTTTTAGACACAGATTTCCTTATAAAATATACTGCAGTGACGGAGCTGAATGAGCCTTCATGTTTCTGTGGACAAAGCCTCCTGCCATCCAGCAAGTTCCTTACAGCACTGTGGGTCTCAGTGCCTGTCCCATTTCTTCTCTCCCAGGGAATAAGACATTAAAAAAAGAAAAAAAAATTACTGAAGTGTGTTTCAAACAAGTTATTTTTCATTTATTTAGAAGGCTATTTTGGGGGGATATATATGTTAACTGAAATCTTTCTGACTTCTGATATATTCAGTACATATTTTCCACCAAGCTCTTTCAAAATAACATGCTTTACCAATAATATCTGAGAATAGACCAATTCAAAATGCAAACATGTCTATTTCAGCCACTATTCAAACAGCACTAACAATGTTTAATGCTAAATTTCTTAGGTACTGTGGTGGTTTCAGAAACATTTTTATGCTCCATCATTTAGATATCCGTCATATATATTATATAACTTGGGACACCTGGGTGGCTCAGTGGTTAAGCATATCTGCCTTCAGCTCAGAACGTGATCCTGGAGACCCAGGATCAAGTCCCACATCGGGCTCCCTGTATGGAGCCTGCTTCTCCCTCTGCCTATGTCTCTGCCTCTCTCTGTGTGGGTCTCATGAATAAATTTTTAAAAATCTTTTTAAAAAGATATTATATAACTTTAAATTTTTACATAGTATATCTGTCCTATAAGGAAGTCGACAAGAACTGAGAACAACTTTTGGTAGACAAAGGAAGAATCGCAGAACCAAAAATGGGCATTTGGTATATACTACTCAGCAAACACTTAGTTGTATTAATCTCATAAAATAAAAATAATGAGCAGATGAAACTTAAACTATTTAATTTGGAATCAAGTTATTATTTTTATAATAAGTGCCTGGTTTGAAATTTTTTTCTACTGATCGTGGGTAACAAAAATCACATAGGAAGAAAAGATGAGGAAAAGCTTTTCAAATTAGATGAACTGAGGCCTGAATTTAGCTGCTAGGTAAAATCTTTTCAAGAATTTCTAAAAACAAAACAAAACAAAAAAAAAAAGAATTTCTAACAAATAGCTATTCCACATGAAGGGAGTCATAGGCTTCATAAGCACAACAGCATGCAATATGGCAACTATTACCTGAAGAGCCCACAAAGCATTCTTCTCAGGTCAAGTAAGTACTGCACTTTCTTCTATTTTGAATATATATTGTGAATACTGAGAGAAAAACCTACAAAGAATTTGTAACTGCTCTGTCTCCTGATATTTCAGACTATTCCCCCATGAGTCACTTTTGTCCTCTGTTTTACTGAGATAAAATCAACATAATGTTGTATTAGTTTAAGGTGTACAACATAACACTTTTATATATGTACGTATTGCAAAATGATTACATTTTCATTAGCCATTTAGTTTATTAACCATCCCCTCTCATAGTGAATCATTTAGTATTCTTACTTAGTGAATCACTTAGTATTCTAATAATTATTATTTTTTTGTCTTTTTTAAGATTTTATTTATTTATTCATGATAGACACACACACAGAGAGGCAGAGACACATGCAGAGGAAGCAGGGCCCATGTAGGGAGCCGATGTGGGACTCAATCCCGGGACTCCAGGATCATGCCCTGGGCCAAAGGCAGGCGCTTAAACCGCCGAGCCACCCAGGCTGCTCAAATTCTTATTATTTCAAATAGAAATAATTTATTATTTGAAAGGGAAAGAACAAAATAAAATTAGAAATGTGTTACATATTTGTTAATCCCATATACCCCATGACTTACATACTGACATATGATCGTTCTTTAATTCTAGTGTTTCTTCAGGAAGTTCCCAGTATTTTTACAATCCAGTGATTATAAATAAATCAGTATTTACCATTATTATATTTTACCAGCAGAAGACATCACATAGGTAGGGCAAGTTTCTCACTTTCCAGCAATATTTGGCCCACTTTGGGCCAAATAATTCTTTTTGTATGGGACTGCCCTGTGCATTTTAGCATGTTTACCAGCATCCATTCATGTCCTCTCACTTAGATGCCAGTAGCACCTCCTCCCAAGGGTAAAGATCAAATACATCAGCGGACATTGCTATATGTCCCCTTCCTCGAGGTTGAGAACCACAGATTTAAGTGAGGACCACAGATTTGGGTTTTCATTTTAATTGTAAATTTAAATTGTCAGGATTCTCTGCTTAGGTACAGAAATATTATAATCAAAACGTTATTATTATTAAACTATAGGTATATAATTAACATCCAAGTTCATAAAAATTTACATTTTTAAATAACATATTAAATTTTATCAAGGTACCAATAGTGGAAATAACTATTTCTGATTTTCCGAAAATATCACCCAATTAAAATGTTTCCTTACACTGTTTGAGGAAAATTTATTTTGGTTTTGGTCTAGCCCAAAATGGCAAGGAGTAAGTACAGGAAGTTTTATCTGAAAAATGAACATGGACCAAGTCTTATAAATTGGCCCTAGTGCTATTTCCTATCATAGCTCCTGTTTGTTTACATTGGAGTTCGTATAAATTGGGTGTTATTTCCTTTCCACTAAGTTTCAAGGTATTAACAGCCAAGGAGGTGTTTTCTGACTTCTTCCTCCTCCTTTTCTCCCACTTCCCCCAAATAAGTAATACGTTGCTTGGAACACAATTTTAAGACTTGTCCCCAAATTTCAAAACCATCCTGAATTTATTTTACCTAAACCCATCTTACACTTGAAAGCAAAAACAGTAAAAACAGTCTTTTTAAAATGGAAATGAGCAAAATACACATTTTCTAATAGGTACCTACTTTCCAACAGAATCATTTATCTAGTCATTTCACAGCTAAAACTTGCAAATTCTTAAGTAAATCAGGTCCATTTATTTTGACTTCCTGCCTAGGCTCTTCTTTCCAGAGAAAACATTACTCTAATATTTTCATCCATTAAGTACTCTTAACATTAAATGTCCTTATTTAAACAAAAATTTTTACCCTTACTCCAAACACAATTAAAAGAAGCGCAGATTTTTTTAATTTCTCTGGATAGAGTTATACCTGTCTAGTTTTAAAGAGGCACATAGCACCTCTATTAGTGACTTCCATTGGTGTGAATTAACAACTAAAATGCTAACTAAAACTGTCTTTGTATGTATTATGTAGTAGTGTCTCAAACTGTCTGAAACAGTTGCAAAACTGTCCTTGACCAGTGAACTTTCAGTGAAAAAACTGTTGAAAGTTCATGCACCCCAAATGCACATTCATTATAATTAAACAAAAAGATTACACAGACATTGCTGACAAGGATTATCAAAATAAAACGGCGCCACCTGCCCCTTGCTCTCCCATTAATTAGTATGGAGTTTGAGGTGCCAATTAACAAGAAGCAGAAAAGGATCAGTAAACACAGCTCAAGCTGAATTTAAAAGATTAACTCTTCCAGTTCGTGCCCCGTTTCTTAACCATACTATGTTGATTTGTCTATGCAAGCCAAAATTGAATCCTAGGCTATTTCTTTTTAAAAGAAAACAACAGTGTCATTAGGAAGACATTTCAGTTGTATGAAATAATTCCCAAGGCAGCTGCCCAAAAAGTTCATCTGATTCCATGAACAAGTGGCCATTCAGTATTTCACAGAGATGCAAAATACTCAATAATCCAGGTAATCCCAGTGACTAAAATACTTTCACATTATAAATTACAAATCTGTGGTAGTTAATGCTAACTGTGGGAAACAACTAGAGTACTGTATGGTTAGCAGTAACTAGCACCACCCTCCCATCCCTGCTACTAAATAGCACTTTACAGGTCTGAGACCACATTTTTTTTTTTAAGTGAGTAGAGTAAATGACTTCATTATTGGTTTTATGGAACAATTATTAGTAACTTTTAAATTTAACCATTCACTCTTTTTAGACAATACTTTCCAAAAACAATATAGGTGTTTCTATACAATTCCCATCTTGATCTGTAACTTCTCTGTAGACAGTATTATTATTCTAGAAACCTAAAGTTATTTTTGAGAAAAGCATGCAAATGCAAATTATCAAAACTAAACTGCAAACATTATTACATTGCTACATGTAAAGTTACTAACACGCATTTTTAATAACTATCTTATACTTCATCATTGAGTATTCCAGTTTAACTTGTAGAATAAAATTTGTTTTAATATAAATTCATTTTATTGAAAAGATAGGATTTTCTTCAAAATTTAGAAAAGATTTCTCCTCATAGAAGCCTTCTATATTTGCTCATCCATTTCACCACAATATTTTTCCCTTTGATGTAGACATAAGTACATCTAATCTTTAAGAATACTATTTGCAAATACTGATGAATAAAACTTTGAAACCTGACCATTTCAAGACTCAAATTCCCCAATGGCTTTACAGAATACATTCTGATATTTTTGCGACTTTTTTTTAGATTTCTATTTATTCATTTCATTTATTTATGAGACACAAAGAGAGAGAGGCAGAGACACCAGCAAAAGGAGAAGCAGGCTCCCCACAGGGAGGCCCACACAGGACTTGATCCCAGAAGCCCAGGACCACAACCTGGCCCAAGGCAGGCACTCAACCACTGAGCCACTCAGGCACTCACAGAATATATTCTGAAACATGGGAATATCAACCTCCAAGACTTGCTGAGAGAATTAAATTAGATCAAATGTTTACAGAAAGTTTTTTTTTTTTTAAAAATAGCCACAATGAAATATTGATGCTAAGCAGAAACTCAAATGTCTGCCCCCAAAACACCTTCAAAACATTACCTGTGGGGAATCTCTGGGTGGCTCAGCAGTTTAGCGCCTGCCTTTGGCCCAGGGCGCAATCCTGGAGTCCCGGGATCGAGTCCCACATCGGGCTCCCGGCATGGAGCCTGCCTCTCCCTCCTCCTGTGTCTCCGCCTTTCTCTCTCTCTATGTCTATCATAAATAAATAAATCGTTAAAAAAAAATTACCTGTGACTGGCAACACCGCTAACACCTACCTGTGCACCATACTGCTCTCTATTCATTAGGTCTGGGATGCAGTCTAAAAATTTGCAGTTTTAAGACACACATCTGGAAGTTCTAACACAAACATTATATGGCCCACACCACCATTACCCTTAGTTATGGACAAACCAACATTACTGTCTTGAGGACTGTACTTGAAACATACCAGCAAAAAAAAAAAAAAAAAATAATAATAATAATAATAAATAAAAATAAATAAAAAAGAAATGGTACCAGCTCTAGTCTTTTTGGCTGCATGCCCCACACACTAGAAGGAATCCATAGTACCAACAGGACAACAGGATAGGCCTCTCTGGACCTCACAACCCCTCCTTTTAGATCACACTCTGTGTAATTGTGACCCTAGAACTCTTTTCCCAAAGAATCAGACTGTAGAGTCCTAGGCCCAAAAGGTGGCCAAGAGCAATTAGTTAACAGCGTATTAGGTTAATTTAAACAGAACGGACACAATAATTATTTGTTGACTGTATCAGTAAGTGAAAAAATGAAATGACAACAATTCTATTGAGAAAATGTTAATATGTTAAGGGATAACACTCTAAAGTTAGGCAGAGAGGCACCTATTCTAACCTAGAGTTGAGAGAAGTGGCATTAAACATTTTGTTCTCAGGATTCCTTTACCTTCTCAAAAAGTATTAAGGACCTAAGGAACATTTATTTTTTTTCTGTCTGCTTTGTTGTTTTTTTACCTTATTAAAAATTGAAAATGAAGCTTATAAAATATTAATTCATTTTAAAAGAATATTAATAAATCTACTATATGTCACTATAAACATAAGCATAGCTTTCATAAAAAGTAATCATGTGTCTTCAAATAAAAATAATTTAGTGAGAAGTATCTGGCTTACAAGATAGTAAGATTCTTAACTCTACCTCTGGATTTAATATGTTGTCATACATTGTTTTGATTGAAGTATGTGAAGACAATCCTCTCTCCCACAGAGAGGAAATGAAAAAGGGGGAAATACTTTACTAGCCTTTTCAGATAATGTGGTTATTAGCCTCCGTTAGTACTACACCAAAACTCAATATGAGGTAGTATCTTAAAATTTAGTTGTAAAGTAGAATCTGAACCATAACAATGAAATATTTATATTCTGTTACACTAAAGTACACTCTACTACCTTGTACTTTGAATAGATCTTTTATCCATACATAATTGTATAACATCATGCATTAATCATTTGGAAAATATAAATATCAGTTCTTGGACTCATACAGAATTTGCAAATATTAACACATTTCCTTAGATGATGACATAAAAAGTTACATCTGCTAATATTCATGCCAATATCATCAAAAAAGCTTTTAAATATTTGGATACTCTCAAGCCTCATGGCAGCAATTACAAATTCTCCAAAATTTAAATTTTTATTTGAATTTTTACTTAAAAGCTCATATTTTATCACCAGCACAAATACTGTCAATTATTTTCCTTAATAGGCCCACTTCATTTTCAAAAATGTATCCACCAAATTGTCATAGTTTGTCTAAATTGTCTTATTTTGTCAGTCACTTTTTCAATTAAAGATGAATGTCCATTAAAAAGAAACTGGTTTAGCATCAATTCCTTGAGTGAAACCACTGCCTTTCAGTGTGCAACAGAAGGATGAAGCACACTTCCATTTCCTCACACAGAATATTAAAAAAGCTTGTACTTAAGGGTTGAGAGATTTAATAAATGGGTAATTTTTACTATTTTATAAAGGGCATTTTTAAGTTAAATATTCACTTTTCTTCTTCAAGTGTGTGACAATGAAGAACACAATGGTGACTAGTACGCCTGTTGCCACTATCCTGGTTGGTGCTAAGGTACTAGCACAGTTTTCCTACCATTACTTTTGAACCACTAGAGCAAATAAAAAAGTAAGTCAGCCCAGCGGAAACGACAAATAATGTCTTAAAATGTATCAAAATAGTTATGTATGTGAAAATGTCCTAAAAGTTTCTAAGAGATCTCCCAGGGGTCCTTGCACTATTATTTGAGGGCCACTATTCTGGCTGCCCCTACTCAAGTATTAAGAAGCCCACTAGAACAAATCAACATCCTCTCGCCCCCACCTCACCTCCCACTTCATGCTCTTTCGGAGGACACTACATGGGGTACAGAACCATTTGTTCTTGGCAGAGTATTTCCCCAAACTAGTATTTCAGGGAAAACCTCATTGGGACATACTAACATTTCAAAGAGGCATCAATATGAAATCAAGCGATCTGAGTATTAATTAACCCTGGTAGCAAAAAAAAAAAAAAAAAAAATCTAAAATTCTAATCACTTATTTTCCAGGAATTTACTTTATGTATAAAAGATTGAGATTAAAGAAGCATAAAGTCCATTTTAGAATTTTGATGTCATAATGATAAATGGTCCAGTATGACCTTACCCTCTATAAAACAGGATTTAATCATTCCCAAGCCTTTTTCCACAGCCTGGTTAATGAACTTTCAACTCTAAAAAACTGAAATTAAATCAAAGTTTTTTTTTTCATTGTTTCTTAAATCATGGTAATTGAACCCTGTCTTTATTAAGTTACTTATTTTTAACAGGCTTGACTCTACATTTCTTGGGTAGATCCTACAATTATAAGATAGTTCAGCTTTTGAATTAGGATGCCAATACAATATTTGCTGAATTTACAAATATTTATACTAATCACAGATTCTAAAATTAAAAGGGATTTTAAAGTTAATTTAGTAACGGAATAGCAAATAGCAAAATACACTGCCATCGTACTTGATCTCTCAACTATAGCAGAGTGATTTACTCATTCATTGAACAAATATTTATTTAGTACTTACAACCTGTCAAGTACCACTCTAAGCAATATATAAAACAGAGTCCCTGACCTAATTTATCACTATATTTTTTTCTACACAGATACAGCCTCATAATCCTCAAAACACTGTATGAAGTATCACTACTAATCAAACTTGCCACCCAAATCCAGGTAAAGATCTTTCTTTTAGGTTTATAAGTGTCTAACATGACTCTAGATGCTACAGGACATCCCAAAAGAGAAATAGTAGTTTCCAGAGAAAAACTATAATCTCATCAAGAAAGATAATGCATACATACCTAAAGCAAATATATAAACAGCACAATACAATGCTAATTTTGTAAATAAAATAACAGGTAAAAGAAACAACTATATACCATGTAGGTCAAATACTTCACACAATATTTTTCTAATTCATCATTTCTTTACAATTTTCTTTTATCCTCATGTATCAATAATATTGTTACAGAAATTTACTAATTTTCTTTATCTTTCATAACATTGTTTGCTCCAATGTATATAAGGGGAAGAAATATGTAAATCCCGACAAGCACAGCAGTCTCAATACCTGTTTTCCCATGCAAGTCAACCTTTTCCAGAACACAAATACTAGCCTGGGAGGCATCTCTGCATGGGGTGGGCTCTCACATGTAAGGCTTATTCATGTGGGTCCTTTAGTACTCACCCGTACCTGTAAGTCAGCCAAGGAAGCAAATATCCGTAGTTTCTCAAAGGAAAATCAGATAAAAATAATTTTATCTGAAATTAAATCAGTTGGAGGAAATACACGAGGAACTAGCCTTGCAGGGCCCAAACTAAAGAATTAACTATAAAAATAAAATACTACAACTTTTACATAATCAAATTGGACAGATATAGAGTCATTGTCTGGTGGGAAAAATAACTTTTGAAAGTCATATTTACTAAATCTGTTTCTCTATTTTGTACATCCTCCCAATCCACCTTAAAGGCCACACAATATTTTTGTCAGTAAGAACTAGTTATTTAATGAAAATGTTACATAAAGAAGACAAAGACACTTTTAAAAACAACTCTCTTCCTTAAAAAAAAAAAATGATTTCAACATTTTCAATCTTATTATACAGTTTAATCTTCCAGAAGCTCTTTTAAAAATGCTTTCGTGGGGTGCCTCAGTGGCTCAGTCAGTTAAGTGTCTGGTTTCATCTCAGGTCATGATCCCAGGGTCCTGGCATTGAACCCGACATTGGGCTCCCTGCCCATGGGGAGCCTGCTTCTCCCTCTCCTCCCCACTCTTGCTCTCTCTCACTATCTGTCTCAAATAAATACATAAATAAGATCTTTTAAAAATGCTTTCTTATTTCTGGGAGGTTCCTATTTGTTTTTATGGGAGAGAGACTTCATGAGTAACCCAAACTGTGCTACTTTTTAAACTCATTTCTCAGAAATTTTGTTCCTTCTTCTTCCAAGTACTATTATATTAGGGTGTCTTTGTGTAAATACTTAAAATTTGGCCTGTGTTATAAAAGTTTACATTTAAGATATAGTAAATGAAGGACAGATGTTTAAGACATTGGGTCCACAATGAAGTTGTAAATCCTGCCAGCATAGTAAATTCTGTGATTAAATTTAGTCTGTTTATGCAATAAGGATATTTACACAGCTGGAAAAGCACCAAAAATAACTTTTCCATGCTTATATTAATTCAAAATCAATATTAATTAGAAGCAGCATAGGTACAGTCATATCAAAGTATCTAAAGGCTGGGCCAAGTAGTTATGCTTACAACAAGGAATGAATCAAATATATCAAGAACCAATTTTTTATAACATTGCAAATTATTGAAATAATTCACAGTTTATTCACTTGTGACCTTAGTCAAATTACTGTCTTAGTCTTTTTTTTGCTTAAAACATATATTTTTCCTATGATAGACCTAAGGTTCTAGATAGATCTGTATATCCAGAAACAGACTTCTTTAGTTCACCCCTTAAGTTCTTCAATTGTCTAACATATTCCTGGGAATAATCACTCAAATTTCTTCATGGAGCCATCCGTTTTAACTTAATGTGTTATGAATAACAAAATATAATTTTTTTTCATTTTCAAACATTAAAGGTTTCTATCAGGGACATTTCTGAATGGGGCACTTGCACCTAAAATTTTTGACCAAAGAGCACTGTCTATTATTCTACTTATTTATGAAATACTTCTACCATCTTAAGTATAATATATAAGGCAAAGAAGGCTACTCCTCACCCATTACCCATTCTTCCCTTATTCCATGGCAACACAATCCTGGTTTCTCAGGGCAGCAATATATGTAGCTAAATGACCATGGTGTGGTCATTTGATGAAAAGCTAGCCATGAGATATAACCAGAGATGAGACAGCTTGAATTGCTTCTTACAAGAAAGTACCTGACCTGACTAGGAGATTTGTTCATATGATGTCTCTCACCTCCACCTTTCACCTGCAGCCTCGAAATTGGACATGACAGCTAGAACAATAGCTACTAAAAGCCACTAATGTGTCTTTGAAGATGAAGTCACATGCTAGGTTAGTGGGGCAGAAAATTAGAAAGAGACTAGATCCCTGATGTCTATGGAATGGCCATACCCTCCCTAGACTGCCCATTTCTGAACTTCATTATTTCTAGTTTCTGTTACTTGCATCCAAATGTAATTCCTAAAATATGGAAAGCATATATCCAGAATTTGAGAAATTAAACATATATAGTACACTCTGATGCTTGATAAGGGTGATTCTAGTACTTGATCACATAGTACGTTATAAGCCTAACACATCTTTGATCTATGTGGACACCAAAACTTACCTGAAACAAATCTTCATTAGTTATTAAAGAACATTTGAGTGGTTTTCTTACTATAAGACATAAGATAAGGATATAATATTGCTCTGAATTAAGTGTTATAGAACTCTTGGTTGCCTAATGAAGATTATTCCAATTCTCTGTAGATTAGAGCTGGTCTAAGAAAAAAGCCAAACATCTTTTTTTTAATATTTTATTTATTTATTCATGAGAGACACAGAGAGACAGGCAGAGACATAGGCTGAGGGAGAAGCAGGTTCCCTGCAGAGAGCCTGATGTAGGACTCGGATCCCAAAACCCCGGGATCATGCTCTGAGCCAAAGGCAGATGTTCAACCACTGACCCACCCAAGTGCCCCCAGGACAGATCTTCATATGGACCACATAGTTTCCATGAAACTGAGACTCCCAAATCCATTCTCTTTGAAATTCCACATTATTGGATTTTTTTTTTTTAAATACATAAACTGAGATGATTCTGAGAGCAAAGGATACCAAGACAGTAAAAAGAAAGGGGAAAATAATCATAATCAGGTCCTAGACAATGGAGTTAGTTATTTGAGAGAACTGGTTCTAATATATTGGATACGATGGAACAGAAAGTATACCACTTCAAGGAAAGCAAGGATCTATCCAGCAGGAGCAGAAAACACACCAATGAACAGCCAACCCCTGGAACATATGTCAACAGTATTCAGTAGTGACAGCCACAGAGCGACAGCTACAGAGTTAACAGCAGCAGGAAAGACAATGAGTATAGTATTCTCAGTCTGATATAGCTACACTTACACGTGGAGATGTAAATATAAAGTAGCCATCCCTCCTCTAAAGTGGGCTCTTCCTATATTTCTATCTTAACAACTGTACCAGTGTCCATCCAATTGGCCAAGCCAGACATGAAAATACCCATCAGGATTCCTTCTCTCTGGCTCTCAAACTGTTTGACTTACATTTTTTAAGTTTTAAAATTTGTTTCCCTATCTTCCAGCCCTTTGCCTCTGTCTTCAGTTTATTAGGTCTCCATCTGCCTGAGTACATGAGGGCTGTGCCTAGTTTCCCTAGTTTCCCAGCTCCTGTTTAGCCATTCTCCACACTGACAGAGCGACTCCTCTTAAGTGAAAAATCCCATTTTACAAATGATGAAATTAAAGGCCAGAAGGTTAACAAATTTGTTAAAAGTTCATATAGTTCCTTGGAGGTGAAGGCAGGCTCAGAGCTCAGGCTCTCTAACGTCAGAGCCTATCCTCTTCAGCTCTCAGCAAACTACTAAGTCTCCCTCAGATAGATTATCAAAGTAGAGAATGAGATTATTTTGAAACTGATGCTTGAACCTGTCACATACTCCACAAATGCTTCTTAAATATCATATTTTTTTATTTCCATGAAGTCAACTTCAATATACTATACGCCTTCTTTTAGAAAAAAAGATTCTACTGCATTAAACATATGAATATGCATTATAAGATAAATAGTAATATGTGAAAGAATATTCACCTTAGAATGAAAGAAAATGCAGCTGAAACTGCAGGTACAACATTATGTTCTCGTACAAAAGCTGGATTGTTTGGGGGTATTCAAGTAATCAGGTCACAGAGGAAAAATCTGACACATAACGAAATACATATGTTGGTAATACAGCAACCTAGACAGTTTTCAATCAAATAGTGCAGTGGCTGACAAGTCACTTTTTTATAAACCCATCCTAACTTAATGCAGACTAAGAAAAATGTGCCTGGTTCCACTGAAGTATGAAGGTTTGTTGCAAATTCAAGTTTTATTGAGTAGGTAGCAACTGCTCCAGCAATAGTTTGGGAAAAGAACATTTATTCTTTCTCAATTTATATTCATACACATATGTAACATTAATGCATTACACATACTAGAATCTTAAAGTGCACAAATATCATTGTAATGCATATATATATATATTTTTTTTTTTAAATACAGTAGAATTTCTCCTTCTCCAAAAAGCTAATAATACAGTGAGGTTGGCTTCAGGGAACTGAGAAAACATGACATTTAAGAAGCCATTTGTGAGTGTGCAGCAACATAATGGAGTGTAATAGAAAGGGAAGGGGCACCTGGGTGGCTCAGTGGTTGAGCGTCTGCCTTTGGCTCTGGTTGTGATCCCAGGGTCCTGGGATCAAGTCCAGCATCAGGCTCCCTGCAGGGAGCCTGCTACTCCCTCTGTCTATGCCTCTGCTTCTCCCTCTATATTTCTCATGAACAAATAAATAAAATGTTTAAAAAAGAAAGAATTTTTTGTCTTCCTTCTTTCAGCTTTTTATTATTATTATTTTTTTACAAAATAAGAAAATGAAGTTATTTATTTGAGGAGCATATTGATTTTTACATGCTATCCCAATGTCAAAATTTTTTTTGCTCAGGCTTTTTAGTAATGCCAAAAGGATAGAGATCTTATAATTAGCACCACAAAGATATCATCACAATTAAGGAAGGATACATTACAGATACAACTCCTGTGCATCAATCCCAATCTCATACACCCTCCTCCTCCTTTTACAGATAATCACTACCTTGATTGTGCTCTTTATCATTGTCAGTCATATTTTGATGTGTGTGTTCCCATAAATCACTTATACCATTTTGTAGAATGTTTACACATTTTCTTTTTAACATTTTATTTATATATTTGAGAGAGAGAGAGAGAGAGAGAGTATGTGTGTGAGTGTGAACGTGACCAGGGTAGGGGGAGAGGGACAGAGAAAATCTCCAGAAGACTCCACACTGAGTACAAAGCCTAGTGCAAGGCTCTATTTCATGATCCTGAGATCATGATTTGAGCCAAAATCAAGAGCTGGACACTTAACTGACTGAGCCACCCAGATGCCCCTACACATCTATAAATATTATAAACTCATGTATCCATCACTAACTTACTTGCTGTGTTCAATGTTTTAACGATTAATCCATGTTGATAAACACAGCTCGAATTTATTTAAATGCATTCATTTAACTATATAACTATTCAGCTATTTATGTATATACTTATTTATCTTTTCTACTGTGGATAAACAGTAATGTGATTTCATTTTTCTATTACAATGTGACAATAAAGATTCATGTTTCTTCTCGTTGAATTTTGAACACTCTCATTCTTTCCCAAATTATTCTACAAAATAATCTAAGCTTAAAAATAAAACTAGTTATTATCCAGAAGCATTTACCATGTACAATTCAGGGGGAGAAGGTATTAAAATATTACACTGAATCATAATATTTCATGAAATCTTAACGCTCTTCTTAATGACAAAGTAATCAAATGCTAACTAAAGAGACTTTACTGGTCAGGGAAATAACTATAGCCTCTAAGGATTCCAGTTTAGTAGACAGGATATCCAATTTTTAGAGGATGGATTCTTAAGTATATAGTATCACCAAATTCAACAGAGTATCATCAAATTATACATTTCCCATTAAAATTAATGATATCACAAAGCCATCATTTTCAAATAAATTATTATATTCTTACAGAAAAAAAATTAACAAACAGTTCGGTGATATATTCAGAATAAAAAGCTGCTAAAAGTTTCTGAAATCACATTATAAAAAAGGTAGTGAAGTTTATTTGTGTTAAGAAACACTGCATCTAATTTAGTGATTAAGAGCATAGGCTTTCAAGTTAGGTGACCCTATTTTGCAACAGAACTCCACTTTTCATCATCTACTTGTATTTTGGTTATTTATATAATCAAGGTCACCATTTAATCATCCATACAATGGAGATAAAAACTACCTCATTCATTTTAATGAAATTTAAATGCAATAATGTATACAGTATACTTTTCCTTGCTGCTTCTTTCTTATAGTTCTTATTAAGATCCAGAATTTGGATGCTGACACAAGTGGCTATACATATGTTAGGGCCACCAATTCTCTCCAGCTATAGAGTAAACCACAGATTTGTCTGGGGCTTCAAGAACCACCTCAGAAATAATGCAAACCTAATCCACAGTAAGAGTCCTGTTATATGTAAGCCTATCTGAATGTCTGAGAATCTAGAGCTGTAGTATATCTGTGTATGAGAGAGAGAAGGAGAGTGGGGAGAGGAAGAGATGGAGAATAACTGATTGATTGATCAACTGCTCTCAGGGCTGAAGCTACAACAGAACTGCAGAATTCTTAAAGGAAATTTTTGGGACCTCTGAGAATGTGTTGGTAGGGAAAGAATGAGGTGGTGAGTTAGACTTGGCAATAAGACCAAAGATTCAGAGGAGAATAATGCTTCTGGTTATAACTTGATCCCTGTGAATGCAACCCTCAGTAATCCATCTACCCCAGTGGCATGTGTATACCACAAGAATAGAAGTAAACCAGAAAACATGATTCCTTAAGACCTGTAACAGCTTAGGGCCTATGTGAAAATGCTGTAGGTCCTCAGAACAAGAGCAATTAATAATTAAGAACAGGAAAGCAGCTATTCCTCTTCTCAATTTGCAGAAGAGTGTAGTACACAGTGACGGTGCAAGCATTAAAGTGGATTGGTGTGTCTAAAACAAGCAATCAGTCTGGAGAGGAAAACATACCAGTAGCTGGGGATGGATCTCCTTTATCAACAGTGGTGGCAAAAATATCTAGAACACAATGATACATAGTAGCATCACCTCCCAACTGAGGGAGCCTACGTCAGCAGGCAGCGGGAGGACTGTGAATATGGTGGTGGTACTGGAGCCTTGATTTAGAAAAGGCAGCCATGGAGAACGCCAGAGTGTTGACTTAGAGGCAGCCTGTTCTGTGTGTAAACAAATGTGGGAACCCCTGAGGAATTCCAGTAATACTTATAGGAAAAAAGAAACCTGAGAGGGGGATTCAAAGTCCTGTCAGTGATATGTCTCCTCAGGCAAGGTAGACAAAAGCAAAAATAAACCACTGGGACTATTCCAAAATAAAAAGCTTTTGCTCAGTGAAAGAAACAAACAAAACAAGAAGGCAACCTACTGAATGGGAGAAGATATTTGCAAACAATATACCTGATAATGGGTTAATATTCAAAACATATAAAGAACTTGTAAAAAAAAAAAAACAGAACTTGAACAACTTAATGCTAATATACATACATATAGACACACATACCCCAAACAATCAGATTAAAAAATGGGCAGAGGACCTGAATCAACATTTTTTCCAAAGAAGATGTGCAGATGGCTAAAACACACATGAAGAGTTGCTCAACATCACTCATCATCAGAGAAATTCAAATCAAAACCACAATGAGGCATTGCCTTCTACCTGTGAGGATAGCCAAAGTCAGAAAAACAAGAAATAACCAGTGCTGGCAAGAGAAAAAGGAACCCATGTGCACTGTTGGTGGGAATGCAAACTGGTGCAGCCTCTGTAGAAGAAGGTATGGAGTTTCCTCAAAAAAATGAAAGACCAAACTACCACAGAATCCAGTAATTCCACTACTGGGTACTTAAACCAAAGAAAATGAAAACACTAATTCAAAAATATACATGCATTCCTATGTTTATTACAGCATTGTTTACGATAACCAAGATATGAAAACAACCCAAATATCCATAGATAGGTGAATGGATAAAGAAAATGTGGCTTATATATGCGATGGAATATTATTCAGCCATAAACAAGAAAAAGAATTTGCCATTTGTGACAATATGTGTGAAATTAGAGGTACTATTTTAATTGAGTAAAATAAGTCATAGAAAGACAAATACAATATGATTTCACTTAAATGTGTGATCTAAACAAACAGAAATTGATCTATAAATACAGAGAACTGACAGTTGCCAGAGGGAAGGGAAGGAAAGGGACAAATAGCTGAAGGGGAGTGGGAAATACAGGCTCCCACTTAAGGAATGAATAAGTCACAGGGATAGAAGGTATAGCACATGAAATGAAAAATAATAATATATATAATTGTCAATAATGATACTTTTAATATTTTTAATGATCATTCACTTATATAACCAGGCTCCCTAGGCTTCCCCCTGAACCCAACTCCCTTCTTCCTACTAGGTCAAATCAACACCCTCAATTCTGTTTTAATCTTTCTCTTTGGTTTTCCTTATAGTTTGATCACTTAGATAATGATTCCACAGAAATATTCTAGTTTTGCTCCTAATCAAAGTTTGTGTGATTGGAATCATGTTCATTGTGGCTTTCTGTGACTTGCTTTCTTCATTCAACATTATGATTTGGGGATTTATACAAGTAGCTGAGATATGTTCATTTTCATTATTATGGTAATTCCACTGTATACATCTATTTCCTAAATTACTCATTCTGAATTCTTTCAGTTGTTTCCAGATTTTGTTTCTATGTTTTTGCTATAATGCTATTTGTTTGTATTGCTATTACATATAAGGCTACAATACAAAATCTTGTACCTATTTGCTGAGGCATACAAGCAAGACTTTCTATAGGATATGCTTCTAGGGCTGGAACGGTTGAGCAAGAGTATTCTTGGTTCAATTCCAACTTACCAATTTATTGTACCAATTTACATTCCCATTAACTGTGTATGAGAATTCCTGCTGCTTCATATCCACACCAACATTTGGTATATTTCAGACATATTTTTAACAACACGGTGGGTATACAACAGTGTATTACTCTAGTTTTAATTTACATTTCTCTAATTATTAATGAGGCTCAACAAGTTTTCACATTTATTGACTATTTGGATTTTCCTTTTAATTCCTGCTCATGTTTATACTGGCTGAGTTTACTTCTCTTCTTGATTCATAGGATCTTTAATATGTTCTATACACTAAACCAATTTTCAGTCCTTTCTTACCTTTATAGTATCCTTGGATTAACACAACTTTTTTCGTTTTAATGTTGTTGAATTTATTAATCTTTTTTAATGGTTTTCTCTGTTTATACCTAGTTGAAGAAAGAACTGTCTTATCCTAAAATAATAAATATATTATTTTCTAAGTATTTTAAAGTATTATTTTTCATAGTTGAGTCTTTCTTCCACATGGAATTTGTTTGTTTTTAGTATGAGGGGACTAGGGATCTTTTTAATTTTCCATATGGATAGCTTATCACAAATTATGTTGGCAGTGTGAATTCACAGCTCACTGGGACTCAAAAGGAGAAAGGACCCATAGGCTGGTGGAGTTTGCAATGGATGGATACATTAAGAAGCCGAAGCCTACAGTATATCATTACAGATGAGAAAGAGAAGAAATAAAAGAACGAGAGCTCAGGGAAAAGAAAACCAATTTGATAAATTCACTCCATTCAAATTTTTATGACTGTTTCATAGTTTACATAACTCTCCATAGTCATGCTGTCATCACTTTACCCCATATAGTGTGAGACAACATTCAGTAGTTTATTTAAACTGGCCTGTGTTCCTTATAAACTCTTTATTGACATACCAACACAGCTTATGAAAACCTTTAGGAAAATATTACTATTACCCTATATACTGATTAAGAATTTTTTTGTGATAATTCAGTGGTTCTCAACTAGACTCCCACCTAATTCCACAAGCTCACTACAGGTGTTCTGCCACTAAAATCATATTAAATTCTTTTCTCAGTCTCAGAAACAACTAAATTAAACTCATAACATTTTCTCAATAGTAACACTCTCATATTTTTTTTCCTTAAATGACTTGCACCTGCTATTCATTATTTCTGCTAGTATCTTGGATGAGTTATCACATTATTATATATTTATTTCTTTACATTTTCATATGTTATAAACTAATCAAGTTTAAAAATTACTCTGATCTGGTCAAAATATTTGGCTTTTCAGTCTGGGATCTTCATCCCACCCTCTCTTATTATTAATCTCTCCATTCATAAAATGCATATCCTTGCTTCAGAGCAAAGGGTTAAAAGAAACACTGAGTGTAGAAATGTTTTTAAAATGTATAATATTTTACAAACAACAGTTAAAATCTATAATAACTTTAAATTATCTTACAAATATGGGGCTAGGATTTTTAGGGAAAAAAATCAACAGATAATTCTAAACATCAATTTTATCCATAGTTTTCATGTATTCCATATTTCCTTTAAAAAAACAAGATCTTTAAGTAGATTAAATGAAATTTGTTTAAATGCCATTTTCCTTCTTCACATAGTATCTAATAAAGTTCCTGAAAAGCAGAGCAAGACAAAGGTAAGAAGTTAATCTACAAGCAACTCATCTCCAAACAATATGAAAACTGTTTTTATGAGTGTGATCTAAAACTTCATGCCATCCCAGTGTGATTTATAACTAATGACAAAGTCTGTTACAGTCTAACTGAAATCAAAGAGTGTATAGATTACAGATGAAGACTTAACCTGCCTCAGAAACACTTCAGAGTATCACCTGGACTTATTTGGAAGAAGATACTTTTCTATGTATTTGTTTTGTTATGTCTTCACATAAAGAAATTTTGATAAAGTTATGAAAGTAAAAAACTAAATGAGATAAGAATGATAAACTAAAATTAAGATTTACTCTTTGGTTTGTAAATATTAACAGAGCCTTGTCTTCTTCATAGGGAATGGCATTGCTGTGCTCTGTGGTCTGGGCTGCTGTTACATTGGGGAGCAGCTATCACTGGTGTGCTACTTCTCAAACTTTCAGAAATTTGTAGGAGTAGAAAACTGAAAGTACTTATTTTAAAAGAAAGTCATACACTATGCTATAAAATTTTTAGGCTCAGAAAGAGCTGGTTTCAATCACACATCTACTTTTCAAACTGTGTGATCTTAGGCATGATTATTTAACCTCCCTAAATTTCCATTTCCTCCTCTTTAAAGTAGGGATGATAAAAAACCATCTCACAGAGTTATTATAAAGGTTAAAAATGATTGTTATCATATTACAAATATCCAACATACAATGCTGACCAAGTTATCATTAATTATGAGAGAAAAAAATGACTTCACAGAAATTTTAAAACATAGTAACTGCACTTTATGATACAAGTTTCTCTTACTTCCCAGTAATTAATATTTGTTAAAATCGGAAAGCTTTTCTTCAAGTCGCACAAAAGACTTTCCTGACATAATTAAGTAATAGATGGAAGACCACATATAAAGAAAATATTGAAGTTAAAAAAATCAGGAATAACTTGGTATGATAGATAACTGGTTGAGATGCAACAGACATTTATGAACATGATAAAAAAAAATAACCAGGAAATGCAGGAAGGGGAGGCAGAAGATGAGAGAGCAGGAGCAGGAAGATGGTAATAAGGAGTGAAGTGGAAGGGGGTGGACAAGGAGGAAAATAAAGAGAGGACTGAGAGTCTGCTTGAATCCTGGCTGGATGGTAATTCTGTGCTGGCCACCAGGTCATCCCAGGTCAGCCTATTTTTTGAACTGCCCTACATGTAGAAATGAGAAACCTTACAGTAAGTATGAGATAAAGCACAAAGGACAATTGGCCATATATGTGTTCTGCGTGCCTTACGGGTCTGTGAACCAATGTTTGATCTGAAATATGCCCTCTGTCTTTAAAACCATTAATACATAACACTGATAATATATAGTTAATAAAACATATTTATCACCGAAAACATCTCATTAAAATCTAACCAAAATTTTAAAAATGAATTCTCAACCTCTGGGCAAATCATATGCAGTTCAGACTATTAAGAAACTGGAATCAGGTTAATATAAATATCACATTTCTTTTCTATTAGGGGAACCATGCAGTGTAAGAACAGCTTCAAAATGACAATACAGCTTCCTTATTTCAGAACACATAGTTTCAGCAGACATATTTTAAGCTCACATTGTGCTTTGGGAACTGTACCAGTCTGCTTTAGACTATAACAGCACAAGAAAAAAAATCATTCTAAATAATTGTCTATTTGTACCAATAATAATTTTACAAGATTACATGTAGAGTATTAATAAGTAACCCAAGACTATATGCATTGTATGTTGGCTAATTTAAAACAAATAAACAAAAAAATCGACACATTCAAAGAACTATAGATCACTTCAGTAGAACAGTATGTCCTAGGTCACCATGCTTTCCTTCTCTATTATTGTCAAGTTTGATTTGCCAACAGGCCTCTGACAATAAACACAAATAAATTTCAAGGTTAGTAAGTTAAACTACCACTGTGAATAATGTATATTAATTTACTGATGAAGTTGAAATTAGTATAGAAAGAAATGAAAAAGAGTGACTGTCAGTGAAGTCAATTTTACATAAAAGAAGAGTAAATATTTACCTGGTGACTTAAAATGTATGAAATTATATATGGAATTATGTCCCAGTTAGAATGTGCAGTTCTAATCATCTTTATAGTAAAGCAGAAAACAAAAGACTGAAAAAAGGAGGGATGCTATGAATGACCAATTTAAAATTTTTAAGACAATTCATTAACACAGATATTAACTCATGCATAATTTTCCAAGCAAAAAAAATAATAATAATTTTCCAAGCAATAATACAATAACAATCTGCTTATTAACTAAAAAGTTAGTTTACTTTTGAGTGTTCCCAGACAGGGCTATAAAACAAAACCCCAATGAACTTTAGTGTAAATCTTAACCACAGACATACCAATGTACCAACAAAGGGCAGGGTGACCCAAGGTGAGAAAAAAAATGCTATATTATCTTTAGGCAAATGGTTTGCCTTGACTTAAAGAGGAAAACAAAACAAGTTACTTCACAGTGGCCAAATGTATAACAAATAATTCACATTGTAAATGATGTCTTTGTATAAACTATTATATATGGAAAAAAATAAACTATTATATATGGATTGACAGACACATACATATACAAACACGAACCGATTTTATGATGTCTGTCCATCCATAGCAAATTAAGCTATCCTTTTTTATATCATTCCAGGTAACAATTTAGTGTACAAGTATTAAGTTCTAATGATGTCAAAATATCTAGAATTTGCTTTCCTGCTTTAAATACCAAAGTTTTTGGTATTTACCAAGCAACAGCTATAAGTCTCTTACCAGAGTAACTTAAAATAGAGATGATAGCAAAAGATGCCGGGTAGGAAGACTCATTTCTCTCATCAATGAAACTTACAGTTTAAGAAACAAGACCTCAATGGAACAGTCACTTTCTGCTGAATCGACAGCTCCTTGTCAATTTGCCTGCTAAGGTCAAAACCAGGTATGTGAGGGAGGGAATGATGCTATGTCTTATGCATAGGGCAGAGAGTTGAAGTATAAACTGGCTTGCAATGGAAGAAAATGATAAAACCAATTGGAGTACTAGAATGTGAAGAAGTCAAAAGGCTTTTTTAGCTGCTTCTGAACTGAGTTGAAAATATAAGATTATTTCTGTCCATTCTATGATTTTGGTATCTTCAATGCTAATCCCAAATAATAAAAGTTTTTTATATCACTGCTTTTATTGACTTGTCTCTATACTTTGAAAATCACTGTTCCTGGGCTCATTTTTCCACAAATGGATACAAGGTGGGAAGGTTCTTGGTACCTGACCCTTACAGACTCACCTATATTACCACTCATGGCAAAGAAGCATAATTTCTCTATTTGATAATGCTTTCTTAAAAGATAAATTCTGGCCAGAGCTGAGTTTATCATGACCCTATCACTTATTAGCTAGGTGAGGTTTATCAAGCTACATTACATTTTGGGGTCTCAGTTTCTTTATGCTAAAGAAGTAATCAAAATAAGTCATCCAAAGGTATGTTAAAAGGATTAAATGAAATTGTTTTAGTTAAATTTCTTGGTAGAATGCCAGATATATATCTAGAAACCCTTGGTAAATGGTAACTATTATTAATGCGCAATTTCTCACTCACACAGAATCATATTATTATTAGGTCTTTTTTAATATAAGAAATACACTTAAAGCCTCTTGTCTACAATAATTGCAGGGAGTTAAATCTACAATATTCTAACATGTTCCAATGCTTAAATCACATTTAACAAAAGGAATCCTCATGCAGTTTTGGCGGGCATGTAAATTGGTGCAGCCACTGTGGAAGACAGTATGAAGGCTCTTCAAAAAATTTAAAATAGACATACCTATGATCCAGTAATTCCAATACTAGGTATTTACCCAAAGAAAACAAAAACACTAATTTGAAAAGATATATATTTCCATATATTTACTGCAGCATTATTTAAAATAGGATATAAAGGGTTAGTACCCAAAATATATAAAGAACTCAACACCAAAATATATATATATATAATCCAATTAAAAATGGGCAGAAGAACAGATATTTCTCCAAAGAAGACATACAGATGACCAACAGACATGTGGAGACATGCTCAACATCACTCATCAGGGAAATGTAAATCAAAACCACAATGAGACACAACTTTACATCTGTCAGAATGGCTAAAATCAGAAAGACAAGAAATAACCAGTGTTGGCAAGAATGTAGAGAAAAAGGAACCCATGTGTATTGTTGGTGGGAATGAAAACTGGTGGAGGCACTATGGAAGTATGAGAGTTACTCAAAAAATTAAAAACAGAATTACTATATGATCCAGTAATTCCATTATTGAAAATTTACCCAAAGAATGCAAAAACAGTAATTTGGAAAGATATATGCACCCCTATGTTTATTGCAGCATTATTTAAAATAGCTAAATTATGAAAGCTGCTGAATGTTCATCAATATATGAATGGGTAAAGAAGAGGTGGTGTGTGTGTGTGTACGTATGTATGTATATACATATGTACATGTATATACATACAATGGAATATTAGCCATAAAAAGAATGAAATCTTATCATTTGCAATAATACGGATGGATCTATAGAGTATAATACTAAGTGAGTACTTAGCATATTATGCTAATTGAATATTTAGAATACTTCCTCAGACTGAGAAAGACAAAAACGTATGATTTCATTCATATGTGGAATTTAAAAAACAAAATGAATAAAACAAAAAGCAGAATCAGACCTATAAATACAGAGGACAAACTGGTGGCTACTAGAGGGAAGGGGATTGAGGGACGGGCAAAATGGATGAAGGAGAGTGGAGTATAGATATAGGCTTCCTGTTATGGAGTGAATAAATCACGGGAATAAAAGATAAAAGGCACAGCATAGGGAACACAGTCAATGATACTGTAATAGTGTTGTATGGTGACATATGGTAGCTACATTTCTGATGAGTATAGCATAAAGCATAGAGAATCTGAATCACTCTATACACCTGAAACTAATGTAACAATATTAAATTTAAATGTTAAATATTTAAATATTAAATATTAAATAATGTCAACTATACTCAAAGAAAATGTTTTTAAAAAACATGAACTTTTGTTCCATGGAGATAAAATTTCAAATGCAATATAAATTAAGAGGTAATATAAAGATTTAAATTTGTACCACAAAAACACAAGATTAAGGTGACTTCATAAAAAGTGGGAAAGGGGGCAGCCCCAGTGGCCCAGGGGTTTAGTGCCACCTTCGGCCCAGGGTGTGATCCTGGAGACCCGGGATCGAGTCCCGCGTTAGGTTCCCTGCATGGAGCCTGCTTCTCCCTCTGCCTGTATCTCTTCTCCCTCTGCCTGTGTCTCCCTGCATGGAGCCTGCCTCTGCCTCTTTCTCCTTCTGTGTCTCTCATGAATAAATAAATAAAATCTTAAAAAAAAAAAAAGTAGGAAAGGGGAATAATGATTCAACCAAAAATCTGAAATACTCGTTTATTAAATTCCTTGTGAATAATAGCATTAACAGTTAAATAAATTAGACCATAAAATCTAGAAAAATATTTTTCCTATTTCTGGAAAGACTTTTTTAAGTTTCAAAAAAGATGGAGAAAATATTGATTAGATTTAATAAAGAGATTTCAAAACATATAAAAGAAAATCAAAAAGTAACAAAAGCTTATGAAAACAGTTATGACTAATAGAACTTTAAGGAATCAAGATTCTCTTTTTTTAAAAGAACTCTTCTAAACCAATAAGAGAAATACAGCCTCTGAAAAAAAATAAGTATATAAATAGAGCAATGATAAAGAATAAGATGTTAATAATGAATAATTCCTTCAGATTCAAGTTCACTAGTAATTAGAAGTAAAAATTTAAATATCATTTTTTCATTTTAGAAAAGATTTAAAAGTCATAAATCTCTTATAGCAGGCAAGAGTTTGAAAAGACACGTAATATATATTTGAAATACAAAGCATCTACTGGGAAATGTTCATCAAAGGGTAATCAGACTTTTTTCAGATTGGGGAGGTGGGTAGAGATGGTCACTTCTTTTTGCTATGAAGGAAGTGAAAAGAGAAATCATATACTGAGGATTGGAACAACCTTCAACTATTTGCTCAAGAGCTCTTACAATGTTAAGTATAAAGTGATTTTTTCCAGAGACCTTAATATGAATAAGACTGGAAGGATGCAATAAGCCCTGATTTCTTTGGAAGTGCAGAGGACAGGAATAGAGGAGTAAAATATTACTGAAAGATGGTGCAAACAAAACAGCTTGCTTGCCCCACTCTGCCCTTTATAGTTTATGGTTTTTATTTATTTTAAAAAATATTTTATTTATTTATTCATGAGAGACACAGAGAGGCAGAGATATAGGCAGAGAGAGAGGCAGGCTCCTTGCAGGGAGCTCGATGTGAGACTGGATCCCAGGAACCCGGGATCACGACCTGAGCCAAAGGCAGACACTCAATCACTGAGCCACTCAGGTGTCTCTGTTTATATTTTTTAAAGAGCTCTAGATAAAAGTCAATATAATGTAGAAAATCACATCTGGTTCTTTTGGAGTTTGTTTATTTGTTTTGTTTGTTTGTTAGGGAGGGAGAGGGATAAAGGGACAGGGAGAGTGAGAATCTGAAGTCTTAAGTGGGACTGGATCTCAGGATCTGGAGATCAAAAACTGAGCCAAAATCAAGAATCAGACACTTAACCGACTTAGCCACCCAGCCATCCCAAGTTATTTTGTTTTAATCAAGACTTTCCCAACTGTAATTTAGAATAAATAACTTAAAAACAAAGTTAAAAAAAATATAACCATATATTTCCTATTAGAATCCTTCAGATTCAGAAAAAAAAAAAAATAGAATCCTTCAGATATAATCAAAGTATAAAAATTAGTTTTTGAAGTTTCTGTCTTTTCTTTCAGGATCATCCGCTATGTTGTACTGAAAAGGAGAGTAATTATGGGGCTTAAATCTGGTGGTACAGACAATGGGGAAAATCAGGAAAGCTAGAAAGGATATCTATCATTTAAAATATGGGGCACCCAGGTGGCTCAGTTGGTTAAGCATCTGCCTTCAGCCCAGGTCAGGTCCCAGGGTCCTGGGATTGAACCCCAAGTTGGGCTCTCTGCACAGTGAGGAGTCTGCTTCTCCCTCTCCCTCTGCCCCTTCACCCTGTTCATGCCCTATCTGTCTCTCAAATAAATAAGATCTTTAAAAATAATAATAATTATAAAATGCCCCCACACACATATAAAAGCTATGGATATATATATATATATATATTTCCATATGGAATAGTACTATATCCCACCAATAATTATTAGCTTAAACTTTCAGAAGTTATACAACAATGCAAAGGAGTCTAATATAATACAAAATACAGAGATATGACAACTTAGGCTTTAGATATAATATACAGAATAAAATAGAGCAATTACAAGCAGACTGGAAGAGCCACAGTGATAAAATACTGGCCTTACGATTGCACATTTCTTTTTTTCTTTTTAATCAAAATCTTAACTAGACACTTTAAAAGCTGATGTTTGACAAGTTACACTGCTTCTTTGTACCACATTCACCCAAATCTATAAAATGAAATAGATAAAGGAGAATAAGGTTCAACTCCCACGATGAATTTATTCTTCTGCTCTCATGTTCTATGAATTCCATGCCATGTATAGCTATAATAAAACTGACTGGAAAACTATGAATTCTATGCTATACATATCTATAGAAAAACCTGCTAATAATAATAAAATAAGACACTAATATACTGGCAAAATCTTTTACACCTCACTCCAACCACAAAATTGTTCAATATCTTTAATGGGGTGCGGATATTTTTTGCTTCTATTGGCTTGTTTTGCCACAATCTTTATTTTTTTTTAAAGATTTTTATGTATTTGCTTGAGAGCAAGCATGCATGAGAGAATGGGGGGGAGGGGCAAAGGGAGAAGCCGACTCCCTGCAGGGCAGGGAGCCAGATGCAGGACTCAATCCCAGGACCCTGGGATCATGACCTGAGCTGAAGGCAGATGCTTAACCAACTGAGCCACCCAGGCACCCTTGTTTTGCCATAATCTTTTAATACTGAGGCAAGCTTGGGTTTCTCTCATTACTGGCTGATGGGAACTAAGTACATTTTGGTGTCCATGACCAAAAAAACAAAAAACAAACACATACACAGCCCTATCCTTTCAGTTTTACAATACTGTGATTATCTGATATACCAGTGAGACATATAATTTATAACCATAATCCTTGAAATATCTTCTCCCATACCTATTTGACTATAGGATAGGTATGTGGGCAACATATATCTGAAGAGAAGTTCCAGACTGAATTATGGTTCATTTCAAACAATTAAAAGTCTTTCAAATGTTCCAATGAAAATATCAAACTTATTTTCATTCCTACGATAGATACAATCCAAGGTTAAACAAACAAGAGAGTGGGGAGAGGTTTATAAGATTTCAAACTGCTAGTTGAATATACTAAGAAGTAAAAATCAAAATAAGAAAAGTTGTAAATTGCTCTGTTGTGCATAAAGCTTTACATTTATTTCTGATATACAAAACATTTCATGCACAAAGAAGTATTCCGTGTATGGTAGGGAAATAAAACGTAAGGACAAAATAATTTTATTTTTGTTGAGTATCAAAAGTAAAAGAAACTGCTGTCATTTCTCAACTACTTTTTTAAACATTGACATCCTTTTCTTTCAACATTTCTATTTTGAGGAGCTAATTCTTCTGACTTAAATGGAATACTGCCCTCCGGTTTTGAAAATTTTTAAGCCATGATTTTCTATTATTTCCTTAAATCTCTATCTCTATAACAGAAGATAAAATTAGGAAGTATACCTTCATCAGTCACATTGGGAGCCATTCCACTCTACAATTTTCTAGGATACATGAAGATGGACCCAGACTCTCCAAATATTCTCTCTGGGCCTTTTGAAAAGCGTAACACTCTTCAGTTTGCTGGGGCATCATTTAATTTATCATAGGAGTCCATGTGAGAGCAGCAACTAGCTGACTTTGTCAATAGATTTCATCAAATTAAACAATTTTGAGCTGTATATCCTGAATTCGTATGTGCTAACCAATATAATTTTGAACTTTATTATTCATATATAACTTTATGGGTTCAACAGCTATCTGCCTGCAGGGATAAACACCTATACGCACGCTACTGTGATTGGTGGTAGTCAGAGAAACAAAATAACTTTTTAAAGTATTGCTATTCTTTCAAAAGCCTTTACCATTTATTTAAGGGGCTTTCCTTCAATGCAATTAATCAAAGTTCTGAAATGTATGAAGATAAAAATTCTATAAAGAAAAGTGGGTTTCAAATAAATACAATAAAGCATTTCTTTAGTTCAAGTTCTTCTGTTATCTATTGAATGCTGGATCTTGGAGGAACATCAAAGAATGAATTTTAAAACCTGGCTACAGTAGCTTACAATTTCACATGGAAAAAAGAAGCAAAAATATTATATAAGACTTTGGGAAGTGCTGTGACAGAGGTCGATGCAGGAGGCCAAACCAGAGAACCTGACAGTGGACCAGCAGGGTGCCTAGAAGGGATGCCTTCACTGAGGCTAAAAGGCAAAGATCAGGAAAGTTTTCAGAATAGAAGCAACATAAATAACTACAGAAAGGAGTAAAACTGCACAGGTTGTTTTGAGAAATACAGGATGTTCAATATTTCTGGAGCGTGAAACAGAGGGAAGGGGAATATTCTCATGAGTAAGCAAGAGAGGTGTAGAAAACAACCCAGAAGGAAGAGCAGAAGAGCAACACAGAACAAAAGTAGCAGCTCGATCAAGAAGATACTCACTGTGCCAAAAAGACTGACCTTTATCTATGAGCAACAGAGAGCCAAGGATGAGAGAGTTTTAGCAGGAAAGCAAAGAGAGTTCACGAGGGTGGGAGACTGACCCACCTAAGGGTAATATAGTAGATGGATTGGTAGTATAGGAGGTTAATATTAGAATTTCAAGCTAAATTCATTCATCTTACTTCAACAGACAGTTAACACATGATACAAAAAGTCTTACGTTCTTTCTTTATAATATGCCTTTATATAAAATGTTGTTTACAAATGTGATAAATAACCACTATCAGGATTGACTTGAAAGCCAAAGATAATATTGAGTAATACTGAGACGTAATCTCAAGTCTTAAAATGCTCAACCAGCCTTCAACCAAAATACATTCCATGTTAGACACTGTCAACCAATCTCCTAATTTTCCCTTTGTTTTCTTGGTTAAAGGGATCAACTTTCTTTAGTTTCTTTTTATTGTACTAATTTTATTTGGTCTGCTTTCTGCCCCAAGTTCCCACAGGGTACTTCAGAAAAAAGATACCAAAAGGAATAAAAATAAAACCAGTAAAAAAAAAAAAAAAAGTGTAAGAAAGTACTATCATGTGTTTATGCAACACATAAAGTGAATAAAAGATATTGAATAAAGAACTGAAATTATAATCTTGATAAGATATTACCCAAAGGCAGTAGCAAAGAAAATTTAACTGAGAAATATCCAGTCTAGATCAATCATGGCTGCATTTTCAAAATAAACATATTGTTGTCCAAAATCTAAATCAAACCCATTAAGAAACTGGGAGGTAGAACTTAAAAAAGGACAAAACAAAGCTTGATTCAGAGGCTAAAATAAGCATTATATGATCAAAATATAGTCTAAATTTACGTGAGATTACCCTCAAAGTATTTCTGAATTAACAGAACTAATTTTGAAACATCTTGCATTATTTGGAAATTATACAGGATTCAATAAAAGTGATATTCTAGAATGACTGGCCTCATCTTAATATAATTACTCTACATTTAGACCTACTCCACCTGCCATTTTGGATGTGGTTTATTCTATCTTAAAATGAGCTGGTTCCTGAATATTAGCCCTAACACAAAATCTGTGCCAGAGTATCAGCTCTTCCTTGTATCTCTTTAGGCCTACAGTTCAAGCTCTGCAAGACAATTTAGTATTATCTTTGTTTTTAACTTAAATCTGTAATACAGAAACCCTTCGGAGCTATAATCAGCACCTATAACTCAACGTAAAAATTTTAAGTATCATGCTAATGCTTATGGTCCTGTAATTTAAAAAACAGCAACAGGGAAGCTTTCACTGTCAGTAGATAAGCTTCACCTACTTACTGCCATACTTCCAGCAAAGCAACATATTTACCTTCCGTGCCATGTGCAGTGGACAGAAACCACCTTAGTTTATAAATTGCGTGGGTGTTCAAAATCAGAAAATAATAGAAAACTATTTCTGTCCCCTTCAGCACCACTGCTTTTTTTTTTTTTTTTTTTAGCACCACTGCTTTTAACGTTAATCTGAAATATACCTAACAATAGCAAATAAATTAACATCCCACAGCACTGTGAACCCACAGAGAAAGGTGTCCAAGTGCTGAAGGTGACGAAACGAAAACAAACTACGGACCATGAAGCAGGACATGTTAATTCACTGACATTAGTAGGGAATTGCTTTCTGTACAGAACCAACTAGCAAGTTGCTTGAACAGATAAATTCTCCTCAACGCTGATGTGCATCTTGGATTCAAGAGACTGTTCTGGCTTCTCATCACTCTGTTCTCTCCATTCCCAAAGCTGGTCCTTGATCCACTTTCATGCACTGTCAAAACGACGTGGGCTTGCTTTGAACAAGACCCCGTGCTGTGCACATTCCCAGCTTACGCACTGACAAGGCTACTGCATCGTCACACGTACGTCTGAATTTTTCCCTTATTCCATTTCTGGACCACTGACTGCTATAAACTCACAAATACAGTCCTGTCTTAATGCTGATACGAAAGCAAACAGAATTTACCAATCAGAAGACTTCAAGTTTGACAGAACCAAGAAACAGAAACTTGCTGAGAGGACACATGAAATCAGTGGGGGAGCACCTTTTCCACCCTGCACGTATTTCAGCATGATCTGGACGGGCACAACATCCTTCAGGGCAGTCCACAAAATCGCAGTGCCACCCAGAACAGTCTGAAGCAGCAGGCAGCCCCTCCTGGTTAGCTGTAACGTGCCGCACAGCCCTTTGCTCACTGCCGCACGCAGAGCAGCCAACAGGGAGAGGAGTTGACGAGGAAGAGCAAGAGCCAGGAGACCGAGCTGGCTGCTTACTTACCTTCTCACTACGGCATGCGTGCTCCGCTCCTCTAACTTTTTGTTTCCTCTCTTGTCATAGCTCAGCGGCGAATGGTTATGATTCAGCAGAAGTGTGAACCTGACAGTGAAGAAGGATTTTTTAAGAATAAATGTTGGAAACGAACGTTCTCCCCACTGCACACTGTAGTCCGCCTTCCCTTGCCCTCTGCGTGCGTGTCTCTCTCCCGCTTTCTCTCTCTGCGAGGCAGCTACGTAGTGGTCTATAAATATTGACCTGACACTTGCTCAGTGCTTTACTTGCTCATGGCATAGGTCTGTGTTACTGAACACCCTGGTAAGACTCCGGCGAAGTTCTCAGCTGCTCAGACAAAGCTGTGGATTGGCTCGCTACCCAGCAACCCTGTGCCTGCCTGGAAATACCATTTTGCTGCCAGCTTTACAGATGCTATGGGCCTTTCCTGAGGCCCAAATCAGGCACAGAAGGGCAATTATGAGGTTTGTCTGAAGAAACCGTTTTTTTTCTCAAGCAGGTGAAGAAAAGGGGGAGGGGGTGGCTGGGTGAAGTGAAAGACAAGACAGGAAACATTTGGCTTTGTTTTGGCCAAACAACATCACTTCAAGCCCTTCATAAAAGCTATACCTAAATGTCATTCAATCAAGCTTTATAAAACCGAATTACTACATCTTATGAATGACCAAACACAGAGGCAAGCATTTTTATAATTGTTTTAAATATTGCTTCTCACGGAATGAGGCTGTAGTAACTGGGTAATTGGTTACAAAGAAATGTTTCAACACAGGTACCTTCATTTCCAGAATGTCAGAAATGCACTGAAAAGTGTATTAATCAAATCAAATTATATATTTGGTGAAAGAGGCTAACATATAATCTGAAAATTATATGACTCAACATATTAACTACTTCTAAATTTTCAATCATAACCAATTGAATTATTTTACTCTATTTTTTTAGATTAAGGATAAAATCTAAGCCATGACGCTATATAGCCTGCAGGTGATATGAACAAGGTCAGCATTATCTACATATAGCACACATAATTCCACAGTAGGAATGATTAGAAAATAAATCAAGTCCGTATTTTCTATTCTTCTTGCTAGAATAATTGTATGTTTGTCTTACTGAAAGTTTGTTTCTTGATAGTAAATCAAGAGTAAAGAAAACCTTAGAAATAATCTGGTCACTTACTCATTTTACAGATAAGAAAACCGACACCCTCCCCTCCCCCCCTGCTAACTTAACTTATCCATGGTCACATGGCAAGTTTCCAGTAGAGTCAAACCTAGAGTCTTTGCCTTATTGCTCACAATCTGCTCTCCTTCTACTACAAGAGTGATTATTAAACTCATTTTTACATTCAAAATCCTATCTTCATGTAAAATTTTACTGAAAGCCTTATCAGTAAGGGCAAACGTTACAGCCAGAAAAATAGCATAAAACAAAAGTAGCCCTTTACAGTTTGACTCCCAAAAAAAAGTTATGCACAAGAATTAACTTTCTAACAATTTTTTGAAAGATTTTATTCATTTATTCATGAGAGACACAGGAAGGTAGAGACATAGGCAGAGGGAAAAACAGGCTCCCTCTGGGGAGCCTGATGTAGGATTCAGTCACAGGACCCCAGGATCACACCAGGAGCCAAAGGCAGACGATCAACCACTGAGCCACCCAGGCATCCCATAAATCTCTAGCAATTGAAATCCACTTTGTTTCATTCAATAATTAATATTTGCCCAATAAGTTAACTTATTCCCAGGAGAGGTATTCAGCTAACTGCTGAGGAGGCAAAGATAAAGCATAGTTCCTACTCTCAGAGACCAATAGCAGAGAAAAACAAGCTAATGACCAAACTGTTTGTGGGATGACGAAGACTAGTAGAGAGAGGTAAGGAGTACTGGAGCATAGGCATCGCATCCAATATGAAGTAGGGGTTCCATGGGGAATTCCTCAATCAAGACTTCTGCATATTATAGCAAGGGTTTGAGGCAGTGAGTCAAAGACTGGAAAGAATAACACAGTAAAGTCCAAGAGGCAGAAAAAGGCATGATACAGAACTTCAAGGAGTTTTCTTGCTGGAGCATACAATGTGCAGCAGGAAATGGTTACTTTTTTTTTTTTTAAAGGACTAGAAGGATAAAAGTGATGAAAGGTTTTATATACCAGGTTTAAAAAACATGGGTTTTATACATCATGCTAGCAGTCTTCAACTATTTTTTGCTTACAGACACTTAAGAGGCTTTTAAATTATGGAACCACTCACACATTAGCAAGTTAACATGGATAATTTTTCATTTGTGGTAAACTAGGTATGTGTAGAGAATTTAATTTCTACCCTATTGAAATACAGACATTTTAAAGTGAAACTTATAAGAATATTCAATGGAATCTAAGTCTATAGTAATTTAATAAAACTATTATTTTTAAAGATTTTATTTATTCATGAGAGACACAGAGAGAGAGAGACAGAGACATAGGCAGAGGGAGAAGCGGTGGGGAGCCTCATGGGGAACTTGATCCCAGGATCCCGGGATCACACCCTGAGCTGAAGGCAGATGCTCAACCACTGAGCCACCCAGGGGTCCCAACTATTATCTGTTTAAGTAATAAATTAAGAAACTTATTTTTTTTGAGATTGAGAGTATAGAGGGGCAGAGGGAAAGAGAATCTCAAGTTGACTCCCACAGGGTGCAGAGCACAACCTGGGGCTCAGTCTCATAACCCTGAGATCATGACCTAAGCTCAAATTAAGAGTCAGATGCTTAACTGACTGAGCCACCCAGGTCCCCAATAAACTCTCTAACAGCTGAAAATTCTACATTACTCTTTTATTTTCTTGACCTTTATTGCAATCTCACGCCCTCATAGAATTTCTATGTAAAATATTTTATAATTCTTTATCATATTTCTCCGCAACAAAAATTTAAGGCATTAGTTGAAATTTTTAAATTGTTAAGTCTTCTATGACCCCGGGGCAACGTCCCATAGTAAGATTTGGGATAGATAAAAGTGTGCCTTTCTTTTGTAAAGTGAGAGGAAGATTGTTATGAATAAACCATTGCTCTTAGCCAGATTAATATTAATAAAGAGTTTATGTAGAAGTTGAAAATCTGGACAACGACTCCATTAAAAGCATCCATTCAAATACTAAGTGAAAGAAACCAGTCTGAAAAAGCAATATACTGTGTGATTCCAATTATATGACAGCTGGACAAGGCAAAAACTATATAGATAATTAAAAGATCAGTGGTAAAAAAAAAAAACTAATTAAATAAAATAAAAAAATAAAAGATCAGTGGTCACCAGAAGTTTGGGGTGGGGTGGGAGATGAGTAGATGAAGCATAGGTGATTTCAAAGCACTACTCTGTATGATATGTAACAGTAGATGCCATGCATCTATTGTTATGGATTTGGCAAAACCCATAAAACTGTACAACACAAAGACAAAGCCCTAATAAAAACTAAGGACCAGGCAAATCTCTTCCCTTGTCTTCCTGAAAGCATGTGTTCTCGAGAAAGTATTATTATTATTTATTGAGCAATTACCATCTATTAGGGGCCTTAAAAACATTAACTTTAACACTAAAAACAACAGAAAAAGATGGGTATGCTTTCACCTTTTTTTAAGAAAAAGAAAATGGGGCTTTCAGGAGGATTGTCTGAAGTCATCTAACTAACAGATCTGGGATTCAGCTCAAATCTGACTGGACTACAGTAGCACACACTGGCTTCCTATCCATCACTAAATAAGACTGGGTAGAGGCTGCCCAAGTCAGGCAAGGGAGTAGCCTAAGCAGTGCCTTCAGAAAGTCAGAAAGGAATGACATAATCTATGCTGTACTTCTCCCCAGGAACTGCTAGAATATTGAGTATTAAAGGGTAGCAAAAAGAGGAAATTAATAAAGTGATCTGTGAAAGTCAGTGAACAAAATTAAAATAATTGTTATGTGTTATTAAGAAGAACTTAAAGGGTTTTATCTTTAATTTCACTGAAGGGTAAGGAACACATGAAGAATCAAATGTACAAAGAGTCAATATTGACAAAGTGTCCGTTCTTCCCAACTTTATCTAAGGATTCAGTGCAATTCCAGTCAGGACGTTATTTTGTGGATATGGACAATCTGATACTAAAGTTTATACAGAGAGGCAAAAAAACCCAGAATAGTCAACACTGACATTGAAGGAGAACAAAGTAGGAGGGCTGACACTACCTGATATCAAGACTTACTAGAAAACTACAACAATCAAGACAATGTGATGTTGGAGAAAGAACAAACAGATCATTGGAAGAAAATAGCAACCCAGAAACAGACTCACAGAAATATAATCTACTCATCTTTGACAGGAGGACAAAGGCAATATACATAATACAGCAAAGATAGTCTTTTCAGCAAATGGTGCTAGAACAATTGCACATCCATACGCAAAAAAAGAATCAAAACAAAGACCCAAAGACCGTATACTCATCACAAAAGTTAACTCAGACCTAAATGTAGATACAAATTATAAAACCCATGAAAAGTAACATAGGAGAAAATCTAGATTACCTTGGGTATGGCAGTAACTTACAGATATAACACCAAAGGTATAATCCATGAAAAAAACACTTGACAAACTAGACTCTGTTAAAACTAAAAACTCTGCAGAAGACAATTTCAAGAGAATGAGAAGATAAGCCATTGGCTAGGAGAAAATATTTGTAAAAGACACATCTAATAAAGGACTGTTAATCAAAATTTACAAGAACTCCTACAATTCACCAGTAAGAAAATAAACCTAATTTTAAAATGGGCCAAAGAAAAATAAATAAATAAAAATAAATAAATAAAAAATAAATAAAAATAAAATGGGCCAAAGACCTAAATAGATATCTCACTGAAGAAGATACATAGATTGCAAACAAGCATATGAAAAAGGTGCTCCACATCATATGTTAACAGGAAAATGCAAATTAAAACAGTGAGATGTCGCTATACATCTATTAGAATGCCCAAAATCTGGAACACTGACAACACCAAATGTTAATAAGGATGTAAAACAAAAGAAACTTTCATCCACTGCTGGTGAGAATGTAAAATGGTACAGTTACTTTGGAAGAGGGTTTTGTGGTTTCTTATGAAGCTAAACATATTCTTACCATAAGACCTAGCAAGCCTACTCTTTGGTATTTATCCATAGGAGTTGAAAAACGTATGTAAGCACAAAAATCTTCACAGGATGTTTTTGGAGCTTTATTCATAATTGCCAAAACTTGGAAAAAAACAAGTTGAGTAGATAGAAACTGTAGTACATCCAGATAAGGGAACATGATTGATTCAGTGCTAAAAAGAAATGAGCTACTAACCTTAAATGCACATAACTAAGTGAAAGAAGCTAATCTGAAAAGGCTACATGCTATATATTTCTACCTATATGACATTCTGGAAAGGGCCAAAATATGGAGATAGTAAAAAAGATCTGTATGTGTTGGGGCAGGAGGTGTGGTGGAGGGATGAAAAAGTGGAGCACAAAGAATTTTTCAGGCAGAAAAAATACTCTATGTTTTTATAATGGTGGATACATGTAATTATACACATGTTCAAGCCACCAGAATGTCTAACACCAAGACTGATCTATAAACTATGGACTCTGGTAATTACAATATATCAATGTAAGCTCATTAACTATAACAAGGGACCATTGATAGTGGACAAGGTTATACATGCATGGAGGTAGAGGATATATGGAATATCTCTGTTCTTTCCATTTTGCTTTAAACCTTACACCACTCTAAAAAAAAGTCAAGCCTTAAACGAGTCAAGGGTGGCTCCTCCCTTGGGTAGATGGATCTTTGCTAAGAGATTATAGAAAGAAAGAACAACTGGAAAAGGAAGCTGGGAAGTAAAGATTCATTTAGTCTTTGAACATGATGAACTGTGGTACAGCCAAGTGAACATGGTCAGTAAGCACTTAATATACTAATCTATAATACAGGAGAGATGAAAACAGTATCAATTCAATAGCCTTCTAGTCTTGTTTTCCTGCTTTAAACTTTTACCATTAGCCTGTTCTCAACACAGAAGCCAAAGCAGTCATTTAAAAATATCAGATAATAGGGGTGAGTGGGTGGTTCAATTGGTTGGATGTCCGGCTCTTAATCTCAGCTCCTGTCTTGATCTTAGGGTCATGAGTTGAAGCCCTGCACTGGGCTCTACGCTGGCTGTGGAGCCTACAGATAATATTTATCTTCTACTCAAAAGAGAGTAAAAGCCCAAGTTCTTTTTTTACTTTTTTTAAGAATTTATTTATTTATTTGAGAGAGAGAGAGAGAGAGAGAACATGTGTGCACACAAGAGCCAGAGAGATAGGGAGAAACAGACTCCTTGCTGAGCAGGGAGCCCAATGTGGGGCTTGATTCCAGGACCCTGAGTTCATGATCTGAGCCAAAGACAGACACTTAACAGACTGAGCCACCCAGAGGTCCCTGAAGCCCAAGTTCTTACAATGATTCATAAAACCCGATCTGATCTGCTCTTCATTCTCTCTCTGACATCAACTACAGTCTCCTTCATTTTCACGGCTGTACCCACTTGATCTCCTTAAATGTGCTTGACAAGTTTGCCCCTGGTATCCTCCTATTTGCTGTTCCCACTCTAGTATGTTCTTCTTGCAGACAGCTTCATGGCTAACTGGTTCACCTCCTTCAAGCTGCTGTTCAAATGGCAACTTCTCAGTGAAGCCGACCATCCTCATACTATTTAAAATTGCAAACTTCCTTCTTTATTTTTTATTATTGCTTATCTCTTCCATTAGAATTGAGGTTCAATCAGTGACAACCCAGATTTCATGTGCATAAAATGAGTCTCATACATAATAAATCCACAATAAATGTACTGTATAAATAACCGAAACACAGTCTGTGAGCCATATATCAACATACATGGTTCCTGAAGTAAAAAAAATAGTAAGAACCCCAAACCAACATTTAAAAGGTGGGTCAAGGGGAAGGCCTGGGTTGAGTGCCTTCAGCTCAAGGCATGATCCCCAGGTCCAAGGATGAAGTCCTGCACTGAGCTCCCCACAGGGAGCCTGCTTCTCCCTCTGCCTATATCTCTGCCTCTCTCTCTGGGTCTTTCATGAATAAATACAATCTTTAAAAAAATAAAAAATAAAAATAAATAAAAGGTGGGTCAAGGAAGAGAAACCCATGAAGTTTGTAAAACAATGATGAATATAAACAAACAATGAGTAAATGAGAATAAGGGTGAGTGAGGATGTAGTAGTAGGAAGGAGGGGTTGACAATGTCAAATGCCATGGAAGATCAAATATGAAAGGGACTGAAAAGAGCCCGTTATATACATCATTTAGAAAGCACTTGGATACTAAAGATCTCTGAACAATACATTTTAAAAGGGTGAATTTTATGGTATATGAATTATACTTCGGCAAAACAGGCATTAGAAAGAAAATAGAGAGCACTGGTGGCTGAGCTGTTTCCACTGGAGGTGGGAGGCCAGCAAGTGAATTGAGACATGGAATAGAAGCTCTCTTTCAAAACTCTGACCATGAAGAAAAGGTAAAGAAACAAGAGGGTAATGACTGAACATAAACAAATGATGATTCATTACAGTGTAAAAGTTGAGTGTTCTGAAGTCAAGCTGACTTGAGTTTTTATCTTTCTCAAGTTACACTGTAAGTTATATACAACCTTAGTTTCCTCATCAATAAAATGAGTTTAAAATTAGTACTTGTGGGACTTTGTGCTGGGTGTGGAGCCTACTTAAAAAATTAAAAAATAAATAAAAATAAAGTAAGATTAGTACCTGTTCTATTGGATATAAATACTTCATTCTCTTTGTGTGACTGAATATTTCACTGTAGAGACACACCACATTTTATTTACCCATTCATCAGTCGGTGAACATTTGCATTGTTTCCACTTATGAGTTATTATGAATAATACTATGAACTTTCATGCATACACTTTTGCATGAACATGTGTTTTCATTACTCTCAGATGAATATCTAGAAGTGAGATTGCTAAGTAATATTGTAATTTCATGTCTAACATTTTAAAGAACTGTCAAACTATTTTCCAAAGTGGCTGTATCATTTTTTATCCCCACCAGCAATGTATGAGGTTCCAATTATTCTGCATCCTTATGAACACCTGTAATTATCTGCCTTTTTTATTATATTAATACTTGTAAATATAAAGCAGAATCTCATTGTGGTTTTAATTTGTATTTCCCTAAAGACTACTAATGCTGAGCATCTTTTCATGTGCTTATTGGCCTTTTGGCTATTTACTCTTCACTTCCAGTAAGTATAATTTCAGAAAACACTAGGACCAAGTAAAGCTTAAAACGTATTTTCAAGAGCGCAGCAAAGTTGGATCTGGCATAGGCATAACAACTCACTTGTTAGAGAAGTAAATGTATAAGCTAATAAACAAATGAAGGATTAGTAATTAGAAATACTTGATTGGTATATCCTTTCAGTTTTCAAACTAACTTAATTTAAATTCCTATCCAGTCCAATAGAATTTTTAGTATACAAAAAAGAAACTTTTTTACAAATGCAATTACAAAGAAGATGTGCTAATCCTCTGTTATTATGACAAATACCTACATTAATATCTTTAGTTTAGCAATAATAAAGTACTCCAACAGATCAATATTAGGAAACTGGGCTTATAATCCAATAATATTAATGCTTTAATTTAATGCTTCTTTGAAGACAAAGGTGAAAAAAGTAAAAAAAAAAAAAAAATGATTAAGTAGCCAATGACTTAAAAGTTTGCACTGAGAGGATGCCTGGGTGACTCAGTGGCTGAAAATCTGTCTTCGGCTCAGGGCATGATCCTGGGGTCCTGGGATCGAGTCCTGCATTGGGCTCTCTGTGAGAAGCCTGCATCTTCCTCTGCCTGTGTCTCTGCCTCTCTCTCTCTCTGTGTCTCTCATGAATAAATAAATAAATTTAAAAAATAGTTGTGTTGATAAACATAATCAGATATGAATACTACAAATTTATCCAACATCATAAAGAATGAGATACTCAAGGACAAATGGCTATAAGGAAAATATTAGTAATCCCAGTTCCTAGACATTTTTCAAAAAGACCTGAGGGAATATGGGTCTTTCAATGTAAATGACTGAGAAGAAAGGTGAATGACTCTACAATGTGCCTAGTTAGTAGCTAATAGTGGACTGTTTCCTCCTTTACAGGCTTACTATGAGTCCTATCACATACAAAGTCACTTACCTTGAACGCTAAGATTCTTTGTTTCCAAGTAATAAATACTTTAGGCCCCCTCAACCCAACAGGAAAGTCATATACAAATCTACTAACTTTTACTGCTGCCAATTTAAGTATTTATCCATTATTAGTTTTGAGAAGTATTGACGCACAATTAATAAATAGTTCATTTGTTCAACTAGAACAATGTTGTATATAAACTGAAAAGAATACTGAACAAAAAACCATAGCGGAGAAAGCATGTCCTCTTTAGCTTTCATCTGATATTATACCAACTAACACCAAAATAAACTAAAACATTTTATTTTATTTTATTTTTATTTATGATAGTCACACACAAAGAGAGAAAGAGAGAGAGAGAGGCAGAGACACAAGCAGAGGGAGAAGCAGGCTCCATGCACCGAGAGCCCGACGTGGGATCTGATCCCGGGTCTCCAGGATCGTGCCCTGGGCCAAAGGCAGGCGCCAAACCGCTGCACCACCCAGGGATCCCTAAAACATTTTATCATTTATAAAAAGAAATCATTTTGAGACCCACAGTGCTTAGAACACATATAACTAGTATTAATAATAAAATTCAATTATATTTAATAAAATAAGGTAATAATAAAAAGTTGAAAAGCATCAGAGAGATCAACCTATTTTTATGCCAGCATTGTTGTTAACTGGACATATATCAAAACCATACTAATGCTGTTTCATGCTTCTTAATAATTGCTGAGTTCATAGATATGTATGAGTATTTGTTTTTCTCTTCAAACTACATATATAGTCTTATAAGGACAATCTCAGAAGTGTTTTTTAACATAATATTTGTAATATAATTTCAATCATTCTACTTTTAAATAGTGTAAAGCTCTTAAAATCATATCTTTAACATATTTTTCTTGAAGAATTAATACACACTAATTCAAATTTTTCTATCACTCCAAAACAGAAACTAAATTAAGCCTATGTGTCAGTAACAATCTTCATGATGATGAGAATTTTTAATTGTATTAATCTCTAAATTGTTCTATTATCCAAATGACAGATTATCCCACATTTGAACAATTATTTTTCACCATAAAGATGTAGATGATCTCTTCATTCATACAAATACCATAATCATCAATGCGATATTAATGTAATGGAACACTTCTTACTGGAAAAAAATTACAATATATTTTGTTGGACAGTGGAAATGGAATCTCAGGAAAGTACTAAGTGTCCTCTCCAGGGAAGGAGGGGTCATTAAGGTGGTCCTGAAATCACCCACACCAGAGGGATCTCAGTCAGCTGAGGCAAGAACGATGGGTGTCCCCTAAAATAAGCTAATGCCATATATCCCATAGGACAGAAAGGGAAAAATACCAGCCAGGAAGGAGTCAGAAAAAGCCAAGTCAATGGGAGAGGAAACTACTTCTCTAGCACTATTAAGTTGACTTTCTTTGCTATTCATTAATCGTATAGCAGTAGCTCATAAAGATATCACTAAATGATTAAATTTAACAGGAACTGAAAATAGGCATGCACATTAAGTCTGATCATCCATAAAGGAAAAGAAAAACAACACTGGTTTATTTTATTGCTCTATGATGAATCTGCTTTCATATGAAGGATATAAATTTTGAAACTAAGGAATATAACTACTCATTTTAAGACCACATTTTTTTCTAACCAAAATATATTTCACACACAAAAAAAAGAGTAAGAGAATGTAGAAAGAAAACAATAAAGCAAACTAATTAAACAAGAGATGAATGAGATATCCACTACTCTAGTTTGAGTCACATATAAAACGTGGCTGCTTCTATTGGCTGTACTGCCTGACAGGACCTGAAATTTCCTTGAAATGTGGTATCAAAAATAACTAAGGAGTAAAGCAGGGGGAAAGAAAGACTAAAAATGAAAAAAAAATCTTACATTTAACTTCTGAATTTTGGTCAATCTGCATATTGTCATATACATTTCTAAGAGAGAATTAAATCATACTTTGAGATGGACTAAAGCAATCTTTCTAGTTTTCGTCAGCATTAGTTTCATTAGACTATTTTGGAGTCAGTAAAAACTACAAAAGAGTACACTTTGAGGTGATTTTTCCCCTTCCTCTGATTTGCTTCATTCCAAGTATTTCACCTATGCTGACTAAGACTAGAGCTGGAACCATGCTAAGGATAAGTGGGTGGTAAAAGTAGGAAATATAAGAATTAAGAATATCTTTATACTTTTTTCATCATCCAATAAAAAGATGAAATAATGTTAACTAACAGTACGTCAATTTAGTCATCAACCTGCTTAGATTTTTGTTCTGTTTTGCAAAATATTTGTGCTTAGAAAAGCATATACAAACTACCACTCATACTTGATGCTTAAGGAACCCAGCAGAGAGCATCAAGGAAAGTACAGGAATGTCAAAACATATCCTCAGGATCAAGGGATCCATGCTGATGAAGTAAAAACCTCTCTTACTGTCCATCTCTTAATGGTAAGTACAAATTTAACAACTCACTTTTATATAGCACTTCAGATCTCTAGTAAGTGTTTTCATATGCCATCTCATTTGTTCATTAGGATGATCCAGTAAGAAGGTATACCCACTTTACATATAAGGAAGCTAAGTGCAAAGTATGTAAAGGAAGAGCCCAACCAGTCAAAGCTTGAAAGAAATGTAGACAGAAACTGAATTCAGGTCTTTTCACATTAAATCCTTGGCCCTTAGTACTATATCTTTCAATTATACCAGAGGGACCATATCTTAGTAGAAATTATTTTCTTGTGGAAAAAATATTAATTCCTAGAGGAAACACTGAAGCCTTCCAGTTTGGGGCATAAATATTTTTGTTGATAATGGCATGCACGTGCATACACATACAACCAGTACTTCGGTTATGAGAGTACCATTACTTAGTCATCCAAAATAAAAAATCCCAGTTTCACTTCTGCTCTCCCCCAATTGCAATTTAGTTACTAAAACTCAAGAACCTGTCTTTGAAATCTCTCTCATCTGTCCCCTCTTTGCCCTTCTGTCTGTTCCTACCAAAATTCAGATTTAACTTTTATATAACCTCAAATACTGAAAGCTGGGCTCCGGTCACCACTCTTATTTCTCTTCTACCAACCCTCTGCACTGCTACTACAAAGAAAAAGTCAACACCCACTCTTGCCAACAACAGAGGATTTGAACTTCTCAGCACGGACTACTATGGTCCTCTCTGCCATCTCGACCTGACCTTACCCTTTTGGTTTCATTTCTCCTTTGCCCACAACACAAATCCCCTATTACATTCTCCTAACACATCAGACCATATGCTCACTGGGAATGCTATGGGTTGCACTTCCTCACTTCTGTGTCTTTTCGTGCAGTGACATTCTCTAAATGTCTATGGAGTAGCAATAGCACCAGTACAGTACTGGATCTGGCTACATGGGAACACAGATTTGAATTAAAAGGAAAATTCCTTTGCATGCACTGACTCTAGTATTAAGATTCCCTGCTCTCCTTGCTTGCTATCTCCTTCGCAGAAATAGGACAAATTTCTTGGTTTCAACTTCTGAGTGCTAACAATACAAGGGAAAAGTACACACCAGTTCCCAGGCTGCTGGCAGTAAAGGAGTGATACACTATGCATTCCAGGATGAGTTGGGGGGACCTAATCATCATTTCTGTCCTGGGTATTCACTCCCCTTTCTCTTTTTTATCACCTTTGTGACAGAAAATGAGGCAATACACAATTCCACATCAATGAAAATATGTTCACTTCAACTGCATGACTGTCCTTTCCAAAGATCTGCTAATCTTGCTCTCAAGTAAAACTATGAATAGCAGTGCTGTAGAGATCTGAACAGGATACTACCTGAAAGAGCGATATCTTTAGTATTTAAGTACTAAAATGATGACAGCAGGACTCATGGAAGTACCAGGGCCTCTAGATAGAGAATCTGAAATATTCATATGCGCAAAGATTGCTGCATTTTCTTTTGGGCAGAACAACAAAGGTCAAAGTACACTGATGAAAGTTATCACTTGGGTTTACTGGCAATCAATACCAATTAAAAGCTGTGTTTTAAAATGTGTATCAGGTGTTACCAGAAAATGCATCCATCTGAATAGCAGCTGTTGAAAAGAAGTTTATCGAAAATGGTAAATAATGTATTAAAAGTCCCAAGTGAGTGATGAAAACCTTGTTCAGATGACAAGCCACATATCAGTTGGAAGCCAGTGCTCAGACTTATTGGCACCAACAATGTTTTCTTAATATCCTAAGTGTGCATAACATCACACCCCCCAGTTGGCTTTAGAATACCTTATTTATTGCTTTATTCTATTAAAGACTACTTTGACTTACTTATATTCCTGACCAATCCATTTTATAATTTTAATTAGCAGTTCTAATGGTTCTTGTGCAACATTTCATATTTATTTATGCTTTCATTCAGAAGAGTTGCTGAGTACCTGTTATGGGATTGGCACCACAGACACCATCCCTGGGAGACCTAGATGATGGTAAGGGAGACAAGACTGTTAATAAATGGAAATGACTGTAATACAAACAAACTGAGCACAGAAAAGGTAACTCTGCCTAAAGACTGAGCTCAGGGAAGGCCTTTGGAGGAAGAAGTGATATATGAGTTCTCAAAATAAGTTAACCAGAAAATAAAGGAAGATTTTTTTTTAAAAATGGCATTTGGAATGATGGTAAGACCCAATGTATGGCCATGGAGTGAGGGCTCAAATGGTGGTAACTACTCCCATATTAATACCTCCACTCTTAAGCCCTCGGTACTAGAAGTGCCACATTGCTACGCTTAGTTCTTCTCTGCCTGTTAACATTTTCAACTTATTTCATCCTATGGCTTTATTCTAATTTTTTAAATGTGATTCCATGTTTTGAGAGGCTTTTTAAGAGAGGAAAAAACATATATAATTTTGTATATTCCCACAATAATTTCTCTATCAACATTTTTAGTCATTTATTCAAAAAATATTTATTAAGCAATTGCTATATGGCAGGCTTGGTCTTAAGTGCTAGGAATATGATGGTGAAGCAGGTATGCCAGACATGCCCTCATAGACTTTATATTGTAGTGGAGGGGGAAAAAAACCTAACAAAGGAATATGGTATCATCTCACAGAAAAAAAAAAAAAAAGCAATTATAAAAGTAAAATAGAATAATGTGATAATACTGGGAAAAAAGAATGCTTTAGACAAGAGGATTAAGAAAAGTCTTGCCTGAAGCAGAATCCTTTAAGCTGAGGCCTGAATGATGAGAAGGAGACAGCCCTGTAAAGATCTGAAGGAAAAGTATTCCAAGCAGAAGGAACTGCTAATAAAAAGTTCCTTAAGTAAAAAGAATCATTGGTATTCAACTGACGAAAAAATAAAAAAGAAAGGAGATACACATAAAAGCCAAATAATTAGACAGTGAATGAATGATGTGGTGTTTTAGACTAGTGATTCTTAAAATGTGCTGCACACTGGAATTACCTGGGATGCTTTTAAAAATCCAGATACACTGCCATATCCCAGAACCATTAAACTAGAATCACTGGAGTGGGAGCCGAAGTAGGTATGCCTTAAAATCCTCCATGTGATTCTGATATGCAGCCCAGATTAAGAAGCACTAATTTAGGCCCTGAGGAATTTAAATTTTAGTCCAATTACATAAACAGCCATTGAAACATTAAAATTTCATCTGAAATTTCTATCACGTACTCAAATTGTTTAATTTCAATCTAGATACTTGCTTAAAAAAAGCAATACACTTTAGATATATGTTAATTTCTAAAGCAAATTCTTCTTACAAACAACCAAAAATGGGGGCGCCTAGGTAGCTCAGTTGATTAAGCCTCTGCCTTGGGTTCAGGTCATGATCCCAAAAGCCTGGGATTGAGCCGCATGTCTTCCAGCCTCTACTCAGCAGGGAGTCTGCTTCTCCCTCTCCCTATGTTCCTTCACCCTGTTTATTCTCTTTCTCTGCAATAAATAAATACAATTTCTTTTTTTTAAAAAAGGACAGAAAAAATAAACAAGTATTGAAATGCTTCCCTTTAAAAATTAAATTTAGGTGAAAATTAGTTATTTTGGAAATGCCTAATGTATTTATATACCCTCTTGTAAATACTAGAATACATTTTCTTGTATTTTGTGAATAACGTTTTATCTCTTGAAAGGAAAACAAACACACAAACATTTGAGACAGTATCTGAATTTTGCTTACATCATTCTTTTTGATTATCTGTAACACTGACCATGGGATTCCTCTAATGTGGGTCACATGAATACTTGATCCAATCTGCTGTAAATGGTACATCATTTTGTGGCATGCAATTCTGTAAGAGTTCACCTTCCAGAGCTGCACTAGGAAATAATTTTTGAGGAGAAATGGGGTTGATTTACTAGCACTCCTGCAACCTGAGGCTCTAACATTTATCAGGTACAGACAGCATTTATATTGTTCAAATAAACACACCAGAATACCTTTTGCTGGACTGCACTTAGTAGAAAACAAAGCTCCTAATGGTAGTAAAATTTTTTATTTCCCAAACTCTTAGTATTGGGTTAAATTCTTATTAACAGCTAATAACTGTGCATAAACTAAATAGCCTAAATTAAATTATAAGAAAAGCAAAAGTAATCAAGTCCTCATCACATTCCAGGGAAACAAACCAATCAACTAACAACCACTTGAACTATCATGTGGTGCAACAGTCCTAAGACTTCCAATGATTCAACATTTCCTCCAGCTTCAATTAACATAATACAGGCTAAATACCTGAAGGAATTTTACTTAAAAATTCAATCACTTAAGATAAATTTAGGATATTCCTTTACTTTATCTACCCAAAACAAAATTTTATCAAAATTGCAGTAAGTAAAAAAAAATGTATATATAAATATACTACCAATTTTCCTCTAAAAAAATTCCAGGGTAGTAGACAAATTTTCTGCATTCTTTTTGTCATGGAATCCACAGCATATAAGTTAAAAGGTATGACAACTTCTACTCAAACTTTTCTTCAGACAGCTCTACCTGATAAAGGCAGCCAAGGAGAAATCTTTCTGTCTCAAAAGAGCCTTTGCATTCTTTTATGAAAACCCCCAGCAATCCCAACTTATATCACCATACCTGTTTTTTTTTATAGTAGACAATACCATAATTGAAAATCAGGAGCTGTATTTTATGCATTTTTGCATATTCACAAAACATTTCTTTGTGGTGGTCAATAAATATCTAATTAATGAATTAATAATAAAGACTTATCAACCCTCCAAGGTTGAAGATAAAACATTAAAGCAGCGTGGTGCTGGTATGACCGTCCACAATACACATGACCACTTCCAAGCCCTGACCACCATTCTCTCCCTCCCTGGTCAAATAAGGAGAAGTGAAAAACAGGTGAAAATGTGAAATAAGAGGTGTCATTATGTTCCAAACAAGAAGGGTGGATCAGTGAGAAAGAGGATTCAATTATTAAAGACTGCAAACTCAAATGAAAAATAAAATAGGACCATAAATCCACTCAATTACTTGTTCCTTCAGTAAACAATTTTGAATATTCACAATATGCCAGGCACGGATAACATAAGAAGTAAATAAGACACAACTCCTCCCTCCAAGTAGCACGCAGGCAAAAGCTGTAATATATACTAATAAAAGCAATGCAAACACATTACTCTATGCATAAGTGATAAAGAGATATAAGTACTCAGTCACTGAGGAGGAAAGGTGGTAGTGGAATTATATCTTAACAGGTAATCTAGGATAAGAGGTATAGAGAGATCCATTCCAGAGAGAAGCAGAGCAAGGGCATAAAGAACAAGTAAATATGACATTTTAATTCCTACATAAAGTGAATGACAAGTTCAATTTTCATGAATAAACACACTAAATAAACTGTTAGTACCTTTCATAGTACAATTAAGACACTAAATGTAGTAAACTGAAATCATCTGAAATATTTTTATCAAAATCTGACATTCCAATTTTCTACTCACCTCATGTTACTTATGTTGCTTTATGTTCCAGTTTTCAAATTATTTTGTCATTGTTACTTTTGTAGGTTTACCATTGCTTAATGATCTAACTTCCTTCGTTTCAAAGACAATTCAATAGTCTTAAAAATTAGGTTGTAATTAAATGAACAAAACCTACTGCTAATTTCACTCGGCTGCTTGCTGGAAATCATGCTGGACTGCAGAGAAATTTCCCTGAGGGTAACCTGTTGAGACACAATTATGACTAGGACATGGAATAAGCAATCCTGTGTTTGAACTTATAGTCACACTTTGCATATATTTTAAAAGATTTTTCAAACTATGGTTAATAATTCACTAAGTAACACTGCCTTCAATGTTGGGATGGATGAATTTTCATAGGCAGTGGGCCAGACTGATTGCTACAAAGTGATGTGTTCTCTTCGGTACAATAATTGCAATGAACTGTGATGATTCATTCTGGTATTTTCCATTCATTTTATATCACCTTTGACCCTTTTAAGAGGTCTGAATGGAGCCTGGTCCTTGACAGCCCTGTGAAGATACAGTCGTGTTTCACACAGGCAGCAGCTTTCTGATCACTGGCTTCCATGGGCTGCTGCGTGCCTGAGGGCTCTCCCACAAAAACTAGCCAGACAGTGTTACTGCTGAAAGCTGAGGAGAAGCCGAAGTAGTAAGATGCAGTGAGCAGGGTCCAGCCTATGCAGACAAAATATCCAAAAGAGTCAAAATTTCTCCAAAGCACACATGGTTCACTTACGTAGTGACAAAGGACAAACCAAGCAGCTGTGGCCAAGAAGACAGGAGATGCTGGCAGCTGTGCATTCGTCACCTTTAATGAAGACTTCGCTTCTCACAGTCATGAAGTCCAACCATATGGTTCTTGATATTTTAAAAGATTAATTTTAAGAATCACTGGGAAAATCTGTCAGTACTTATGCCGAGCTAGATCTTAGGAAGAGATGGGATTTCTCTTCATTTTTATAGAACATTTTTTCCTCCTTCCTTACAAAAACACAAGGTTTCAATATCTGGCCAGTTAAAACTATTACCATTCATAAATTCGGCGTGTCTGAGAACTTGATATAACTTAAAACATGTACCACCCACAACCATAATTTTGGCTTAGCCAAGAGAAAAACATCAAATTTAGAATCCCATTAAATGCTATAATTAGAAATTCACTGAATTAGTTTAAATAGTAAAATTGGAAGATTAAAATCAAGGATGTTTTAAATTCAAGTGGTTTTTCTTTTTTTTTTTTACACATAAAATGTCTTATGACATCCCTAACAACACGTATATCTTTATTTTATGACTTTAGAATTAACCCAGAAAGACTGGCTACAAAGAAGCATGGTAGATTTTATTGTCCCAAAATGGCCACAGCAATATCTCCCACTACAAATGCTCTTCTTATATCCCTCTGACAGGTGAAGTCGAAATTCTTTTCTCTTAAATCTGGTTAAGCTTATAACTATGGTGCAAGTAACACTATGTGCTTCAAGGTCAGGTGATAAAATGACTCAATTCCCACCTTACTCATAAGAACCTGCATTCTTGAAGTCTTTGGCAGCCACATGAGCAGTCTGACCATGCAGAGGACACGATGCTGTAAAAAAGCCCAAATTTATCCAATGTGGTGAAACAGAGGGGCCTCAAGACCACATTAAGAGGGAGAAGCCTGGACAGCTCCTGGCTGCATCAGCCTCCCACCTTTCCAGCTCCAGACACCATCTGACCGAAAATCTATGAGAGACTCTGTGCCAGAACCACCTAGATGAGCTCTGCCCCAGATCCTGACCCACAGATACCAGGTAAGAAATGTAACACCATTGTTTTTGCCATTCTAAGTCACCAAGTTATACAGTTATTTGTTAGAAAACCGCAGATAACTGGAACACACTTTGATAGCAGAAGTTTAGTGGTATAATAAAAAATTAAATAAGCCCAAACATAGAGTATTGGTCTTTGGACCTGACCAAGGATGGGATGCCTGAAGGAGACTGTCAGTGGAAGACCAATGGGCCTACAAGAGTTGGTTTGTGACAGCTCCAGAGAAATAAGGGTTTTGTTTGGGGAAGACAGAGAAAAGGACACTCTTGTTATATAGCTACAGAACTTTTAGGAATACTATTGCCCACCATGATGTGCAAAACAGAAAATCTAACGATTTCCAAAGATCTAGCTAAGGAGAGTTCCAAACAGAATACTGAAAGGAGCATCTGCTTTCCTTTTGCTACTTACGATGAAATGTACTCAGAGAAAGGGGGCTTAAAAAATAAACTGTTCAGTTTTCAGCAAAATTTAGAGTGACTAGAAAGAGATAGGATTTGCTGGGTTTGAAAAGAAAGCTATTTTTCATTCCTGATTGCTTCAGAAAGCATAGGAGTCAAAATAAGAGCAAGCCTCAGGGAAAGACAGAATGCAGGTGTAGTCAGGAAGATCTGGTCCACATAAAAGGGGTAAGTGTGTGATTAGAAGTATTCTTCATTAACACCCCAGGAATAGTAAAGTGGATCTTCCGAGCACGTGCAGCCAACTTTCCCTGATGAACAACAGGACACAAGGAATCACTAGGGTGTTTATCCTACTGCAAACTCACAGAGAACCTCTAATAAAAGGAAGGATTATCCCTTAAATTTTGTGAGTGCGGCTTTTGCTAAAAAGGTGGATTATAAATTGATACATAAGAAGATCTAAAGATTCTTAAAAATTTCATGATCTTGAACTAAAAGGAAACAAAGACAATTCAAAATAAAAGGTGGCCTTTGGACTCCCAAACTTGCAAGCACACAAAGAAGGCTGAGAAAACTTGTCAGCTATAAATATAGGACATGGGTTTGGGTTTCTATTCGGGGCGGGGGAGGGGTTGGAGAATGATGATTCAAAAGATAGAAATAAGAATACAGTGGCAGGAGCCAAGGGTCACAAAGAACAATTCCCAGGGAACAGACTGAGCCCTAATTAAGCAAATGGTGGTAGGACAATGTAGGTTTCAGATTTGTTTTGTAATAGCCTCTCATGTCTCCTTTTCTGAACAGGAAGGATCTATAGAATTTTCCTGTGCTTTGTCACACCATTCAATGTTGGGTGAGTGAAGGACAGGTAACTTTTTAGTTCAAAGCTTTTCAGAAGGACCTCTGATTCATGTGTTTTCAATATTCAAGAAATCTTACCTAAGGAGCCTCATCTGTACCTGGACTTGACTAAGAAGACAAGAACCTGGACTTCAAGCTAATGCAGGAATGAAATGAGACTCAAGGGCTTTAAGGGCAAGAATAAGCCTATTTTACAAGTCTGAGAGCTGTAACTGTTGTGGTCAAAGGATGGAGAGAGGCAGATTATTCTCCAAAAATAACCACAATAACATCTCCCATCCCACCATGTTCTTCTCATAATGTAACTGACATTCCCACCAGCAAGCATGGGATTCACATGCTTTCACTTTGAATTTTTGACTACAGCATAAGTGAAGCTACATGACTTAGTGACTGGGGCATGAAAGGTAATGGAGCTCTCACACTGCTCACTCTAATACTCTTTTTTAAAAATCTATTTTTATATTGAAGTATAATTGACACAAGTGTTACACTGGCTTCAGGTATACAACATAGTGGTTCTATAAGTTTATATATTATGCTATGTTCACCACAAGGTAGCAATCATCTACCACCATACAATGCTGTTACGATACCACTGGCTATGTCCCCTATGCCATGCCTTTCATCCCCATGACTTATTCATTCCATAACTGGAAGTCTGTACCTCCCACTCCCCTTCACCCATTTTGCCCATCCCCTCACTTCCCTTTGCTTCCTTCTGGTAACCATCAGTTTGTTCTCTTTACCATTTGCTCTTAAAGCATTCAGCTATTGTGACAGCAAAGTAACTGCCTTGAAGCTACCATAACGTGAAGCCTGAATTTGCCTATATTAGATGGACCTCATGGACAAGCCCTAAGATTACATGAGAAGAAAGACATGCTGGACTGGCTCTCAGTTGCTTCAGCTGCCCACCATCCCAACCCCAGTCATTTTCTGACTGCAACTGCATAAGAGAACCTGAGTCAGAAGTAAAGAACCACACCTTATACAAATTGCTGATCTATAAAAAACATGAGATAATAGTTGTAGTTTGAAGCTACAGGTGGATGGAAATGATCATACAACTGAGAGGTAATAATAATGAAAAGTATGAATTATTACTGAAGGAATAGATATTCTGATCAAACTTTACAAAGAAAAACAATTTTTTTTTAAAAAAACATAGTCTTTAGGTGAAATCATTAAACAAAACCAAAAAGAGGTCAGATTATAACCTCGAGGTATTAAATAAAAGCAAATTAAAAAATGCTCAGATTCAGTCACCAAACTATCCAAGTCTCCAAAAAGGACCTGAATCTCAGAGAAGCCTAGAGGATATTTCTTGGACAGAGTTAGCTCTGCACTTCTTCACAACAAACCAATATTCTGGGACCTATTTTCAATGTTGGCCAGGGGATACATGTGACTCCTAACTCACCGTGGCTCTCTGCCAAAGCCCACATGCCGAGGAGACCTTAGAGCCTACAGCTGCCCCAACACCCTCTAGGACACCTTAAATAACAATCTTGAAGCTTCCTCGCTGTGCATTCTACTGGTTTTTCAGAGTTAGTGAAACATCTTTTTTGATGTTTTATGGGATCTTTTTGAATCAGAGCACACAACTAAGAAAACAGAATGCATCAAACTCTAAAACATCTGTTCCAAATCTTTTGTAGTTCATTTCTCTTAGCTGCTCTGTCAATAGGTAAAAATAAATGTGTGTTTGGGGAAGCATGATGTGGAAGAAGGAGGCAACTGTCTGCAGTTAAATAAATTAACAGGTGCTTACTAAGTGCTTAGTATGTTCCCTGCCTATGCTAAGAGATTTTGAGACACACAAAAGTATAAACCATGAATCCTATTCTGAAGCAAGATTTAATGCAGCTGAGGAGACTGATCTAATTAGCAAAAATCCCAAAAATTATAAAATAAAATAACCATGGGCACCTGGGTGTCTCAGTGGTGAGTGTCTGCCTTTGGCTCAGGGCATGATCCTGGGATCCTAGGATGGAATCCTGCATCGGGCTCCCTGCGGGGAGCCTGCTTCTCCCTCTGTCTATGTCTCTGCCTCTCCTTCTGTGTCTCTCATGAATAAATAAAATCTTTAAAAAATAAAAAAATATAAGTAAAATAAAATAACCAAGCACTAAACTATGATATAGTATTAGATACAGAGCCTTGCTTAAGCTTCACAGAAGATATGCAAAACACCACCACCACCTAAGACACAGTGAGGATATCATGATAGGAACATAAATGGAATCTGCAGTTGCAGATAGTGGGTAGGTCTATCTGATCACATCAGGGATTTGAGATCAGAATTGAAAAAGAGATGAGGGATGGCATGATCAGAAAATGGGGAGCCCTGAAAAATCATCTAAAATGGACTAATGTCGATAAAGGCTGTTGAAAAAAGATTCAAAGTGGAAAAAAGATATCTGAAATGATTCTTCTATAGAAATTGCATGCTAAAATTTCTTAGTAAATAAAATGAAGGATAAATATTTAGGTTAAGACAGTATTTAAATATATATATATAATGAATTCAGCTCTAATAGCCCTAATATACTTAGAACACATACAACTTGTTAAGGAAAACAGTAATAGGCAAAATCATGTAGACAGAACTCCTAGAAAAAAACCACAGCCATGAAAATAATTTAACTTCACTAGGGATGAAACAAATGTAACTTAAAACAACAGTGAGAATTTCCAGCTAAGTAAATCAGTGTGAGTTCTGATAAAACTCAATACTTGCAAGGGTGTGGAGAGAAAATCAAACTGCTGATTGTAAATATGAATTAATATAAACATTCTAGAGAGCAGTTTGGATGTATGGCTGCAGTTTAAAATGTCAATCTTAAATGCTTTTTGGTTAGGAATTTTTAGAAGTCTATCATAAGTGTCACACATTCAAAGACTGAATTTTGAATTGCAGTAAGCAAATTCTGAATAATCATCAAAGTGCAGTGGCTATCAGCCATTATTATGACATTGATATTTATTTAGCAGCTACTATGACCTGGTTCTGTGAAAATGCTCTTACTATACTACTTCTAATATTTAAATACTTCAAGGTCAGCATGATCTCCATTTTCTAAATGGTAAAACTAAATAATGTAAAGTTACAAATCCAAATGCACTTATAAGTAGAATTGAAATCTGCCTATGTCTGACTCCAGGATTTGGCTTTTTCTACTATGTCTTTATATTCGAAGATAAGATTATATTCTGTTTCTTTTATTTATAGAACTTTGTCTAGCACATGAACTATCTTAGGTGCAAAACCTACCTATAATAGTTTAAAATTATAGGGTTTTAGAAGAGATTAATTGTGTCCTGGCTTACAATTTTATGGCAGCAAGTGCTTTTAATTAGGTTATATTTTATTGCTAATAAAATTTATGTTAGCCTCATTATTAGAATTTACATAAAAAGTTATTAGATGCTTTTAAAACTTGGACTTTGTTGGATTAAACAATCCAGAATATTCTGTAACATTAAATATTGAAAGTAATAAGTCTGTTGATACATAAGCAACAAGAGAGAAACAGTAATGAAATCTGACCTTTGTGGTGCCACACTCAATTAGACCAAGAAACAAAATAGATATGAAACTGTTGCCTGCCATTGAGGCATCTCTGAATTAAATTAGAATAGTACATGCTTATCCATCATGTTTTAATTGTCATATGAAACTTAACACTGCAGTTAACGGACTTAGGTGACAGAGGACAGGGCTAAATTGTTTTCCCTTAAATTGACAAGTAGAATAATAAACTACCTTGGTAAGATTTAGATTTTAGTAGTGACTAATTCATGTTGAATTTAAACACCTATGTGATCACTCTAGTCTAACCAACTGACACTCATTTTTTTTTTTACTTAAATCAAACATTCTTTTTTTTTAAAAGACTTTATTTATTTATTCATAGAGACAGAGAGAGAGAGAGAGAGAGAGGCAGAGGGAGAAGCAGGCTCCATGCAGAGAGCCTGACGTGGGACTCGATCCAGGGTCTCCAGGATCACGCCCTGGGCTGCAGGCAGCGCTAAACCGCTGCGCCACCAGGGCTGCCCTCAAACAAACTTTCTAAATAAAACACATTCATTCCCAAAAGGAAAATGGTTCTTTTTATTTATCATATTCCATGGCCCAGTTCTCTAACCTTGCAAATACTCAAACTAAGGCTCAGAGAAGTTTGGTGACTTTCCACAAAGTCAATCAGAGACACCAAATAGTTTCTCCAAAACCTGACAACTCTACATATTTTCTCTGACAACTTTTTCAAGTCCCTTGCCTCCCTACTATGGGATATAGCTAGATTCTCACAAACACTTATTTAACATACAATTCTATTATGTTATCAAAAACTTGACTAGGCCTCTGGACAGCACCTTACTTTTATTCAAAAGATGCAAAACATACCATACAGGGCAGGTCACACCTCAGGAAACACCTGAATTGATGTTCAAATCTGTCTATACTCTCAGCATCAGGGCCCCATAATCCAGAAGCTCTCAGAGAACCAACTCGCTCAGCAACCTCACCGGTTAAGTTCTAAAACTCTGAATCTCTGCAATTGAGCTGGTTCTAACTGTCCAACTGCAAATGGATAGATTTCTGTTACAAATGATGTCAAAAGTACCATGTTGAAATCACCATGGGGTGATTAATCACTCCCTCTAGTTCAATAATGAGTAATAGCAAAGCCCCTCCTAAATGTTATCCTGTTAGGGAAACTGAGTTGTATGAAGCATATGAAGGAAGACTATGAAGTGTTCTTATGAAGGTTTTTCAGCCTTTGTGGTTCAAATGGGAACAAATTACTCTAGCAATGATTCTCAAAAACTACCAAAACGTCAAAACCTAACTACAGTGTTTCATAAATATAGAACATCATTTACATGATGTGCCACACCATCACGTTGTATAGCAAGCACTGTGGAATGACACTATGAGATAGCCCAAATTGCACAACTGTAAAATGTGTTAAGACAGTGTGTCTTTGGATAACTTGATAAGGATGGTTTATTTCAATGGGTTTACAAGCTCAACAACAAGAAAACAACAACAAAACCCACCTGAATTTAAAGGACTATAAAAAAATAAACCTACATATACAACAAAAATATAATCCTGACATGCAAGTAACTAAAAAGTTAATCTGTAATTTTAATTCTTAAGTAAATATTGAAACCTTTAAAAGTATAATAAATATTTAAAAACTCATGAAGGTATCATATTCTTTTTACGTGTAAGGAACCACAAAGCAATCAAAACACAGTGACCACGAACTCCTTGACAGAATTCTAAACTTAAAGACAATTATTTGACAAAGTCAGAATTTTAATCTATGAATATTTATTGAGTATATATTGGGTACCAAACACTATTATAAGATCTGAAGATACAGAGAGGACAAAGCAGACAAAATTCCCTGCCCATATGGTGCTTATATTCTGGTGGGGAAAACAAATAATAAAGATACAAAAGTGAAATATATCATACATTAGTAGTAAGTACTAAGGAGAAAACTAAAACAGAAAAGGAAGATTTCTGCTCTGTTGATCCTATTATTCCAGCAACAACATAGGCTACCAAATGCAAATAGGATGTTTTAAAAATAATCAGGACTTTGTTAGGCCAAAATATTAAAAAAAAAAAAGAAAATAGGCTTTATGATGGGTTAGGAGTTTTCTGAGAATATCACCCAATGTTAAAACAAAGGCCTTTAGGCTTTGAACAGAATGAACAGTAGCCTGGGAATTGTGGCCTTCTAATCAAGCTTCTCAGGGTCAGAACACAGTCGCAGGGACTGATGAAAGATAACCAGTGAAGGACACCTGGGAGGGCCAGATGAAACATGACTGCCCAGAACAACTGCTGGATAATCCACAAGCAAGTCATACAGTAAAGCTGGGAAAAAGGTAGAACATGTGGGAAACCTGGCAGCAGAAACCCCAGTTTCAGGGTACAGGAAAGAGATGGACCCCAAGAATTCAGCGAAGACCTAACTAGTTGGGAATATAAAACAAAGGGACAAGAATAGAATGTGCCAGAGGTAAAACTCACTAATCAGGAGAGATGTTAAATTCTCACAGACAGGGGAGGCTGGGTGGCTTAGTCAATTGAGCATCTGCCTTCAGTTCAGGTCATGATGCCAGGGTCCTGGGATTGAGCTCCACATAGGGCTCCCTGCTTAGTAAGGAGCCTGTTTGTCCCTCTCCCTCTAATGCTCACTCACACTTCCACCCCCTGCTCATGTTCTTTCTCTCTCTCTCTCTCTCTCTCTCTCAAATAAATTAATAAAATCTTTCAATTTTTTTTTCACTGACTTCACACAGGCGGGGGCCTGGGGGCACCTCAAACACCAGAGGCACACAAGCTGCAGGCCTGCCACCTGCCCAACAAGAAAAGCTGCCTTCAAGTGTTAGCATAAAACTTTAGCATTAATGCTAAAACTAAAAGAATATAATTCAGGCTGCCGCCCCTCAAATATTCCCCCATACTAGCATTTCAGTGTCTAAACAGGCAGTTCAAATTTTCTCAGTGACATTCTTCTATTTGATAAAGTAGGATATCTAGTTTCTAAATAAATGTATTTTGCCCAGAACTCAATACAATATTTCTACTTTTTCATCCAAAAAAAACCCAGCTTTTTAAAACCTGATCTTATTTTTTTTTAATTAATTACTGTGTCCCAGAGCTTAGCATTTTTTTTTTTCAGAGCTTAGCATTATAATATTCCTCCTCATTGGAGGTGCAGAGATCTTGCCATGGGAAGTGAGGGAGATGTGAGACAGGTGGAGCCACCATTACTAACAAGGTTTGTAATCACTTTGGTCTCTATCTACCTCTTCATTTCTAAACAAATAAAGCATAATAAACCATACAAATATTACTAAGTAATGATGCCTAGAGAAAAGCTAGGAAAGTCCAAAAAGAAAAAGAAACAGTCTCCTTGAATATAAAGTAACAAGCATAGCTTATACTGGCATAGCTAGTGGGAAAATTAATTAAACTACTAAAATTTTATTATCACTACCTTTTGGAGAGGAGACACTCTTCCCAAAGTATGACAAAGAATATGGTCATTCTTGCATTATGTGTGATGGCTCACGTTCTATAACAAATTTCTGGATCTGAATTATTTTGAGCTCTTACAGTAGTACTACAATGAGAATTTTGAATGTTCTTACTATTTTATCAGTTTAAAAAATCTCTTTGACATAGATAAAAACACTTAAAAATGAAAGTTATCTGTTCTATAACAAAAATAAGAAAATGGAATGCAGTTACAGAAAGTCACTTTCCAGTAAATGTGATTGATAGACATAATCTGTAACAATAAGGTTGAATTTTTAACAGTCCCTACTACTTTCTGAATGGTTCTGGGCCTATGCAGCTTTTTCAGTTCAAATACCATTAATTACTGTGCGTAAGATAGATGTTAAAGGTGTTTATATGTCTACGTAACAGAGTTGAAGAGTGGACGAAAGGCCTAAGAATATTTGCTCTTAGTCAAAAATATCGGGAAATTATCCCTTAATTCCATAGTTTTATTTTTCTGTCAACTTACAAAACTTGAATACATCTCAACTTTGAGATATTTGTCACAGATTCCTATCTCCTTCCTACTTATCAGTATTGTATAAGAATATTTCACCTACTTGGTTTTTCTGCCTCTCTATGACACCTCCCAAGGTAAAATAATTGTTTCAATTACAAACTAACATATTTCCAAGGGCCCTCATTTTCTTCATGGAACTTCCAGAATCTGTTCTTTATCACCCTCACACCATCACTTAGGATACAGCTAAATTGTCTTCATGAAAACTTTCTAATATAAAACCTACCATATAAAATACTTTCCAATGATTGTATATAATATGAATTTAGGCAACAAACTTAAGTCTTTGACTCTTATGTGTACTTTAAAGCTAATAAAATGCAAAAAAAATTCTAGGGCATGACAATTAAGTCAAACTCTCTTGAGAACATTTATGCCATATATACCGAGTCAAGTAAAGGTTCTGGAATTACCCAGTTACTAGGAGATTTTCCATATAGCTCAGTAAAAAGAGTTCACAGCTTAAAGAATATTCACTGTATAATGGATTGCTCATTGAAAAAAAAAACTATGACCAATTCTAAAGTTTTATTTTTTCTTTATAGCATATTCTTTGTCCTTTGAATAGCAGACACATGCCTGTTTTTCTTATAGCAAAACTCTTACACTATGCTTCCTTCATGGGCGTTTAAGTGTTACATTTTCCTCTAAAACTGAACTATCACTCATTGTAATTACTCCTGATGCTATTTTTGTTTCTGTGCTTATTTTTTTATTCTTTTGATAATTTCTCTGAGAAAGGTAATTAAGTCTATATATTTAAACACCATTTTGAAATCTAAATATTTATTAGTTGGTTATATGAGAAGAATTCACTTTTACTTAGGTAAGTTTGAAGCTAATTTTAGCTTTAACATGTGTTCTCATGCAATGTATGCCTATAACAAGAAAAATTACCATGGCTGTAAATCAGAAACAACACAGTACTAGTTATCCAACAAGGTTGTGTTATTGCCACTTAACATGTGGTGAGAAAGATATTCCAACATGGCATATATCAACTTTCATCCCATTTCAAATGTCAATATTTAAACTTAGGGAGTCCAAAGCCAAGACTTTGTGTTGAGAGATTCAAAATCTTTTTCTATAACTGTGTGGTCCTGGTTCCATTCTCTCTGAGTGTTGGCTGCCTAATGCTTTCCCTGTGTGCCAGTGAACTTGCTTTCCAATGTTTCTTTGTCTTTTCCAATTCCACAAATGTTCCCTTGTTGGAACACCAGGTTGTTGCTTTAAATACCTTCAGAAGTGCTGAGTGCCTAAAGATGTGTTTATCGTATCAATGCTCCTCTGCATATATGTAAACATAACACAAACACACAATTAACTGCTTCAGTCTAAATCAAAGCATATTTTCTTTGAAACATATTCACCAAGAAGAGCATTTCTTCAGTGTACCACCAAATAAATTCAGAAGGAAAAAAAAATCAATCCCACAAAATTTACACAGGTTTAATCAAAGTTACTAATTCTCCTTATTTTCTCCAGTTTCTTTCAGTATTTTTAGACTAGGAGAAAATTAGCCTGAAGAAAAAAACAAAAAATATCTTGTAACCTCAACTTAAAACGTCTTACATAATAACCCAGGCCAGAAAATAAATCGATTTGCATGGACTCTCTTTGAACACCAAGACTTTCTTTGGCCACAGAGAGCTAGCTCATCTCTGATTTCTCCAGTGATGAGAAACACCATAAAGAGTTCATCTTGGTGGAGTGCCTACTATGCATAGGCTTTTGACATATAGTAGTTCAATCAGTCTTCATAACAACCCTGAGAAGGTAGGCATTCCCTATTTAAAAATAGCAGTCTAAAGTCAAATAGGCTTTAAGGTGATTCAGATCTGATTGCAAAAGCAGATATTCTGTTTTGTTCTGTTATCTAATAAGAAATGGATAGAGAGGACTTTAATGGATTCTCCTCCTCCTGTAAGTAAATATAATTTCATTTAAGTTATATTCTCACCAAATAAACGTAAAGCACATTTTCTCCTAACTTGAATGACTAAGCAGGTGTTTCTTTTTTCAATGATCAGTCAATGAAAGAGTAGATAGTAAATGATAGGAGGTACACAGAAATATAAGTTAAGGTCTTGGCAATTAAGCAGGTAAAGCTAATTGAAGTGACTGATCAATGAAAACACACTACTCAGTGTTTCAATGAAATGCATACAATGTCGGAAGGTAAATAACTTAAAAAAATGTGCCTTGATATTTTGAAACTATTAGGTTGTTTAAGATAAGAAAAACGGATAATTGGCCAGTCTATTTGCTAAAATATACTCTTGCATGGAAACTCTGTACTGGGAAAACTCTGTGTTAGTTCTAGTTTCTACGCTGTGGACAGTGAATGTGGAAGGTGCAAAAAGGCAAACAAGTAGCTGAAGACTTCTGAGAGGAGATGGAAGTTGGCATGGTCTTGAGATAAATTTAGCATTTGGGAAGGCAGAGGCAAGAATACTCTAACCAGCAAACATATATTTGAGAACCAAGGACTAGAAAAACCTGAAATTCTCAAATATATAGCTGGAGGAACACTAGGACAAAACTCTCATTTCAAAGAAAATGGTTTGCCCAGTCCCACAGCTACAGTCAGGGCCTGAGGAAAAACACTGCTTACTTGCCAGGATGGCAGATGCTATTTCCACCCTAACAGTGCTTTCCCATCCATTGTCTAACAGTAAGGCTGCGCCCAGGGATTCTGGGAAGTTACTTCAAGAGCCCGGTGGGGAATGAAAGGAGGGGTATTCAGACATGGCAGGTCTGCTTTTATTTCTTTTATATATTGGACTTCTGATAAGATTTATGTGAAGAAAAGAACCTTTCTGTGTTAAAAAAAAAAAATCACTCTTCAAAGCTTCATTAGTGATTAGTTGACACTGCCTAGTTCTATGCTACATGACACAGCACAAACATAAAAGAAAAAAAAAGGCCTTTGCTCTCAACAAATTAATTTACTTACTCAACAATCAAATACTGATTGTATGTTGCGTGCCAGGTACTTAGCTATACGTTGAGAAATTCAATGGGAAGCAAAGAACTGCAAGTCTGGCCTGGGGTCAGGTGGTGGTGAACTAGGACATTAATCAAATAACAAAAACGAATACAGAACACAACTACGATAACTGGCATGAGAGAAAGTTATAAGATTCAAGAACATATGACCAGGAAACCTTAGTCTAGGGATTCGCTGTCTAACAGAGTAGAGGTGACAGTATGAACCAGCAACTCCTGCAAATATGAGTGGTCAATAATAAGCACACATAGAGTTCAATGGTATCACAGTAAAGGCAATGATGAACTCAGCAGGAGGGGGCAGGGACACCTCACAATGAAGGTGGGACTCATGCTTCATCTAGGAAGTGCTAATAAGGACACGGTATTGCAGTAAAGGGGGAGGAAAAAAGAATATTTCAGACAGAGACACTGTATGTGCAAAAGGAATCCAAAACTGCGAAGAAATTAAAAAATGGCAAGCCCTCAAAGATAAAGTAAAAGGTGACTGTCTCAAAGAAGAAATGAAGTTACACATATATGCAGGTGCCAAATCAGACCAGGCCCTTGTACACCATGTTACAAATTGAGATTTAACCTGCATAGCCTGCCACAGAGGTGATGTGGAGTCAATGGAAGTTGTAATCAGGAGTGTGACATGATCAGAAAACTCACCCAGAAAGCAATGTGGAAGAAAGACCAGAATGGTGAAGACTAGTGGCAAAAAACAGTCAGAAGGTACTACTATTTTACAAGCAAAAGATAGCTAGAACTAAAAAAAAAAAAAAAAAAAGATAGCTAGAACTGTGGATTTGTCTTTGGTTTCCTAGCACATGTTGGCATTTTAAAAGTTATGTGAAAATAATTAATAAATGAATAGGAAATAATGTTGGCATGCTACCGTAGGGCAAGAATATAAAGAACCATAAAAGACCCACAAAAATATTATGACCTGATGCTATAGGAAATAGGAAGTCACTGAAAGTTTTTGATCAGAGGAGTGACATAATGCGAACTATGTTTAAGAAAGCTAGTGTAGGGATCCCTGGGTGGCGCAGCGGTTTGGCGCCTGCCTTTGGCCCAGGGCGCAATCCTGGAGACCCGGGATCGAATCCCACGTCAGGCTCCCGGTGCATGGAGCCTGCTTCTCCCTCTGCCTATGTCTCTGCCTCTCTCTCTCTCTCTCTCTCCCCTCTATGTGACTATCATAAAAAAAAAAAAAAAAAAGAAGGCTAGTGTATTGGATTCAATGGTTAAGTGATTACCTTACAAATGATTTAAGGAAGCTTACAGTAAGACAGCTAAAGTAGTTCAGGTATAAAGTGCAAATGCATAGCCTGATAAAGGACCCACACAAATACAGTAAAAAGGAAAAATAAAAGAGACGCTCACACAGGAAAACAAATGCAGCCAAGTGATTAATAGCCTAGATAAGAGATCAGTAACTTTTTCCTATAAAGGGTTGGATCATAAATATCTTAGGCTTTGTGGGCGACATGGTCTCTAACACGGCTACCCAGCTCTGTCACTGTAGTAGGAGAGCAGCCACCACCTATCATTAACAATATGTAAATAAATGGGGATATCTATGTTCCAATGAAACTTTACTTACGTAACAGGTAGTAGGCTCAATCTGGCCTATAGACCATAGTTTACTGACTCCAGGATACAACTGGGGACAGTGTATCAGTCCTGAGTATGTTCACCCATGAGAGACAGAAAACTTAAAATAATAGTCCCTTAAATAAGACAGAAGTATAGAGGCACCTGGGTGACTCAGTGGTTGAGCATCTGCCTTTGGCCCAGGTCGTGATCCCAGGGTCCTGGGATCAAGTCTTGCTCCCCATGGGGAGCCTGCTTCTCCCTCTGCCTGTGTCTCTGCCTCTCTGTGTCTCTCATCAATCAATAAATAAAATCTTTTAAAAAATATGACAGAAGTGTATTTCTCTGTTGTACAGAAGATATCCAGGTAACAAACAGGTTTGGTATGGCAATTTCACAATTCTAAAAGACCTGGTCACCTTCTATACCATTTTTTTTTACCATCCTCCACATGTGATTCAAGATATCTGCTAGAGTTCCAGCCACCAAATGTCCATTCCAGCAAACAGGGAAGAGGAGTAAAAGAGGGCATGGCCCTTCACTTTAAGGACAATTCTGTAACTCACAAAACCTTTCTACTTGGCTAGCTCTGCACTATCATCTAAAAGCCAAAAGAGATCACACTTGTTTCGAAATGAATGGCTAAATATCTTAAGTCCTTTTCATTCATTCTCCCTAAGCCAGAAAGTATTTTTTGTTCACCTCTTGATTGTTGGCCTGTATAAAATTTCTTATTGGCTGAAAGCTACTCAATAAACTGTTTTCCTTCTGTCTGAAGTAATAAAACTATACAACACTATAAACATTTTCCATGTTAAACTCCAAGATATTTGGTTTTCTGGATAGAAACAGTACAGCTTTGTTTTTAAAATTAAAGCAGACCCTTAGACCTAATTTGCCTTAGAATGCCAAATAGTTTTCTCTTGTTATGTTCTAACATTAGAACCTACTCACCTATTCCGAAAACACTTGCATATATAAGAGACCGATCCCACTTAACTCTGGTTTGTCCCTGAAAATGGTTCATTGACGTGAAGAGTAGGAAAAACAATGTCCAAAAATAAAGATCCCTTACAGAATCTAATATACAGGAGATTTATAAGTTATGTTTAAGGTAAGAGTCAATACTATAGCTATCATGAGATATTTCACTTAGAGCTGCTAATGTAAATATAATATTTCCTTTCATTTAGATATAACTTAGCTTTCCTTAAAAGATGATTCATGACTCAAACTGCCATCATAAAACAAAACAAAAAATATTCATTTCTGGCCCTTAATATTAGCAAAAGAGATAAAAATTCAGCAACCCAGATAATTCTAACAAGCTCAGAGGGCTCGGTCCTTAGGATCATCCAAATCAACATGTGCTGACACTCTCAATTTAAACAATAATTCAAAAGCTGCTAAGCTTCTACTTCAACACTGAAAACATACAGAAAATTCAGTTAACATTTAAATCTTTGAAAATTAATTTTTACATCATCTGCATATTGACATTTTTATTTTTTACTCTTTTAAAAAAATTTTACAGAGAGAGGGCATGTGTATGCACACAAGAGCAAACAGAAGGGGCAGAGGGAGAGGGGGAATCTCAAGCAGACTTCCCACTGTGCACGGAGCCTGATGCAGGCTCCATCTAACAACCCTGTCAAGAGTCATATGCTCAGCTGACTGAGCCACCCACGAGCTCCTATTTTTCACTCTTAAGGGGATTTCAAAAATGATAAATAATGCACAAAACTTTCCAAGTTGCAAATAAAGTCATACTCTCTACCCTAGATTTTACTTCAGATATATCTCAACTCAATATTTTTATTACCTGACATTTTAATCAAAGATCAAAAACTTCACTAGCCAAAGTATTTCCAAAGCTCTGTGAACTAAATTAACTTTATGAAATGGAACCCAACTACATATTTTGTAATGAAATTTTATATTACATTTCAAGAAAGAATGCTATCCTTATAAAGATAGCCAATGTGGCTCAGACAATAATAATGGTAAAAATATTTAAAAGAAATGTGAGATGTAAGAAATATTTTAATAATCCAAAGCAATATTCAACTTTCACGAGTTTCTGTAAAACGCTTATCGACTCTCTCAGGGATTACCATGAGTCCAACCGGATTGTTCTGAGAAGGGTCCTAGTACTTCACATTGTTCTCACAGGGACTGGGCAAGGGAGAAGCACTCGAACACATTGTTTCAGGATGCTCCCCATGACTTATGAGAAGGCTACCTGCCTAACCACTATCATGGACTGCTTACAAGATCGTTTTAAATGCTTTTTGTAAAGGTATTTATTTTAAGTACATGAGTAATATGTGAATATATGCTTACTTTTCACATTAAAAATATACAGAAACTTGTAGAGTAAAAAATTGTTTATGACCGTCCTAAGATTTTTTCATGTCACTCTCCAGTTCAATACTATTTAATATGAGTTAAAAAATCACAGTCTTGTTTTCAAGCAACTCTAAAATCTGTTCTCTCCTTATCTTATAGGCACTTAACCTCTCATGACTTCCAATGTGAAGCTTTTTTCCTGCAAAATCAGCTTTCTCTGATTTTTCCAACCACAATGAACCAAGTTCATTCCAAACTCAATATTTTAAACATTATAACACCTGACTCTGCTTAAACTCGTACTACCATCCTCACCGTCCAGTTAAAACTCTAATGTTCTCATGTGACCTATCCTAACCATGCCAACCTAAGCCACGTCCTCTTATTTCACTATACTAGCATTGCTCATTTTGACACCACATACCACCTGAGAATCCTTATATAAGCAATAAACATTTCTGAATAACAATTAACATGTGGACCTGCTGTTATAGTATGAATTGCATTCGCCCACAAGTTAGTATATCGAAGCCCTAAGGACCTCAGAATGTAACTATTTTTAGAGATAGGGCCTTTAAAGAGGTAACTAAGTTAAAAGAATGCTGTTAGGGTGGTCTCTAATCCAATATGACTGCTGTTCTTACAAAAGATGTTAGCACACAGTCAGAGACAGACATCAAGGATGCACGCCCATGAAGGGATGACCATGTGAAGCAGAAGCACAAGGGTGGCCATTTGCAAGCCTGGGAAAGAGACCTCACATAAACCTCTCCCTGCCACACCTTGATCTTGGATTTTCAGCCTCCAAAGCTGTGAGAAAATCAATTTCTGTTTTTAACCCACCCAGTCTGTGTTATGTTGTTATGGCAGCCCTAGCAAACTAATATATCTTCCATACGCCCAGACATGGTGTAAAGTGTCTTCCTTATATTAATAATTTAATCATCAGCACAGCTTTATGTGGAAAGTGTGGTTATTATCTGACAAAACAGAAAGAAATGAAGTAATTTGCTCAAAGTCTCAAAGTAGACCCTAGCACAAACTTGAGCCTAGGCCTACTTTCCTCCAAGGCTCGTGATATTAAACACCATGTTTTACTGACCATGTGTGAATGATCCAAAGATAACATTCTTACTTCTAGTACTACTTTTTCTGTAGAACGCTGATGGATAATGAATTGGACTGTGAAGTCAAAAGCTTTTTTTCTTTTCTTTTTCTTTTTCTTTCATACATATCTTAAGAACACATGTTAATAGTTGAGTTCCATAATTAATAATGGCCTATTTAAAAGAGCTGTTTTCAGAAGTGCTCAAAGAATGGATTCTGGCACACAGATCTTAGCTCCGTCCATGATATACTTATTTCATATCAAATGTGAGTGATAACCCACAGTAGCCAGGATCCAATATTTAATGATGCAGAAACCAGCCTTTTTTTTCTTTGCATTTTAACATACTTGAAAAAAAGTCTTACAATAGTTAACATTTTACCATCACTATAGGTATGTTTTCACACCTATGCCTCTGAAATTAGAGTTGATTAATTCACTAATTGAAGTTATAGATCACCTCCTAGACTTGAGTAAAAAATGATCATAAGAGCTTCATGAATCATCTCTGCGATGAGCTAAAGAAATATAGGAAAGGTAGGCCAACCAAAGATATTTCTCATATAAAGTTTCAGTGCAAACAATGGGGGCAAGGGAGAACAAATGAAACAGGAAGCTTAAGCTTAGCAGGACAGTACTAGAGTTCATTTCAAACATCCTGTAGAAAAAAAAAGACAGATAGGAAGAGCCAAAAAGAATTCCTATATGGGTTTTCCCACACACACATTGCAAAAGGGGGAAAAAAAACCAACAGAGGCCGATTCCATGTGCACAGTGTGTCCATAAAGTGGAAACCAGTCTCACACTTTTTAATCACACCTCATATACCGCCATAGAAGGCAGGCCGCCTAGGTGAGGCATCAAGTTTCACAGCCATGCTCAAACACAAGATTGTTAACACTAATCCACAGCAAGATCTGTGAACGAGAAGAAAGAAGGATAGGTAAATATCCACATGAAATATGGCCCCAATTAGAGGACTCAACAACACTTGCCCTACTGATTATTTATCTATTAACTTGGCAAATGAATAAACCAATAGTAATCACTGAATGCTATGTGCATCAACACAGTAATCCACAATTTTAAAGACTTGACACAGTCAAGTCTGTTCATCTTTATCCACCTTTTAAATAATTTGTATTTATATTAGAAACCAAGTGATTTTCTTTGATGTCACAAGGAATACAGCCTACACTGTATTAGAAAAAGAGGTAGCTACAAACAAATCAAATTGAAAGAGAGTTTCTTTGATGAGTGAAAAAATTAATTTAAATATTTTTTCCTTTAAACAACAGAATAAAAATCGAAGTCTATTTCCCTCAAAGGGTTGCCAAAAAACTACTGATGAGATTTGCCAATGATCTACCATTTATGTTATAAAGTTTGACAAGAGCACAGTAAGTCTATCAAAGTTGCTAAGAAACAAATTCTAGTCTGTTACTGGCACCCAAGTAGCTAAAAATTAAATCCAGAACTCCACTACCATAAATATTTTGCAAAGTCAATACTCTGTTCTTTTTCTCACTGGAGATGATGATCTTTACCAGTTGTTTTTAATTAGACAAATAAGAAACTATTAAAATCTAATGTCCTGACCTAAATTATAGAAGTAGCTATAAAATTATAAAATAAGCTACCCCACATTCCAAAACATGAAAGCCTTTTATCTGTTTATGTTGTTGTTGATAATTTTGTCTTTATGAGGAGGGGACTATCGTAAAAGTAACTTTTATTTAAAAAGAAAGATTATAAGGCAGAATTAAAGAAAATATGATGGAATGTAATTGCAAAATATTGGATCTTGAGGAATTGTAAAGGCTTTCATTGACTGTGAAGTAAAGTAAAAAGTTGTAACCTTGATCACAATTAAATAAAATCTACTGGCAACATCAAATTCCTTATTTTTAACATGGGGATAAGAGTAGCTCCTGCCTTACAGACTGACTCTAAGAATTAAATGTGGTAACTAACACACGTAAAACACCTTGAAGAGCAATGCCCAGCATAGCGTGCTGTGTTAGTGGTTGCTCTTAGGATTAATATTAACTGAAGCTCTTTATATTACCATAAGCATTAATATTATCAGCATTGTCTGAGGGCCCAGTCCAGCTTTACAGACTCATGGACAACCCCAATGATGCTACACCCACGGAAAGCCTCTTCTCCCTAACCTAGCCCTTACCGACATGGCTCTCTTCTCCACTCCTGCTGCCTTCTGTTAGTCTGACCATACACCCTAAAATTTAATTACATTTTCCACTGTTCACTGTTGTGTATGTTCATCTGCTATAACAAAGAGGACATGATGAGTACACCAGTTCTTCTGTCTTTCTTCTCAAGCCACAAGCTCTGAGGAGAGCAACTCACTTCTGAGAAGAGGATGGACAACAGATGACCTTCAGCTGACACCAGTCACAGGCATGGCAGAAAAGCTGAAAACACCTTAAACACACAGGTCAGGGTCCTGGCCCTCAGGTATCTTCCACTTAGATTGGAAAGAAAAATATGCACACTATCAAGCAGCAAAAGTTCCAAGCTAAATCATACCTAATGTAATTTCTTCTGTATGAAATTCTAAGGAAGAATAAGGATAAAGGAAGTTAGGAAAGTCCTAATGGAAAAAGACCACAAGTGTGAAGAATAAGCCTTATATAATGATTAAAAACCACCAGAGTATCAACACCACAGTAAATAACTTTCATACAATAAGAAACATAGCTAACACAGATTGGGCGTTCAGCACATGCTGGGAACTATTCTAAGTGTCTTATAAATATTGACACGTTTGATTTTCAAATATCCCTATGAGGCCAACACTGTTATTTCTGTTTTAATGATAAGGAATGTAAGACTTGGTAAAATTTGAATGATTTGTGCAAGATCATATAGCTAAGAAGTGGAAGGGCTGAGTTACAATTCCAGGAACTTGGGCTGTCAAGTCCATACTCTTTATCATTATGTTAAACTACACTTTCTTAGGAGATCATGTAATTCTCATAATAATCCTGCAAAGGAAGACATACAATCTACATATTGTAACCATATGAACAGAGTACCTGGAGTTGTGCAGCAGACAGTCTGAGAAGCCATATGTGGCAGCCATGTGATCTGCACTGTATAGGTAGAAAGTTTAGTAACTGAGTCCAAACTGCACAGTCTGTACAGTCAAAATATGAGACATAGTCTCTTTTCACTTGGGCATGGAATCAGCAAAGTCAAGATACAGTAATAAACAAGATTTGTTCTGAGATGCAAGGAATAAAGCAGTTTGATTTGATATGAGAAAAAATAAAGAGAAAGGATGAAGGCATTTGGTTCATCTTACTTCATTTCCCAACTAATCTCCATGCTCTGGAAGGCAGAAAAAGCCACCGAATGTTACTGATAAGCAGAGCATATAGAACACTATTTCAAAGAGCTAAGCCTACCAATAGACTATTACAAGGATGTAATATCATATGTATTACGATACCGTAATGATAATTATGTGCCATTATATATTTGTCCCAAACCCATAGAATGTACAACACCAAGAATAAACTCTCATGTGAACTATGGACTTTGGCAATTACAATGTGTCAGTGTAGATTCATCAACTATAACAAACATACCACTCTGTTGGTGGTGCTGATAATGCAGGTGCTTGCTATACATGTGTGGGAGCAGGTGTACATAGGAAAACTCTGTATTTTTCCTTCAATTTCACTGTGAACCTAAAACTGCTCTTTAAAAATAGTCATAATAAACAAAACCTACAAGAACTTTTTGGCTTCATAATAAGCACATGTGACAGATACACTTGCTTATTCAAACGCTCCTCTATATAGGCTGGAAACTTTGAGGGGGAAAGTAACATTAAGACTCAGTATTAAATCTGATATTTATTTGTCAGAAGTCACTTTCTCCTCTGTAACTCCATCAGATAGGAATTAATACATCCATTTTGTAGATGAAAAAATTGAGTCTTGGTTAAGAATTTTACTTAAGGAAATTGTTAAGGGGAAGGTCTGGTAATGAATTAATTAACTAATTAATTTGTTTATTTATTTATGATAGTCACACACAGAGAGAGAGAGAGAGAGAGAGAGGCAGACACATAGGCAGAGGGAGAACCAGGCTCCATGCACCAGGAGCCCGACGTGGGATTCGATCCCGGGTCTCCAGGATCGCGCCCTGGGCCAAAGGCAGGCGCTAAACCACTGTGCCACCCAGGGATCCCAGGTCTGGCAATTTGTAAGGCTGGAGACATGATTACAAATCCAAAACAGTTTTTCTTTCCACTAAACCATCCTATCTCAAACATGTAAGTACCCATCAATTCAGTAAAAATGTCACAAATCTGAGTAGGTTTACCCCAGTGATCTCTGGTTCTTATAAAATGCAATTAACTGAAAGTCTACAGCAGGCACTCTTTTCTATCACCTGCTAGTAAAAGCTGAACTAGCTTCAGATGCCTCTACCTTACTGTAAAAATATGTTCCATAATGGGAATCCCAACTAATATTTTAGCAATGAGGAAAGGAATGTAATGGCAAACACTAAAACCACAGTCTAAATGAGACTTGTTTGTTCCCCATAATAAGATTTCTGGAAAAGAAATGCAACCTGTTCCAAATATTCACACACAGCAGGAACTGGGAGACTAGACCAAAAAACTGCAAAAGTGATATTAAGCAGTCTGTGGCACATTCTTCTGCACTTGATAATGAAACCAAATGTTTCTCTTTTAAAATGTTAGTATAATTTTGATTTTTAGAAGCATTACAGTTCTTTTTAAATGCCAATATATCAGGAATGTAAAAATGAGAGACAGATAATTAGTGCATACTTCTTTTCTGTCGATTAAAAGATCCTAAAGTAACTAGCCTTCTTTGCCTTATTCAAAATAACCTATTACAGTTATCCTACATAGAGGCAGCACCTCAGTAAAATTAAATTATTTTCTCTGAGGAAGTAGCATAATTTGTACCTGGCACACAATTCACATTCCTGAATGAATGAATTTTCATTTGCAGACAAATGAGAAATATAAATCCATCCTTGAAAAGAAAGGCTAGTCTCTTGTGGGACTTCAGCTTTCATTCTTTTCAGAATACAATTTATTTACAAGTACACTTAATCTTAAGAAAATAAAGACAGGTTTAATTACCTGTTTGATGGCATACCTTTTGCCTATGTTCGTTCACTGTTGTCAGAGAACACTAATAAACTGCTGGACAATTTTTACTGCATCCCTACTGGCTACAAAGCGATGCCTGCATCCTTAGCAAGGTGTACTGCATGACCTCCCCACTCATCTCATTCCCTATCTCTACACAAGCCTGGACAGGGGCTTGAGTTAGCAAAGCTGGGCTGAAAACCAGACATGTGCAGAAGGAAGAAAAGAAAGAAGGCGGGGGGGGGGGGGGGGAGACCCAGGAGATTCTGTTGTGCAGCCTGGATTCTGTAAATCTCCAATTTACAAATGATGTAATTTAAGCTCAGAAAGTTCTACAAGTTTCCCAATGCCACAGAGTTAGCTAAGAAAGAACTCGGGCTATACGGACCTTTGAACTCTTAAAATAAAGGATGGGAGCTTCTCAAGGAAAGGAACTACAGAGCCACATCTCTTCACGCTCCTCGTTCTTTTCCTTTTTGCTTTTACCTTCTAAGTGAGAAGGACTGAATACCTCAAAAGCCCTACTCCCTCTTTTAGTTTCAGGCAGAAAAACTGGTTTTGTGTGTAAATACAATACTTGACTTGGAAATCTGAGAACATTTGGTCAGAGACTGAGGGAATGGTGAATGTCCCCTTGCACTCTAGCATTGCTCTGGCCTCACTTCCACAATCCTCATTTCAGTCTCCTTCATGCTGTACAACATGCACGTTCTCAAGGACCTTTAAGAGTGATGCTGGTGCTGTTACTGTGGAAACTAGTTCTTTATGTGGACTGAGGCAGTATAGGAGGGTCTGAACTGAAGGTATAGAGCTACAGTGGAAGAAGTGCAAGTCCCTGATTTGGTGAGGGAAACAAGCCATGAGCAGCAAGAGGCTGGGAGCAGAAAGCCGTGGGTGAACATCCTGTCTCTACCCCATCTGGTGTGCGTCACTAGACTTGTTACTTGTTCCTACATGCAAAATGCCTATCTCATAGGACTGTGAGACTTAAAGAATCTGCACATGTGCAGGATTTAGTAATAAGTGCTAGCCGTAGTAATGAGTAGTAGTAATAGCTGCAGTAGTATAATCTGAATTTTAAGTATTAGAAGAATAAAGCAAAGCCTGTGAAGAGTATGTTTCAGGAAAAGGCCATGAATAGCCAGAGAGAAGCAGGTTGGAGGAGGCCTCTTTCTAGGAACAGAATGAAATTGCAAGGATTGGTGCTGGGGTGCCTGGGTAGCTCAATCAGTTGAGCAATCAACTCTTGATTTCAGCTCAGGTCGTGATCTCAGGGTTCTGGGATGATTGAGCCCCACAGCAGGCTCCACACTCAGCAGGGAGTCTGCTTGAGAATTCTCCTTCCTGCACCCCATCCCTTCCCTGCCCACACTCGCTCTCTTGCTGTCCCTCAAATAAATAAGTAGATCTTAAAAAAAAAAGAAAGAAAGAAGAAAGAAAGAAAGAAAGAAAGAAAGAAAGGAAGGAAAAAGAAAGAAAAGAAAAGAAAAGAAAGAAAGAAAAGAAAAGAAAAGAAAAGAAAAGAAAAGAAAAGAAAAGAAAAGAAGAGAAAGGAAAAGAAAAGAAAAAAGAGAGAGAGAGAGAGAGAGAGAGAGATGCCCGGGTGGCTCAGCGGTTGGGTGTCTGCCTTTGGCGCAAGGCATGATCTTGGAGTCCAGGGATCGAGTCCCACATCGGGCTCCCTGCATGGAGCCTGCTTCTCCCTCTGCCATGTCTCTGCCTCTCTTTGTGTGTGTCTCTCATGAACAAATAAATAAAATATTTCAGAAAAAAAGGGGGGGAGGAAGAAGGAAGGAAGGAGAAGGAAGAAGGAGGACTAGTGTTAAAAGAGCCAATACAGGCCAGAAAATTAAGTTTTACTATACCACCTTTGGCTACTTGTCCAGTTGGTCCTATCACACAAAGGTATGTAATCTGACTTCAAAACCTTGATTGTCTAGCAAGTGCATTCCTTCAGTTAACACTTTTATATTAAACACACCCACTCTGCTCCCAATCATAGAGAGCTACAAGTAAAGAAATGCTCTAGCCCTCAAGGACTTTACAATGTCAAAGGGAAAATACTAATACATGAAGGATAGTCCCTAATCAGCTCAAAGTAGCAGGCATCTGGGAAGAACCGTGACCGTTTTTTTTAAGATGGGCTTATTCTATATCAGTACTTCTAAGCAATCTTGCACTAGCAAATTGTTTTCTTGCCTAATTTGTTAAAGCTACCTTCACTACAAGATAAGTGTGTAAGCAGTGTTAAGCCAATCTATCAGTTATAGCTAAAATTTTTAACTGAAGTATATCACTTATTTAAGGAGTTCACAAAATGGCTGTGTTTGGAATTTCTTTCTGGACTTATTCAATATACATAGCATTAAATCACTCATCTCTGAGTGACAGTCCTCAATCTAAAGTTAATCATAAGAATTATGACCCCACTTCTTTTCTGTAATAACTCAGGTCTTTCCCCTAAATTTGTCCTTTTGAATATTGGGATATAAACTATGAGTTTCAATTTCAAAATTAGCGCTTGAAAGGGAAAAACCTATTTATTTAATGTTGGCTTTTTTGCGTGGGCTAGATAAAGTAATTTAGTGAATGAAGCTAAACCTGTTAATTTATAAATCATCCATAATCCATAATTTTAGGCTATTCTTAATAATACATACCATAGGTTCAATTCTTGCCACTGAAAAATAAGTTACATGTAGCTTATTTCAAATTTGCTCCAGTACCTTCTGTAACAAACCATATTATAGGAGCTTTCCCCACAGCCATTTTTTTCACTATGTATGAGATGCCTCACCCATAAAAACCTTCACTTTAAACTAAGTGAGATACAAAAACAACGGCAAAACTGATAGAAGCTTAGAATTAAAATTTCCTGACAGATTCAAGATTTGATATTTTTAAAAGCCACAATATTCTTTTTTTTCACTAGGAATCTAAAAAAAAAGAAAAGGAAACATTTATATGTTCTTACATTGCTAGACAAGAAGCAACTAATCCTCACTCAAAAGAAAAAAAGTAGTGACAACAGCAACAATAAACGAACTTAAAGTTTGTTGCTCTAGTTTAAGCCAAAACTCAATAATATACTCACTAATATTCCATGGCAATACTATGTTCAGCAAGGATTGCATATGTATATTTGTGAGATACTGTTACTCTGAATCTAGATTTATAATTAAATAGAGAATTATAAAGTACATTCTCCTAAAAATGTTTCCATCTCAGGAATTTATATCTCTTTTACTAAAAATACTCTGTAGAATTTTCAATATCCCAGGAAAAGACATTATTTCAAAGCTGCTTTTTTTTTTTAACTACAGAAAACAGACACATGGAAGGCATGTACTTTGTCCCTACAAATCACAATAATAAATTATTACTAAAGAAAAAGTCTGACAAGGTATAGAATGTAAAAAATTTTTCAGGTAGGTTTTAAGTAAACTTCTCTGCTAAAATGATTTATTTTTGCTTTATTATTTTGCAGATTAGAAATAGATAGATCTATTTTCCTACACATAAAAAATCCACAGATGTTTAATCAGAGATATTTTCCCCATCATATTAACATTAGATTCTTACCATTAGATAAGAATAAGAATTTTTATTTTTGATCTTCAAGGACCAAGAATCCTTACTTTTCTATTTAAAGACTGGAAGATAGAATGCTTATGTGACAGAAAATCTGATAAAGTTTCAAAATAAATTGAACTGAAAATATGCTACATCTACTGACACAAGTTTCAATTCCGTACTGAGTCTGTGAAGTTATATTGAACAAGAAGTAAAGAAAAATATTTTAGCCAATGTGCTAAATGACAGTCACCTCAGTTTTCCCCTGTTGTGTTATGAAATGTTCCATACATGGGGCCCATGTCATTACTAGATCTGTTAACAGTTTCACAGCTCAGAGTTTGGCTTCATTTGTTAAGCATCGAGCTGCCCTATCACTTGTACAGAGCTGAAAAGGCTGTTATGGTTCATAATGTAAAACTCACAAAACTGCACAGCTGCTGTTCATATTCTCAAAGAAGCCTGTTATAATAATGATGTCACGGAAAAAGGCTGGAATCTATTACATGTCCAGACAGCCAAGCCATTCAATCTGTCCAGTCAATGCAGGTACACAGGTTGCACCATAAACATTATGGTAGTAGTACAATAAGGCAAAAAGTTCATTAAGACAAAATAATCACTGAGGGTAAGTAATTTACTTCTGCTTTCAGGAAATAGCACTTACCCCTGTGACTACCCAAAAAGTACAAACATCACCATCTCACTGTCCGATACTCCACTGTGAACCACAAGGCTTTGCAAAACTGGTGATATTAATCATAAGGCCCTTGAAGGAAACCATATGAGGTCATCTAAGCAAATTTCACAATTTCTCTTCAGTTATCATACACCCTGGCATAGAAAGCATGATGGATTGAATCCTGGTCTCCAGAAAAATGTAAAGCAATAATGCCTTACTAATTTTCAGAGCTTATTAAGAAATTGCTATCACTTGTTAGGGCACAGAACATTAGGGTGTTTCACATGTATGCAGATATGCAATAGGAGTCTGGTTTCCTTATTCTGGTGATCTTGTATAACAAAACATACAAACTATTTCCCAAGAATTTCCCAAAAAATTTTAAGGAGATTTTAGAAATGTAAGAATACTGGGGCACCTGGGTGGTTCAGTCGTTTAAGCATGTGACTCTTGTTTTCGGCTTAAGTCATGATCTCAAGGTCCTAGGATTAAGCCCCAGATCCAGCTTCCCGCTTAGTGTAGAGTCTGCTTGTCCTTCTCCGTCTGCTCACTCTCTCTCTCTCAATATTAAATGAATAAATAAAATCAGGGCAGCCCGGGTGGCTCAGCGGTTTAGCGCCTGCCTTCAGCCTCGGGTGTGATCCTGGAATCCCGGGATCGAGTCCCATATCGGACTTCCTGCGTGGAGGAGTCTGCTCCTCCCTCTGCCTGTGTCTCTGCCTCTCTCTCTCTGTCTCTCAAGAATAAAAATCTTTAAATAAATAAAAAAAAAATAAATAAATAAATAAAATCTTTAAGAAAAAAAAGAAATACATGATTATTAAAGTTTCTACTCCATACATTTGCAGGATTTTAACTATCTCAGTGAAATTCCAAATGAAAGAGAAATTCTGAACATCATATATGTAAATTGCAACTATTAAAATTATTTGGATACTCTTTTTTTTAAGAAAAGATTTATTTCTTTGAGAGGGAGGGGGAGAGTATGAGTGGGGGGAAGGGGAGAGGGAGAGAGAGACGCAGACTCTTCATTGAGCAGGGAGCCCAACACAGGGGCTTGATCCTAAGACCCTGAGATCACAACCTGAGCCAAAGGCAGACAAGTAACTGACTGAGCCACCCAGGTTCCCCATTTGAATACTCTTCAGAAGAAAGCAGAGCAGATGCAGGACCCTGAAAAAGACCTAAATTCTAGTCCCAAATCTGCCATTCAGCAGTTGTTTCATCTTGAACTGGTCATTTAATAGGACTCAGTTTCAGGTTCCTTCACTTTAAAATGAGAGCCCAGGGAAAATATGACAAAAGCTCGACTGTCCAGTAGCATCTCTCAACCTGCAGTCATCAGATACGGGAGAACCAAGGTCCAAGGATGACAGCTATGCCATCTTTGCTCAGTGCAGGGCCCTGTCCTAAGCGCCATCCACATATTAATTCATCTAACCTTTAAACAAACCTATGTACTCTAAGTACTCTTACTATCTTCACTTAGAGGTGAAGACATGGACAAACAACAGACAAGTAGTTCAGCCAATGTCACACAGGAAGTGTATGAAGAACAAGAATTCACATCCAGGCTGACTGGCTCCAGGATCAGCTTTTCTCACCACCATGCCGGGCTGCATCTACTGGGAAAACCTTTGGGATGTAGACATCTGGTTGTTTAAATTTTCTTATAGAAGGGAAAAGTCAGAATTTAGGAGTAGATGGTTTGATGACTGAGGACGCTGCAAGGCCTTCGATCATGGCAACTCTATCATACAGTACCATGTCAATGCAAACAAAAATATTTCTGTAGCTTGTGACCTGTCCTATCTTGCCCACAGAATGCAAATATGTTCTCAATATTATAAAGACGATGGTTCTATCTGCAAGGATATACTGTATCCTATGCCTGCAGCTTTAAGGCAACATTTCTTAATACCTGCCTATATTTAAAATTGTGCTCTGAAGCTAGAATTCAGTCCAATCATGGTACACCACAGAGTGACAGCAATAGTTAAATCTGATATCAGCTATACGATGACATTTAAACATAGTATCAGTTACATATAACCAGAGTTTGAAAATGAGATATTTCAACCAGAATTATTTATAGCTGAAGGCAAACCCTACTTATCAGTATGGGAAATGGCTCTGTTTAATTTGCTGCCTATTGAGATTTATTTATTTGGTAGATTGATAATAAGTAAACAAAAAATAGTTTAATCTCAGTAGCATGAGGCACATAAATATGCAGAAGTTCTAAGTTTGTTAATATCTTGGTACAAGTGTGGTATATTCATGAAATGTCCTACACATTCCCAATTAGTCATTTATGATCATTAGCCAGATAATTTTACAGCTAGGAAAGACCTTACATATTTTTTACTTCTTCAATGAACAGGCAAAGTCTAGAGATCTTTTCCTCCCTTGAATAAGACCACAAAGCTCTTAAATTTCTGAGAATTCAAGCTCTTTCACTGTATCTTCATACAGCTGTGAAAATAAAAAATATTCTGATGTCTTTTAAATTTTCTTGCCACAACGTAAATACACATGCCAAAATATACAAGACTGAAAGAAAAATCCATTTATCAGCATCAGTGCTACACACAAAACAATCCCAGTCCTCCCACTTCTTGCTTCTTCTGAAGCGATGACCACATGCAGATAGATATCTAATTAGACTCACCTTTCTGTCTTCTGGTCTTCTGCCTGTGCCTAGGACCTATGTAATCGGAGAACCCCTCTTACAGTAAATAGCCACAAAACGAGGTAAGGGTGGAAATAGATTCTAAATCTTTTGAAACGTTCTGGGCACAGCTGTTGAAAATGGATGAGTGATGTTTGAACACACAACAACAGAGGCAAGGGACTATTCATATAACTTTCACTGCAGACTTTTCCACATCAACTATTTTAAGTTTACTGATACACTTTAATGAAAAGGCAACAGACTAGAACTAGATTAGCTTTTTATTTTTCTTCTTGAAAATGCAGAGCAACCCACTGAATATGCCCTCAAAATGAATCATTATCAATTCAACAATCTCACAGATAATGTGAGAAGTCCTATGAAATGCTGCTCTTTTCTTTTTACGTTGCCCACACCACCTGCTAACTTTTACTATTTCATCTTTTTAAATGTCTAAATAGATTTTATATAATTAAAATTGGAAAATATCTACCAAAAAATAATAATTTTGGCTTCACTATTGTAAACTACCAAGTATTACTCAAAGTAAGTAACCAGCCCCCCCCCTTTTTTTTTTTTTTCTTTTATAACCTATAGGGAAACCACAGTGCAAGTTTTACAATTAAAATGTAGAAAGTGGGGCAGCCCAGTGGCTCAGCGGTTTAGCGTTGCCCTCAGCCCAGGGCATGATCCTGGAGACCTGGGATTGAGTCCCATGTCGGGCTCCCTGCATGGAGCCTGCTTCTCCCTCTGCCTGTGTCTCTGCCTCTCAATCTCTCTCTCTCTCTCTCTCTCTCTCTCTCATGAATAAATAAGATCTTTAAAAAAAAAAAAGTCTAAGAAGTTAAAGCACTAGCAACACTATAGCATTCTTTATCCTCAGGGACTAGGACAAGTTAAAAATCCCATAAGCAATATTGCAAAAGTCTGAACTTATAAAAAATCAGATTGGAAAAATTAACCAGACCCAGTGTCTTATTGTATCTCGAACAATTCTTGTCTTGTTATTTCATAAATGTTTGATTTTTACATCATCATCATAACACCCAAATGTATTAGTATTGTTGGCCTAGTTCCTAGACCAAAAAAAAAAAGGGAGGGTGGTTAGTATTAGATTAATTTGTAATAGTATCTGATTCAAAACAAATAATTCAAGTTAAAGCACTGACCCTACTGACTGACTCAAATACTGTTGAAATTCGCCAGGTACTTTCATGATTGTTGGCTTCCTTCAACTAAGGCAAAGATATCCTAAAATGGCTTTGGCTTTAAAATGTGTCAAACCAAAACAAGACATTTTGCTAGGTAATATTTGGAAAAAGTTACATCAAACTATGAAAATCAGAAAATATAATCACTAACCTAAAATCTCTAAAATAACAAATGATATTTTTTTCCTACATATTACCAAATTGTGTTAGTGATATGCCACTTCTACATAATTATTTCTATCAAGGAATTAAGAGAAAATAAGAAAACTACAACTACATATCAAATTTTAGTTGCTGGTTTGCTTTGGACCTGACTTTAAGTAACAAGGTTTATGAATTTTATAAACTTGACAAAATCAAACACAAACTCATACTGCATTTAGTCTAGGAAAATTTCCAAATATGCAAGTACAATGGGCACTGAAGCCCACTTTCAAATTGTAGTTTTTAAGTTTTCATGACAACCTAATAACATCACAGACCACCATAATGTCAAGAACTATTAGATTTAGAAGAGTTTAGTTATTACCCTGGTGTTGGGTTACTCTGTAATTACAGAAGCTGTAAAATTAATTCTAGAGTAAAAAACAAACAAACAAACAAAAAAACCAATGTGGGAAAAATTTAGATTTCTAGTTGTAGCTCTTTTTGGCTCACATACTGAATTCTCTTAAGGATCTATCACTTCAAACATTCAGATCCATTACCAATTTCCTTTCCTTGAAATGCTGAAAAGTTGCTGATTCCCAATGTGCAATGTCAAAGCCCTAAAAAACATTGTATTTGTCAAGTGGCAGAAGGGACACAGTGAGTGACTGAAGGTTCGGATTATAGAATCAGGTGTCTGGGGTCTTGGGCAAAGCTCACTAACCTTTCTTTGCACTGGTTTCTTTCTACAGAGGGTTGTCACAGAAACTGAGTACTGCTGAAATTATAACATCCTTTTAAAGAGGGTTTGGTACATGAAAAATGTAGTGACTATTACCATTATTTTCTTTGGTGTCTCAGAATCTACAGTATTTTGAAGCTATTATCTCCCTGAATTTGAAAAGCTATCAACTCCCCATGCTCCAAGCGTAAATTCTAAGGACCCGATAGGGACTTTTAAAAAGCTAAGTGATTTTGGACCAAGATGGAATATAAGTATTTCTTCCTATGTCTCCTGCTATTACAGCTAAAAACTCTGGACATCATCTGTAGAACACACATAAAATGACTATGGAAAGTTCAGAAAAGCTAACCAGCTCGGGATCTCAAGACCTGAGGGGACTGACATGACTATTAGTTCCCTACGTTCTCTTTCTGCCTCACCTATCCTAGAAGAGGTCAGAATTATCTTCAGTGAACGTAGGGAACTGATATGCAAGGGAGAAATATAGAGCTGCATATTTTAGCTATGGATCTCGGCCTCTGTCGACATACCAATTAAATGCTTCTGCACATTCCCACTGCTTTTTCTCTTCTATCAAATGGTACTGTCCAATTCAATTTAAATCTTTTCTTTTTTTTAAAAAAAGATTTTATTTATTTATTCGAGAGAGAGATTGAGAGAGAGAAAAGCAAAGGCAGAGGGAGAAGCAGGCTCCATACAGGGAGCCCGACGTGGGACTCGATCCCGGGACTCCAGGATCACACCCGGGGCCGAAGACAGGCACTAAATCACTGAAACACCCGGGGATCCCCTAAATCTTTTCTTATTGTTGATCTGAAAGCTAATGAATCTGGGTTTGTTTGGTTTTGTTTTTATTTCTGATTTTCTTTTCATTTCCCTCATGAGGGTGAATGGTATATTAGCCATGCTATCTTTGATCCCAATACATACTGTTTACAGCTACTGTTTCAAGGCCAAAGAGAGGTCTTCTCTTACTCTCATAGTAAGATTCTTCTAACCATCAATCATCTCACTTTATACAAGGGCATCTGTACTTAAGATTTAATTATTCAGTGTAGATGTCACTGTGTATGGATTTGTCTCTTTCTAACACATACCCAGTATCCATCTCAGCTTTCATTCCTTGTTCTCATTTCTATTGGATATTTGGCCCTTTATAAACAAAAATTATCATCTGCCTTTATACTAAACCTATATAAATTAAAGACTTCTTAAAAAAAAAAAAGGCAAAACATGGACAGGAGTAGGACTCACCAATCCAATAGCCACAACACTGCTCATGCCTCAGACCATGGTGTCATTTCAAGCCTTAGCTCACTCACTGCCCTGTGAAATTCATCTGGTTCACGAAGCCTACCTTGTAACTTAAACTCCATTTTGCCCTTTGCCCACCCATGATTTGTATGTGTGTATGTGTAAATGTAAATATGAAACTTTAAAAATGTAAGTAATTCATTTGTATACTATGCTTTATCTTGTGTTCCCTAATTCTTTAATGTATTTATTAAGTCTTTGTCCACCAAATAAAACTACAACCTGAGGACAGGAACTAAGCATATTTTTATAATTGTTTCCTACTATAAATAGCATAGTGCTAAAACACTGAACAGGTATCAACTTATTCATGACAATTTAATTTCTACCAGTTAATGTGCTGAGGGCTGGGGATAACAGGAAAACAGAAGACATTACCTGTGTATGATAGGTTTACAGAGCATTACAAGAGAGTCATAATAACATTTTAGGTGTAAACTGAGACTCAAACCAGAGATGCAGTCGAAGCATTATGGAAGAACAGAAAGGAAGTACCTAACTCTGCCAGGGAAAGTATCACAGAAAAAGAAATACTTCCTTTAAATAGAATCACAAAGATAGACACAAATTTGCCTATCAAACAAGAGAAGAAGTAGGAATGGCATTCACGAATGAGGGAATGGCAAGTACAAAGGAATGGATTCCTAAATGAATGAGCAAGTAGATGAACTGAGGAGCTATACAAAAGTCATAGGCCATAAGTGTGGGGGGAGAAAGGGTAGTGACTGGTGACAAATCTGGATGGCAGGCAAGAACTTGATGACGTCTGAAGGGCCCAATAAGCCACAGGACATAATCCTGGAGGTACTGGGGGATATTGAAGAGAGAATGGTAGGATCGGATATCCCTTCCACTAATGAAATGATAGCCTGGAAAGCAGAAAAAAAATGGACAGATGTTAGGAAGCTATTTTAGACTGTAACTGGGGAATGATGAGGATATGAGCTAAGGGATGTAGACAGTGGAATCATGACAATTGAAAGCATAGGTATAGATGAAAACAAACTGAATGAGAAGAGACAAAGACCAACAACAGGACTGAGTGACATCAACACTCACTTAATATGAATCTTTACTGAAAGTCAAATCCATTCTTAGTTCAGGAATAAATTAAATATTTCTTCTATCTTTAAAACTGCAGTTCTCAATGTATAAACAAGAAGAAACAGGTCATGATTAATATTTTAAAACCTAAACTGGAAACCATGTTTATCTACCTACTGATCTTGGAATGTCTTTCAAACACTATGTGTTCAGAGATAACAGAATTCCATCTCCCCTGCCCACCCCCAACCTGTCAAAGTGAAGGGGCTGTAAACATACCTGTTCATCGGGTTTTCTTTTGAAAATGGGTACAAATAAAATTCACTTGAAGGAATTAAATAAAGTCTGCATTCAGTTCTTTCTATTTGGCCTCTATGCCATTTGACTTCATGCCTTCACTAGCACTGCCCCCTCCACCCCCTCCAGGAATTCAAATTACTGCTTTAACACTTCAACTAACCTTTATGTGACCTGGTTAGACATATGGTGAATTGCCTCAATGTAACTTGACACACAAAATAATTTCATGGCTTTTTCCCTTAATATCAATGATTTAATTTCTATGAGGTATACTATTATGGCAAATCTGACTTGCTTTAGAATACCAATCAGATAAATATGCTGCTGATATTTGTAGCATACAATGCTTTTGATGATTTAGACAAGTGGATTTGATTTATCCACTTCAGATACATTCACTCACTTGACCACTTTGGTATTTGTAAAATAAAAGAATAAATATATACAAGAAAAAAAAATGCAACATGAGGCTCACATTACATTTTAACAACAGAAAAAAGCACATAAAACCTAAATCTTTCACTCCACTACTAGAAGCAACATAGCCTTAGAAGGGGAATGCATTTTCCTCTTAAATCATATGCCAATATCCATTTATTTTGTTCATCCTGGTAATATCCTCTGAGGATCTGCTGTGTCCACACATTATGCCTATACTGAGAAGAGTAAGAAATCTTGCATTCCCCTTCAGGGTAATGACTGCCAATAAGTGAATGAGAACAGCATCTACCCACAGGCTGCCATCTCACCATTTAGTGCTCAGCTGTTAAGACAGCCTCCCTGAAGGCCATTCTCTAAATACTCTGGCTAATATTGCATCTCACACGCATTCCACTGGTTCTCTATCCTCTCACCCTGTTCTACTGTGTGCATAACAAGGAGCCTTGTCTCCTTATTATCGTTTGTGTTTGCCTTGTGTATAACTTCTGCTACTGGACTAGAAGCCTCAGCAAAGCCAGAAGTCCTCAGTCTCATTCACCAATTCATCAGCAGTGCCCAGAAGACCGCCTGCCATGTGCTCAACTGACATTTGGTGGTCCGGTGAATGCTTTCAAAGCCACAAACTGCCAAAATATTAAAACTCTGTTCTAAATACAATCCTAACAGGAAACAGTTTATTTGGTACCTCTGTGAGCTCACAAGATCCAGAGAGATGCATAATCCATACCCTGACGAGCAAATATGAACCGACTCAATTCAGCTTCCATCCAGTGCCATGAATTCACTGATAGTCAAATGTTAACTGCTCTTGAAATATATTTAAATTGTCCTTAAAATGAAGGAGAAGCATGAAAAGAAATATAACAGGAAATAAAACTAATCTTCTTACTGAAAGGGGAATGACTACCATAGTCAGGAATTCATAATGCAAACACCCCTTAAAATGTCATTCAAGCTTCAAGTTCATATTTTCTTCTAAGAGTCACTGTGGTTGTTATGAGAACATACTACATTAGAATAGATGATACAGAAACTATGGTCTTCTATATATAATCGGGCTCCTCTGAAGGTCAGCAGCATATTTGGATCAAATAATTGTGAGGTTTTGTTTAGTACTACTATAAAATGTGAAAGAAAAAAACTGAACAAAAAGGTATGCAGAATCTTGCAATATCCTATTTGTAAAACATGCAATAAATAATGTTCCATTTTCAAAATGTATTTTCTAAAAGAACCCTGTACTAATTGCATGTTGACGTATAAAGCACACAAAACTTGCATTTTCTCTACTTTGGATCCAGACTCGTGATTCCATAAGTATAGCCCATTGTGCATAATTCCCAGGTCAGGGGTGCAGGAGACAAATTAATTAGTCTATTAAGTCTCCGTCGGATCCTGGCACTAATGTTTAGGTTAGCACCTTCACCAACAAGTTTCTAATGCCTAACTATGCGGCCATTTGTTCCTGAGAGAAATTAGGAATGAAAGGGAAAAAGAAAACACGCTGGGAAAAGTTCCCACTGACCTAAAGGCAGAAACATGCACGTGAGTCAGGAGTAGATTGGTGTATTCATAAAAAGGAGAAAAACTCTAGTTGATTAGTTCTTGCTATTTTAAGTGATTAGGAGAAAAATAAATGGCTTCATATCTAGGGAAACTTAAATAGCATTTAACACTCTACAAAATCAACCTACAAAGATGATAATTTGCTATGACTTAGCACTAAAGAGAAACCAATGATTTCATATGACGAATCTCCAGAGCATTTCACGGGAAGATTAAACACGAATAAATATGTGTGGATGCTACAAATGATTTAAATGAGCCAAATCCCATATTTGAAAACACACAGAACCACGCGTGTGCATGGGCACACATATGGAAAAGGAGGGGGTGAGAAAAGAAGGAAAACTACGGTTTTCTTTACCTCATAACCATTAGCTACTGCAAGGTGCATTTAAAAGGGTCACATATCATATGGAGTTTTAAATTCGGTAAAAGCAAAATCCATTCATCATGGATTTTGAACAGACCAACAGAATCCCTATGTACTGTGTAGGAATTTCCTTTTCTCTGAAATTTTTCTTTTTCTTTTGTTCAGTAGGGTCATGGCACAGTGGAATGTTTTTATAGCATCAATGACCCAGAAATGTGTAAGATCTGAGGCTCTGAAAGCTGTTTTAGGCATATGTATCAGGTGTTGAGCTTGTCTCAGATATCTCTAAGAACAGTAATGAGAAATGAATAACTTAGTTTACAACGATATTATCTGTCATAACAATGTGTCCTACACATTGGCAACTGCACGAGGTTAGAACCTTGATATACCTACACTGAAGTGACATCAAAGTCTAGGCCATTTAAAATTCACCCAGAATGCCAGATTCATGAAAAGGCAATCACAGTGACTATGTCTTACGGGTTCTCCTGAATATCCTATTGTTTGGGCTCTATACAAACTTAAGTTCATCACTATTTTCCCCCAAACACAGTGCCACTGAATTGAGGAATTTTTTAAAAAGATTTTATTTATTTATTTGAGATAGAAGAGAATATGAGCAAGGGGAAGGGCAGAGGCAGAGAGGGAGGGATAAGTGGGACTCGATCCCATGACCTAACCAACTAAGCCACCTATGCACCCCTAAATTGAGGAATATTAAAATACAATTATGTTTCTTGGACTTTTTCTTCAGTAAATAATCAGATACACCAAAACAGAAAATAAATAGAGAGGTAGGGATGCCTAGGTGGCTCAGTAGTTGAACATCTGCCTTCGGCTCAGGATTTGATTCTGAAATCCTGGGATCCAAGTCCCACATCGGGCTTCCTGCACAGAACCTGCTTCTCTCTCTGCCTATGTCTCTGCCTCTCTATGTCTCTCATAAAGAAATAAAATCTTTAAAAAAAGGAGAAAGAAACAGAGGTAAAAAGCTAACGATTTAATATTAATTATAATAGCAAAAAATGGCAACAACATAAACGTCCAATAAGGAGATAGTTAAATAAGTTATGATGTAATGGAATATTACGTCATTAAATGTCACGCTTTCAAGGCATATATAACAGGATAGAAAATTCCTAGATTTTGTCAGGCACACAATGAAGAATTGTTAAATGGATGAAATAAAAATGCAGTTATAAAACTATTGAATAGTTTGATTACAATTTATATGTGTGTATGCATTATATAAAAATATATCATAAACACATTTTTTATATAAATTTGTCTATCATACAAAAAAAAGAAAAGATATACACCAAAGTGTCCACAGAGGTTATTTTTGGATTAAAGAACTAAACACCATTATGGGATGCCTGGGTGGCTCAGTGGTTGAGCATCTGTCTTCAGCTCAGGTCATGATCCCCAGGTCCTGGGATCAAGTCTCGCGTCAGGCTCCCCATGGAGAGCCTACTTCTTCCTCTGCCTATGTCTCTGATTTGCTCTGTGTGTCTCATGAATAAATAAACAAAATCTTTAAAAAAATAATTGTGAACACATACTGCTTTTCCAACTAGAAATTAAGCTTTTGTAGCTAGAAATTAAGCTTTTTGTAGCTACTATAATAGTTTGAGCCAAATGAGGTTTTCACTATTGGAGGTAATGCTCCTTGTATAATGACCAGCAGAAGAAAGGATGAGTCAGACCCTTGTGAGTGATGCTCCCATCAGCCAGTTGCTAAGACCCCCCCCAACCCTAACCAACTCCAGCAAATCATGATAACCTCCAAAACTCTTTTTGCCCTAGATCTATTTAATCTGTTTTTAAACTGTTTTCTTCTAATATGAGTATTAATAAAATGTCTACTAATCTACAGAATGTGTTGTGAAAATACACCATATTTCTTTATTGATGGCCCTGGAATTTCTCCTCTGAGGCCAAAAACAGGGTGTGTATGTATGCATTTGACAAACTCATCTATTTATGATAAACTGCCCTAACCTGCTTCACATATGGCAATGGATATTTTTATAAGCTCTGCTGAAAAGAATCCCATCCTTCAAATTGACAGTTACAGTTTCCCCCAAAAATGTCATTTTGAAAGTTTTTAAAACAGCATTTTGAATCAACACTGCCAACTTTTTAAAGCGTTTAAAAAGATGCAGTTACTCCCTAGGTTCTGCTTCTTTATGACACACATTGTTTTATGGGCAAAGTCCATTCCAACCCATCTCTTACAGACATGTTTTTGTACCATTGTCTATGCCACCTATAAGTATCTTCATGGGCAGTTTTCTTTCCACTACCACAAAATCAAGCAAATAGCACTCCTTTGTACTCTGTTTGTGTGGTTACTATGGTAGTGACCTGGATTTCGCACCTAGGATAACCCTATTTGGGGCAGGGGAGAGAAATAGGGACCAAAAGAATGAAAGAGTAAGTTAGGTCAACGGTCAACACCTTTAAACATTTACTTTTCCCTTGGAACAGACTTTGGCCAAAATCTATAAAACTCTGACCTGATCCTTCAGTTTCCTGGCATGAAAGTACTTAGCATTATGATGCGAACACCATGACACTGGCAAGATCAGCAACCTTTTCCCTGCTCTTAAGAAGCATTACAATTCTGTTTCCCACCATCCCCCAAATTTCCACCTCACCCTCCCCCCAGCCCAAGTCAGGCCCCAATTCACAGGTTCTAATGACCACACAATGGAAATACCATGTGGTAACTGGAAGTCTTTGATGGAAAACAGATGAGAGAGAACACTCTGCTTGTCCAGCACTTTTATATGTACAGCCCTCCCCCAATGCCTTTGAGGATGTCACCGTAAGTAACCCATGGAAAGAGCAGTTATTGAAAGAAATGTCATACATTTTCTATTTTCGTGGGTTTTCTCAATTGTCAACAAGATGACTTCCTTGAATATCTGCTTCAAATGAACCAATGGTTTTCAAGGTAGTTTAGAAAGATCTTCCCCCTTGGGATGCCTGGGTGGTTCAGTGGTTGAGTATCTGCCTTTGGCTCAGGACATGATCCTGGAGTCCCGGGATCAAGTCCTGCATCAGGCTCCCTGCATGGAGCCTGCTTTTCCCTCTCCCTGTGTCTCTGCCTCTCTCTCTCTCTCTCTGTGTCTCTCATGAATAAATAAATAAAATCTTAAAAAAAAAAGAAATACCTTCCCCCTTAAATAATATCCTTTCAAAAATACTCCAACAGTTAACAGATGAAAGCAGCTGATGTGAGAGAAGTGTGGAAGATGCAAGAAAGGGCTGCAGAGCTTCCCCAACAGCCTATCCAGCTACTCCTCAGCTTCCCCATAGAGCTCTTTAGACAACCTTCAGTATCCTAGAACCCCAAGAAACATGATTCGAACACAAATTAAATAGAACCTGCCCTTGTAATCACAGAGTTAATATTCATAGTGTTGACTCTTCCAAGCAATATAAAAGTCTCTGATATGCAGTCATTTTTAACATTCAAAGTCAGAAGCATCACTAATTTTTTTCAACAATATTTTGCTCCATTATTATAAGGAAAATTATGTCACAATGGCTTTTAAAATCTGAGTGTTCATAAAAGTAATAGGCCCGAGTTATTAAAAAACATATTAAATCCTCTTAAATTGTTTTAGAGAAAAAATCATTATATTTCTGGTAATTAGTGAATTAATTATGAAGCATAAAGCAGGGGCCAGAATTCATGTGAAATCCTATTAGATAATAGAAACTGCAGTACTTTCGGAAGGGAAAGAAAAATATATGCAATGATCCTTATGCCTCCTTGCTAGCCAAATAGATGTCCAGAAATTTAATACATCCTGCCTCACTTTTGTTGAGTCCTCATAAAACTGACAAAACAAAAGACAGGGTAAAGTTTTAAAGAGTCAATAAAAATGTTTTTTAAAGTACTCTGAGTGCCTTAAGTGTTACAGTAAGACTTCATTTCAAAGAAACACAATTAAATGCCATGAAAACTTCTCTGTAATTCTATTATATATCCTCAAGAGACAGTCCCTTGAGATACTACCATTTAATCACTTCCTACTTGAAAACATGAATTTTAATAGCTCATACTATACCATATTGTTATTGTTTGTTGATGGCTTTTTAAAATTATTGGTACTTGTAAATCTTCTCACCAAACAGTGACCCACTTGAGAGTAGAATGTAGGTTTTATTGATCTTGGTTTGGTTACTCATTAATTACTTCAGCATTCCCACTGTATGCTAGCTAGATGCTAAATACTTAGGAGTAACCTTAAAAGTATATATGGAAAAATATCACAGCTCCTTATCCATAAATATTTAAAGTAAAATAACAAAGAATGAGAAAACAAATTATTGCAATGCATTGCCTTGGAGTTCAATGCAGTGGGCCAAGGAACACAAAGAAGTAACAGGGCTCACCTAGAAGAACAGAGCAAAGGGCAGAGCTGCATTCTATGGAAGCTTCAGCTAGGTTTTAAAGACCATTGGGAATTCATCACAAAACATGTGATGAAATATAAGATCTGAGGATTTAAGCAGTACCATATATTCAAGAGTCTCATATACCATACTAAGGATTTTGTACTTTATTCTGAGGAACCATTTAAAAAATGAATTTTGAAAAAGTCACTTTGACTATAAACAGAGCCTGGAATAGAAGGAGCAAAACCAGTTGCAGAGAGACCAGTTAAGAGATCTTACAGTGATTCAGGTCCTAAACTAAGGCTGTAGTAATCAAAATAAAGAACGGTGAACATACTTGGAGCGCCTGGGAAGCTCAGTTGGTCAAGCTCCCGACTCCTGATTTTGGCTCAGATTATGATTTCAGGGTCCTGGGATGGACCTGTACTCAGCGCAGAATCTGCTTGCGATTCTCTGCCTCTCCCTCTACTCCTCCCCGCTCCCTCTCTCTCTCTCAAGTAAATAAATAAAATCTTTAAAGAAAAAAAGAATGGTGAACATGCTGGAGAAGTATTAAGGAGAAAGCACTGGCAGGATTTAAAAACTGAGTTGAGAAAACAGATAGCAGTCAAGATAAATCATGGACAATTCCTCAGTTTCTAGTTCTGGCAATGGAGAATAATTGTGAAGTTTACTAATATAGAGAACACAGAAAGAGATGCAAATCTGGTAGGGAAGGAAAGATGTGTTTTGTTTAGGATCTGGGGCATGTCAAACTTAGAGCTTCTGTTTACATTCCAAGTGGAAATGTGCAGAAATCACACAAGAGGGTCCGGTACGGTGAAGAGAGACCTGGAACCTGTGAGGAGTATCCCCTGTTGGGGGGATACTAGCTATGACAACCATCAGTATTTCAGTACTTGTCAATGAAGTCATGAACTGGATACAATGATCCAGGAGACAGCCAGAGAAGGATGCCTCAGACTCAACTCCTCAGAGCATCCACAGGGGAGACAGAGAAAGTAGAGAAACCTGCAGAAGAAACTGCAAAGCAGCAGCACAGGAGGAAAGAAGTTGGTTGGGAGAGTGAAAAGAACAGTTCTGAGAAGGGAACACCCACCTGTCAAATGATCCTGAGAGACAGCAAAAGTACTAAAAAGAGGCAAGTAGATTTTGTGCAAACGAGCTAATTCATGACCTCTGCAAGACCAGTTTCAGTAGTGAGATGATAACAAAGTGATACAGAAGTTATTGAGGAGCAAACATGATGTGATACTGAGAAAATAGTTCTAACAGAGCTCCCAGCACATATTAAACATTCCAACTGTTCCTAATTTACTTTTGTCTACTGCATGTCATCCTGTCCAAGTTTTTAAATATGCCACAGTACTAAATATGCCAAAGAAATACTAAATAAATGTTTAATGATGGCTTTGACTACAACTGAAACCTCCATGAGAAGTAAGGTAAGTACTCTGGGACACTCACTGTAGTAAAGCATTTAGGAATCTGTTAAACCATTATGTTAGCCGAGTTTCATGGTCCTCAGTCGAAGGAAGCTGAAATTATTAGGCAGAACTGGCTTTGGTTGGTTTTAAGTGTGTATGTTATAAAAATCATTCATTGAGTTGTGTCACAAATCATTTTGTTTTTTTAATGAATCTAAAGGGAATAAATAAAATCTTTATACCTATCTAAAATATTTAGAAAATACATCAAATATAAACCTTATAAAATACAAATACAATATCAGACTAGATCATGCCACAGATTTTGTGTGACTTATTGTTCAATAATTGATTATTATTAAATAATTATTAATATTATTAATTGTGGCACAGGAAAAACTTATGAGTTCTGTCTTTGTATCACCCATTAAATATTAATATTTTTAAATATTAAAATATTAAATATTAAAATATTAAATATTTTCACTAATTCTAGCGGCTTATAAAAATTACAGAATTGCATATTATCATTTGAAAAGAACACTGGTACATAAATATGTTTAAAAAGACATAAGCGGGTAAAATATCTGGTATGAACCAAAGAACAAAAAGCAAAAGTGAAGAGCTATTTTTATACATCTTCCTAAACATGTTTTAACATCTAAGGCAAAAAAGGTAGGCAGTTGTTTATTTACACAGCATCTAGCCGGACAATATTTTCCTCTGTCCTTGTGGGGAGAGGAGGGAAACTTCTGGAAAACAGTTCAGGCCTTTCACTCCATTTGCATGACAACACAAGAGGTAGAACCACCCACTATTGTCTCAGAAGAATCAATCAGAAATTACATTGTGATCTCAACTCTTTGAACTGTTTTTAGTTTACCAAGATTAAAATGTAATTGGTCTCCCATCTTGCATAATACAGGTTTTTGCATATTGACTCTAAATCTAAGAAACTCAGTAAAGAACTTCACATACCAATTATAATGAATGACTTGCAAATACATCTACACATATACCACGTTTAATCATCAGATGAGACATTTTCCTCCTCAGGCCATGGAAACAATGTACACCTGAAGCCCCTCTCATCCAATTCCTGTATTTTCTCTCCACAAATAGCTCCCTCTTCTGACTTCTCAATTTCTGTTAATAAAATAATCAATATTCCAGAGACACACAGCCTCAAGACTTTGGAGTCATCCTTAATGCCAGTCTCCCTCATCCTGGTTATATAAATGGTTGCCAAATACAATGGATTCCACGTAGTCAGGGTGCCAGCAACTTGTGTCTTTCTTTCCATTACTTCTGGCACAATGTAGCTCGGTCCTTTACTATATGCACAACACCCAGATGCATTCCACTTCTTTCTAAGTAGAATTCTAACCACTGGCATTTAGGACCCATTAAAGGGCAGTTTTCTTCACACGCAACCTGTTTAAGGCTTACTATTCTGAAACTTCGCTTCTCCATTTCCTATCATCTTACCTCCCTGTCTTTACTCATGCCATTTCTGCCAACTCAATAATGCACCCATCTCCTCGCACCAAAAAGGCTGCCTGTTGCTTCAAAAATAATCTCAAACATCAAATCCTTTATAATTATTTTATTTTTTCCCATCCACCTCTGACCCAGCCATTCCACCAGCCCTCACTGAAAGCCTGTATCTTGCACAGTTTATAAATACATCTTGAATATTATTTATTTTTGTTTCTGTGTTACATCATTAGTAAACCACTGGTGCCCTGAGAAACAAGAAATGTTCCACAACTTTTTCTCAGTTAGAGGCACCTAATGATCTACCATAATAACATTGATAGTATTTGCTGAATTTAATCATGAATATTAATGCATTAATGAAGATCTGAAGACAAATTAATTCATTAGTGACCCACAAGAAATGAATAAATCAGTCTGTCCACTGGAGCTCTTACTGTCCTTTTTCTATGTATGAAGCCTGTGACTCGGGTTGATTGGGTGCTGATCATCCAAGTTTACCAGTTACTGTCAGTGAAACTTAAGAACTTTAAGTGAATGGATTACATGCAAATAACTTTCAAGCAAAGAAAGTAAATATTAGACCAACTTTGAGACAGGAAATTTCTTTTTAAAAATAACTCCTATTATTCTACCACAGGGAAAATTACCCTTTTAAGTTTGAAAATAAAATGAAATGCTTTAAATTAAACATTTTTTCAAAGCCAACACATAAGTTAATTTGAGGTCATCTGTTTTCTGAATTTTATCTACTAGATTTTCACCTTATGAACACCACTGAAAGGTACTATTTTAAACTATTCTTTAACTGCAAAAAGCAAATGTAGCCACAACACACACACATACACACACAAACTATAAATCAATATAACACTATAAGATTCAATGAAAATAGTGACTGCTTTAAAAAAAAATGCAACCCAAGGTATAGCCAAATAACTCATGAAACTCAGCATGCACTGCTGACTTTGGACATGATCACCAAATTTAACAAGGTGTTCTTGAGAGAAACAAAATAAGACAGGTCCCCAGAGCATCCATTCAAAATGGCAGATGCATCTGAACTCCAGGGCAAACTCCTCTAGGCTAATATTATGGTTGGCCTTAAATAAAAATTATAAAATTTAAATATCTTGTATTTAATACTTCAGAATGCAGAAAAGCTTATTGCTAAAGTCTCACTAGCATGCATAACAGAAAAATTAGAGCAATATAGTAAGACCTAAATGTAATCATGTAATTTTTCTTTACAGAGAAGACCAAGAAGAGTTTGACAGAAAAATTTGCAAAATCTGTAAAACATCTGTTCAGGGAAAGAAAAAAAAAAAAAAAAGCATTAAATGTCCTGCAATGCAATCTGGGGGAGCACACTTATTTTTTTATAAATAGTATTTCACAAAGTCATTCATCATTGAGTCACACATATCAAAGCTGTTGTAAAAAAAAGAAAAAGAAGAAAAGAAGAAAAGAAAAGAAAAGAAAAGAAAAGAAAGAAAGAAAGAAAGAAAGAAAGAAGAAAAGAAAAGAAAAGAAAAGAAAAGAAAAGAAAAGAAAAGAAAGAAAAGAAAAGAAAAGAAAAGAAAAGAGAGAAATTTGTGCTTTGCAGGTAATCTTTGCTACATGAAATTGGATTGCTGCAAATTACCATTCACTGAATTCTTATAAAGCCCTGACTGCTGCCTGTCACTGTTTGGCGCAATCCAGTAAAAGTTATTTCTCACCACCACCATACCTATAACCACCTACCATCAGCACCCATTCAGCTTGCAAAATCTACTTGGTTCTTTAGCTTATTTTCTTGAATAGATGGTTAAAGACCTTATGAACATCCAAACTCCCATTAAAATCTTCCCAGTACCAAGTCCATGTTTTAAAGCACTTCTGTGTTTGTCCTTACATGTGAATTTGATATGGACATAGCATATCTTTAAGGCATCTGCTCGAAGTTGTTTTTCTGACACTAAGTCAAAGATTTGAACTGACCTGTGAAACTGTTCTCAAATAATTATTTTAACTACTGACAGTCGATAGCTGGCTAAGGTTAAGAAGCCAATATGTTATTTTAAAAACAACAAAATTAACTGGTTTATATTGTGACAGACTACTTATCTTTGGCATCATCAATATATTAGCTTCCCTGTACTCATGTGTTATTTCTTATAGGTTTTAATGGGAAAATTGGTAAGAAAATAATCAGTCTTCATCAGTCTTATTCCATCTCTCTCCCAAAACCTACCATCTGTAAAAAAAAAAAAAAAAAAAAAAAAAAAAAAAAAAAAAAAATTGTTTCTGCGGTGAAAAAGGAAAGAGGTTATCCAACTATGAAACTGACTAAATATATGCCATTTATGCTGTTCTATGTATAGTATTAGAAGATCCACATTCCTAAAGTCTGGATGGTAGCAGGATAAATCTTGCTAAGTAGGAAGAAGGGGGTCAACAAATTTCTGATATAAGACATGAGTTACATTCCTGGAAGCAGAAAAAGTTATCCAACAGATACTCTATCATCTGATGTAACTCTTCATTTTATAGGTTAGGAAACTAAGGTGTAAGCAGGCAGGAGATTTTAGTTCTAGGAAAGTAAACTAAATTAGGAAGGTCCAAGTAAAAGTACCAAAGGTTTTGACCAGGCAAAACTCATTCACTGGCAATGGCTTATTCAAACTAACTTACACAGGAAGGAGACCTGCTCCCATAACTGAAAAGTTAAGAAGTAGTAAAATCTTCAAGTCAGGCTTGATCCAGTGGTTCAATAAAATAACCAAAGACCCATTTCTCCATGCCACCATTTTAACTCATTATTCCAAAACAAGGGGCACAATTATTGAGGCTAAATATTCCCCTTGCTCAAGATCACCAAGAAAGAAAGCACAGTTGTTCAAAACTGCTCGCCCACAGCTCTGTGATTCACTTCGATTAAATTGGCTTAGGTCACATGCTCAACCGGTACATAGCACTACAGCCAGAAGGATGAAATACACTGTTTGTCTTGATTGGAGCTACATACAGGAAGTGGAGTTAGCTTCCCTGGAAATTCACAGATACTCAGAAGGAAACCACCAGCTGTCAGAAGTGGCAAATGAAGCCAAATACTCCACCCCACCAACCAAGTCTGAGACACATTCTGATTCTGTATCTCAGACTTTTGCCTCTGCCCTGTTTTATAGTCCCTGTTCCGAGAAATCATGGTGTGCAAAACAAAAATATATTTACCATAAAAAGAAGCAAAATGCCACAAAGTGCCCCTATTCCAAATAAAGGTGGTAGAGGCACAGATCCCCCAATAGGCTCTTAGACTTCCCCCGCCTCATCCAAATTTCATCATGTTGAGAAGCAAAATGTAAAACAAAGAAATTATTACTTTTCTCCAATTTATGAGTACAGGAATTTTTGCCTAGAATTACAAGAACAAGAAGTCATTATACATTATTAATTGATATAGTTCAGATGATAGGGTGATTTCTGGAATTTTATAATCCAACTTTCCTTGCTTATCCCAGAAGTAACAATTAACTACCTACCATTCCAAATAGGAGTAATGCAGATATGTCAAGTGTTCTAAAAGCCTAAGTGCAGAGTAGAAAAGGAAAATCATTTTCAGAAGGAAGAGAAATTTCTTCCAAAAATGAGAGTCCCCCAAATGATATATGCTAGTGAAGAAGTAATATCCTTAAAGTGGATCCTACATTATATGGAAACAACTGAGTGTTAATGGCAGCACCCTTGTGAGTAGTTTATTCCTCATGTTTTTTAGCTCCATACTATTTTCTCAAGACCCAAAGTGTAAACCAGACCTTTTAGAAGATCATGGTCAAGGAGATTTAGAGCCCAAGGATGGCTCAAGTCAGTTAAGCATCTAACTTCCACTCATATCATGATCTTGGGGTCCTGGAATCCAGCCCCCTGCAGTGGCATTGGGCTTTCTGCTCAGTGGGGGGGGGGGTCTGTTTGTCCCTCTCCCTTTGCCCCTCCCCCACTGCCAATCCTGTGCACGTGTGCTTGTGCACCTGCTTGTGCTCTCTCATAAATAAATAAAATCATTTAAAAAGAAATTCAGAACCCAAATTATCTTTGAGTTGAAAGATCATCTAGTCTAGTGCATTTCAAACTGCCCAGGGCAGGCACAAATAGAGCAAAGGGAGTTTTTGTGTTTTTTTTTAACGCAGGCTCCAAACTCCAGTGTGGAGCCCAATGCAGGGCTTGAACTCACGACCCTGAGATCAAGATCTGACCTGAGATCAAGAGTCTGGGGGCTCAACCAACCAAGACCCCAGGTGCCTCATGAGCCAAGGAAGTTTTATAGCCACCCTCTTCCCATGTTACATCTCTAAGAAGAACATGTCTGATTTTATCTAATCTATAAAAATAGCTTCTGGAAAAAGACTTCATTTGAACAAACAACTCTGGATCTGAAACAATAGTCAACCTAAATGTGTTACACTCTTGTTCATATTTTTTTTTAAGATTTTATTTACTTTTCATGAGAGACACAGAGAGAGAGGCAGAGATATAGGCAAAGGGAGAAGCAGTCTCCCTGCAGGGAGCCTAATGAAGGACTTGACCCCAGGACTCCAGAATCAGGACCTGAGCCAAAGGCAGACATTCAACCACTGAGCCACCCAGGTGCCCTCTCTTTTTCTTTTTAAATGCAGGTTATTGTGGTAAAAACAGTTAACGTAAGACCTACCCTCTTAAATTTTAAGTATACACTACCGTATTGCTGCCTACAGGCACAATGTTGTACAGCAGATCTCTATGGCTTATTCACCTTGTTTAACTGAAACTTTATGCCTGATGATTGGTAACTCCCCACTGCCCTTTACTCAAGCCCTGGAAGCCACCATTCCATTCTTTCATTCTATGAATTTGGCTATTTCAGATATCCCATGTAAGTGGAATCATGCAGTATTCAACTTTTTGTGAGTGGCTTATTTCACTTAGTATAATGTCCTCAGGGTTCATCTATGGTGTCACATGCTGCAGAACTGCCTTGCTTTTTAGGGCTGAATAGTATTCCATTGTATGTATAAGCCACATTTTCTTTATCTTTTCACCTATTGATAGATATTTGGGTTGTTCCCACATCTTGGTAATTACAAGTACTGCTGCAATGAACATGAGAGTGCTAATTATCTCTTTGAGATCCTCGCTTCAATTCAGAGGTCAGATGCTGGATCATGTGGTAGTTCTATTTTTAATTTTTGAGAAGATTCCATATGGTTTTCCATAGCAGCTGCAGGGTTTTGCATTCCCACCAACAGTATGCAAAGCTTCCAATTTTTCCACATCTTTGCCAACACTGTCGTCATCATCATTGTCTTTATATTATATATAATATATATTATATATTATATATTATATATAATATTCATCCTGACAGGTTTAAAATGACAACTCACTGTGGCTTCGATTTGCATTTCCCTGATGACTAATAACATTGAGCATTTTTTCATATACCTGTTGGGCCATCTGTATGTCTTCTTTAGAGAAATGTCAATTCAAGTCCTTAGTTCGTTTTTTTTTTTAAGATTTTATTTATTTACTCATGAGAGACACAGAGAGAGAGAGAGAGAGAGAGAGAGAGGCAGAGACACAGGCAGAGGGAGAAGCAGGCTCCATGCAGGGAGCCCAATGTGGGACTTGATCCCAGGACTCCAGGACTCCAGGACCATGCCCTGGGCGGAAGGCAGGCGCTAAACTGCTGAGCCACCCAGTGATCCTCCTTAACTCATTTTTTTATTGGGTTACTAGGCTTTTTAATATTGAGCTGCAGACATTTTTATACACTGGAGATTAACTCTTACCAGATATATAGCTTACACATATTTTTTCCCATCCTATAAATTACCTTTTACCTCTGCTGTTTCCCTGGCTGGGCAGAAAGCTTTCAGTTTGATGTAGACTCACTTATTTATTTTTGTTTTTTGGCTGCCTATGCATTTGGTATCACATCCATGAAATCACTGTCAAGATTAATCCTATGAAGCTTTTCCTCTATGTTTTCTTCTAGGAGTTTCAAAGTTTCAGGGTTTTAAGTCTTTAATCCATCTTGAATTGGTTTTTGAGTATGGTGTAAGATAAGGATCCAATTTCATTCTTCCACATATAGACATCCAGTTTTTCCAACACCTAAATTGATTCTTTTTCTTTTATTTTTTTTAAAGATTTGAGAGTGAGTGTGGGCATGGGTTTTGGCAGAGGGAGAGGAGAGAATCTCAAACAGGCTCCCTACCAAGCATGGAGCCCAAACATAGGGCTAGATCTCACCACCCCAAGATCACAACCTGAGCCAAAATCACAAGTTTGACACCACAAATTGAGCAACCCAGGAACCCCAAAATTATTTTTCTATTTGAAAACCTAAGTCCAAGAAGTTTCAATTATTTGTCAGTAACCCATGGAAATGCCAGGACTTGAATTGAGGGCTTTGGAATCCATTCAACAATTACTGTACAACTACTATTAGTAGTTGCCAATTACCAAAAGGTGAATTGGAATGTCTAAACAATCCCTCCTGGTTCAATACTTCCTTTCATAAACATAAAAATTCAGAGTATGTAAACCTACTGTATTCATATCCCAATTCTGCTTACTTGCTATGTAACTACAAAATAGTTCTTTCAGGGGCACCTGGATTGCTCAGTGGTTGGGCATCTGCCTTTGGCTCAAGTCATTATCCTGGGGTCCTGGGATCAAGTCCTGCATGAAGCTCCCCACAGGGAGCTTGCTTCTTCCTCTATGTCTCTGCCTCTCCTGTCTCTCATGAATAAATAAATAAAATCTTAAAAAAAATAGTTCCCTTGATATTATTTTATTTTTTCAATACTAGCCAATTACTAATTGAAGTATAATTAATATACAGTGTTATATTAGTTTCAGGTGTACAATATAAAGATTTAATAATTCTATACATTACTCAGTATTCATCAAGGTAAGTATAATCTTATTTACTTCACTCATCCCCTTACCCACCTTCCTTTTGGCAACCACCAGTTTGTTCTCTGTACTTAAAAGTTTATGTATGTCTTTTTTGTTTTGTTTCTTAAATTCCATATGAGTGAAATAATATGATATCTATCTTTCTCAAGCTGACTTATTTCACTTAGCATTATACCTTTTAGGTCCATCCACGTTGTTACAAATGACAGGGTCTCATTCTTTTTTTGTGGCTGAGTAATAGTCCATTGTATATAACTACCAGATCTTCTTTACCCATTCACCTATGAATGGACACTTGGGTTGCTTCGACATCTTGGCTAGGTAAATAATGTTGTAGTAAACAGAGAGGGAATATATCTTTTCGAATTAGTGTTTTCATTTTCTTTGGGTAAATACCCAGTAGTGGAATTATTGGATCCTATGGTATTTCTATTTTTAATATTCTAAGGAATCATCATACTTTTTTCCACAGTGGCTGCACCAATTTGCATTCCCATCAAGAGTGCGTGAGGATTCCTTTTTCTTCATATCCTTGCCAACACTTGTTATTTCTTGTCTTTGTTGTTGTTGTTAGCCATTCTCATAAGTAGAAGGAGATATTTCATTGTGATTTTGGTTTGCATTTCCCTGATGATTAATAATGCTGAGCATCTTTTCATGTGTCTGTTGGTCATTTGTAGGTCTTCTTTGAAAAAATGTCTTTTCAGGTCCTCTTCCCATTTTTTATACAGATTTTTTTCATTGTTGACTTGTATAGGTTCTTTATACATATTGGTTAACCCTTTGTCAAATATATCATTTGAAAATATCTTCTTCCATTTAGTAAGTTGCCTTTTGGATTTGCTGATGGCTTTTTTTGTTGTGCAAAAGTTTTTTATCTTGGTATAGTTCCAATAGTCAAATTTTCCTTGTCTCCCTTGCCTGAGGAGACAAGTCTAGAAAAATGTTTCTATGCCCAATGCCAACGAAATTATTGCCTATGTTTTCTTCTAGGAATCTTATGATTTTGGGTCTCACATTTAGGCCCTTAATCCATTTTGACTTTATTTTTGTATATTGTATAAGAAAGTGGCCCAGTTTCATTATTTTGCATGTAGCTGTCTGGTTTTCCCAATCCAATTTGTTGAAGAGACTTTTTTCCATTGTGTATTCTTACCTCGTCATAGACTACTAACCATATATGAGTAAGTTTATTTCTGAGCTATTATGTTCCACTGATTTATGGTACTATTTTCGTACCAGTGCCATAATGTTTTGATTACTACACATTTGGAGTATATCCTGAAATCTGGGATTGTGACACATCCAGCTTTGTTCTTCTTTCTCAAGAATGCTTTAGCTATTCAGTCTTTTGTGGTTCCATACAAATTTTAGGATTATTTGTTTCAGTTCTGCAAAAAATGTTGTTGGTATTTTGATAGGGATTGCATCAAATCTGCAGATTACCTTAGAAAGTATGGTCATTTTTGACAATATTGGTTCTTCCAATTCATTAGCATGGAATATCTTTCCATGTTAGTGTCATCTCCAATTTCTTTCATCAATGATTTAGAGTTTCAGATACAGGTCTTTCACCTACCTCCTTGGTTAAATTTACTCCTAGGCATTTTATTATCTTTGGTACACCTGTAAATGGAATTATTTTCCTAATTTCTCTTTCTGCGACTTGTTAGTGTACAGAATTGCACAAATTTCTGTATATTAACTTTGTATCCTGTGAGATTATTGAATTCATTTATAAGTTCTAATAGATTTTTAGTAAAGTCTTAAGAGTTTTCTATATATAGAATTATGTCATCTGCACATAGTGAATGTTTTATTTCTTCTTTACCAATCTGGATGTCTTTTACTTCTTTTTCTTGTCCGAATACTGGGGTTAGGACCTCAGTTTTTCACCATTATATTAGCTATGGGTTTTTCATATATAGCCTTTATTTTGTTGAAGTATGCTCCCTCTAAATCTACTTTGTTGAGATTTTTTTTAACATGAATGGATTTATACTTTGTCAAATGGTTTTTCTGCATCTATTGAGATGATCATATGTTTCTTACCCTTTTTTTGTCAATGGTATGCATCATGTTATTTGATTTGCCAATACTGAACCACGCTTTCACCCCCAGAATAAATCTGACTTCCTGTGGTCAATGATTTTTTAATATATTATTGAATTTGGTTTGCTAATATTTTGTTGAGGATTTTTACATCTATTGTCAACAGAGATACTGGCTTATAGTTATACATTTTTTCCTAGCATTTTTATCTGGGTTTAGAATGAAGGTAATGCTGCCCTTACAGAATAAATTTGGAAGCTTTCCTTCATCTTCTCTTTTTTGGAATAGTTTGAAAAAAAATTTGTATTAACTTTTTTTAAATGTTTGGCAGAATTAACCTGTGAAGCCACCTGTCCTGAGCTTTTATTTGTTGGAAGTTATTTTTAATTATTAATTCAATTTCATTGCTAGTATAATGGGATAATTTCTTAACTCTTCTAAGACCTAATATTCTCATCTGCAAATAGGAATAACAATGCAAATGCTAAAAGATTCAGATAAAAACTATGAAGTACACTTGAAATGGAGAAAATATTAAATATGTGCTAAATACAAGTATTAGTTTAAAATAACTCAGAACACTATTATGTATTCTAATACTGAGTAGGCAAATTTGTGTTTTTTGTTTTTCATTTTAAATTTTTACCAACACATACCTAATAAACGCAGAGAAGGATAATCAACAGAATAATTATAACTAAAGTGTCTGATGAGGAAAAGTTGTGTAAAATGGATTTATACACAGGGATATCTTGCATGGTTATAAGTAGTTGAGATGCACACTGGAAAAGCAGTTAATGAAACAGCACTTTTGATGTGAGCTCCATTGGAATGAAAGGATCCAATGGCACCACAGAAGCAGTGACAAGTACTCTATGCAATTGGCCCTTCAGAACTCAAAATAAAGGGAAATTTTTAGTACAACCTAAAGAAGAAATGCTGGCAATGGCTAAACGAGTGCATAATTTGGTGTCTAAATAACAAATGACAACTTTGAGCTTATGAGAGGAAGTTGCAAGCATAGCTTAACATTTATAATAGTGAGGTTGGTTTTATAGATCATTAGTATTAAGTTGATTCTTATTCAAAATAAAGACTACCAAATAAATTAATTAGTTAATTAATTAATTAAATTAAAAAGACATACCAAGGAGCCATCCAGAGACAAAATCTGGTTTTAAGGAATAATTTTTCACAAAGTAATAGTGGGCTGACAGATTATTTTACATGGAAAGATAATCAGGTAGTAAAGTTGAGATAATGTCTTGGAGTCACAATGATGAGGAAATTACCATTAAGATTCCACTCTGCTTTAGATTTGCAATCTTATCACCAACTTTGAAAAAACAAAAATAACAGTTGTATTAAAATAAGACTATCGACAGACTACTGAAATTATTTTTTGTATTTTGCAGAAGTGAATTTTGCTCTTAATATACATAATGTTTTACTTGTGGTTTGCTCTATATATTACACATTGCTACTATATTAATAGTAAGACAGAAGAGCATATAAATATCACACACCAACACATGCACACAAGAAGTATCTATGTTAGAGATACATATAAGAAACATGCTTACAATTCTTTATAAACAATAAAGAATATAAATCATAAAGAATTCCTAATCCAAGATTATTTATTTGAAATACAAGAATCTCTTTTTTTAAGATGAGTATATTTTGGTTACTAAAAATGAGCTCTACCTATTTTTTTCCTTCACCAACTTCCAAAAGATATTTCAAAATTCATAAAAATCTCAATATATCATTTAGTTTTAACACTATCAACCAGCAAGGAGACAGGTAATACTTATCTTCCTACACAATACTGTATTTCTACTCTAGGCCTATTGAAGTGTGGCTCTAATAATTCTGTTCACATGTCAACATTAAACAAGCTAACAGCACTCTCTGAGGTCATACTGTACTTCAAAAATATCTTGTTTCATCCTCTAGAGGAAAGACAGGTTCAGAATGCCAAGCAGATTGCTTGAGACTAAGAAAAACAATGTCAGGGCCTGGTGAAGAAGTAAGAGTTTCAGTTCTGCCACTACAATTCTTTAAAATTTAGAAGTAATTTTTTTTGGTGTAGATATATGCAAATTAATGGTTAACAGGGGTAAAACACAATTACTTAACCCCTTTAGAGGAAAAAAGATATTAAAGCACATAAGTCTGAACACATTACTCCAAAACTAAATGTTCACAGATAACCATGATAAGTTATCTCCTCTCAAAGAACACATAAAAGTTGGTTGTTTTATTTTCACTCTTGGAAAACACTAATTTACTAGTGTCAAACGGAAATGGGCACTCAAATTAATTATGGAGCTATTTGTGATTTGTTTTTCTCCCAAAAATGTAATGAAGTGAGTATTCTCTGAAATAGGGGTCACTGTTTAAAATCAGTCAGCATTTGGCATGTTTTGTGTTCTGCTTATGCTCCTTGGCAACAACAGTACAGTTAACCAGAATTTTTTTTTACTGCTCTTTCTGGGTATGTTTGACAACTCCTCACTCCCACAGTCCTTTAACATGGGGCTTCCTCAGTCAGGGATGCAAATCCCACACTGAGCCCATAAAACAATTAGTGGGAGGCCTTGGCATTGCATCCAAGTCCTTCATAAAAAGCCAATGCAGCCAGCTCTGTGAAATTTGACATGTGGGGAGCCTCCATAAAACTCTTTAATGGAAACTGGGGGCTTCTTCTGGAAACGGTTGAGAAGCTAGGCCCTAGCTATATAATTAATGTAGTTATTTAACAAGAGACAATAAGTATTTCAATAAAAATAATCAAAAAGCAATAAAAAAACCTTTAAAACTCTAGGTCATATTTTACATTTATAAAAGAAGTTGAAACTACTCTTTAGAAAAAGGAGTTTATTGTTACATTTAGAAGAATTTGTCAGAATGCCTTTTAACTAATATAGAAAACACAACTAACAGCTTTTTTCCTCTTTCTTCACTGTACTCATGTCCAATTTTTTAAATTTAAATTCAATTTGCCAACATATAGCACCCAGTGCTCATCACATCACATGACCTCCTTATTGCCCGTCACCCAGTTACCCCAACCCCCCACCCACCTCCTCTTCTGCAACCCTTTGTTTGTTTTTCAGAGTCAGGAGTCACTTATGGTTTGTCTTCCTAATTTTTCCCCACTCAGTTCCCCCCTTTTCCTTATGGTGCCTTTCACTAATTCTTAAGATTTATTTATTTATTCATTCAGAGAGAGCGAAGAGAGAGGCAGAGACACAGGCAGAGGGAGAAGCAGGCTCCCCGCAGGAAGCCCGATGTGGGACTCGATCCTGGGTCTCCAGGATCACACCCTGGGCTGCAGGCGGCGCTAAACCGCTACGCCACCGGGGCTGCCCATAATTCTTATATTCTATATATGAAAGAATGATAATTGTCTTTCTCTGATTGACTTATTTCACTCAGCATAATACCTTCAGTTCCATCCACATCCATGTAAATGGTATTCAGCCTTTCTAATGGCTGAGTAGTATTCCGTTGTGTATACATGCCACATCTTCTTTATCCATTCATCTGTCGAAGGACATCATGGCTCCTTCCACAGTTTGGCTACTGTGAACATTGCTGCTATGAACATTGGGGTGCAGGTGTCCTGTCGTTTCACTACATCTGTATCTTTGGGTTAAATATCCAAGTAGTGCAATTCCTGGGTCATAGGGTAGTTTGATTTTTAACTTCTTGAGGAACCTCCACCCTGTTTTCCAGAGTGGCTGTCCAGCTTGCATTCTCAACAACCGTGCAAAAGGGTTTCCCTTTCTCCATATCCTTGCTAACATTTGTAGTTTCTTGTCTTGATTTTAGCCATTCTCACTAATATAAAGTTGTATCTTATTGTGATTTTGATTTGTATTTCCCTGATGACAACTGATGTGGAGCACTTTTTCATGTGCTTGTTGGCCATGTGTGGGTCTCCTTTGGAGGAATGTATGTTCATGTCTTCTGCCCATTTCTTGATTGGATTGTTTGTTCTTTGGGTGTTGAGTTTGATAAGTTCTTTATAAATCTTGGATATTGGTCCTTTATTTGATATGTCATTTGCAAACACCACATCCAATTTTTGTTTTGTTTTATGATTCTATTTTTAATGGAGATATAACTGACATACAATGTATTAGCTTTAGATATACAACATGATTTAATATATGTATATATTGCAAAATGTCTATCATCAACCACCAGATTGTTACAAACTTCTTTCTTCTCATAAGAACTTTTAAGATCTATTCTCTCGGGGATCCCTGGGTGGCTCAGTGGTTTAGCACCTGCCTTTGGCTCAGGGCGCAGTCCAGGATCGAGTCTCGCATCGAGCTCCCTGCATGGAGCCTGCTTCTCTCTCTGCCTGTGTCTCTGCCTCTCTCTTTCTATGTCTATCATGAATAAATAATAAAAATCTTAAAAAATATATCTATTCTCTCATCAACTATCAAATGTAAAATATCATTAAATATAGTCACTATGCTGTACATTGTATCCCAGACTTATAATATCCAAACTAACAGATGCAGAAAATATATTGGTGATTGCCAGAGGCAAGGAAATGGGTGTGGGACAAGGGAGTCAGGAGGTACAACTTTCAGTTAGAGGATACATAAGTCTATCACATCTGTTTTTAAAACTCACATAAAATTGTGTCTGAAGAATCTTCCAGAAATTCTGAACTCAAGAACAGTGAAAATTTGCAAGAACATACTTTTTCCACCAGTGTCACAATAATCCAGTACAGAGTTTAAAGAATCATTAATATTCATAAACAATTCAAAGACAATTACTTCCAAAGAATAAAGAATATGACAACAAAATAACAGTACTGTCCCCACTTTTATTCACCAACTTTTTCCACGGGAGAAAAAAAATGACTCAAAGTATCTCCTAGGATAATAACATGATCCTAATCATGGTCTTGGGGGTCACATTTTTAGAAAATTAAAGTAAGCTATTTGTACACTGTTAATCTCCATTCCCATATCAAGGGCTGGATGACAGAATCATAGGATTTAATCAAAATACAGAAATGGCTCAGCATATGATACATGGGACATCCCCAGCATACAGAAGGAAGGAGGCTGTCCCTTTTGGCCACAGGAGAGTATGGGAAGGAAAGATGGATGAAGAGTAAGAAGATCATATTTAAGTGATTCTCACAAAAATCAGACTATCTGGCCTAAGCCTTTGGGTGGGGGTGCTGGTAATGGGTAAGTAAAGAAATGTCAATTAAAACATCCAGTTAGTTATACGGCAATCTTCCCTAGAGACTCACATCTCATACATAACCTGAAGAAGGCTGCAGGCCTCCAAAATGTTTTATTAAACACCAGATGAACACCTATTCGTAGGTCACAAATCCATTAGCCACGTTACAAGTAGCATTTTTAAAAATTTATTAGAATAATTTAGAAAAGAGTAAGTTATGTCTCAAGTAGCAAGTGTAAGTGCTGGTTTGTGAAACTTTTGCTATCGTGATGTACCAGTTTTAAATTCATTTCTTATATTTCGTAGCATCACAGTGTGAAAGTAATTGCCCTAGGAGAAGACCGATGCTCAGTTCAACTCCATACTCTACAAGACGTGGAAATATTTATGCAGCTTCGAAGAGGGTGGTGCTAGTTACATATACCTAAGACAGTGCTTCTGGGTATCCATGGGTTGGGCATGGCTTGCAGGGATTCAGAAGTTCCCACAGATCCTAAAGAGAGGTACACCATCCAGCTGAGAGAGTCGGTAGGCTGGCAGAGGCCTACGATGAGGATAAAGGGCTGCTTTACGAAACTAAAAGTAAACAGGAGATAAAATTAAGAATTCAAAAAAATTAAGAATTCATTTCCTGAATTGCTTTAGTGGTACATACCTACATGTCTACCCAGAAGACCTGCCACCCCTCAACAGACATATGTATAGATTTAAATCAAATCAGGCTCCCAATAGCAGAGAACTCACAACAAAGGAGAGAATACTGAATGGAATCATTGTCACAGAAGTAAATCCTGCGTGACAGGTAGAGATGCCATTTACTGAGTAACAAGGGAAAGGTTAAGAGAAAATAAAATATTGAGTATTTTACACCAAAAAGAATAAGTCAACCAGAAGTGGCCTAATCCAGAAGAAGCTAAAATACTACTAACTGGCAAGGACATATTCTTAATAGCCAGATACTCCTCAAAGAGTAAGCTCATGTCAAGTTTAAATATGTTAAAGATACAAGTTGCATTTCTTATGAATAATACTGAATAAAACTATCCCCTTGCTACATCCACCATTTAAGATGAGCCTACACATAAGAATAAAGCATTTGCTTTCTTACTAAAACACTATGAGATATATATATTTATACAGTTTTAACAGAATTTCCTAACACAAATCTGAGAAAAACTAAAGAAGAGTATCTTTCATTCTAGAATAATTTTAATTGAGGGACGCCTGGGTGGCTCACTGGTTGAGCATCTGCCTTTGGCTCAGGTCGTGATCCTGGGGTGCTGAGATCGAGTCCCATTTCAGGCCTCCTACAGGGAGTCTGCTTCTCCCTCTCCCTATGTCTCTGCCTCTCTCTGTGTGTCTCTTATGAATAAATAAAACCTTTAAAAAAACAATAATTTTAATTGAAAAAATCCTTTTGTTATTATTTATGGAGTTGATAAGATGATAAAATGTGCATATATACAAACAAGTGGCAACTATGAAGTAACAGAAATAATCAAATAAGGTTATAACTGAAAGTTGGTATTTTCCTTTATACTTTCATTTACATCATTTCTTTATACTAATGTTTATAATGTTAATTAAATGTGCCTTGATTTCAAAAATATTTATTTAGAGTCAAGAGAAGATCTAACATTTGTCAATCTGTAAAATTATACTCAAATTATTTAAAAAATAATTTTAGTTATATTTTACAACTTAGTCCAAACTAGAAAGATCAAGTTCAGTGTATTTTTTGCAAGGATGGGGGGGGGGGGGGGAAGAGGTGAGAATTGGTTCAGAAATAGTGATTCAAAATGGTTTTGATAACTATCAATTTCCCTGAAGGTATTAAAACTTCAGTGGTTTTTTCCAAAGTAGAATTCAAATAATTCATGTTCTTTCCAGGTTGTGGTTTTAATTAATTATAAAATGGAAGGGAAAAAGGAAAGGGCAGCTAAAAACAGTCAATGCCAATGAAAGATGGATGATCCAAATACTCAGTTTTAAAGATTTCAAAGCATGGACAGGTGACTTAATATACAATAATACCTTCAAAGCTACAAATGCAAATTAAAGGCTTTTTATTATTGGTACCTGCTAATATTAAGGAGGTCACATAAATTTTTTAAATTTGGAGTAAATTATCTCTAATCATTCTGAAGTCACCTTCAACAGCAAACTTTCCAATTTAAATTATCAAAACTTCCCTAAGAGATATTATATAATCATTAGCTCTATTATGTGCCATAACAAATGCATTTCCTATAGTGTAATGTATTACTACTTAAATATATGTACATTATGAGGTACATGTTAACACCTTACAATTCTAATAAGTTTTTTAGACAGCTTTTTAGTCAAAATGGGATTAAATATGTTTTCACTTTAATCTGTATGGTCTCTTTTTCCCTTATTCCCCATGACCACCACCTCTTGTTTGGATCATCCATTTCTTTTTTTTTATATATAAATTTATTTTTTATTGGTGTTCAATTTGCCAACATATAGAATAACACCCAGTGCTCATCCCATCAAGTGCCCCCCTCAGTGCCCGTCACCCAGTCACCCCCACCCCCTGCCCACCTCCCTTTCTACCACCCCTAGGTTCATTTCCCAGAGATAGGAATCTCTCATGTTCTGTCTCCCTTTCTGATATTTCCCACTCATTTTTTCTCCTTTTCTCTTTATTCCCTTTCACTATTGTTTATATTCCCCAAATGTATTTCTACTGGCAGATCTTGAATATTATCATCAATTCCAAATGTTTTTCTCAAGAATCACTTATTCAAACATCTTAAAGAAACCATCAACTTCTCTCCTCCAAGCCTACTTACTATTCAACAGTATCCAGGAAGACAATTCTTAGTTCATTGGAACCTCGAGTTCATAAACTCTTCAATTCTCTCAGAATTCATCATCCTTCTTCCCTGAATGCTTACTTATCTATCATCAAGCTCATAGTTTCAATTACCAAGTATATACAATCCGACCCAAATGAAAATTCTGTGTTTCAAGCCTATATATTCAACCCAATATTATAAAACCAAGCTCATTTGCTTCACCCACAAATCTGGCCCTTTTTCAGCACTCTCTCTCTTAATGAATAAGTTCCATATCTTCAGTTGTTGTATAAGCAAGAAATCTAGAAATCATTTTGAAACTACCTACCTTCCTCCCATTTTTCCAATCACCAGATCCTGTCCATTTCATACCCTACTCATCCTTCAAATTTGTCTGCTTCTCTCCATCTCTATCACTCAAACTCAACCCTTTAATGACCCACCTCTATAAATCAAATAAACCTCCACATCTCTGAAAGCATCATACATGTCTCCTTCATACCACTTATTAGTACTGCAATTTTACATTTTGTGGTGTGATTATTTGAATAATATATATCTTCCACTAAATTTGCACTGTCCAATAAGACAGCCAGTAGCCAGCACATGCAGCTATATAAACCTAATTGTAATTAAGTAAAATTAAGGATTCAGTTCCTCAGTTACACTAGCTGCATTTCAAATATTCAGTAGCCACATGTGCCCAGTGGCTACCACACTGAACAATAAAGATATATGCTTCCAAAATCACAAAAAATTCTATTGAAAAGTGCTACACTAAAACATAAACTCCATGAGAGCATTTTGTACCCACCATCTACCACCTATCACAGAACCTGAAACATAGTTTCCGGTTCTCTCTCTCTCTTTCTCTCTTTCTCTCTCACACACACACACACACACACACACACGGAATGAACTAATTAGTGAGAATGAACATAAGACAACAGAATGGTGACCAGAAATTACCTTCTAAACACCACCTATTATTTGGCACATCTCTTTACCACTCTAACATAACCTCTTAAGAAAGCAAAGTTTACATACGATTCTAAGAGTACTGGAAATTTGTGATTCAAACCTGTCCTACTATGAATCTCATTGACTGCTGTAGTCCCAATTCTCATAAGGGTTAACAAAAGGAAATGACTTTTTCAAAATAAAAAATTATTGGCAGTGACAGAAATTCTGCATCTCATTCCAAGAGTTTTTTGTTACTGCTGTTGTTAGTAATCTTAAAAGAATCATTACTGCCTCTGAGATAAGTAAGTTTATAACTTAATAATGTAGGTCACAGCATCTGTTGTTGAAATGGAGATAGAAAGCACAATCTCTGCTTATGAGCTATATAATACATTGGAAATTATTACCTAATGGGATCTTTACTAGCTGTAACTAAAATTATGTTCAAGTAAAAAAAAATTAAATCAAATCCTCATGAACCCAAGGATTTGCACCTCTCCCAAAAGCCATATATATTCTTGAATGCATTTAAAAGTATTTTTTTCCAAGACTTACAAAAATTCTGAACAATTTTAAGGAAAACTGGCTTTGAAAATTGGCTGGAAAAAAAGTAAATAACTAAAGCATGTACATAATGAAAAATAAAGCATGTACTAAATCAGAATGATGTGTATGAAATACTAGATCAAAACTTAACATTCAATTCTAAGACTTTACCTCCCTAAATTTCAGATCCTTATGTGCATTGGAATATGTCTGGCTGATACTGGAATAAGGTAAGAAGAGAAAAATGCCTTTATAGGACATCCCAGAATCACCTGCAGGGCATTCTCAAGCTAGAAATTTTTCTCAAACCCTTTTACTCTCCTTAGAAATTTTAATACATCCTCGCTGCGGAGACCTCTAGTCATCTACCAAAGATGTGTCGTTATCTTCAATAGCACTGAGTTGTCAAGAAGCAGTGGTCCAGCAGGTGACCACATTCCCCTTACTCCTGTGCATTTTGGCGGGGCCCTATGCCTGATTCTCATTAAGGGAACATAAGCAGAGTGACATATATGTCACTTCTGGGCTTAGGTAAATTAAAATCTTTTTTTAAAGATTTTATTTATTCATGAGAGACACAGAAAGAAAGAGGCAGAGACATAGGCAGAGGGGGAAGCAGGCTCCATGCAGGGAGCCTGATGCGGGACCTGATCTCAGACCTGGGGATCACGCCGTGAGCCAAAGGCAGGTGCTCAACCACTGAGCCACCCAGACGTCCCAGGTAAATTAAAATCTGATAGAGTTCCTCAACATTCTCACTTCTCCTATATGGCATTTGGCTGGAGAACCCCCAATGCAATTTTGGAAGCCACATGCTGAAAAGGTTTAAGCATCTGTTGGCCTAGATCCCCGAGCAACTATAAGGAGCCAAGCGCACTCCCTCCTGCCTAACCTCCCACCCACTACCTTATTACCAGTCAAAAACTCATTCTGTATTTAGGCAAGAAATAAATATCTAGAGTGTTAATCCATTTGTCTTTAGAGATTCATCTATTACAAAAACCAGACTGATCCTGGCAAATAAACCCCTCCATGTGGACATACCCTCCTACCACTGCTCAAGATCAAGAGTTACTGTTATGGTAAGCCACCATTTCATGGTAATATGTTATTATGTAGATATACAGGGAGGACTAAAGGGAGGATGAAAATGCTATGACTATAGTATTACCTAGTACCTTTCAAATCTCTCATATTGGGATATCAGTTATCAGGCTTAATCTACATTCACTTGTGCAAGTATTAAATAATTTAATATTGTATTATCTCTACAAATGCTTTGGTAAATATCATGAGGTCAATAAAATTTTCTGCATTTCTACAAACTACACCAAAGACCACAGCTACTAGAAACTGAACCATACATTGTAAAATCTGGCAAAAACAAATTGCCTATAGTTCTTAAACACACCATGAGATTTTACAAAGAATGGCACATTCTTTGTTCATATTAGCCAATAAGCTTCATGTTTCAAAACACAGCTCAGGTGTAACCTCCTCTTGGCAAACTTCTCCCCACCCTCATTCCTAGATAGAGTTAATCATTGCCATCTCTTGTCCTTTTCACACTATATTGTAATTTAATGGTTTATATATCAATTCTCTCTTCTAGATTCACTAAGGAAAAATTTGAATCTCAGAGGCGGGCACCAAGTCAGTGAAATTTGCACTCTAAATAAACACTGATGAATGAATGAATGCTTTTCTCAGCTCATTCCACTATACAAAGAAACTAGTCTGTTTTGAATAAATTAGTATGTATCACATATCCAAAAACAAGTCAATGAGGTAAAAAGCAGGGAACAGCATACATGATTGTTGTAAGTACTAGATGAGTCAGTTTAATAAGTTTTCTTCATCAGTAAATTTTATAGCTAAATTATTTAAAATTTTAAATTCTCTAATTTCAGTAGAAATTAGCAATTACATCTAAACTACATACATTTACAAATTATGTTGAGTACTCATGTTTACATATATAAATTACTTGGCATGATTATGTGTCCTTTTTTGCCACTGGTCTCTAATGGCAGAAAAGAGTTCAAAGGACTTGAATTTACTTCAGAGTCCCAATGTACCTGGAGTCCCAATGTAAGCTCAGGGCACTGCTACCACCTGAGATACCTGGTATGTTTAGTTTTAGAGAAAAGGGACACCTGGGTGGCTCAGAGATTGAGCATCCTCCTTTGGCTCAGGTCGTGACACCAGGATCCTGGGATCAAGTCCCTCTTTAAGCTCCCCACAGGGAGCCTGCTTCTCCCTCTGCCTATGTCTCTGCCTCTCTCTCTGTCTCATGAATAACTAAATATTTAAAAAAAATAATTTTACAGAAAAAGTACTGCAGAGAATAATATGAAATAAAGCATGTTTTGAAGTGAAATCACCTCTATTGAGGCCAGAAGGTTCTCAAGAGGAGAGATGAGAGTACCTTCCCTTATATCAGAGTCTCTTGGTTGCTATAAACCTATCTCTGCCTTTAAGGCACAAGGTCTAGAGTAACCCCAGAATCTTTAGTGTGAATATGTCACCAAACCTGCTTAAAAGTAGATTTTAAACAAGCTTTGTGAACCTACAATGCCTTTTATAGGCTCTTAAAACTGACAAGAAAGCCTCAAGTATGGTTTCCTATGAGAAGGTGTTAGTGAATGAGAATGCCTCTTTGGGACCCAGCTCAGAAATGCTTTGTTCCAGCTACAGAAACAACTTAAGGGGAAATATGAAAATTAATTAACATTCCAGGGATCCCCTGCAACCACAGGCACCTGGAGACACAATGGGCCCCACAATCTCTAGCCATTCAGCCGTGCAGGGCCTTCCGAATGGGCTGAGCCACCACTGACCCTGAAGGCGTGCGAAGGCTGTCTGCTCTATTGTCTCCCTCTTGCAACACCTCACAAACCATTACAGTGAGAAGGAGAAACAACTAAATACTATGTAAGATGAGGAGGGAGAAGGAGGAGTGAAGCTCAGAGTAAGTTTTCTGGGAAGCACCTTCAAGGCCTATTAACACAGGAAGACTTGATGCAGTTATTGCTCAAACGTGTTAGTTGTTATTCTGGACACCTTCCATATGTTAAATATTTTAATCTTTACAACAGTTTCATGAGGCAAGCACTATTATCTCATCCATGAAGAAGCTGAGCACAGAGCAAGTGAGTACCTTGCTCAAAGCCACACACACTTAAGTGGCAGAGTCTGGCAGTCATTTTCTAGATTTTGCCCTCAGCTCTATGTGACAGCTGCCTCTTGTGTTGGATATTTGGTATGGATAAGCCTACAGTGAGTGGGTTAGTGTCCAAATTTTTTCCCAAAACTTCATGTCCACTCAGAACATTAGAAATACAGTCTTTTGCAGAAATAATTAAATGAGGGCACAGTGGATAACATGGGCCTAAATCCAGCAGTGTGTATCTTTATAAGAGGAAGAGAGGACACAGAGAGAGTCAAGAGAAAAAGGCCACATGTAGGTGGAAGCAGAGACTGGAGTGCAGCCACTACAAACCAAAGAATGCCAAGGACTGCCAGAAGCTAGGAAAAGACAATGAAGGATTCTTTTCCTAGGCCTTCAGAAGGAGCATGGCCCTACCAGCATCTTGATTTCAGACTTCCAGTGTCCAGAACTATGAGAAAGTCCATTTTGCTGTTTAAGCTACCAATGTAGTGGTAATTTCTTAGAAGCAGTCCTAGAAAACCAATAGAATAAAATTACGAGAAGATGAGAACTGTAAACATGGAGAAATTGATAAAACAAATATGGGTTTTTCATAATTCTTTTAGAGAAAATATCTGACATGAATGCATTAATAAGGCACCACTGAATGTGATGAAAAGTCCTGTCTTCATCTGCAGATAGCCATCAGCCAGCCTATCCTTCACTCAAGACTGAACTATTGAAACGAATTACCACTTACAATAAAATTAAAGCTGAAGATAAAATTTGGGGATCATTGCCATAACAGATGGTACAAAGAGCCTTGAGAAAGGCTGAGATCATTATAGATAATGGTGTAGGGTGGAAAAAAAGGAGGTTGATCTGAACAAATATTATAGAGTTTTAGGATGAGAAGGCAAGCAAGAGAGCCTAAGATGCTGATAGCAGAAAGATAACAGTGAGGGAAGAGCATCAGAGAACAGAAGATAATAATATTTTAAGAAGAAGATTGAAATAATGCTGTTGCATGAGTTAAAAAGTGACCAAAAAGCCAAATTCAAATGTAGTGTTTAAAATACAAGCCATGCGCAGCCCCGGTGGCTTAACGGTTTAGTGCTGCCATCAGCCCGGGGTGTGATCCTGGAGACCCAGGATCGAGTCCCACATTGGGCTCCCCGCATGGAGCCTGCTTCTCCCTCTGCCTATGTCTCTGCCTCTCTCTCTCTCTCTGTGTCTCATGAATAAATAAATAAAATCTTAAAAAATAAATAAGTAAAAATAAAAAATAAAATAAAATACAAGCCACACTAAGTAGTATGTTAGATTTACCCTTACAAAATTTGGGGATTCCAATATACTATCAAATCTGATTCAGTCTAGAAGATGCAATTTTTACTAAAAATATCTTCTTGTCTCTGGTTCAAGGTTGTCAGGTGAGGTTTCCCTGGAGTACTGCCAGTGGCACACACTCAGCGTTTCCAGTATAGTCACATGGCATAGGAAAGTCTCTACACCATGGGAATATATCACAATACACTGAGAGGTTTTCCAGATGGCACATGCCCAGCTACCACCTCCAACATTCCAAAGCAAGGCATCTAGGGAAGGACACAGGAATGTGCATTCTGAAAAACCTCCCTATGTGATTAATTCTATCACACACCCCAGAGATACTGATTGGAAAGTAAGGGCTATGATGTGAACATTATGCCAAGAGGTACTCATAGGTGACAACAGGTAAAACACTCAGATATCTACTTGCTTACAGCTGGGATAATCCTGGCAGAGATTAGAATTCAAAAGTTGTTCTGTAAAACCCATAAATTGACTAAATCACAACACAAGATCTTGGTTGTATGAAGAGGCCAAAATGTGAGCTATTCTCTAAAAACTGAAAATAAAAGATATATGATTGTCCTCAAGTGTTGAATTCAACATTAATAGATCCAGACCAGGGAGATGTAAAATGAAAAGATGTGTCTTTCTTGGATGAACAGTCAGGAATACTAATTGTGAGTCATGAAATGTTTTTGCTTTTGGCTGTTGCCCCTCTAGTGTGAGTATTTTATGTGATTTTTGCCCATATAAAACGCAAATGCCTGGTCTGAAATACAGTGGTGTTTGAACTGTTTTGTTTTTTTTTTTTTTGACATAACAAAAATAACAAATATCAAGCAAAACCAAAGGAAAAAAAAGTTTCAGTTTTACTTTGGTCCCCAGAGGCATTTTCAAGGCATTTACCCATGTGGGTTCCCAAATCAACTAGACTTGACTCAAAACTGATTGATTTATCAAAATATCTACAGGAAGAAAATATCAACCTGAAGGGTTACTCAGCTTTAGCTGCCAGGAAAAAGTATGGTCACTGGAGATAAAGTGAATTACATCCAAACACTATTCAGAACAGAAAAATCTTGGCTGAGCAGAAACTAAGTTTCCTTGTCAAAAACAAATCTGAACTGTGAAATACTTAGCTGAAATCACCAAAATTACTTTGTTAATTTTACCATACATTAAGTATTCCTTTGTAGCTTACTACTTTCCCAAAGGGAAATAACATAAATGAAAAAACAGTGATGGATAGAGAAAAAAATTAAACTCTACTACTTAAATTGTAAAACATATCATCATTCTCTTAGTAAATATAAAAAAATCCAAATTTTTCATCATGACAGGAATGTAAACAAACACAAAGAAAATCAGAGAGACATTACTGTCCTGCCCACGTGCCCATGCCAGACTGTGATAAATTTGGCCCACAGGTAATAAGCTGTAGCAGCCAAGCATATGTAGGCATGTTGTGCAGGGAGCCCTTGGCATCTCAGCCGCCAGGAATGCAAAGGAAGACAGAATGTGCAACAGGATCACACCAACTACCTTTTGGGTACATATATAATGGAGGTAATTAAAAGTGGAATATTGAAGGAAGGCTATGTAAATATAAGATCTGATTAGCTAGAAGAGACCTGCTTTTCATAAAATCCAAGTCAAGAGAAAATATAGTTAATTTTCACTGATAAATTGATATAAACAATACCTGTAGTTATTCAGAGTTGCCTTTAAGCTTTAAACTTATTTTAAGAACTCAAGTTTTTAAACTATTAACTGTTCTGCATTAGTAATCTAGTGGCTTGAATACAGAAGTAATGCTAAATGATATAAAGTCTGTGTATTCCAAATAGGATTAAAAGTGGGAAATTTGCTATGTCTATCTAAAGCTGTCCAATGAAAAATAAAGCATAACTTGCTATTTAATGAGTAAATATGAGAAAATTGATTTAAATTAACTCATGATACTAGGTTAGGCAAGAAATCCGTGACACTAACCATCATGACCATCTTAAACCAAAGGAAAAAATGTCCCCATCTTTGAAAAATGTTTGTAAAGGAATTCACAAATACTATACCAGGTAAGTGAAGAAGTCTATTTTAAAATTACTTATTGAAAATAAATCTTATAGTGTCTTCTGAAAATAGGGATTAAAGATTCCAAGACTTCCAAGCTCAGAGTTATTAAAAAAAAAAAAATGTGCCCCAAGCTGAGGGTAGACTATTTTATACAAGATAAAATATTTTCTTGTGGCATTTGAAGCAGACACAGAGAATTCTGAAGGATGATGAAGGAAAAACAAGTAACAGAGCAATATAATAATCTGAGCTGGCTTTTCTTGTTATTTGCCACGTTGTATAGTAAAATCAAACCAATGCTAAAGTGACCAGGTTCACAACCAATCTTTTTCATATTGAAGTTTCATAATCTATCTTAAAAATCATGAACTGACCTCCATGCCTGCTAACAGAGAAAGTAATGATGATCACATCTTCCATTTTAGAAGCAAAGGAATGCTCACCACTGATCAAAATTTTATAATCTCTGATTTCTCTCACTAGCAATTCACAAAACACTTAGGGTGGCTAAGCTGAAACCAGCATAACTACTTACTACAAACCCGGTGCAGTAAATATTATTTACCAGTTAACTGAAGCAAGGAATGAGAAATCTGAGCTAATTTGATAGCCTGCATTCCTGTTTGCTACATTGTTAATATACATTGTTTACCACTTCCTAGAATATGGGAATAAAATTAACATGAAATCTGAGGAGGCAAAGTGCCTGAAAGGTACTAGTCATGCAAAGTCACTATTATAGGCACTAATTATAATTGAACAGCGTATTCTAAGTGATATGGCCACATATATACTGAAATATTGCCATGCACTGAAATATATTTTAAAGCAGGTCACTAATATCAGATTACTATCTAATGAGATGCTGTATGACATTTATTTAAAGTATAAAGAACTATGTAAACAAAGTATTATTGTACAGAATACAAATATGACATTCTTTAACTTCCTTAATATAGGATTCCATATTTGCCTAAGATACATAAGGCAGGTTTTATGTATTAAAGTTTAGGTTTACGAAATAAAAGGTAAATGTTCATGTATTTCTGCACTTTACCAAGTGTATTATTTTTCAAGTTTTCTGCCGTAACAAACCCTACAGACTGGGTAGCTTCAACAACAGAAATTTATTCTCTCACAATCTAAATGCTCCAAGCCCAAAATCAAGGTGTTGGCAGAGTTAATTTCTCCTTTTTTTTTAATGACTGTATTTTTTTAATGATTTTATTTATTGGACATAAAGAGGGTCAGGAACAAGCAGGGGGGAGGGACAGAGGGAAAGGGAGAAGTAGGCTCCCCATCAGAGCAGGGAGCCTGACATGGGGTTTGATCCCAGGACTCTGAGATCATGAACTGAGCCCAAGGCGGACACTTAACGCTTAAGGACTGAGCCATCCAGGAGCCCCAAAGCTGATTTCTTTTTTTTTTTTAAAGATTTTATTTATTTACTTATGAGAGACAAAGAGAGAGAGAGAAACAGAGGCATAGGCAGAGGGAGAAGCAGGCTCCATGCAGGGAGCCCGATGCAGGACTCAATCTCGGACCTCCAGGATCACGCCCTGAGCCGAAGGTGGCACTAAACCGCTGAGCCCCCCCAAAGCTGATTTCTTCCAAGGTCTCTCTCCTTGGCTTGCAGATGGCTGTCTTTTCCCTGTGTCTTCACGTGGTATTCCTTCTATACGTGTCTTAATCTCTTCTTAGAAGGATAGTCATATTGAATTAAGCATCACCCTTATGACTATTTTAACTTAAACATCACTTTAAAGACCTTATCTCCAAAAATAATCACATTCTGAGGACTAGGAGTGAGTGCTTGAAAATAAGAATTTGGGGGGATACAACTCAACCCGTAACACTAAATAAGCATTTGTTTCATAAAATTCAAACTGAATTCTTTTAAAAACACTGGATCCCAGGTACATTTTAAATAAACTACGTTTAAAAAAAGAGTGAGCAATCTACAACTTTATAGGAATATAATTTTCTATGGAAATAATATGTCATTTTAATTTTTTCAAATTAAAATAAGGCAGTACACATTGTTGAGACTATTCAAAACATGATAATAGAAGAGCAAGAACAGGAAATACACAGAAAGTGGAAATCATATGACACATTAGAGATACAAGTATAAACAAACATCCTACTGTGTCCAGATGGATACTAAGCTTAACTGAGATTTAATCAGAAAGGCATAAAAAAGAAATAAAGATATTAAAGAGGTACATAAAAAAGGGGTAAAAGGTATAATAAAGGAGTAAGGGTGGGAGTAATTTGGTTCTTATCTTTCACAGAAGGGTAGCTGACACGTTGACCCTGAGAAAGAAACGACTAAGTTCTAGGAGGCAAGTAAAGAAAAATTAGTATAGAAGTATCTCACAATGTCTTTTACAGTAAATTCACTTGGCATATAATTTTCACCAGTCATGTCACATGCATAAACTAACAGGCAGTGAAAAAGCATTCACACACCCAGAGATTATTTATCCTTTTATTCATTCATGCACCAATTATTACCGAACCCTACTGTGTGCCAGACATTAAACTCTAGATGCCTGAGAGCCAAATATCAAAATCCCAGCCCTCTCAGAGCTTCCGTAATAGTGAACATACGAGAAAGGCAGAAATTGTATTAAACAATTTGAAAAGACTGATTTGAGAATAAACGAGAACAGAAAACCAAAGCATTTTCATTGCTCTTAACCATTTCTTCACTGAAATGAAGCCTAGGAGAGCAAAGATCACCAAATGAGACCACTGAGATATAAACAGTTTACATTTTCTTCAATATGTTAAATTACAAGTGAATGTATTCAAAGAGATAAAAAATTCCAACAAATTAATCTACAACTCAAAGATTAAAGGATTCTACTTTTTAAAGATAAGATAGACATTTTAAGTTAAAATTTCAAAGAGAAAAGTTGAGAAAATGTATAACATTCATGTGCTTACTAGCCACATTTATCAAATATTAACATTCTGTACTTTTTGCTTCAGAAGAATCTTTTTTTTCCAGAAATAGAATGTTATAGATAATAGCTAAAACACCCCCTAAGTACCACCACCACCCTTTTCTCTCCACAGATAATCTTCAGAGTAGTCTTTCCATTTAGGTTTTTTTTTTTAAAGATTTATTTATTTATTTATTTATGATAGACATAGAGAGAAAGAGCGGCAGAGATACAGGAGGAGGGAGAAGCAGGCTCCATGCCGGGAGCCCGACGCGGGACTCGATCCCGGGACCCCAGGATCGCGCCTGCGCCAAACCGCTGAGCCACCCAGGGATCCCCCATTAAGGTTTTTTATTTTAATAGGTATGGATGCCTGGATATAATAGATAACTATTGTATTTTGTGGGTCAAAGTTTAATAGCATTTAACTATACAAATTCTTTGTAGTTTGCTTTTCTTCTATTTTCTCTGTGGGCCAGCTCAGCTAGCTCGCCTGCTTGCTTGCCTGCATTTTTTGTTGGATGTATCCCATTGGTACAGGAAGATCTAACTCATTCATTCCAGTTGCTATAAAGTATATACAGTATAAATAAATCTCAGTTATTTGTTCCTCAACAAGGGAGTGCTCAGGTTGTTTTCTTTACACACTCATGTGCATGCACATACAGTTTGCAGAGAGTGGATTGAGAAAAAAAAAACAAAGAATTTCAGGTTACCCTCTTAACCATTCCATTGTTAAAACTGAACCAAATAAAGCAGAGATCATATATCATCTATATTATATGTATGTATATAGCTAGATCGAGACCAAAGTCTACCTATATCAATCAATCTATCTGTTCATCTGAATGGTACAATGAACACCCTGGCACAAATGTTCTTGTGCGCAGGCAGGAAAGCTCTTTCCTCCAGAGTAGGCCATAGTCATGCAAGTGCTGGGTCAGAGGATACACACATCTTCAACTTTACTAAGATATGTCAAATTGTTTTCCAACGTAATAGAAAATAATTCTTCTCTTGCCACACTCAGGCCAATGTTAGAAATATCAGATCCTATTTTTTTGTCAATTTGACAGTATAAAGTGGCATTCCATTGCTGTTTTAAATTCTACTTCCTAGATTATAGACAACTTTCTGAGTTGACTAAGTCCATAATTTCAGAAGAAACTGGTCAAGAATACAAAGAAAATCTCCTACTCATGTCAACTACAGTGTACCACTTTCGGAAGATTTTGTATCTGCTCCCATTCTATTTATCTATGAGAAGTAATAAGCTGCCATCCAGGCTCTACCCTTCCCAATATCTGAACACAAAAGTCTGATGGTTTATTACACACTCCATCCCCACAAATGAGAGAGATCCAAGAACAGTTTATTAGAAGACCTATGCATTATGTTGCAGAATACAAATACAAAATCCACAAAACTGCTTATCCCAAAAAAAAAAATGCTTATCCTTACATGTGAAGCCTTGATATTTTCTATTTTAACTTGAGTTAACTATTGTTTACTTGAGACCCATTAAATTGATGTCATAACTGCCACACACTCAATTTAAAAAACACTGGATCTTTTCTATGCCCAATGCATCTAGGAAGAAGAGAATATTCCTGTGAGTTTTAAGCTATAATGAGCCTGACCACTCCACAAAGACACTGATAGCAAAGCATCAGTGGCCTTCAGCCCAAGGATTTCCAGCTCTGAGCCCCTTGGTGCTGTAAGATTTCATTCTTCTTTTCATGTGGAAGTGCGCAGGATAGGATCAAGGGGTGGGTGAGTGGAGGCGTGGTGACAGTCTTAGAACATATTTTTAAGGCCACTTTAGGTATTCTGTTTCATTGTTGTTGTGTTTTGTTTTTTTGTTTCTTTCTTTCTTTCTAAATTATCTTTCAGATTCCAGAGATGTGGACCAGGAGCATGTTTTGAATTGCCTAGAAGCATTCACTCTCTTTTTTAAACCTGATTCCAAAATTTACCATAACAATATAATAAAATTGTTTCTCTCTCCTAGGAAGCAATCAACTTATCAGTTAATACTTCCACTATTCAAATATTACAAATAGCTTCTTTGCTATCTCAACTATTGCTAGTTGCATTCTTGAACAAAATAATCAGGTTAAGGATGTTGAGCTTATTTTAGATTGCTTTTTTTGTTGTAAACTTTTTTTTCTCAGAACTCTGCCCTCATTTTTAGCACATATTCATTATATTTAGCTGATACCAAGCACTGAAAATATCTAAATATCTCTGTATATATATATGAAAACTTAAATTGTGCTTTTATGATTCTGTACTACAAATATAGGACCCAACATTCTGATCAACATGTAGAATGTTCTTAAAACTTACTATTGCTATGCTGACTATATTTTGCTGGCTATTTTACCTTTTCTTTCCATTTTACTGGATGCAATATAAAAATACACCATCTAGCCTATTGACGTCTGAAGTTTAAGTTATACACAAAGCCAGTACTGAAGCAGATTTGGGGACCTAGTACATTACAGTGTGGTGTCTTTCTAAAAGTGTACATGCACTCAGCATGGAATGTTATGATTGGATATGTTACAGGTTTCCAAATTAAAAAAAAAAAAACACTGTTTTCATTCCAATCTTGTTTATGCAAAGGTTCTAAAGATTAGAACTGGCAGGTTATTTCTCACCCTTGCCTTTTCTCCCACTCTCCCTGAGCTTCTCTCACATACTGGGAGTCTAGAAGTGACAACCTGCTATTTTCTGGAACTGTACAGTAGCAATTTGAATAACAAGCTCTGTGCCTGCTATGGATCATCAAAAATATATACCTGAAACTTTAACTGTACCATAAACAGAAAAATTTAGTTGATGTCAAAGGTACTGATGGGGAAAAAAAAAAAAAAAAAAAAAAACCACCCAATTTAATTCCAATACAAAAATTCCGATTTCAAAAGGAAAAGTTTTAATACCTGTATTAACTTTGATGGTGGCAATAATAAACTTTTCCAATTTTTCATAAATTTTTATTAGGAAATCTCCCATTTCAAATAAAAAGTGTGCTGAATCTCAGTCATAAAATATCAGGTCTTTTGTTTTATCCCAATAAATATAAATATACCACCTTTCCTCATAGGTCACATAATACTAAGATAGAACACTACTAGAGCTCTTCACGACATTACATTCATGTTCACACTTCATATTCAACTATGTCATTTCCAGTGGTATCAGATGCTTTGCTCTAAACAATATATAAGATTTAAAGAAAAGCCTTAATAATTACTCAAAATACCTTACCTATCTTAGTAACAAATTACCATAGGGGCCTAAATAGTGCCTTCTTCCCACCCCCCACAAAGTATCAGGTCCTATTACCCAGAACCTGTGATTGTTACCTTACATGGTAAGATCTTTGCAGATATGATTATATTAAGGATCTTGCAACAGGGAGATTATCCCAGATTAGCCAGGTAGACCCTAAATGCCATCACAAGTGTCATTATAAGACAGAGGGAGAGGGAGACTTCACACATACAGAAAAAGAGGAAGTAATGTGACCATGGAAGCAGAGATCAGAGTGCTGCAGCCACAAATCAAGGAATGCTGGCAGACACTGGAAGATGGAAGAGCAAATAAAAGATTCTCTCCTAGAACATCTGGAGGAAATGTGGCCCTGCTTGATACCTTGATTTCAACTTAGGATACTGATTTTGGATGTCTGGTCTCCAGAACTTTGAGAAAATAAATTTCTTGTTTTAAGTGGTAATTTACTACAGCAGTCTCAGGAACCTATACAACTACATTTGCAGGATCCCTGGGTGGCGCAGCGGTTTGGCGCCTGCCTTTGGCCCGGGGCGCGATCCTGGAGACCTGGGATCGAATCCCACGTCAGGCTCCCTGCATGGAGCCTGCTTCTCCCTCTACCTGTGTCTCTGCCTCTCTGTCTCTCTCTGTGTGACTATCATGAATAAATAAATAAAATCTTTAAAAAAAAAAAAAAACAACTACATTTGCTATCATATTAGGGTAATATATTGAATTTTCTATTTAAATTAATAAAAAAGTAAAAAAATTAAATTAAATTAATTAATAAAACAGGGATAAGGGGTCCTCCACCACTTGGGGAAAATGAGAGATTCTCTTCAACTGTGCTTAGGAAGAATCTAGAAAGGGGTTTTGAAAGAACTAGACCTAAAAAAGGACGAATGTTTTCAAGTGTGTAACCCAAGAGGAAGCCTAGTCCAGGGAGGCAACTTTAATCTATATTTAAAGTCTTCCAAAAAAATAATTTCTCAGTAATTATGAGAAATGTTAAAGTACTCTTACCCCTAGATTCAAGAACTGCACTGCTAAGAATGAGAATTAAGAACACATACCAAAATCAGATAAAATTTTATAGATAAGATATTCCTTATAGCATTTCTCCATAATGTAAAAAACTAGAAGTAATCCAAATATCCAAATGTAGGGGCACCTGTATGGCTCAGTGGCTAAGCATCCGCCTTTGGCTCAGGCTGTGATCCCAGTCCTGGGATTGAGCCTTGCATCAGGCTCCCCGCAGGAAGCCTGCTTCTCCCTAGGCCGATGTGTCTGCTTCTCTCTGTCTCTCATGAATAAATAAAATCTTTAAAATATAAATAAATAAATAAATATCCAAATATAGAAGAAGAGTTACATAAACCACAACGTAACACTTTAGCTGAATATCATGTACATCCATCCAAAATAACAATCAAAAAGAATTTGGAAAAAAACATATAATAATACATGTATAAAGCAACATACAAAATAGTATGCACTTTATTCCTTTTCCTACTTAAAATGCATAGAAAAAAAGACCAGAAAGAATATACAGGATTATAGCTGACTTTTTTCCTTCTTTCGATTTTTACTAAAACACACAAGACACTTTGAAGGTGGGATGCTGAAAAAGGGATAGTTGGCAGGTACAAATGTTCCAGTTTTCTGAATGTTTAGAAGACATAAGAATAATATTTTACCAGCCAAAACTCCCAAACGCCTTCAAATGTATCACATCATCTACAATGACTCTGAATCTCTGTGAGTCATGCTGGAAAAGATATTACTATCACTTATTTACACTGGAAGCACAAGTTTTTAAGTCCACTCAAGGTCGTCCTACATAAGCAGGAAGAGCTGGGACAACAGGCACGTCATGCCCTTTCACACTGGGCTGAATCCCCAACTCCATGATGGTGCAGCAGCAGAGGCAGGCTTAGCTGTGGGGAGTGGACAGTTCTTCTTACCAGAAAGCTTTAAAAAAACAAGTTGAGGCCTCAAAACCTGTTCTGACTAGCTGATACTTAACTATGGAAATCTTATCAGATAAAATATCTCAGGTTCCCCTATTACCTTTTCAGATTCATGAGTAAGCCAAAGTATAAACAAATCAGACTTTTATAAATATTGCCTACTACACACAAAAAAATACACAAGAGTTACCTGATTGTTCAAATCAGTGCCATCTCTTCATTTCAGTTATTTTTGATTCAGTATATAGTTGATATTAATTTTCTGGTCCAAACATCCCCATACAATAATGTCTTAGCTTTGGTGCTTAACCATTTCATAATATATTCTCAAATTCTAAAAGTCAACATTTTTTGCCAAGTATTTGTTTATGGCTATAATTTCACTTATTGAACAAATGAAAAAATAACTCCTGCAAAACTATGAAAACAACATAACCTAAGTATGCCAGAAAGTGTATTATAGTTACATACTTATGGGGTTTTTTTCAAAATCTTTATACTCTCATTTAGATGGTAGAATCAATTCATAGGCATTTTATATTCATAAATACCCTCTACAGAGGCTTTTTTAAAAGTAGTTTTGAGCTTAATAAATTCCTAACGGTAGAATATAAAGAAATGATAATCATAATTAATTGGTAAAAAATAAATAAATCATGCTCAAATTAGAGCTAATTTTGAACTTTTAGATACAGAAAACTCAGAGCATCAAAAGATCAATTAATTACATAAAACCAACTATCAAATGTCAATTAAAAAAACTACATTCCCAAACTTTTCTCTTTCTGTACTGGAACAGATGTTTTGTTTATCAAGTCTAGATTTCACGGTCAAGAATATTACACTCATGTGCCGTATATACATGCACAGATATACATGTCACTAATTTGAAAAGTTAGATCAACTTCAATATAACAAGAGGATAAACATTTTTTTCAAAGCTCTAAAGATAGGTATTATTTGTTTTCATCTTTTAGTGTAAGATACATTTTTTACAAATCTCCAAAGAGCTTTTAACCAGGACTACATCATTAAATAAAAAATCTCTAGAAGCAGAACATCTTTACTGTTAAACCTTCTTAAAAGATTGCTAGTTACATGTAAAAACTCATACTAGTAAGAGTGGTCACAAAACACACGCTGAAAAATACATTTAGGTGACCATTGGAATTCTACTCAAATGCCAACCAGAAGCACTCTTGAGAAACTCTACAGAAACCCTACATTTTTGCATTAAGTATATGATGCAATTTACTTTTACCTATTTTAGAATGTTCAAATGATGATTTTTAGTAACTGAACACAAAAGAAATATAAAAGTTTAGGGGAAATTCTGATTGCTTTATTTAAAACTTAAATGTGTGTGTGTGTGTGTGTGTGTATAAATGATATTTTTGATACTCTTCAGGAAAGACAAAAGTCATATACCTCATAAATACCAGGATAATTTTTAATGATTACTTTGAAGTGCCCTATGTTCAGATTTAACCAAAGGATTGCCTCTAAGATACCAAAATGAAGATAATTTCCCTTGCTTGGTCCAGCTGCCTGATGCAACACCTCTTGAAAGAACCTGAATATATAATCTAAAATCAAAGCTGAAATACACCAGGCTAAACCTTCTTCACAAATTGATTTTTAGAATTAACAATGTTTCTCTAAAATCTCACTATTCTTGTTAAAAAAAAAAAGAGAGACATGCATTTTAATTTTCTCATAGATTATAAATCAAAGAAAAATTGAAAGCAGCTACATAAACAGTCCACTGGCTACATCTGTTGTGTATGACACAATGATCTCTAATGTAGAGCATTTAGCCTACTCACCTCTTTGCTGCCATCTTTGAATAAACATGTCTTGAAGCACCATTAATCTAAGCTATGAGGGATATTTTTCTTTCAAGAACAAACACATTTCAACTTTGGACCAGCTATACAACTGTAAAACCAAGAGAAGAAAAGAATTTTGTGATGCTTGTTTACATGAAAAACTGGACATGATACTACCAAATCTCTCCAAATCTTAAAGGACTTAGGTCATCAATATTAACTATTTTTAATTATTATTCTTCTATATTGTGGCACTGAGAAAATAACTGTTTTGCCTAATCCTTAGAGAACCAAGAGTTTTTGAAATCCGTTTTATCATGGATTTAACAAAATTTTTAAGATCTACTAATGATCAAAAGACTCACTTTTTTAAACAGCCATTTGAAGAAGTATGCTAAGATGTGTAAGTACAAAAAAAAGCAAGACCTAGCAGCCTCTTTCAGTAGTCAGTGTCTCAGATTTCCCAGTTTAAAGAAATAGGACAAGTTTGCCTTCTTCGAATAATTTCAAATAACCAAAAGTCAAAACAACAACTCCTTCCTATTAGAAAAATGATAAAAAGATATGTCAAGGAAAATACACGCCTTGTTTTATAAATATCTCTTAGACTGTTCTCTTGGGGGGCAATAAGCGATATAAGCTATTCTCAAAAAGAAATTCTTAAGGAGCCAATCCTTTAAATTAAAAAAAGGAACAAACGTAAACCAAAATCAGGTATCACAACATTGCCCTGAGACTATGTGGAAATTTCTACATAAATGTTAAAGTTTCTCTCTCCTCCTCTCTCTTCTGTAAAGGCCATACTGGCTATGTTTGGTGAGGTAGGAAAAGGGGTATAAATGCTTACTGTTTAAAAAAAACTGGTCTGTGCCAATACATTGGAGAAACTATTCAAAAACAGTTGATCCATGTGAAAATGTAATCCCTGAAATGTTGCCAAGGTCACAGAGACCCAGGGTGATCTCTGACACACAATGAGTGCCATTTGCACATTTGTAAAGAGAACTCAGTAGTGGGTTATTTTTACATTAGGCATCTCATTGCAAGCAAGCTGGGGAAAGAAAATGCAGGTCAGTTGTGCTTTTACAGTATTTCATTTCACTATCCTTCTTGTGGGGTTACTAAAATATTAGCAGTGCTCTGCTTATGAGATATATGTGAGCCCTTTCAAGGTGGGAGTTAGCAGCACTGTTTTAAAGTGAAATATGAGAGTAACAGTACAATTTCCAAATTCAATTTCAATAACTACATTAACATGACAAGGTTCTCAAGAACTGCCAAAGACAACAAAAATGGACTGTTTACCTTGAGTAGCACATTTCACTGAGAGACTCAAATGTTGTACCTCAGCCCACTTTACGTTCTTATCCATTCTTGACTATGCCACACAGCAATAGGCTCTCTCCCCCACCTCGCCTGTCTTCAGATTAATACCTTCCATTTACATTTTGCCTTCCACTGGTGGTTCTCAGATGGCCATTTTATAGGAATGGAAAGGCACCAAGAAATTTTGCCTGAAGTCATGTGAGACTCCAGCTAAAGAACAGTAAGTGAACCCAGTTCGTGAGCACTAAATAAAGAACAACTCTTTCTCACCAATTAGAGAAAGCCAATTTCAATTTCTGTGTATGTGAGAAAGTCTCAGCTGCTCTTTATTAGCTTGGTACTTAAATGTGTTTCCCAAATTTGTGAAATAAAAAAAAAAAAGAAGAAAAGTCGTCATATTTTCTCTAAGAACATATGCATGTATTTCTTCGTGAGAAGCCCATACACAACGTGGTGAAGAGTACACTTCACACAAATTTACTATTCAAATATTTTAAAAGCATCAGAGTAAAGCTTATTAAGGACTGAAATGGCCCAGCACTATAGACAGAGAAAGTCTGTGCTGGGATTGATTATAAACACCAAAGCACAGAGTTTAAAGCCAAAGAATGTGAAGTTTGCAAGTGTCCTTTTTGAGAAGGTGAAAATATTTTTTTCGGTTTTTGGACATTATGACTCATTACTTCTCACTTCTTAATCTTTTCCTGTCTTAGATGATAAAAAAAGATGATTACTTCTTATAGAGGATGTTTTTATTTTGAACACATCACACTATTGTATTTTCCTTTTGATAACATAAATAACACGTCAAGAAAAAAATAAACTGTTTTTATCATGATTAATACTTACAATCTATCAGACTCCACAGTGCTAATTTTTTTGTGTTGTAACCTTCACTAAAATCTTGCAGAACTGGTATTCCCACTTCGCAGATTTAAAAACTGAGGCTCAGAATATAAAATTACTCACACTGAACTCCAAGACTCATTATATCATATCTCCTTAAGAAACTTTGTACACTCATCCCATTGACAAAACACACCAAAATACACAAACCTGGACTTATAAGTTTACCTAAAATTTTTTAAAGACTTTCAAAAACCTATCTCTAGTAATTCACCTATTCAAAGTCAACAGATAAATGAAATCTGAGAGAAGAATCTCTCTCTCCTCTTGAACACATTCTTGCATATCTTTTAAGATCCAATTCAGACATCATGTCTTATCTAAGGTTTCCTTGCTCTCTATACTTATATAATTACTTCTTTAATAGGTCGTATAATTTATTTAACTATTAACTGTGGTTAAAAATTACTTTCTTTTTTCGTCCTCAGCTCCCAGTGCAGTACCTGGTATACATTCAATAAACCCTTGTGTTCAATAAACGCTTGTTCAAAAAAATGCACAGGCAAATCAAGGCACTCAGTTTTAAGATTAGATAAAATTTCATCTCACATAATTATGAATATGAGCCAAACCGTGTACTGAAGATTCTCAAACTTCAACAGGTGAATGAGTCATGTAGACAGCTTATTAAAAATGTAAGCTCAGGGGTACCTAGGTGACTAAGTAGACTAGGTGTCTGCCTTTGGCTCAGGTCATTGTCCTGGGGTCCCATGGATCCCCAGGATCCTGGGATCGAGTGTCACATGGGGCTCCCTGCTCAGCAAAGAGTCTGCTTCTCCCTCTCTCTTTGCCCCTTCCCTAGCTCTTGCTCTCTCTTTCTGTCTCAAATCAAAAAATAAAATCTTTTAAAAAAAATGTAAATTCAGATTCAGCATGTCTGGAGTAGAGCCTGAGAGTCTGCGTTTCTGGTAATCTCTCTCAGGTAGACACATGTCTGCTGTTTCTCAGACCACCTATGGGCAGCAAGTTCTTGAACTACTGGGACAACACATACCAGACTTAGTGAATGGTTCAGAAAGCCATATGTTCCTCTTGAATGTTAACCTCTATTTAGACCTGGCTCCAAACCTCAAGTTATTAAACTTAATAACTAAGAGCAATTATGTGTTTATGTGTATTTCCCTAGATGAGACACAAGCTTTTTTGAAAAGGACCATTCTTAATGATGTGTGTTTTTCCAGTCCCAAGAGGCAGGACAGTACTATATATGTAGGAGGGACTCAATTTCATATTAGTTAAGTAAATACAAAATTAAGTACTCAAGGGTAAAAGCTATCCATGATTTGTCTATCCTCTGTCACAGTGCTTGGCATGGTGCCTCAAACACAGGAGAACCTCAGTAAATCAATGTTGAATGAATGAATGAACAAGCAAACAAACCATTCCCTCTCTGTAAATCATCAGGTTTTTATCACCCTGATCAATGCCAACTCCTGGCACTTGATAAAAATTCAAACTGATCTGGTAAGCCCTAGATATTAATGAATTTGCAGTGTTATAAGGATCATACAAATGATCTCTTTGCTGTTCTATTTTTGAATGTTACCTTTTCCCCCCTACATGGTACAAACACTTTCATTCCACACTTCCTTTTTGCTGCGCCAGGCCTGAAATTTGTGGCCACTACTGTTTTGTTTTAAACTCGGGATTACTGCCACTTCAAAAACCACTACTACCTAAAAGATTAGTGTAGCCATGTGACAGAAGCCTTTACAATCATTCTCTCTTCTTTTACTTTTTAAGTATCAGGGTCTTAGCTTTCCATGCACACAAAAATTACTATAGTCTAGGAAGATATGAATAAAACCTAACATTTATCTTCTAAATGTATCTTGTTAACTAGTTTCTGTTACCAAAAGGGAAGAAAATTATCGGCAGAAAAATGTTTTTCATAATATTCAAAAGAGGATGCAATGGTTTTGTTGGTTTTTCTTTGTATATTTACATGTATACCCAGCTTTTACTGGTTTATCTTTGCACATTCCAGAAAATTAAGATATGAGGGGTATGTGCCATGGGAAAATGCTAAAAGTATTTAACTTTTTAATGTGCCAATTATTAAGCACCCACTACACACAATGCATATACTAGGGTGTTGTGAGAAATATAAATATCCCAATAAAAAGAAAATCCATACAATAAAACTTCGTGAAAATAGAAAAGGATTAGAAAATAGACAATTTTTACTTCTCAAGTATTCAAGTATTACTTTTAAACTGAATTTAAAATAAGTAAAGCTTTAAAGAACTACACTGGGCTTAAAAAGATACAATATTTGTCTTTTCCTTTAAACACTTTTGCCATGGACTGAAATATGCCCCCTCCCCCAAACTCATATATTTACTCATATATATATACTCATATATAACCCCTAACCCTCATGTGATAGTATTTGGAGACAGAGCTTTGGGTAGATAATTATGTATAGATGAGGTCATAAGATAAGCAAGGGGCCGGGCCCTTATGATGGGATTCATACTCATAAGAAGAGGCACCAGAGAATTCTCTCACCCCCTTTCCTTCCATCTTCCATGCTTGCTGCCCACCTCAACCACCAAAATTAGGATATAGTAAAAAATCAGCCATTTGCAGGCCAGAAAGAAAGCTCTCAAGAGATTAACCATGCTGACACCCTCATCTCAGACTTCCAATCTCCAGAACTAGGAGAAAAGAAATTTCTGTTGTTTAAGCCACCAACTCTATGATATCTTGTTATGGCAGACAGAGCTATTACAGCTTCTCTGGTTGCCTTTTATACCTTTTCCTAAGAATTATTCTGGGTCATAATTAGGAAATCTAAACTGCCATAGATGTGCTTTTTATGATATACTAAGAGTTTCAGAAGCGGAGTTGGGGTTAATAAATATTCATTCTTCAACTGCTAATTGTTCATACAGAGAGAAAGAGAGAAAGAGAGAACTCTGCATTTATTTTAACAAGTAACTCAGAAATATGCTTTGGGTGAGGGGTTACCTCATTAGCAATAAGCGCAGACATGCAGACATTCCCCTACACAAAACCTCTTTCAGCAGCATCAGAAAGAGAATGCTTTTTGCATGTGTCACTTCTCAGGTCCAAGCCTCTAGCACGCTTCTTGTTATATGCAATTAGCTCCATGCCAAGATTTAGTACATTTCATAATAAATCCCTTGACCGCATTAACTGCAGGCTTGGCAAAGATGGAAAGGCTCTATTCACGAAGGCAGAAAACAAGCCACAGGACTTACCCCACAGCAAAACTCACTTGCTGGATGCCAACACACTACAGATTTCAACAGCCTGCCATGTCCTCCCTTCATTCCTCCCCGTCTGCTCGGGGTGGAGGAGGGGGCAGAAAAATACAACCTGCCACAAGACTGTGATTAAAGAACATCTAAGAGTGAAAAGGCTACAGACAAATTTGGTTTGTTTACTTCCTCCTCCTCCTCCTCCTCCTCAATCCTGTTACCAGCTTGTTCCCTTGACTAACCCTCCAAACCCACCCACCCCACAAAAAAACTAAAATCACTTCACAGATGAGATCCAGAGTTTACCCTCATTTAAACAGTAACCATCTGTTGCTTACAGGAAGACTGTGGCTCCTACTCGGGTTTCCCATTTTGGAACCCAAAGGCTATGGCAAATTATGGTTATTCTGTATGGGAAAGCTCTCTGAAGGACAGTAGCAGCACTGAAAAAACCAGCGGAAGAGGTGCAGGACCGTCCAACAATGTTCCTTTCAGAACAGAGTAAAGCCTCTTGTTTCTCAATAACCACTTTTGCACAGAAAGAACCAGAACTCTCTCGCTGCAGAGCAGAACATGTATGACAGGCTATGGAGCTGCACGAACCTGAACTTCAGTCATAACTGAAGTCAGTGTTTTCATCTTACTAATCAGAGTCTCAGTTTCTTCATCCGGGAAATGGAGATAATGAAGAATTGTCTTAAGGCTTAGACATGTTTGGATCAGAAAATGTCTATCACATATAAGATATCTGATCAATTCCTGGAGCATCTGAGTAGATCAGTTGGTTAAGCATCAGTCTCTCGACTTTGGCTCAGGTCATGATCTCGGGGTTATGAGACTGAGCCCCACGTCAGGTTCTCCACTCAGCTTGGAATCTGCTTAAGATGCCCTCCTTCTCCCTCACTCTCTCAAATAATAAATAAAATGTTTTTTAAAAAGATACTTGATAAATTCTAGATATATAATGATACATCATTTTAAAAAATCTAACCACAGTCAAATTAAGATAAAAATATAGGAAGGAAGAGTGCCTGGGTGACTCAGTGGTTGAGTTCTGGCTCAGGTCGTGATCTCAGTCCTGGGATCGAGTCCTACGTTAGGCTCCCCATAGGAAGCCTGCTTCTCCCTCTGTCTAAGTCTCTGCCTCCCTCTCTCTCTCTCTCTCTCTCTGTGTGTCTCTCATGAATAAATAAAATCTTAAAAAAAATACAGGAAGGCAAGGGATAAAATATCCTTATTAAAACTCTGTTAAGTTCCCTTTGGGATAACACATCAAAAACATTAGCATTGTACTATTTACAATAAAAATTCATTAGAAGGGAGGTCTCCCTTGGATCCTACACAAGTACTTCTGGTACTGACATAATAAAAGGCCTTCATTATAAATTTTTCTCATTCACTGAGGTGCCAATATACACTTGAAATAAGAAAAATAAGGCTCCTGAAGCCTGTACGTTTTAAAAACTAATCCTATTTCAATTTTGTACTGTGTATGATAAAATTTAAAATGTTTTAATACTAGTAAAATGTTGAGTTTTCAGTGTCAAAAACAATGGAGTCAGTGGTTTCCTTAAAGATCTGTCATAAATAGCTTTTCTAAAAATAAAACCCAATAGGACAATTCAACCTCACATAAATAAACTTACAACAAAACATTTGAAATTGGGACTAGCCTGGAAATACTGGGTCACTCTCACGGTACTTAGGGACACAAACTTATAGTCAGCCCTCCTCAGTCTTGATCCCAGCTTCCTCACAGTTTTGGTACCACTCACCACTAATCTATGTTTTAGTTTCTTCATCTGTAACATGATTAATAATAGCACCTACTGCACGTAATGTGGAAAATTAAATGTTTACGAGATGCTTAGAACAGTGCTGGTCCATAAAAAAGCATGTAACATCATTACTGTTACTTAATGCTGTTACCACAACGAACAATCATATAGTCACAACTACTTGCATCAGCCAAATACAGCCTATGTTTTCCTGCTCCTGGGCCTTTAGTAAGAGAACTTTACCTGGCATCACCTTCTTCCCCATTTTTGCCTGTCAAAAATGCTTTCACATGGCCCAGCTCAGAAACCACATTTCCAAGAAGGCCTTTCCTCAATCCTCCCAACCACAATTTATATCACTTCTGGCATCGCCATCACATTTTGCCAAAGAAAAGTAGTGACATACATAATTTTTTAAAAATATTTTATTTATTTATTCATGAGAGACACACAGAGAGAGAGAGAGAGAGAGGCAGAGACACAGGCAGAGGGAGAAGCAGGCTCCTCACTGGGATGCAGGCGGAACTCGATCCCAAAACCCCGGGATCACACCCCGAGCCAAAGGCAGACACTCAACCACTGAGTCACTCAGGTGCCCCAAAATATTTTTAATTATACACATATACAGAGTGCAAATGAAAGAGGAGCAGGCAAGAAAGGAGCTAAGGCAGGCTGGCGAGATGGGAAGAAGAGAAAGAACAAGAAGAATATATAGACCAAAGTATGAAAAGGGCTCATCTGGGTGATAGAATTAATGGAAATATTTATTTTCTTCTTTTTGTCTCCTATACTTTCTAAGTGATCTAAAATAAACAAGTCTTATTCATGTAATTAAAAGAAGTGGAAGTTACTCTTGATCGACAAAAACAGGACTTAACTGACCACCCAAAATGAATCAAAGAAGGGATCCCAATGTAGAAAGCATCTAGAAAAGATATGCTCAGGTGAAGGTCTTCACCCAACTTTATGAAGTTAGGTTCCAATCTCTCCTTTATTTAAAGGATTATTATAAAGTATAAATAATAAAATAATAAAGAATTATAAACTACAAAAACAGGACCAATGAAACTCATTAGGTGGGTTTTAATTGTGCTGAATGTTTACTGTACAGTCTGTAAAACAGGATTTGCATCACCCAAGCCACAAGAACTAGAAGAAAAACAGCACAGGGTCTGGAGGGCTTCCTTCCTGCTATGAACACCCAGCTCCTTACAAGCAAAAAACTGTAAAAATATTAATTTAGATGGCAATCATTTTCCCAGAGTACTTCAGTTCTGCCACTGTAATAATGATCATAATTACCCACCTCCATTGGGAGTTTCTTCAAGGAAGAGTTTCACCTCCAAACATCCAGTGTTTGGCACATAGTTGGAAAAATAGAAATTCAGTTTGTTGAATGTAACATTAGGACTGGTAAAATAAAATTTTTATTCCTTCTAATGTAATAGTTTTCTTTTTTAACCCAACTACACTCTCTCCTCAAACAGCCATGAAGATTCACCCCCTGCCCCACCATCAATCTACAAACCTTATGCATACATACTTGGCCTTCTCTCCGCAAACTGAACATTTCCATTTTCTTCAAAGCTTAATGTGTTTTTGGTTTTGTTAGGAAATTCTAGTTTTAATGCATAGTGAACAGGAAATGCTATTTGCCATATTTCTATTTTATGAAAGCACCTGATGTTATCTGATAGGTGAACAATTTTTATGAATGTGTGACAGGCACCTGAAAAGAATGTGTCATCTCTACTGTCAGTGTGTACGGTTTATATGTTATAGATGTGTGTGTGTGCGTGCGTGTGTGTATACACCTCCATGAGTCTCACACTGATCATGTTGTTTAGATCTTCTATCTCCTACTAAGTAATCTTTTGTCTACTTTATCTGTCTCTTGCTGAGTGGAGTATATTGAAGTCACCTATGAGCAAGAGATTCTGTCTTCCTGCATCTTTTGTAGGTTTTGTTTCATAAAGGCTATTGCTGGTTTATTTGGAAAATACTTTGTTGTGGATTGTGGCTGTTAGCACTGAAAAGTGTCCTTTGTGATACCTAATACAGTGAGTCTTGAATTCTGCTTCATCTGTTATCAGGAGACCTGCTCTCTTTCTATGCCCCTATTCTTGATGTACTTTTGTCCACTCTTTATTTTTGGCCTTTTGAAATCACTTTGTTTTAGGTGTTTTAGGTGTTTCTCTAATAAAATAGTATATTGTTGAGTTTTAAGATGCCAAAATGAAAGTCTTTTTTTTTTTTTTAACTGAGTTAACCCCACTCACATCTATCGCTGTGGCTGATATATTTGGTCTCGATTCTATTATAATCTTAGGTAATTATATATTTCATCATATATGTTGCTTGCTCTTTTATTTTAAAAGATTTGGGGATAGTATTTATGAAGCACTATATTTTTGTTATGCTGGTTACCTCTGCACTTATACAATATGAATGTCCTTAAGTTTTGTTTTTTGTTTACCCTGTTAATGATAGGCAGGGTTTTTTCACTATCCTTTAATATCACCTATTGTCCACAAGAAAAAGAGCTTTTCCTAGCATCCTCTTTTCCTTTCTTCTAATCTTTTTTAGCTGTGATATCTCACCTTACCTCTGTTTAAGTCTTACAAGTATACTTATTTTAAAATAATCACTATCAGTCCTCTTGCTCAAGCTTTCCTAATCATCCCTTGAGTGAATACAGTTCATCCTCCAGTAGATTCCTCAGAAAGAGCAAATGCATACAAAACTCCCCACTGCTTTTCTAAAGCCTTGAAATTTGAAGGATGGTTTGGCTATAAAATTCTTGATTAATGCTTTCAGTTAGTTTACTATCACAATAAAAACTGTTCCATGGCAGCCTTGTTTTCTTCATATGTTGGTTTCAAAAAGTCTGATGCCAGCCTAATTATTTTGCCTTTGTAGACTTGTTATTTTTGCCTACTGGCCCTGAGAATTCTATCCTCATCTTTGAAACTAAGTTTCAGAACAGATTGTCCAGCGTTAATTTTCCCATGTAACATATTTTTAATGTGCAAAAATTCAGGTCATTTTCTATTTCTGGGAGGTTTTCCTGGATTACAGTTTTAAATATTGGTTCTGTACATTTTTTGTTTTTCTTCTTGAGCCAACAATGCAAATAATTTTCTTTCATTGCCTGTCTTCCACTTTCACTACGTCCTCTCTGATCCACTTTGCTGCTTTGTCATTTGTATTCTCTTGACATTTTTCCCTGTGTTGCTCTGATGCCTCTTATTAACTTTCACTTGAGTCCATTTTCCCTTGGGTACCTTGCAATTTATCTTTATTTTTGACATAACTTTGTCATCTTCTTCCATTTATTTCCTAAGTTTAATACATACACTATTTTTCATTTTTCTTTGTTTTTTTTCCATTTCTGTTTATAGTTCTTAAATTTCTGATTAAAGGTAGGCTTTCATATACTTAAATACTTGCTAAATACATTTAATTCTGTTTGCAAGGTAGACTGTTTTTTCTGCTTCCTGATTGTTTTTCAGAACAGGGGTAGTAGTCTACCTGATTTTATTATTGATTTATGTGAAAGTTTCCTGACTTCTTCAATAGATCTGTATAGATTTTATTTTCCTTTTGTTCACTTTCTGATACTGGAATATTTTCTGGTGCTCTTTTCTGTCAGTCTGGCAAAGTTCAGGTACTTGAGGTGTTTTGCTTAGTTATTTATTTACTTGACTTGGTGATGGGGGAAAGTGCTGAATCCTCCAAGACTGTGAATTTTGTTTTCTCGAACCCCAAATTTACCCTTTTACTTTCTTTTCTCCATCACCAACTAATTGCCAAAGGATTCTTTTTTTCTTTTTTTTTTCTTTTCTTTTTTTTTTTTAGGGAGAGAAGAGGGAGGGGCAGTGGTAGAGGGAGAAAGAGAATATCAAGCAGGCTCTATACCAAGCATAGAGCCCAATGTGGGGCTCAATCTCATGACCCTGAGATCATGACCTGAGTCAAAATCAAGAGTCAGATGCTTAACCAATTGGGCCACCCAGGTACCCCACCAAAGGACGCTTCTTTTCTGTTTACTTTTTCCTCCCTGAGAAGCTATGCATTTGGAAGCCTGTCCCATCAAACTATTGATGTGGCCTTTAAATAATATTCTAAAATCATTTTCCTGCAGTCTTCCTCTGATCTGCCCAATTTCTTTTTTAGTGTTCTTTAATTTGGGCTCTATTTAATCTCTGTGACGATGGTCTCTCTAACTATTCCTCATGGTCCAAACCAACACCTTTCTTCCTCCCTGCTATTTTACTCAGTCTCCATTTGTACACTGCAAGCCTGCAGCATGAGCACGACAGAAGAGGAACAGCAGTGTGCAGGGCTGTCAGGCTCATAGTTACTTTACAATCTCAGCATCCGCTGCCTTCAAGTAATATTGAAGGTATACTTCTGCAAAGAGATTGAATAGTTGTGAATTTAAATCATTTGGGGAGGAAATTTGGGCAGGCTATTTTACCACACTACCCTCCCTTGTGCTTGGCTACCTGGAAAGTCGATGGTCATTTTCAAAACATTTTCAATGACTTTGAAAAGAATATGGATTCAACAACTTTGTTGTGCTGTATATGGCATACATCCATTACATATTTTTTCTTTTTTTTTAATAGATTTTTTTTAAGTTTTTTTTTAATTTTATTTATTTATTTATTTATGATAGTCACACAGAGAGAGAGAGAGGCAGAGACACAGGCAGAGGGAGAAGCAGGCTCCATGCACCGGGAGCCTGACGTGGGATTCGATCCCGGGTCTCCAGGATCACGCCCTGGGCCAAAGGCAGGCGCTAAACCGCTGCGCCACCCAGGGATCCCCATATTTTTTCTTAAGTAGGCTCCATGCCCAGGATGGAGCCTCATGTGGGACATGGACTCAGGATCCTAAGTTCAAGACCTAAGCTGATATCGAGAGCCAGATGCTTTACTGATTAAGCCACCCAAGCGCCCCAAGCACCATTATATTTAAATGTAGTATTTGTGTGGATCCACTCTCTTATACTCTTATAGGCTCACTGATTTGGGACTTGCTTTGGTCAATCAATAACTAAGAGTATGACATTCAAATCTCTTTCTGAATAGTGGCATCTGTCAACTTCTACCTGCTGCTCAGTTAACTTCAGTCTTAAAAAAATTAAGCCATCCATTTAGGTACACACAACTTAGGAATTACTGTATCTTTCAGAATATTTGACTCTTTTACATAAATGTAGTGTCCCTGTTTTATCTGTAGTAATGCTTTTTCATCTTAAAGTGTTATTTCTTCTTCCAGAGTTGGGTCACCAGGGCTGTCAGATACAGAGCTCTATTATGTTTCTGGATTCATGTTTTCTTTTTTTTGGCCTCTCAAGATTTCCCTTTGTATCTTGCCAGCTCAGCAACACATTTAAAAATTATACCTAATGTTAGTTTGTGCTTTCTATATATTTTAAAAATCCTGATTTTCCAAAGTTTTTATCCTGCCATAGTGTCAGAAGTGGAAGTAAGTATTCCTTTTCTATATAAATTTAACATTTCCTTCAAAAACTTTAGAACAGACATTTTGGCATATTTCTCTATACAAGTTTCTTCTCTGGTAATAAATTTGTTAGCGCCAACAGCTCCAGTTAAAAAACAAAGATACTCTGTATTCCCTTCTTATGGTTAAAATAAAAAAACAGAATAGAAAAATGCTCAAATTCCACCATTTTATGCAAATTCTTGAGAACAGGTAGATGTGCTTGTCAGATTCTTCTAAACATCAATAATGATTTTCTTTAAAAACAATGCAATGTTTTCAATTTATTTCTTTTTATTGAGTCTTCTTTTCAGTCACTGGATAGAAAAGGCACTGATATCTCTGTGTATAGTTATCACTACAAAAACAAACTACCCTAAAACTCAGTGGCCCCAAACATTAATTATCGCTCATGAGTCTATAGGTCTGCTGGGAGGTTCTTCGAGTCTCTACTAGACTCACTCAAGCATGTGTCATCATGGACAGGTTGGTTAGGTGGCTCTGCTTGTCTCCTCTCAGGGCTCTCTTACATTTTCAGGGTCAGCTGACTGATGTCTGGTCTAGAATGATTGACCTCAAATTTAACAATCTGGCTGTGTTCCACATGCCTGCTCATCTACCACCAGGTGAGGTCCTGCTCTCATGGTGGTAGGGTTCCAAAAGAGAACAGAAGCAAGCAAGGGCTCTTGAGGCTTAGTCTGAGAACTGGAACACCCATACTTCTGCCACATTCTATTATCTAAGGCAAATCACAAGACCAGCCCAGGTTCATGAGGTAGGGAAAGATTCTACCTTCTTCACAGGAAGAACTGTAAAGTCACATTGTAGAGGACATAAAATCAAGGAAAAGAGAAGAATCGGAACCGTTTTTGCCATCGACAAGCCACGATCTGTATATATAAAACTTAAGTTTGAGGTTGATATTTCATAAGAAATTATTAGTGTCTAAAAATTCTGTTACACCTGACTAAAGTTATATAAAATTTCTGTGACCTCCTGGATTGGACACAATTCTTACCTGTTTTGAGGTCAGTTTTTCATATGAAGTGAGCATGGTAAATAGCTAGTTAAGACTACTCAACCGCACTGGAAATCTACTAAAGGCTTTCAATTGGGAGAGTTAGATCACTAGTTTTGAATCCTTGAAGGATCACTCTGGCTTCATTGTGACCAGTAGACAGACATGGACAAGACTAGAATCAGAAAAAATCTTTTAGGTTTAAATTATTGCATTGGTTTAGGAAAGACAGTACCCTAGGTCTGGGTATAAAGGCCAGCAGTGCACAAACTTGAGGAATAATTATATGGCGAAACATTATAAGGTGAAACTGCTGAATGTGTTTTCAACACTACCTACCTACAACACACCTACCATATGACAAATATCCTTATAGATTCTGGGGATTCAACAGTCCATCCATTTATGGAACTCTCGGCTCAATGAAGAAAAGAGAACTGGATCAAAAAACACATGCTTCTCAATTATGACTAAAAAATCACTTGCTTTCTCCCACCATAGTTTAAATGCAAATGTATCCAATTTATTGACACACAGTTATTCCTACAAAGAGAGTAGAACAGGGAACACATACATCTGTCCTTGCCTATATGTGTTTATCAGTGTTTTTTACCTACAATGTGAATGTAAATACAATAGCAGGGCCATTACTTTTGATTTTGCCATTGTTCTTTCTAATCCCTATTGTCTTACCCCCAACTCCCATCAACCTTCAAGGTATTCAAGTTTTTAACCTCTGGATTAGAAAAATAGTAACAAATTAAAACTTGGCACAATCATGACAATGAACCAAAAGCAATTTAGAAATAAAATAAATACAGCGTGAACAGGCATTCTATATTCTATACCTTAAATTTTCTGTATTTCATATATATATACTGACTTGAATGAAGAATCCTACATCTGGAAACCATTTTTAAATATATTAAGTGAAATGCTTATGAGGTGAATTAAGGAATATATTATGTATATTACATTAGGAAATGCATTTCCCTTGGATAAAAATCAAATTAAGTTATTAATATGTTGATGTTTTACATGAACAATCCCAAATACTTTGTGAAAATAGAGGAAGGGTGTAAACAAATAAATGAGCATGTATGAATAAGAAACCCTTGGGGAATGAGTAATCACAGTAATATTTGATTAGTAGCAGAGATAGAAGATATGAGATAAGAATATCCAGAATGTCAACCTGATGGAATGCAAATACTTTGTTCTGTCTTGTTTTGAGCGCAGACTCCTTGGAGACTCTGATGAAGTTATGGACCAGAAAAGATACAGACAAATTTGGTATATAGTTTCAGAATTCATAGACACTATCTCCCAAAAAGCTACCTCAGATTCACAATTACCTTATAAAAGAGTGGGCTCTGGACTGGAATACAGCTGACATAGTTGCCTTCTTCTTCGGTGAGAGAGATAAACTAGAACTCAGTTACTTTTCTAAGTCCTTTTTCTAAGTTTTTCAATGTCTCTATGAGACATTTCCTGGAAGGGCAGAGCAGTAGACAGAATCCTGTACTGAGACCTGGGTGCTGCCAAAAAACCCAAAGGACCTAGAAGAAGAGAAGGAGAAAGGAGGGAAGAGGAGGGCTAAGAGAAGAAAAGAGGAACAAGAGGACGGAAGAGGGAGAAGAGAAAGAGAGAAAGAGGGGAGGAGGAATAGAGGGAGGAAGGAGGGATGGGAGGGAGGGCAAAGAGTTCAAAGAAAAAAAAGAAAGAGGACACTGTGTCTCATAATTTTGCCTGGTGTCAGTTCTGATTCCACCTATAAGCAAATCTGAAGGTGAGGAGCTATCCATTCAATCTGCACTGCCAATCAAATCAGAGCAAAAATGATGACATTTTAAAACTATGAATTCTTATATTTATAATTGTATCTGATAAGAGTGCCTTACAAAAAACAGTTCATTTTACTTCTAACCCATGATGCTTGAGATCTGAAAACCATAGACATTGTATGTTTTAAAAGTACTCTGAGTCAAAATGACCTAAATTCAAATTGATACTGATTCTTGCAAAGTTATCCTGGACCAGGTAAATAAAGTCTCTGATTCCGATCTTCACCATCTGTAAAAATAATATATTAAAATATCTCCCCTTCTTTAAAGAGTTATTGACATGAAATGAAATAACGTATGCTAAGTGTGTACAAACTAACATGTAGAAAGCAAACTGTGACAAACAACAACAAAGGGGAAAGGCAACATGGCATAGCTCCAGCTAACTCTTATATCTCAACTCTTATTCTCTACCCTCAAACTCTGATGAAGACAATAATGTTTCTTACTTCCAAGATAAGGCAGAGCTATATGTGTTCTCATATGAAAGCATGTATCTGATGATAGAATAGTTCTTGCTTCCTGGAATAGAAAAGACACAAAAGACTATCATACTTCCCTCTGCATGCTATTAAGAAAATTTCCTCTATGACAAAAATATTTTAAAAAATTAAACAATCCATGGAAGGATATCCTCCTCCTCAATCCTTCACAGAGAAAGAACAGTAAGAGACAGGAATACAAGACCCTTTCTCATGCCAGTAGTTTCAAAACTGACTATCCAATGGCTTCATATGACAACTTCTTAAAAATATACAGTCCTGAGTCTGCAATATCCAGAGTATTGAACTATAACCTTTTAGGGAAGGGAACAGAATTTTTCAGAGCCTCACAAATTTGGTCAGATGCATAGGCAAAGCTGAGACACTTTCTTACCCTTCAGAGTCTTTCATTGCCCTTACAAACTACTCCAGGGTATGTCAGTCTATTTTATAAAGATTATTTTTAGAGCTGGAAGGGATCTTAGCCATTGCTGAGGTGAAAACAATGGCCTTATTTTACTGCTAAAGAGAAAGAGGCTGAGAGAGATGAAAATATTTGCCTAAGAGTACAACTGGAACCCAACTGCTTTCATTGCCAAATTCAGGTGTTGCATCTTTTTCACCCACAAGCCTCTGAAAGAAAAAAAGGTGGTTTTCTACCTTCATTGAAGTATCATTTTGATTCATTATACTGAGGGCAAATTAGCTATTCTATCTTGAATTTACAGGCAGAGATTTTGCAGATTCCATTCCAGACCACCGCATTAAAGCAAGTCAAATGAATGTATTGTTTTCATAGACTATAAAAAAGCTATGTTTACACAATAATGTAATCAAGTGTGCAACAGCATTATTTCTAAAAAATGTACATCTTAGTCAAAATATTTTATTGCTAAAAAATGTCAGCCATCATCTGAGCTTTCAGTGAATTGTAATCTTTTTGCAAGGTAGAGGGTCTTGCCTTGATGTTGTTGATAGAAGCTGACTAATTAGAGTGGTAGTTGCTGAAGGCTGGGGTGACTATGGAAGTTTCTTAAGATAAGATGACAACAAAGTGTGGTGCATCGAATGACCCTTCCTTTCATGAACAATTTCGCTGTAGCATGTAATGCTATTGACAGCATTTTACCCACAGAATTTCTTTCAAAATTGTGATCAATCCTCTCAAACCCTGATGTTGCTTTATCAATTACATTTATGTAATACAGTAAATCCTTTGTTATCTTTCAACAATCTTCATGGCATCTTTACCAGGACTAGGTTCTATCTCAAGAAAACTACTTTCTGTTCTCAACCATAAAAAGCAACTTTTCATCTATTCGAGTCTGTCATGAGACTGCAGCAATTCAGTCACATCTTCAGGTCCCATTTCTAATCCTAGTTCTCTTGCTATTTCTACGGCATCTGTAGTTCCTTTTTTCACTCATGTATTGAACCTCTCGCCCCACCCCCGAATCATTCATGAGGGTTACAATACGCTTTTTCCAAACTCCTCTTAGTGTTGATAGTTTTACCTCTTCTCATGAATCATGAAATTTCATAATGACACCTAGAAGGGTAAATCTCTTCCAGATAAAGCTCTGGGCTTTGCTCAGATCTATCAAAGGAATCACTACCTATGACAGCTATAGCCTTATCAGATGCACTTCTTAAATACTAAGACTTGAAAGTCAAAATGACTCCTTCCTTGATCCATGGGTTGCAGAATGGAGATTGTGCTAGGAGATATGAAAATTATATTCATCTAATTGTACACTTCCATCAGAGCTCTTGAACAACCAGTTAGTTAGATTATCAATGAGCAGTAATATTTTGAAAGGAATCTTTTTTCTGAGCAATAGGTCTCAGTAGGCTTAAAATATTCAGTAAACTATGTTGTAAACACATGTGCCATCATTGGGCTTTGTTGTTCCATTTCTAGAGCACAGGTAGAGTAGATTAAATAGAATTCTGAAGGGCCCTAAAATTTTCAGAATGGTAAATGCACAATGGCTTCAACTTGAAGTCATCAGCTGCATTAGTCCTTAACAAGGGTCAGCATGTCCTATGAAGCTTTGAAGCCAGGCACTGACTTCTCTCTATCTATGAAAGTCCTATATGGTACCTTCTCCCAATAGAAAGCTGTTTTTTTTAACAGAAAATCTATTAAGTGTAGCCACCATCATGAATTATCTCAGCTAGATCTTCAAGATAACTTGCTGAAGCTTCTACATCAGCACTTGCTGCTTCACCTTGTACTCTGATGTTACGGAAATGACTCCTTTCCTTAAGCCTCATAAACCAACCTGTTAGCTTCCAAGTTTCCAACTTTTCATTTCTTCCTGACCTCTCCCAGTCTTCAGAGAATTGAGGGAAGTTAGGATGCTGCCCTGGATTAGGCCTTAGTTTTTAAGGGAATGTTGGGGCTGGTTTTACCTTCTATTCAACCCACGAAAACTTTCTCCATATGTCAGCAATAAGGCTGTTTTGCTTTCTATTTGTGTGTTCACTGGAGTAGCATTTTTAATTTCTTCCAAGCACTTTATCTTTGCATTCACAACTTGACTAACTTTGAGGCAGGACGCTTAGTTTTTTCAGCCTATCTTGGTCTTTGAAATGCCTTCCTCACTAAGCTTAATCATTTTGCTTTTGATTTCAAGTGAGAGACATGTGACTCTTCCTTTCACTCAAACACTTAGAAGCCTTTGTAGGGTTATTAATTGGCCTAATTTGTATGTTGCTGTGTCTCAGGGAATAGGAAGACCCAAGAGGAGGGCGAGAGATAGGAAATGGCTGAGGGATGGGATAGAGAGAACACACATGACATATATAGAATTAAGTTCACAATCTTAAATGGATGTAGCTCATGGCATCCCAATACAATGACAATAGTAACAACAAAGATCACCAATCACAGATCACCATAGCAAATAGTGAAAATGTCGAAAATATTTTAAGAATTACCAAAATATGACCTAGACACAAAGTGAGAAAATGCTATTGGAAAAATGCCACTGACTGACTTGCTCCACACAGGATTGCCACAAACCCTCAATTTGTAAAAATGTAATACCTACAAAATGCAATAAAACCAGGTATGCCTATATAGAGATAACCAAGATTTAAAAAGTAGCCTCTGAAATTCTGCCAGCTATTCAATGAGAACTCATCATTGATAGAGTTCATCTATTTTAAAGAGTTTTCCTTCTAGAAAAATTCTATTTTTGAGTAAATGAAAAATACACATACTTCAACAGCATGGGATCCTGCCTAAGATTCTCTCTCTCCCTCTATGTGCCCCTACTCTCTCTCCCTCTCTTAAAAAAATAATAAATAAATAAATAATTCAAAAAATTTTTAATATATATTTTAAAGATTTTATTTATTATTCAAGAGACACAGAGAGAGACAGAGAGAGGCAGAGACACAGGCAGAGGGAGAAGCAGGCTCCATGCAGGGAGCCCGACATGGAACTCGATCCTGGATCTCCAGGATCATGCCCTGGGCGGAAGGCGGACACTCAACTGCTGAGCCACCCAGGTGTCCCAAAATTTTTTTTAAATATGCAAACATGTGAATAGAAAACTCACAAAAGATAAAATATAAATGTCTAATAAATATATTGGAAGTAAAAAAAAAAAGTAAAACCCCAGAAGGGATCAAGGAATATTATATTAGAACAATGAAATACAAATTTCCCTCTAATTAGCAAAGATTTTCATAATCCTAATACTCTGTGAAAGCCGTCCTCTCATACACCTCATTTAAAACAAATATAAATCATACAGTATTCTGGGAGAATATTTTGTGATATATTTCAAGAACCCTAAAAAGAATGATCCCATTTCTTGATCTACTTATTTTATTGTCAGGAATATTTTGTAGAGACATAATCTGAAATAATACCACAGAAAGATTATATAGCCATTAAAATGGTGTTTTAGAAGGCCATTCAAATAAAGGCAATATGATTCCATCTGAAATACAGAAAGGAGCAGGAGGAATATAAAAATGCTAACAGTGAGGTAGCAGAATTCTTTTTACCTTCTGCTAACTCTATAATAAGCATGGATTGTTTTTCTTTAATAAAATTGTTTTAATTGTCCGATTAAACATTATATTTTCAGAAAATATATGAAATTCAATAGGTCAGATAGTTGGTATCTCTGGAAATATATCTACAGTTCAGTTTCTACTTTTGTTGATCTCACCATTTTTATGAATGTAGTTAAAACTTCAATTTATAGGAGTGCCTGAGTTGGTTAAGCATCTGCCTTCAGCTCAGCTCATGATCTCAGGGTCCTGAGATGGACCCCTGTGTCATTGGGCTCCCTGTTCAGCAGGAAGTTGGCTTCTCCCTCTCACTCTGCAACCTCCCCACCATTCATGTTCTCTCTGTTTCTCTCTCTCTCTCTCTCAAATAAATAAATAAAATCTTAAAAAATAATAATAACTTCAATTCACAGGCTAAGCCATTCTCACTGTTCTGGCATATTTTTACAGAGCTAGACATGGTTAGAAACCCTCCCTACTGTGGTGTTAGATCTAGATTAATTCTATATTTTATTTCTAGGGCAAGATGCCTATAGGCACCTTCCCTGCTAGAATTACGAGGACCTCCTTCACAGGCTGTGGTTCTTTCTGCCTGCTTTTCTAATTTATTCTGGTTCACTGACTAACAAGAAATGCTAACCTTGAAGCTGGTCCATCTGACTAGTTCAGCTGATCTCATCCCACGCTCTGGTAAAAGACCCCTCTCCTTTGGGTTTGAAATCTGAATCCATCAACAATTGTGACCACAAATCAAAAAATGGATGAAATCTTTTCCAAACACTTCACTCTGGTACTGCAGATTTGTGAGGTCCTGCCCGAGGCCCCTGATACTATCCTTTGGAAAGAGACAGCCACCAGATGGAGACTGGTTTCTGACTTCCTTCCCCACTCTCTCTCTCCCCATGAGGAAACTCCCATGACTCCAGATACCCACGTCAATATAGGTTGTGAAGTACAAGGGCAATTATGTATGCCCTTAGACTTAACCATGTTGAAAATTTAACCAAGGGAACTGAAGTTGTATTGATAGCCCAAAAAACAAGTGATAACAATACTTCTCAACTGCATTATTTCTACATTCATACTTACAATTGTTATTATTTTTTAAATGATAATTTTCAAGCAACATAATCATATAAATATGAAATAAGTAGCTTTCTGAAAACTTTACTGAGATATTTAGTAATGATTTAAATAATTAAAAATTTTGATAACATCAAACACATTAAGAAGTTTAACTTTTATTATATCAACAATTCGTTATTTAAAAAAATATAAGAAACATATAATGTTTGTCCTTCTCCGACTGGCTTACTTCACTCAGCATATATGTTCTCATTCATTTGGGGAATATAAATAATAGTGAAAGGGAATAGAAGGGAAGGGGGAAGAAATGTGTGAGAAATATCAGAAAGGGGGATCCCTGGGTGGCGCAGCGGTTTGGCGCCTGCCTTTGGCCCAGGGCACGATCCTGGAGACCCGGGATCGAATCCCACGTCGGGCTCCCAGTGCATGGAGCCTGCTTCTCCCTCTGCCTGTGTCTCTGCCTCTCTCTCTCTCTCTCTCTGTGACTATCATAAATAAATTAAAAAAAAAAAAAAAAAAAAAAAAAAAAAAAAAAAAAAAAAAAAGAAATATCAGAAAGGGAGACAGAACGTAAAGACTGCTAACTCTGGGAAACGAACTAGGGGTGTTGGAAGGGGAGGAGGGCGGGGGGTGGGAGTGAATGTGTGACGGGCACTGGGGGTTATTCTGTATGTTAGTAAATTGAACACCAATAAAAAAAAATAAAAATAAAAAAAATAAAAAAATAAAAAAATATAAGAAAAATACAGAACATCTTTCCATTGTTACTATGAACCAGTTTATCCTGTGGTGTTCACCCAGAACAATCAACTCTTTCTGATCTAACTTTTTCTTATTTTCTTCTTATGGAAAATAAACTGGCTCAATCTCTCTCTGGCACCTGGTGAAAAATTCTTATCCTCTTTCCAAGTTGCATTAAGATATCACTTATTCTCTAACTAAAAAGAACAAATTAAGCACTTTTTTACATTGACTAGTAAATTCTCTGACATCTAGATCCATAGAGTTGTTAATTCACATTTAACTGTTCTTTTTCTTCATCTAACACTTTGTCTCACATTGGAGAGGTGTTTCTTCACCATAGGTGTAGTTGGTGAGTGGTGTGAAAGATTTTGGAGGCCTATTTCCTCCCTGTACTAGGTCTATCATTCAGTTAGTGAAACCAGGTGGATGTCCTTTGGTTATAGAAAGAACAGAAAGAAGGGAGTATACCTTTGGTAGAGTATCATTTTATAGAAAACTATAAAAACATAACAAACAATTCCTGGCATCCTTGAACCTTTAAATAGAAGTATAATGTAAAACACTCTTGAAAATGACAAAGCCCTATGTGCAGGTTTTCAGATCTCTTTGGCCTCCTATATTCCCCACTCAGAAGATTTTCTGACCAATATTTCCTAACTCTATAATCAGTCATGTTGTGAAAATGAATGTTATCACTCCAACAACTATTTAATTCATGTTCCTAAATATTTCACTTTCAAAGAAATACGCAGTGATTTCCCCTCATAGAATTTGCCACTAATCTTGTAACCTGAGCAAATATTCTAGGAAACATGAAGTAATGATGCAAATATTTTCCAATTTTTTAAAAGAAAACAAAGACATGTGATCAGTCATTAATCAAAAGGTGATAATTATATTCTCACTGAATATTATCTTTACCTTTTACTACAACAACTTAGATCTTTACAAATATGAATAGAACTGTAGACACTAAATTGGAGGAGAGTCATTACACTCGTATTCCCATGGAAATAATCTTTATATATTTGCTTTTGACTGAAAAGGTTGCCAAGAATTATGAGATATTTATGAAATATAAATTTTTACATAAAGGCAGGATCTGGCCACCAATATGATTTTGTAGCTAGAGCTGTGAGTTGAAGTGTGATAACCTAGGGTCTGCTATACAATAATTGTTCAGATAGTGTTATAGGTCTTCAGTATAGTATAGTAGTAAAGATCACAGGGTCAGGATTTAATACCAGTTCTACTATCTACTAGCCATATAATCTTGGACAGCTTTCTTAACCTTCCACTGATCAGTTTTATCATCTATAAAATGGGAATATTAACAAAATAGTCCTCAAAGAATTACTGTAAAGCATATACTCAATGTACGGGAGCATTTGTAACAGTGCCTGAACACTGTAGCACACTTTATGAAGTAGCTACATGCAGGGACAAACTAATTTAGAAGAGTTTCCAAGGGGGATCCCTGGGTGGCGCAGAGGTTTGGCGCCTGCCTTTGGCGCAGTCCTGGAGACCCGGGATCGAGTCCCACATCGGGCTCCCGGTGCATGGAGCCTGCTTCTCCCTCTGCCTGTGTCTCTGCCTCTCTCTCTCTCTCTCTCTCTCTCTCTCCTATCATAAATAAAAAAATTTAAAAAAAATTAAAAAAAAAAGAGAAGAGTTTCCAAGTAAACAGTCACCAAGGTCTATGGCAATCTACTCAGAGGTGAGGCCTGTGAAGTCCACACCACCTGTTTCACATTTGTCCTCTCAAATGAGTGAAGCCAACTAGAACTATCAGTCCAAAAGTATAATGGATTGGATTTGCTGGAAAACAGCATAATTTTGTAATGTAGTTTGTATTAACCTGAAAAATGTTATCATGATAGTATCAGCCATATTTGAGGAAAGGTTATTACCCAAGGTGTGAATGTTTGATGAAAAGACAAAGCGTGTAAGCCAACATTTCAAATGAAAGGGACAGGTTACTTTCTCATTATACAACAAATCCACATCTACTTTGTCATGTTGATTTATACCACTTTCCTTATCTTATGTGTTTTACTGATAATTAAAGGAACAATTGTATGTTCCATTCATGGTATAAAATATATTATCTTCCTGCTGACTTCAGCATACCACAAAGTCAGAATGTCAGAAAGCAAAAATGATCCCTAACAAACATCCCAAACTCTTTAATAATTACTATGACCTTACTTTTATTAATGAAGCATGAAATGACCTTCCCTTCCTTTCACATCTAAGAAAGAGTTAGTTGAATTCCACCCTGTCAACAAAGGGAGAAAAACTGAGTTGCTCTTTGTTTTAACCTATTGGCTTGAGAAAAGTGAAAAAAATGCGAGTAATCTTTTACCAATTCAAATGCAGAGCCAATGATAACACATAACATAATTGGGGGAAAAAAAGTGTATACAGCATCTCAAAACCCTAACTTTGGAGTTCTTAGCTTATAAACATGAGAAAATACAATATTCTATATAATAGAATTACAGGCAATATACAAAATTTGATATTTTTACAAAAAGAAGCAAATATTAACTCTAAGTAGGCTTGTAGTCTGAGGATATTATTTAAAGCAAAAATTTTATGAAAAAAAAATAGCCACAGATTTTTCAGAGTAAATATATAAACTAGATTTTCACGTCTAATATTTTTCTAACCAGGTTTCTTTTCTAAAAAACAAAGAAAAATAATCAGATTTTCATAGCCCTTTGTGAGTATTTACATCACCAATATACTATTCTAGTAAAATTTGTATAAACTACAATTAGACCTTAATTAGGTATGAAATACATTTTTTCAGCTAACACATGTAAACAAGAGAGACACAGAACAAGAAAGATGACTAGAAGCATAACGCCTGAGTGATCAAAGAAGGTCAAAAATAAGACAATATTTTCCATTCTAATGTTATCAGATAACATTAGACAAACACATTAATATATAAATGAAGTTGACAAAGTGCCTTGACTGCCAGAATTAGTGTAATAAGATTCCTATAATCCCGAAGCAAAATAAAATCCATTTCTTATAGAAAGGTCCCATAGAATTTTATTAGAATATAATTACATTTAAGCCAAAATCAAGAGACCCAGATTTGGATTCATAAAATAGAATATTTTAATAGTCTGAAATTTGAAATATGAAATTAGTTGACTTACTTTTTACTAACTCTATGTTTTAAAGTTATTGCAATTTTAAGAGCATTCAAATCACATACAAAAAGCATTAATTAATGGCACAATCCACATAAGTCACATGACTAGAAAGAATATCAAACTGAAACACTTAAATATAGTAGGCAGTCTTGCCTGAAATGCTTACATGAGACTAATTCACCTAGAAACATACACTTTGTACACAGGAAATTTGAAAAGGAACTGGTAGCAGATGAATTGATAAACATGTTTTATCCTGTTATTGAACTTCCCTCTGTGCTTCAACCCCCTCACCTGTAAAAAGTTAGGGTGTTTCAAAAATGCCTGATACTCTATGATAAATGTTAACCTCAGAGTGATTAATAAAGTAGATTAGATCATCTTCAAGGTCTAATTTACATTAAACATATACTGTTCATTGAACAAATAAATACTGAGTGCCTACTGTCTAAATTTCAATTTAGGGCAGCCCAGGTGGCTCAGTGGTTTAGCACCACCTTCAGCCCAGGGCGTGATCCTGGAGACCCCAGATCAGGTCCTGCGTCAGGCTCCCTGTGTGGAGCCTGCTTCTTCTTCTGCTTGTCTCTCTCTCTCTCTCTCTCTCTCTCTATCTCATGAATAAATAAATAAAATCAAAAATTAATTAATTAATTTCAATTTAGAATAGATCATCCAATATTACAACTTCCAAAAAGTAAAATATTTATTATTTCCTTTCTTTTGTATCCTCCTATATCTCTTTTTCTAAAGAGTGGGTCCCTCATGACTGTCAAAGAACACAAATAGTATATCTAATTTGTGAAAGCCTTAAAATCAAGTACAAAATATCTAAACCATAAGATGCTATCTTTTTTTCTCCTTCTCCCTCAAAAGAGAATCCAGGAAAAAATGAACTTTGTGAGAAACTAATATAACCTTACCTAAAATTGAGGGGAGTAAGAGAACATGGCTTTGATCAGGGCCCCCAGTCTCTTCCAGTCATTTTCCTATAAACCTAAACTCATCAAAGCATGGAGGTAAAAGTTCGGTTTGTGACAGTAAATCAAAAGGACAGCAGCACTGATAAAACTGTTAGACTGAGGACTGCATGCTTGAGCCCAGAAAACCTTTTAATTTGGGTAATCTGCCAGAGTGACAGCTCTCACCATCAGCATTGTCTTCAGAGAAACTACATGCCTTAGTCCCAAATGATAATCTGTCTTGACTCTCTAGGGACAGAATTGCTTACAACCCACTGACAGACACTAGAAGAAAAATAATCAGGTCTCCAGAGAATTTCTACAGCAATATCTATGACCATATCATAAGAATATGTTTAACAAGAACCAATCTTAATTTCAGGAATTTGAAATCATTTTACAACACTGATGATCTGGGTTTGACAACTAATGACAAGGAGCACGATAGGTAAGCAATCTGAAGAAAGTTGAACAGTTATTCATTCATTAACTTATCTATTTATGTTAAAATGATTTAAAATATGCAACATTCTCCTTGCTTAAAGAACTGAATTCATAGACAGCAAAAACCTACTAAATATTCATATTTCCTTTCATTCAGCAGGGTTTTCATTAATGTTGAGAGCACATCTTTTATTAAGAAAGGCCTTAAAATTATGCTATGTTCTTATTTTTTAGAATCTAGATCACTATTTTCTTTTAATTCACCAAAGAAAAGCCTGTGTTAAACTAATTTAGGCATCTTAACTCATACCATACCAGAATATGTTTTATCCTCTTTAAGGAATCTTTATTTATATTCTTAGAGAAAAATCTCTAATTGCATGTATTTTTATTATGACAAGTTTTCTGACATAGTTGAAACCCAGTTTTCTTCACTTGCTTATTTGGTAATGAAAATTCCTTTTAATTATTCAGCTATTTTCCTTTAATTCCAACACAGATAGAATATAGACTGTGTAGGATCAACTATCCCAGAATATCTCGATAATGGATACACTTGATCTTTGAACAAACAAGTTTGAATTGTATGGGTCCACTTATATGTGGATTTTTTTTTTTGTCAAATACAGTATAATATTACAAATGTACTTTTTCTTCCCAAAGATTTTCTTAACATTTTTCCCCTAGCTTATCATAAGAAGACAGTATGTAATAAATATAAAACACAAAATATGTGTTAATAGACTATCAGTGAAACTCCTCAGTCAACAGTAGGCTATGAATAGTTAAGTTTTTGGAGAATTAATAATTATATAGATTTTCAACTGTGCAGAAGGTCAGCATCCCTAAACACCACATTTTTCAAGGGTCAACTGTATTTGCTTGTCACTTTAAGAAACCAACTCAAACAAATTCAGTGCAAAAGTGGCTTACAGCAGTAATTCAACTAGCATTTTCCAGGAGCTCCAGTGGCGCTTTTCGTTAGCACCTGGTACTTATTCGACAAGTATTTTCTAAATTAATATTGTGCACCAGATATTTGCAATTAAGTCCAGGAGACACAAACATCAATAAGCTTTGCCCAGTATAGATTTTTAAAAGACAGTAACACAGCCAAAACAATCCTGAAAAAGAAAAAAAAAAAAATTCAGTCTCACACTTCCTGATTTCAAAACATATTACAAAGCTACAGTTGTTTTTTTTTTTTGTTTTGTTTTGTTTTGTTTTTTTTAACGGGGGTATACTTGGGTGGCTCAGTGGTTAAGCATCTGCCTTTGGCTCCAGTCGTGGTCCTGGGGTCCTGGAATCAAGTCCCATGTCAGGCTCCCCACATAGAGCCTGCTTCTCTCTCTGCCTATGTCTCTGCCTCTCTCTGTGTGTGTGTCTCTCATGAATATAGAAAATCTTTTTTTTTTAGTGTTTTATAGGCAAAAAAGACATATCAACTAATAGAACGGAATAATGAGCTGAGAAATAAACCTTCAGATATGTGGTCAAAGGATCTTTGACAAAGGATCCAATGCTATTCAATAAAAAAAAAAAATGTCAATCTCTTCAGCTGGGGAAACAGGACATCTGCATGGGAAAGGATGAAGTGGAACTTCCACTTTACACAAAAATTAACTCAAAATGGATTAAAGACTTAAAAGTAAGATTTAAACCAAAATTGCTCAAAGAAAATACAGGGGTAAAGCTTCATGACAGTGGATTTGGCAATGAATTTGTTGATATGATACCAAAAGCACAGGCAGCAAAAACACACAAAAACAAATGGAACCATACTAAACCTAAACATACTTTGCACAGGATACAACACAATCAACAGAGCATAAAGGCACAGTGAAAAAGGAAAAGATATTTGCAGATTATTTATTTGGTAAGAGTTTAATATTCAGAATATTTTTAAAAAGCCCTCCTACACATCAACAATGAAAAAAAAAACCCAATTAAAAGATGGATAAAAGACTTGAATAGATATTTCTCCCAAGATAATAAAAAAGGCCACAAGCAAATGAAAAGATGTTCAACATCACTAGTCATTAGGGAAATGCAAGTTGAAATTACAATGATAGATCACCTCATACCCATTAGGGTCGCTGCTATTAAAGTGGGGAGTGTCCCAAGGTGGAGGCACAGGAAGATCCTGAACTCACCGCTTCCTGTAGACACACTAATATAGCTCTATATGGAAAAATTCCCTCTGAAAAAGACCTAAAAATAGCTGAACAGCTCCTTCAAAACAAATAATAAAAGGGTCACACGGAGAAAGCTAGGAGAAGCAGATATATAGTCTCACCAAAAACCCCAACAGCAGCATAGCAACCCACAAGTAGGAAGAATATCACATATTCAGAGCTTCTCCCCAAAGAGCAAGGTGTTTGTGCTCCACATCAGGCACCCCACCCCTTGAGACTTCACTGGGGACTCCAGCCCCCAAAATGTCTCTCTTTGAAAACCAACACGGAGGCTTTTGTCCAGAAGGCTGTAGTGAACTGAGATACTGCTCTCACAGGGCTCACAAAAAGACTCACTCAACCTGGGCCCCAGCATAAAAGCGGCAGTTTAAAAGTCACCTAGATCATAGCTGCAGGACGATCATTTGCTAATCTTAAAGTATCTTCCAAAGGGGAACAGGCCTCTTGGGCATCTCTGTAAAGATGGAGGCACTGGTGGGTGCCATTTTTGCTCTCTCCCTCTACCTTGTTAGTGATGGGAGGCACAAATAGTCCCTGTACTCTTTCATTGCCCTGTTAAACTAGCAGGTACATTTCCACGTAGTGTTCTTCCTCTGCCTTGCTAAAGCCAGCAGGCACACACAGTCCATATAGGGGACAGTCCTTGATTACCTGGCCCTAGTGGCCAGGAGGGCTTGTGTTCCTGGGTTCCCTGGGACAGTAACAATCACAGAGACAATTCTCCACAAGCTATCACCCCAGGGCAGTGCACAGATGCCAGCTGAAACATATCCCCAGTCTATCTGTGAAAAAGGACTATTTACTTGTCCTGGAACTTCAGCCTGAGAGGCAGGCCTCAGTTTTGCCATTCATTTATAGACTGAAGACATTCTCAGGGAAAATAGGCCAAGGGACACAATCTGCATTCTCCCTTGGTCTCACTATACCTCATCAGTATCTCCCAGAAAGCAGCTTAAACACTTTCTGGGAGAAAGGAGCTTATACACTCATCCGGAGCCCTGACATTTCCAGCTGTTGCTCAGGAGACACTTCCAGATCACCTGTTCTGGAAGATAGCAGGGTTCATAATGGTGGCCCCATAAGACTATATGTATTTGCACACTTTAAAAGCTGCTGCCTAAGGGTCTGGTTTCTAATCGACCTACAAGTAGGTGCTGACTGAGACCCTGCCCTTTGGAAAACTGGCAAGTCTTGGCACACCCTCAACAATTGGGACCTATGAAGAATAAATAACCACCATCTAAAGTTAGGGCAAGGTGAAATGATAACATTCATCTTCTATACAAGGCAACTCTTTCAAGAAAGGGAGAATTTCACTTAATACATAGAAGCAAACACAGAGGGTAAAGCAAAATGAGGAAACAGAGAAATATGTTCCAAACAAAAGAACAAGATAAAACCTTAGAAGAAAACCTTAACAAAACAGACATTAGTAAGCTGCCCAATTAGAAGTTCAGACTAATGATCATAAAAGATGCTCACCAAACGGGGCGAGAGGCGTGGAGAGAATAGATGAATGTGAGAATTTAAAGCAATAGAAAGTATAAGGAAATATCAGACCAAAATCAAGGAGCTGAAGAATACAGTAACTGAAATAAAACACACTACAGGCATTACACAGCAGACTGGATGAAGCAGAGAAAAGGATCAGTGATCTAGAAGACAAGGCAGTAGAACTCACCAAGACAGAGCAAGAAAAAGAAAAAGAATTAGAAAGTGAAGCTATCCTAAGGGACCTATGGAACAAAATTAAATAGAATAACATTTGCATTATAGGGGTCCAAGACACAATATAATTAAAATGTCAAAGGTTACAGAAAGAATTCTAAAAACCACAAGAGAAAAACCTGTTATATATAAGGGAAGCCTGATAAGACTACTAGAAGATTTTTTATCAGAAACTTTACTGGCCAGAAGAAAGTGGCATGGTATGTTCAAAGTACCAAAAGGAAAAAATTTCCGAACAAAAATTCTCTACCTGATAAAGTTATCATTCAGATTTAAAGGAGAGATAAAGAGTTTTCCAAAAGAAGAAAAGATAAAGCTCATCCCACTAAACTAGCCTTACAAAAAGTGTTATAGGGATTTATTTAAGCTGGAAAAAAGGACACTAATTAGTAACAAGAAAACATATGAAAGTACAAACCTCACTAGTAAAGGTAAATATATGATAAAGGTAGACTAATCACTTATAAAGCCAGCATGAAGGTTTAAAGATGAAAGTAGTAAGAATAATTATAATTTCAAAGGTCAGTTAAGGAATATACAAAATCAAAAAATGTAAAATATGACATCAAAAACATAAAATGTGGTGGAGTGGGAGTAAAAATGCAGTTTTAGAATGCATTCAAACATAAGTTGCTATCAACTTAAAATAGACAGCTATATAAATAGCTATTATATGTGAGCCTCATAGTAACCACTATGCAAAATCTTAAAGTAGATAGTATAAAAGACAAGGAGAAAGGGATCTAAACATAACACTAAAGAAAGTCACTAAACCACAAAGGAAGAGAGCAAGGGAAGAAAGGAACAGAAACTACAAAACAACCAGAAAACTTTTAACAAATAGCAATAAGTGCATACCTATCAATAATCACATTAAATGTAAATGGACTAAATTCTTAGCCCATTCAGTGGCTGAATGGATTAAAATAAAATTAAAAAAAAAAAAGACCCATCTAAGAAAATCAAAGCTGCTGGCATCACAATTCTGGACTTCAAGCTATATTACAAAGCTGTAATCATCAAGACAGTATGGTACTGGCACAAAAACAGACACAAAGATCAATGGGACAGAAGAGAAAACCCAGAAATAGACTCTCAACTCTATGGTCAAGTAATCTTCGACAAAGCAGGAAAAAATATCCAATGGAAAAAGGACAGTCTCTTCAACAAATGGTGTTGGGAAAATTGGACAGTCACATACAGAAGAATGAAACTGGACCACTTCCTTACACCATACACAAAAATAGACTCAACATGTATGAAAGACCTAAATGTGAGACAAGAATCCATCAATATCCTAGAGCAGAACATAGGTAGCAATCTGATCATGGCCACAGCAACTTCTGGCTAGCCATGTCTCCAAAGGCAAGGGAAACCAAGGCAAAAATGAACAAAGAATTTATCCAATTCAACACCCAAAGAACAAATAATCCAATCAAGAAATGGGAAGAAGACATGAACAGATATTTCTCCAAGGAAGACATACAATTGGCCAACAGACACATGAAAAAATGCTCAACATCACTCAGCATCAGGGAAATACAAATCAAAACCACCATGAGATACCACCTAACCCCAGTCAGAATGGCTAAAATTAATAAGACAGGAAATGACAGATGTTGGTGATGGTGAGGAGAAACGGGAACCCTCTTACACTGTTGGTGGGAATGCAAGCTGGTACAGTCACTCTGGAGAACAGTATGGAGGTTCCCCAAAAAGTTGAAAATAGAGCTACCCTATGACACAACAATTGCATTACTGGGAATTTACCCCAAAGATAAATGTAGTGATCTAAAGGGGCACCTGCACCCCATTGCTTATGGCTATTGTGGACATTGCTGCTAAACTATGGTAAGTGCCCAGATGTCCATTGACATGGACAGATAAAGATGTGATAGATAGATGATAGATAGATAGATAGATAGATAGATAGATAGACAGACAGACAGACACACAATGGAATACTACTCAGCCGTCAAAAAATGAAATCTTGCCATTTGCAACAATGTGAATGAACTAGAGGGTATTATGTTATGCGAACTAAGTCAATCAGAGAAAGACAATTATGATCTCATTCATTTGTGGAATTTAAGAAACAAAACAGGATCATAGGGGAAGAGAGGAAAAAAATAAATCAAGACAAAATCAAAGAGGGAGACAAACCATAAGAAACTCTTAATCATAGGAAACAAACTGAGGGTTGCTGGAGGGGAGAGAGGTAAGGGAATGAAGTAACTGAGTGATAGACATTAAGGAGGGCACATGATACAATGAGCACAAAGTGTTTTGTAAGATTGATGAATCACTGACCTCCACCTCTTGAAACCAATAATAGATTATATGTTAATGAACTGAATTTAAATTAAAATTCTTTTTAAATTTTTCAAAACCATCTATATGCTGCCTATAAAAGACTCATTTCAGAGGTAAGGACACACATAGATTAAAAGCAAAATGACTGAAAAATAATGCTTCATGCAAATGGAAATCAAAAGAAAGCTGGGATACCTTACGTCAGACAAAACAGACTTTAAGATAAAGAGTATAATGAAAGACAAAGAGCATTAGTTAATGATAAAGGGGTTAATCCCTTAAGAGAATATAACATTTGTAAACATTTATTCACCCAACATAGGAGTACCTAAATATATAAAGCAAATATTAACATACCTAAAGGAAAAAACTGACAGGTAAACAACAAAAGTAAGGAGTAAACACCCACTTAAATCATTGAATAAATCCTCTAGACAGAAAATTAATAAGGAAACATTGGCCTTAAACAACACAACAGACCAGATGAACTTTATACATACAGAACATTCCAACCAAAAGCAATAGAATACATATTCTTCTCAAGTGTACATGGAATATTCTCCAAGACAGATTACATTAGGCAACAAAACGAGTCTTAATAAATTTAAGAAGACTGAAATTATACCAAGCATCTTTTCCAACCACAGTGCTGTGAAACTAGAAATCAATTACAAGAAGAAAAATGAAAAATCACAAATATGTGGCAATTAAACAACATACTACTGAACAACCAGAGTCAACAAAGAAATCAAAGAAGGAATTAAAAAATACATTGAGACAGATGAAAATGAAAATATACCAAAATATATGGGAGACAGCAAAAACATTTCTGAGAAGGAAGTTAATAGCAATACAAGCTTATATCAAGAAACAAACATCTTGGGATCCCTGGGTGGCGCAGCGGTTTGGTGCCTGCCTTTGGCCCAGGGCGTGATCCTGGAGACCCGGGATCGAATCCCATGTCGGGCTCCTGGAGCATGGAGCCTGCTTCTCCTTCTGCCTATGTCTCTGCCTCTCTCTCTGTGTGACTATCATAAATAAATTAAAAAATTAAAAAAAAAAGAAACAAACATCTCAAATAAACAATCTAACTTTCTACCCAAGGAACTAGAAAAAGACCAAATGAAGTCAAAAGTTAGTAAACAGAAAGAAATCACAAAGATCAGAGTGGAACTAAATGTATAGAGAATAGTAAGGAGACTGAACCAGTAATCAAAAACCTCCCAACCTCTCAACATACAAAAGTCCAGGACCAGACAATTCACTGGTGAATTCTAACAAACATTCAAAGATTTAAAACCTATCTTTCTCAAACTCTTCCCCAAAAAAGAAGAGGAAGGAATGCTTCCAAACTCATGTTATAAGACTAGCATTACCCTAGTACTAAAACCGGACAAGGACACCACCCAAAAAAGAAGAAGAAAAAAAAATTCTGTCACTTTGTATGGCAATGGAAGGTAACCAGATTTACTGTGATCATTTCACAATGTATACAAATATCAAATCATGTTGTACACCTGAAACAAATACAATGCAATATATCAGTTATACCTCAATTAAAAAAAAACAGGCAATAAATGTTAGGATGTGAAGACATTTTAACACCTGTATAATGCTGGTAGAAATATAAAATGGTACAACCACTATAAAAAAAATAGTACGGCAGTTCCTCAAAATATTAAAAATAGACTTACCATATATGATCCAGCAATCCCACTTTTGGGTATATATTAAAAGAATTGAGAGCAGGATCTCAAAGAAATATCTGCACACCCATGTTCATAGCAGCATTTTCCACAATAGCCATGAGGTGAAAGCAAACCAAATGCCCACAGACAAATGAAGGGATAAACAAAATGCAGTATGTGCCTATAATGGAATATTTTTCAACCTTAAAAAAGAACGAAATGCTATCACATGCTCCAAAACAGAAAAACTTTGAAGATATTATACAAAGTAACATTAGCCAGTCACAAAAAGACAAATCCTGGAGTACCTGAGAGGCTCAGTTGGTTAAGTGTCTGCCTTTGGCTCAGGTCATGATCTTGGGGTCCTGGGATCAAGCCCCAAGTCAGGCTCCCTGTTCAGTGGGGAGTCTGCTGCACCCTCTCCCTTTGCCCCTCCCCCATTCATACCCATGTGTGCTCTCAAATAAATAAAATCTTTTAAAAAAAGACAAATCTTGAATGATTCCACTTATATGAGGTATCTAAAGTAGTCAAATTCATATACTTGAATGGTAGTTACCAGTTACTGGATGGAGTAGAGATGAGAATTATTTAATAAGCACATTGTCAGTTGTGCAAAGATGACAAAGTTGTGACAACCTGATCCATAAAAATGTACATAAACTTAACACTACTGAACTGTACACCTAAAAATGGCTACAATGGTAAATTTTATGTTGTGTTTTCTATCATAATTTTTTAAGGCAACAAGGCATATGCAGTAAGTGACATGTATCAGGATATGAAGTCAGAATTCATAGTCTTAGAGTAAGGTTAAGTTTCAGAAAAGGAGAAGAAAGGAAAGTCCAGGTAGAAGACCCAACCTAGGGATCCCTGGGTGGCGCAGCGGTTTAGCGCCTGCCTTTGGCCCAGGGCGCAATCCTGGAGACCCGGGATCGAATCCCACATCGGGCTCCCGGTGCATGGAACCTGCTTCTCCCTCTGCCTGTGTCTCTGCCTCTCTCTCTCTCTCTCTGTATGTGTGACTATCATAAATAAATAAAAATTAAAAAAAAAAAAGAAGACCCAACCTATTCAAAGGTATTTGGAGGAGAATAGCAAAAATTCACGTGAAAAGGCAAGTAAGAGTGGCCCAGATGAAACTAGAAAAGTAGACTGAGGACCATCTGATAAGGTGGTCAGTACTCAAGGGAGAGTAGAGTCTCTGAGGGGACAGAAAAACAAAGCTCTGGCCAGACAGAGCAGAGGTGAGAGAATGTCATCAAGGAACAACTTACAAGATTGCTCGATGCTCACCAGATAAGTCTGGCTTAAGGCAAATAAAATTCAGATAGATTCTTTCTAGATATAGTATATGCATACCTGGACCCCATTGAGTTATTCATTCCCATAAATGAAGACATATCCTAGAAAACCTTTCAAAGCTAGCATGGACTTACATTTCTGAGTCCTTTGAATTATGAGTGCTATGAATTATTACCTTTGAATTATATCGATACAATTTTTTCACCCCAAACATTTTAGGAAGAATTCTCTTATAACTTCCATCCAAAGTTCAGTTTTATGCTCACAGAGGCATATATAAATAACTGGGCAACAAATGATGATCATTTATTGCTGAGTATTTACATGAGGTTATACAAAACACTTGAAACTATAAATAAAAAACAAATCCTAAATATAAAAAAGCAGTAGATTCATAAAATCATACTAATTATGAAAGACAAAGGAGAAATTTCTATTCTCATTTGAAAAGAAAGGCAAATAATTTCACATACTTCTACTTTAATAAAAAAAACAGAATTTCAAAATTTATATTTCAAACAAATATTTTTAACCATTCCTAAATACATGATACTGATAGGGACTTTTCATACTATACTGAGTCTAGGTTTAAAAAATAATTTTGAAAAAAAATTATACGTTTAGAAGATATTTACAGTTTAAACCTGAAGGCTCTGTCTACAAATATTTACATTTAGTTTTACTTAAATTATCATTTTTGAATTCCCAAACTGTAATCTAGAGCTTTGTCTTCAAAGCTACTGAAGGTTAGAAGATTTTTTTTAAGCGCCCTTGTGAGGTCACAGAGGCTGCCAAGAGGCCAGTAAGAGAAAGCAGACCTCACTGCCTGAATGTCAATTATCCAGCCCCTGGGCACTCGCTCACAGAATGCCACAGCTTAAAGTCATTATAAAGATAGCATTAAGACAATTAAACAAATTACTTGGAATCAAGAGTACTTAAAATCTATCCCTAACCTGAATAAAAGGTACCAGAGGACAACCCCCAAAATTGAGGGAAATTACAGAAAAATGTTACAACATGAGTAAGTACTCATTGGTTTTCTTCTTGCAACTTAAAGTTTTTCAAGCATTCCAGAATCAAACCCTAGAGTATTTCAGCAATGCATGCAAAACTAAAGAAGGCCTTATAGTATTTCAGTAATGCCAACACTCAAAACAGCTTGTGTTTATAGTAAACTAAGTTGTTTATTTTTTACTATTCAATATCTTTACTGAAGCAGTCAATATGTTTACCTTGTATGATTTTTTTTCAACAGTGGAAAGTTAAAGATCCTATTCTCCAGCATGAAATCATAATTGAATAATGCAATAAATTATTAAATCCTAAAGTCCAGAAAATATTAAAAGGAAGATTTTGAGCTAAGGCTATTCATTTACTTTTCAGAACAAAAATAATCCATGGAGTACAGAGGGGAAAACATCATAGATTCGCTTCTCTTTTAGAAGTGTATCTATCTATATAGGAATATTTATATGAAGCATATACATATATATATCAATATGAAGTGTACATATACAAATATTTATATGAAGTATATATACATGAAATTTATATGAAGTATATACATAGACACTTCATAAATCAAACAGGACATAGACAAAATAATCTTGAAGATGAAAATATTTATATATAAAATTATGAAGTAAATATCAATCCTTAAAATAGCAAAAAAGGATTAACAGTTCCAAGTCCCAAATATATCCATATTTTACTACATCAAGAATAATAGCTTTACAAAGATATACACATTAGCTTACTTAATCTTCACAATAAGCACAAGGTACTTTACATGGAACACAATGGAGAGCAGTGACAAGCCAAGTCTTAGAGTCAAACAGACCCTGGGGATGAATGCCAGCTCTGTATTTACTGGCTGTATGATCTTGGGAAAGCTGCTAAACTTCTCCAACCCTTGGTATCCTCGCTTGCTAAATGAGTATAATAATGCCTAGCTCACATGTACTATAATAGTTAAATAAGATAATGCACATGCAGCACATGACATACACCTGTCACATACATACACACACACACACACACAACCATCATTATTTACAGATAAGTGTCCTTGTAAACCAGAGTCTACTTGAGAAAGGTGGTTATTTATCCCCTCATGTGAGGCTATTTCCACTGTCCATAATTGTTCTTCAGGAGCCTACCACAAGACATCATCCAGTGCTGACATGGGAAATCCCAAACTAAGTCATGTTAATCTTCTTTGTATCATCTCAGTTTTAGAGAAAAACTTCCCAGAGTAAAGTCAGAATCCAAAGCAAGACTTTCAGTTATGTTCGAGCAATTATCCAACTGTGTGGATAATTTTTGCCGGAAGAATATCAAATGCAAAGATAATGCAGAAGTCTCATTGCAACAAAAAGTTAAATTTACTCTCACATACTCCAGAAAGTTTAATTAAATGATGAAACATTACATCATTTCTTTTTCTTCCCAATTCTCCATTCTCTAAGGTATAACAAAACAAACCAGAGGACTAGATGAGAAGAAAAAAAAAAAAAAACAAACCTAAGGATGCTATTAATCCAAAACATGCGCAGAACTTAAAGCTGACAGTTTCTATTATAACAGTAATTCTATAATCATCACACAGCAAATAGCATAACCAAGTAAAGATGTTCTCTATCACAAGTGGTAAAATTGTAGTTTTTTTGTTTGGTTGAAACATTTCAAAAATCTTGGCTGGAAACAGAAAAGGAAGTCAATACACTGAGAGCTACATCAACAAGACACTACACAGACACAGTGATTAAGAACTAGTGTGTGACTATGATGGCCCTTGAGAGCCAAAAACCTATTCTTCAAGACTGCGTTCCAAGTTTAGTAGAAGAAAATCACAAAAACAAGCCCAAATACGGCACTAAGTTCACAAAGGAACCCACATAACATGAATTTTTATCCAAAGGTTTAAAAGAAAAACTTAGTTAAGACTGGTCATAGTTTATAAAAATAGAATTTTAAAAGGCTGTGAAGGACAAGAAGATAAATTTCCTTTCCTTAAAATCTAAATTTCTCTGCAGCTTCTATAAGGTAACTCTTTTAACACAAATGCATATTGTCAGCTCTATCATCCATAAGGCTTGCTGAATATCACTTAAGGCTTGCTGAGTATCACTTGAAAGTGCTACTGATAATTTGTTCAATCTCAAACATATGAGTTATGCATTACACAAATATTGACCAGAACTCAAAGAGGAATGAGGTGCCACTGTTCTTTACAACCATTCATTCAGCTTTGAATCTTTAGAAAAAATAAAGGCCAAGCATATATAAAACATTTACCATTTTATAAAAACTTAACTTTTAAAAGAAGTGCTTATATGATGTCAAGGAAAATAACAAGTTAAAGTGTCACCAGTTAGAAAAAGTTTTTGTACTTAGGAATGCAGTCACATTTTATTTTATAATGAGTAAAAGTGAGTATTTTGAATCAAACAGGTCTTTTGAACCCACACAATACAGATGGAACACACCTCTAATTTCAGTCAAAACTAAAAAAAGAAGAAAAATAGATACTACCTGGTTAAAGCATAGCCCAGATGCAAAGCTGAACACTGAAGATACATGCTATCTGAATAGCATAAATTTAGACAAAGTAGTTCAGATTAAAGAGCTGGCCATATATACTTAAAAGTCTACATTTGATCATTTAAGAAAGGCCTCAAAGAAAAAAGGAAAGGGTACTTCAACATGTGATCTGGAAGAAATTTTAGCATCACAGGAAAAGTTTGACTTTCTTCTGGTGCTTGGTTATATAAAGGAGAAAGATTTGAAGAAAAAAAGTGTAAAATTGTTTTCATACAATATATGAATAATGAATCTAGACTTTAAAAGAAAAGCCATATAGGTTTTATCTTTTACATTACAGGAAAAAAATGAAATTCACAAATTATCATCGCAACTTTGTGTATGTGTGTTAAGATGGTAAGAAATTAACTTAGACAAATCACAGCTTTTTAAATTTAATTTAAAGGGGGTTTTAAGGAAATTAAGATATAGTCTTTGCATCTGTTCTCAAAGTGCCCTAACATTTAACTTTCAAATAATTACTCCGTGGAAACTCCTACTATTACGTAAATAAGCAGTGCTAACAAGAAATTAGAAATTATAGAAGAAACTAAAGTGCAGCGTTCAATCCATCATGTCCAGTCTACCAAATTGGGAATCCCTAAGATGAAATATTTGCCTAAATAAATTATAAAGTCACTAGTTGAACATAAATACCCATCTTCTGATCCAATACTTCTGATTAAAAATAAGTCAGGTGCATTCCCATAAATTCAAACACTATTCTCATGTTCCAAGAATATTTTTACCCTGCTTCTTTTCATGGCATTAAGCACTGGGGGTTTTTTGTCTTCCTTCTGCCTAGAATGGCTTTTCTCTCTGATACGACTGTTAAAGTCATGCTTATCCTTCAACACTGAAAACAAAGGATTCTTGGTTCCTTCAAAGGAAATATGATCCTGTTAGATCATAATCCTGTTAAATTATGATCTCAATGTGCAGCTACAACTAATCTTCAAAAACACAATAATTATACCTAAACCATAAACATGTAGTGAGCAATGTGTTGATCACTTTTTGAAAGTTATGAAAAATTCTGTTTTCTGAAGGGTTCACAAACAAGTATTTTCAATTTGCTCTAAAACAACAACAAAAAATTCATGCATCAGAACACTAAAAAAGTTTTAAGTTAAAAAAAAATTAAAAACAGATGAAAAAAATAACAAAACATAGATAACCAAAACCTAAGAAGCAGGCAATGTGACTAAATAAAGACTGTTCTAGGTGAAAACTGAGATGGTATTTAACCAAGATCATAAGATGGAAGAATAAAGAAAAGACAAAGACTCAAGATTAAGATACTACAGGCAGCAAGAATTAAAAATTTGTTCATAGATTCCTGCTTTCAGTGTTTGTGTATCTACTGATGTCATGTATAGGAATGTCACTTATAGGTAATAAATAACATTAAAGGGCTAAATTTTATGGGACCAATCATGAGTTCAAAATCAGGCATATTGAGTTTGACGTAATATGGAATACATAGAAAGATTGAAGCCTTCTTTAAAAAAATTTTTTATTGGAGTTCAATTTGCCAACATATAGCATATTACTCCGTGGTCATCCCACCAAGTGCCCCCCTCAGTGCCCATCACCCAGTCACCCCAACCCCCGCCCACTTCCCCTTCCACTATCCCTTGTTCATTTCCCAGAAGACTGAAGCCTTTTAATGAAAGTCAAGACTTAAGGTGAGAGACCTGCTCTATATTTTGAGTCACGCTGGTGAATGGGGCTTCTCTCCAAAGAGTAAATCATGCTGGAGAGATAAAGTGCTTTCTCAGAACCTCAGAGAACACTTATTTACAAAGCATATGGAAGAGCCAGTAAAAGCTTAGCAAAGGGGAAGCCATATAAATAAATAAGATGAGGAGAAGATAATATTAGTGAAAAGTGTCAGTTTCATTGGATACAAGGAATATGCCAGGGCCTAAAACAAGTGTCTAGGGGAATTTGGCACATCAGTAGTCATTAGTGATTTGGCAAAAGCAATTCCAGCTTCAGACAGTGAAATAAACAATGAATGGGTGGTCAGGAACACACACAGGTTCTTTTCAGGAGAGTTAGAGTAGGAGTTAGAGGCTGACAATGGTTCAAAGAAGGGTTTTGCTAAGGGAAAAGAGTTTATAAAAAAAGGAGTTAACAGAGAAAGAGGGAAGGGGAGAGTGAAAGGAGATAGAAAGTGACTGAACAAGAGCATTATTTCAGTATAGAGAGGAGGCTTATACTTAGGAGGGAAGGCAGTATGAATATATGAGAATATAGGTAGATGCTGGTATGAGGCAGAAAATGGTGGAGAACTCTCATGACATGTATTCTCTCAATTAGAGAACAGGGGATGGTCAGCCTCTGAAAAGCTATAAGGATATGCTGATGCAGAGAGCATGAGTAGATGAACGGTGACATAATCCTTATCAGGAATGGGAGTGGAAGTGGACTACGAACAAACAGAAGCTCGGCAACCCAAAGAAGAAGATGAGGCTTCTGTGATAAAGATACTGGACTTCATCTCAAGGCAATGGAAGCCACTGGAAGATTTTAAGAAACAGCATGAGCAGATTCCTGTTGTGAACTATATGCTACATGTTTCTACTAGTTTTAATAGATAAAAATCTACATTTTTCTGAACTGATCTCATATATACTCACAAAATCTGAAAATTCTTAAAATTCCATGTTGTACTGAAGTGTGCCATTTGTAAATTATAAAACAAACCTCGATATACCACCAAACTATTAAAAACACTTTCTCATGTATCATGTAAAATTACATAATTAGAAAAAGGCAGTAAGTTGATTTCTTGAATGTTGATCTTATTTACAATTTTAAGTATGATTTAAATAAATTTCATTAAAAGGCAATCAGGCAAGTTTGACTTTTCGTTGACATTTAAGATCTGTCCTAATATTTCTAAAACAAAAAAAAGCACCTTGAGCTTGTACCCCTCTTGTCAAATGCAATGATAATATAAGTCCCTCATCTACTGTGAAGAAATTCTAGAGAGTAGCCTGGGAAACTCAGTTAAGTGCCTGACTCTTGATTTTGGCTCAGGTCATCATCTCAGCGGTTGTAAGATCAAGCTCCATGTCAGGCTCCACACTGGGCTTAATTCTCTCTCTCTCTCTCTCTCTCTCTCTCTCTCTCTCTCCCTCCTTCTCCCTCTCCCCCCCACAAATTTTTTTTTGACTTTTTAAAAATTTTAAAGATAAAAAATTCTAAGAAATTACCTGTTTAATGCAATTTAGTCCTTTAATAAGTCTTAATTCTTATTAAAGGACCCATTTCTAAAGAATATACAAAACAGGGGTACCTGGATGGCTCAGTTGGTTAAGCACCACACTCTTGCTTTCAGCTCAGGTCACCATCTCAGGGTCATGAGATTAAGCCCCACATTGGGCTCCATACCCAGTGTGCTTAAGATTCTCTCTCTCTCTCTCTCTCTCTCTGCCCTCCCCCCTTCACCTCTCTCTCTCCCTCTCTCTCTCCCTAAGAAAAAAGAAAAGAAATAAATACAAAACAAAACTACATGGTTTAAAAATAGTACTTCCTCCTATAGGATTCAGGTCACCCTAACACACAAATGATCTCCCAATTCTCCTTCTACTTCTATTCCTCCCCACACCTCTAAATGGTACCTTGATGTTGATTTTTTTTTTAATAATTGGAGTTCTTAACTCTGATTTTTATTCTGACATCCTCTCACCTGGCACTGCTTACAGGATATGCAAAACGGGAGAGGTTGAAATCCATTCAGAGAGTCTTCTGAAAACTGGATTCCAGTAATTACAATAGTAGTCACTGGAGTCACAGACAACTGTTCCTTTGCAGTATTGCTATTGCAACACATATTCCTTGAATTCTGCCCACTTAAAATGTTGAGAACTGAGAACATAATCTCACCAACTATCTTTTTTACTTTATTTTATAAATACCAATAGGATATTGACTAAAATCTACAATAATTAAAGGAACAATTTAAATATACAATTCTTCATGTATATTTGAAACCATCTTCCATTACCATTAACCTTGTTACTATGTGCTAACTACCCATTTACTGAATCTCATACTGCCTAACAACCACACATTATTGCGTAGTTATTTAATGAAATATAATTTCCAATGGGCAAGTATAAAATACCTACCAACATTAGAAGATGTTGTATGATTACTTAGATATGGTTTCAGGAATGCACTATGGAGCAACTCTGAAATATATAAATGTTTCAAAAAGATATCTGCCTCTTTCAGTTGTATAACAATATTTCTGAAATAAGTTTGAGTCTGGTTCTCATCACAAATGATTCAAGTAAATAAAACACAGCCACATTGTCTCCTAGAACTTGAGAAAAATTATATCATAAAATGTTTATCCACAAGAAAAGTCCATGTTAAAATATATTATGTCAAAATGAAACATTAAAGGAAAATACATAACCTAAATTAGAAACCAAATAGCAACTGCAAAATAAATACTGAGTACTATTATTTTCTTCACCTTTCACTTTGAATAGCCTGAAGATCTCAGAGAGAATTTTAGTGGAAAAGAAAATCCTAATATTGTTATTCACCATTCCATATTCCCAAGAACAGTGTACTTCACTGTCCCAATTGACTTCTCATGGTGACCACTGCCAAACAATATCCTCCAGAGCCAGAGACTGGTAAACTATCTAAAAGTACTATTTCTACTGAACACAGAACTCTACACTAAAATCTTACGTTAAAAAAAAAAATGGTTCCAAAATTTATAATTTTCTAAGTCATTTTATTTTTTTAAGGATTTTCAGACAAGATTAAGTACTGATAGACAGGCACTATGTGGTACATAAGCATTATAGATAGTAACTAACCACTGTATAGTTAGCTACTACTACATATAGTTTCCTCACAACCAAAGTCTAATGTGCAGTAAATACAAACTATTTACCTACCTGGATGCCACTCGGTTTACGATAACCTTGTTTTATCCAAACAATACATTCAGTGAATACACAATGTGAAACAACCTCTGATTATTCCTAATACACAAATGAAACTGTAAATCTGTTCACTCATATTGATGCATATCATTTCTAAATTTCTCAGAAAATAGATAAACCACAATTTTACAATCAGCATGGGTTCACTGGATAACTTTTATGCTCAGTGGTGTAATCAAGAATATTTATAGAATATAAAAAAAAAAACTATTTGTCTATATTCACAAAGTCTGTAATCTAGGTTGGTGATATGTGTTTTGTTGAGTTCTGGCACCATGGCTTTACTTTGGTAATAAAAAATAGGAGGCTTGACATGGACCCTCCCAGATAGATGGAACTCAGGTAGCTGTGTGGACAGTGTTCTAGAACTTCATAGGGCATAGTTGAGGCATATCAAAGGAAAGGTTCAACCTTGGTTAAAGTGAAATACAAACAAAATACAAACACCAAATTGGCTTAGAAAATACTTTGAGGGATCCCTGGGTGGCGCAGTGGTTTGGCGCCTGCCTTTGCCCCGGGGCGCGATCCTGGAGACCCAGGATCGAATCCCACGTCGGGCTCCTGGTGCATGGAGCCTGCTTCTCCCTCTGCCTGTGTCTCTGCCTCTCTGTCTCTCTCTGTGTAACTATCATGAATAAATAAATAAAATCTTTAAAAAAAAAATACTTTGAGATGAAAGAATATCAAGTTTCAAATCAGCCTTCAAAAATTGACCAAGAATTTAGTTCTGCACTACACATCATTCTAAGCATTTGATATATATTAGCACATTTAATCTTCTAACAGCTCTGAGAGGTAAATTATATTCTTATCTTGATTTTATATATCAGGAAACTGAGACACAGAGGGATTAAAAATAACTTACCCTAGATCATCCAGCTAGTAAGGAATAGAATTGAGATTTGAATCCAGTTTATTTGTAGCACCCTTTCCCATAATCACTATGCCATAATACCTCTAAGTCTCAAGCCGGAAGTGAAAAACATATACATGTATGTGAAGGAATAAAAAACAGAATGGAATGAAGTGGAATGGGAGCTATGAAAAAGACAAAAATATGAAACTGGACTTTTAGGTAGATTTGGTCCAAAAACTCTCATAGGATGGACTGACAGCAGAAATGCCTAGAATCATGGAATCCGAGGTCTGTCAAACTCCAAAGTTGGTTTGAAACTATCATAAAACTGAATTTGCCATCATCTCAATGCTTAACAGGAAGAAGTACAAACTACTACGAAAACTGGAAAAAAAAAAAGAAAGAAAGAAAAGAGAGAAGAAAATAGTATCCATAAGTAGCAGATAACTTCTTTAAACAAAAAAAAAGGAATATGCCTGACCTCAGAGACCAATAGTTACAAATTCAATTCATCTACTGAATACTTGTACCTGTTTTTAAATTTTCTTGGTATTAAAAAAAACCCTATTATGTGAACCTGCTATTTAAGACCTAGGAATTAAAAAAATAAATAAGCTCTTGCCTTCAAGAGCTGCCCTGAAATTATGTCCATCTCATTCTATAACATCTGATAACTATATTGGAAATAACATTTGCTCATCACCTCAATATTTTTGGATCTCTATTTTTAAATACACAATTGTTGCTCTTCAAGTTTGTAGCATATATCAGCTAATTCTCAGACCTGATTTTATTTCGACCCTACTCAAAAGAAAACAAAGATTTCTCCTTAGTGAAAAAAATCTGAATACAAAATAAAATAACAGCCTCATTAATTAAACTCTTTTAACCTTCAATTTCTCCCTTCATCAGAAGTACCTCCACACAGTTTAGGAAGCTTTAGGAAATCATTTGTGAAAGGAGAATAGGGGCAGAAAAATATGCTTCTCTTATTCCAATTAGGAAGTTTAACCAAGGAGGTGGAATTTCAAATCAAAAAATTAAGTTCTAATTAGTTACAGATGAAAATCCCCAAAAAGACCCTAGTCACAATACAAATCATTAACTGAGCTCCTGGAGACCTAGGAAGAGAAGGATATTTCATGATAAAATGGAAATGATTTACATTTGAAATCCTAACCACAACACTCTTTAGTTATTTATATACAATTAAGTAATTAATTTGCTCACAGACTGGGCCAAAATAACTGGAAAATGTTTTGTTATTTTCACAAGTTTCTCAAGTATTAGTATTGAGTTATTACTGCATATTAACTCTTAAAAAATCTCATCACTGAACCCAGTTGTTTTAAGGTTCATCATCTTTATGCCACCTGGTTTGAGATTTGGCTGCAAAACTGCCACACTACACTGATCAAAGTGTTCACCAAATCAAGAATGCAGGAGTTGACCATATGAGGATTCCAGTACTTTCTATCTTTGAATGTTCTAAAAATAAATGTGTGCAAGTTATTCTGAAATCATGTCTTACCTAGCAAATTAATGTGGGAGTGCCCTTATGCACACTACAGTACATAAAATAAGACTGTTTTATGGACTCTTCCGTATAAAAGCATCCCTTGTGGGACAGGTGTTAATATTGCATCCTGTAGTCTTCAGTTTAAATCACACACACACAAAAAAATGAATTTGAATAACTGAGAAAACTAAAAGCTCTTTAAAAAGAAATTAACTAGAAAATGCATTTCTTTCAAATTCACAGTGAACACTACCCATTCCAACAAAGTATAGCCTCTTGATGCTTACTTCTCACACCTCCCAATGTAACTTGGCCTAGACAGTCTGATGGGGGCACAATTCAAATTCTTCAAAAAGGCCATGATCTAAATCACTTCCAGATTTGCCTCTGTTAGTCTAAAATTCTTGCATTAATAAAATAATATGATTATGGCAATAGCAAACTATGTGGGCATGCTTATCTATTAACATAGCTGCAAAAAGAAAGGTAGTCATCTCTAAAAGAAAAACAAGAAGAGAACAATAACATGAACAAAAATTCTTTTGGACTTAATCTCATCTGTGAATAATTAGAAGAGTTTAAGTTGATTTAGAAGAGGTGGAGGAAAGATTCTGAAGAGATAGGATTACAGTGTCTTTCACTTTGATGTATTAAAAATGAAGAAAATGAGGAAGAAGATTAGACACACGTACACGTGTGTGCATGCATACAGGCTTACACACATGCATACTCTCAAACATCACAGTGACTAAGCTCCCTATCCCATTTTTCATATGACTGGGGTTAGTAACAAGTAAGATAAGGGTTGTATTCAGTTCTTTGATTAAAACAAAATAAAGGAACAAAAAACTATTTTCACTCTATTTTGATTCAGGATAACTCTTAATTTTTGGTCTACTGGAACTCATTCACAATTAAGGAGGAACTGTGTATGATTAAATATTTGGTCAAAATATCTCCCTACACATTTAAAAACAAATGCGTAATCTAAAACTCTATAACAGCAAATAATCATGACATGAATTCCATGAGGACGATTCTATGTCATATCCTCTAATGACTTAAATTTTATAGCCAGTTATTCAAATATCTCTTTTTAAATACATTTGTTATACAGTCTTATTTTAAAAAGCACTGCATTCTTATCAAAGAAATTCCTGTTGAAGAAAAATTTAAGAGGGATGCCTGGGTGGCTCAGCAAAGTGTCTGCCTTTGGCTCAGGGCATGATACTGGAGTCCCGGGATCGAGTCCCACATCGGGCTCCCTGCATGGAGCCTACTTCTCCCTCTGCCTGTGTCTTTGCCTCTCTCCCTGTGTCTCTCACGAACAAATAAATAAAATATTTAAAAGAGAGAGAGAGAGAGAGAGAGAGAGAGAAAAGAAAAATTTAGGAGTTACAGGTAATACAAAACAATTCCCCTATTCAGATAATTTTAAATTATTTGGTGTATTTAGTTTGATTTTGTATAATTTTTTCTTTTAACACATTGTTTCCCAAACTAGTATTTAAATAACATTATTCTAAAAGATATTAATATAATGTTAATATCTATTCCACTAAAAACAATGTTCTGTGGTATTTAAAATGGTATAAAAAGGTTTAAGCAAAGTGAGCAAAAGTCCACTGTAGCTTTCTCAGAGCTGAGGTGCTAACATTCATTATGACTTAATTCATAATAAAAGACTTGGGAAGCAAGTCATCATAAACTTGGGGAGCCAAGCAGCTTCCCAAACTTATCTCCTACTAAATATATCTTCCTTTTTCATATATTAGCTTCCAGTTTGGGAAACAGTGAAACTACGTTATACTAGCAGGACATTTCCATACCATTAATAGTTTCAAAACTATGATTTTAGGGCTATAAGTTATCATCACATTTAAGTATCTCATAGTTTACTAGAATTTTACTAAAAATTACTAAATGACTATATATTTCAAACAGCACTTTTTCACTGAGCTTGTATCAAAAGGGTGTTTTCACTGGTTTAATATTTGTTAACTTGAAAACAAATATTTGTTAATTTGATTGACCTAAGTGAAAACTCATTTTTACTTTCATTTCTTTGCAAAATAGTAAAGATGATTTTTTTTCATATTTTTACCAGCCATTTGTATTAATCTCTCTCCTACCCTGGACTTCAGTTCTTTCTCTCCATATTTATTATCTTTTATCTCACTGTTTTTACTTCTTAATCTTTCTCTGAAATACAAGTTTCTCAAGTTCTTCTCATCACTGATTCAGTTTTTCAAATCATTAATTCTTCCTTCTTGCCTCCGCTAAGACTTGAATCCCACTTTCATGGTTTTACTGTTTCCTGCAATTGTCCCCCCTTACCTTTAGAGAAACATGAATGAGTTAGTTCTCTCCTTGCAGCTCTCCACTGCAGGTTCACCAATATCCTACCTTCAACCATATGCTATGTTAAATTTTTCTAAATGTTCTTCTAGTTTTTGTAAATACTCTCCAAATTGTACTTTTCTCTTGCATCTTCAGGATGCTAGCCCCTTACCCTGAAGCACTGTCTTAGTTAACAAGTCAGAAGTTGTTCAGGTTTGCTGTTGCCTCTTCCTATGATGGTGATGGTGTCCACCATCCAACAGAAGGCTTGACCTGACTCACTGCGTTCTTGAATGGTTATAAAAAAATCCCTTTTCAGCGCTGTAGCAGGATTGTAGATAGATATGAAGAGTTAAAATCCGATTCTCAGGCGGTCAGGCATTAACTTAAAGCTTGCTTTCTAGATGTCAAAGGACCCTTGCCCTCACATACTGATGGCCTGAAAAAGAATCACCAGAAGTCTAAAATGCCTACCATTCGGTTCTCCATTCCCACTTTGAGCACTCTACCTGGGGAGATATCTTCCTTTTAGGATGCAATGGTCTGTGGCTCCAACTATCCTCATCTTTAATGCCCTTGCTGTTCTCCATGTTCTTAAAGCTGCTGGACAAACAGAAACACTAAGAGAATGGAGGCATAAGTGGTGGTAATACTAAAGCTTCCTCAGAAAAACAGTACTGCTGCAGCAGATGGAGAGCTGTCCCATTTCCTTGTTTCAAGATCATTGGTGTCTGAGCAAACAAATGATGTTACAAAAGAAGCAAGCTACATTTCCTACTTTATAACTGAGTTGTTTCATCAGATAATCCTGTTTTTCCTAGTCCAGTTCCTTGTAAATGGAAGAAATGTATCAAAATTTCTAGCAATTGAGTATCAGTCTCTTTTTTCCCCATTACTTTGATTTTCTTTCTAGGTCTTCATTAATCTCTTAGCAGAAAATTGGAAGAGGCTGTCAGCAACAGCAACCAAATGTTATTTTTAATGAGAAGCCTCTCTAAATTTTAAATATAAATTATAATCTGATTATTTCACTGTCAATTACAAGAACTAATTTGATCCATTAATGTAACTTTATTTTAAATAAATGTATTAACACTGAAAAGAACAGCATACAGGAGAGTAGAAGGCGCTGTTTACCTAGAAGTCACAAATATCACCAGGGCAGAAATGCTAACTCCTTTTCTTCACTGGTAACGGCACCAGAATAAAAAGCAGACTTTCCCCACTATTTGAAGTTGAAAGTGGTTAACAAAAAAATAAACATTATCCTATGCTTTCCAGGTTTTATTATTCATATAGTTTTGTTAAATACATGGCAGTGTTTTCCTATTTTCTGTCACTCTAGACCACACAGGCTAACTAAGCTCACTTGCTTAACTACTGATGAACATCATGATACTGGCAAGTTTGAAGTACTTGGCCCCATCAATTTCCCACTGCCATGTTGATGCTTAAATAACATGAAGTAGAATTTCTGTGTATAGTTCTTTTATATCGCATACATGTAGCTAATGCAAAAGAATGGAAAATAAGAGGAATTGCAGATAAACATGTTATTAGAAAAGAAAGGAGAGCGAGCTTCTCTGAACATCTATGGTAGACACATTTTAACAGTGATGATCCACCTTTGAAAAGATTCACATGAACACCACTGAAACTGAAGAGTAATTACTATAAAGTCAAAGAAACCTGAGATAAAATCCGGGCTCTACTTAATAGTTGTGTTACCCTGAGCAAGGTAATTAACCTCCCTACTGCTCTCATTTCTCTGTTGTAAAATAAAGATATTAATAATGCCTGGTTCATCAGACGGTTAGCTGACCTAAAAATTAAAGGTAAGGCAAGCAACATCACTGTTTAGATAAGTGCTCTACAAATGTTTGGTATGATTGCCCCCCACGTATTCTAAAATAAAACAATCTTTACATGAAGTGGGATTCCACTTACAGAAGATGAAAGGATGTCTTTGGTAGTCACCCACAATGATTTTGCTAGCAACTAGTAACTTGCTTATTAGATTTATTTTCACATCTAGATTACTTTAGCTTGCACCATTCAAGACACCTTAGGTAGATTCTGGGAAACAAGTATGAATCGCTTGTACTTATGAATTACATTAAAGTATAAGAAAAATTAGATAGACAACTGAGGACAAAAACAATAAAAAAAAACAAAAAAAAATACAAAAAACTACTGATGCTTCAGAAAACAGGCTCCAAATTTAAAAGCTTAGCCTAGAGCAAAGGTTGTCAAGAAAATCACTTAGGACTGGCCTTTAAAAAAAAATAATAAGTGATCACATTTTTGGCTTGTACAATGACTACAGAGTATTAACTGCTGTTCATGGGCTGAGAAGCTTGCTACATTTACTGCAACTCAAGTAAGAGTCCCAAAAAAGAATTTCCTTCGGTCTCTCATATCTTCTGAATGACTAGAGACTCATGAGAGTGAAAAACATAATTTTCTGAGTCTAGAACCTTATACCATTTTACATAAACACACAGTATTTAAGGAAACATTTTAATGTGCACTAAATTTTTCAAGAACACAACTAGATCAAGTGAAGGGATTTGTTTTGCTCAGAGCTTTGTCAAAAATAACTCAACATAATAAGAAAAGTAGCTCCCACAATCTCAAGACCACTTATTTTTGAGTCTGTAATACAAATTCTTTTAACCTATAGTTGTATTTGTAGCTGTGTCTTCCTAGTGATGCCACACGTACGTACAAGAATCTAAGTATTCCATTATTCCTGGTCCAATCACGCCAAGTATTTCCATATTGAAATTCATGTTATTTTTGAAAATGTACCTGTTAAAGACTTTTGTAAAAAAAAACACATTTTCATATAATTTCTCCTTTTTATTACAAGAAGATTACAGTAGACTATAACAATGTTTTTTAATCATTTCAGGATAAATGATTGTTATAGAAGAGGCAGCCTGGGGTTTCAAGGAAGAGAAGAGAGCACTAGAAGGAACACTTTCACAGATGTCCTCAAACATAGGAAAACAGCCCAGAGGAAGTGCAAGTAACTCAAAGAGTTACTTTGCTTCAACTGTACATTGAATAGCAAAGACTAACTTGAACCTGCAGTAAGAAGAATGTAGGTTAGCTATTTTAAACATCATCCTGAAGAAAAGGACTGTAAATCACCACAATGAGAATCTATCAGCATACTTAAGCCATTTAATAATGTGATAAGCAAATCTTTTTAAGATTTTATTTATTTATTCATGAGAGGCACAGAGAGAGAGAGGCAGAGACACAAGCAGAGGGAGAAGCAGGCTCCATGCAGGGAGCCTGACATGGGACTCGATCCCAGGTCTCCAGGATCATACCCCGGACCGAAAGTGGCGCTAAACTGCTGGGCCACCGGGGCTGCCCAGCAAAGCTTTTTAAAAATTAATTTGTACCATAAACTGTGGAAACAATTTCATAATTATTCATTTCATGTTTTAAAGTTTTAAAATGTTTTATAATGAGTTTACACAAAATTTAGTCTTTAGGCAACAGCTTTAGAGCTCTTACAATAATTTTTAAAAATTAGGGGTGGAGCATGATATACATTCAGAGTGAAGTTTGATGGTGGCATGTGCCGCTGATCTAATCATGACCCCCCTACCTCCCCACCCAATGTGGGGGTTTGGGTGGAAAGGAAAAAAATAAAAAGTAACACTGTCACTGAAAACAACAAAGCTTATTTGGGGTGTCTCTTAATACAAGTACAATAAAAGTTACTTTAAAAAATATGGATTCACTATTACACATCCATTGCATTAAGGATGGTATCATATACAAGACACACAGCCCCACAAATATTGTCATCACAGAAATATCATAAAACCACTCGCATCTTTCATCATCCTTTAATGTGGGATAAAAAGTAGTTCACCAAACTTTGATATTCACTAAAGTAAAATCCAGTTAAATAATTTGAGTTCTTAGATTTACAACTGAATTTCTTAATTCAATCAATAAAAACCTCTGGAGTTAACAATCTTACATAAATGACAGTTGTATAGGTCAGGCTTCAAATTGACATGAATCTCTCCTAAGGGAACTTTCTGTTACTTTTATTCCATGAACTTCACATTATGAAAAATTCAGTAAACTAAACAAATTGCCTTTAAGTAATAAACAACACTTGCTCATTTTTAATAAATCAATGTATACTACTTTAAATCAGTACTTTTGACCAGGATAATATGACCAGTGGTACCAATCTGTATTTGCAGGTCCCTAGGAGTCTGAAAACCCCAGACTGGGGACCATGAGTCTGCAATATATTAAGTTCTAAAAACAAAATATGACTATTAAAAGCAAACCAATTTTTCACAAATGGACTCTCAATTTTAAACCACCCAGTATTTCTTTGTCTAAATCTGAGAATTTTCCCTGTAGCTGAAATTCCACACATGGTCTCCATATCCCCAAAGAAATGCCCTTTCCAGATGAGTTCCTAAGAACAGAACTATGTTTCTTCGAAGTCAGCAAGCTATTTATAAAAACTACAGTAGCCCCCAAGGGAAGATCAATTGGCAAGTATAAAATTACCTTTATATAGTGTAGTAGCTGCTCTGCCCCTTTTTTTTTTTTTAAGGAGGACAAATACAACAATGATCAAAAAATAAGGTACGTGGAATGTGATAATTTTAATGTGGTTGCTTGTCATTACAAGAAGAAATACTACTGATTTTCAAGGCCCTGTAAAATATTTTAATCACCAACTAAACTGGCAACCCCATAAACATCATAAAACCAATGTACTGCCATTTGGCATGTACTGCCATTTGGAACTAGAAAAAGCAGTATCTTAAATGTTAAGGTATCTTATTTTTAGTAATATTAAGACATACCTTACTAATTCATGTAAGCTCTTTAACATATAAATGGTTTTTATATTGAACATATGCTAAAATTTCTACCACTGCTTAAAACTACACATAATAAGGTTTATATATATATATATATATATATATATATATATATATATATATTTGTGTGTACACAAATATTTTTGTCTATATAGCTTAACTGAATAACTTTTTTCCAAATATTCACTGATGACCACAGAGGATATTCAAAATGCTGTCCAACCAATATGGCCTATATACATTCAGTAAGAATAGAAGATGGCCAAAAAGAACCATGCCATGCCAATGTGTCTGGGCTGAACACTGTACCTCCCCACACTTCCTTCGTCTGCAATAACCATACTCTTTTGTATTTGTAAGAAATGCTAATTTCACTGAATATGAATAGGTAAGAAGGGGAAATGTGTTCACTCTTTGCACAAGTTCCTGAAATAATCTCTACTTTCTCCATCTCTGTCCCCAACCTCTATGACCCACTGCCCTTTATGCCCTTTATGGGCTTATATTGTGCAACAAATATTTATTGACAACTTACTATGGGCCAGACACTGTGCTAGGCCCTGGAGAGAAGAAGATGTACAAAACAAACAAGATCGCATGTTCACAAAGTTAACACAAAGTTTATAATCTAGTTGGAGAAAATAAATGTTTGTGCACATGTATATTTGTGGCTCCTTATTTTATTGTATAGTGATTATATGCCAAGCACTAATGTGACTGTTTTACATTACTTCAATTGACTCATTTATGTTTGTTTAAATACACATATAAAAATTCAGGTAATGACTAATCAATTAAAAGAAAATAAAAGGGGCAGCCCGGGTGGCTGAGTGGTTTAGCGCCACCTTCAGCCCAGGGTATGATCCTGGAGACCCGGGATCAAGTCCCACGTCAGGCTCCCTGCATGAAGCCTGCTTCTCCCTCTGCCTGTGTCTCTGCCTCTCTCTTTCTGTGTGACTATCATAAATAAATAAATTAATTAAAAAAAAAAGATTAAAAAAAAAAAAAAAAAAGAAAGAAATGGTCTAAGGATCCCTTGGTGGTGCAGCAGTTTGGCGCCTGCCTTTGGCCCAGGGCGCGATCCTGGAGACCCGGGATCGAATCCCACATCGGGCTCCCGGTGCATGGAGCCTGCTTCTCCCTCTGCCTGTGTCTCTGCCTCTCTCTCTGTGTGTGTGTGTGTCTCTCATGGATAAATATATAAATATAATCTTTAAAAAAATAAAATAAAAGAACATAAGATAAAATATGATGAATAGTCATAAATTAGAGGTATGCACTCAGAGAATATTAGTTACTGCATGAGGAAAATCAATTGATTTAGTTAATTATGATAGAATAAAAGTAAATTCATATTAAGTAAAAACAACATGTTCAATAAATTCATATTAAGCATAAAAACATGTTTTAATACTAATATTGAATACTTCCCCAAAACTAAATTCTATTGTCACTGAATTCTATCCTTTTAATCTAATATACCCCATATGGAACACCTGGGTAGTTCAATCGGTTAAGCATCTGCCTTTAGTTCAGGTCATGATCCTGGGGTCCTAGGATTGGGAGTGGGCTCCCTGCTCAATAAGGAGTCTTCTTCTCCCTCTGCCCCTCCCCTCTGCCCCCCTGTGCTCACTCGTGCTCTCTCTCTCTCAAATAAATAGATCTTTTAAAAAATAAAAAATAAATAAAATACCTTGTGTCCACATAAGTTTAATACAAATTCAAACCAGAATTATATTTTTAAACATGCAACTTAAAGTTAGGTTAACCATATTTATAAATCCTCAAGTTCAGCAAGTTATAAATAATTTTAAATTATCTTCTTTATAAGGGGGCACCTGGATGGCTCAGTGGTTGAACATCTGCCTTTGGCACAGGTAGTGATCCCGGGGTCCCAAAATTGAGTCCCTCTGCCAATGTCTCTGCCTTTCATTGTGTCTCTCATGAATAAATAAAATCTTTAAAATGAATAAATAAATAATCTCCCTTATCAGACTTTCATGGAGACTAATGAACTGGTTTTGACCAAGAGTCAATCTGAACTGTCCTTGTCAAAATTATAAAAATATGGAAATCTAGCATATCTGTGTATGAGGATGTTAACTTTTCCACAGACTGCCAGATGAAGTTACTTACTCTACTCCATTTACCAAAGGGGCTTGCATGATGTTCATTAGTCCTATGAGGATCATCCTTTTACCAGCAGGAAGACTGTTGTAATACTTGCTAATACAAAGTTTGTGAATTTCTATTAGAAACAGAGTATCTTTTTATTTATTTAATAAATATTTAGTTAATACCTTCTACAAGCAGTTAACATTTAAAGAGCATATGCCAGTCACTGGGCTGGCCCCACCCCAGGAAGTAAGGCTATTTATTGCCCATATGGGAAATGAAAGATACAGGAAAGTACATTCCAAGGGAAAAAGGAAAAAAAAAAAAAAAAAAAAACATGAATAGAAAAAGAGATCAGGATGCAAAAGCAATCCGGGATATCTGTTTGGAGAGAGCTAGATCCTTAATGGATCCTTGATGGTGGGTTCAGCCTTGAACAGAAGAAGAGCATTATGTCCTCTGAGCCAGGGGTGATTAACCTGAAGACCACAGGCCTGCAAAGGGCGCATACACAGAATGCAGGATCAAACTTGGATGGGGGAAAAGATTTCATCTCTGTGTTTATATACCTTAGGCAAAAGGAAATTTAGCATTTCCTTTCAGGATAAAGGTAGGCAACAAATCATAGTGCCAATACCAGTAATCTTGTCACTAGCAGAAATCTCAGCATTTTTATATCATATCTCTGCTATTAACAGATCTCTCAAAATACTGTTTACATTACTATCTACTTTGAAATTAAGGAAGTCAGATGACCAGCCACTGGAGTTCATTTAATGCACAATAAAGATTCACATATTATATTACAAGTGTGTTATATTTTTAAAGCTATCTTCTGTAATACTACAGGCTTTTTTTTTTTTAATTTAAAAATAATCTTGAGGAGGCTGTCCATAGACTTCCCTGGTCTGCTAAAGGGATCCATGGCACCAGAAACAAAGAACAAACACTCTGAAGCATGAGGGAAAAAATAAAGGCAGGAAGGATTATGTTGTCATCTCCCTCCACTGCCTCAACTCTTTGATCCAACTTGGCTGCACACAAGAGCCCTCATGTTCATGGTGCTGTGGGAGACTGAAGGAAGGGCAACAAGAACCAAGAGGAAGGAGAAGCAGCGAGCCAGCAGCCAGTCTTTATGTGCTATAGGTTTTGACTGAAAGGCTGGGACAAACAGAAAGAGAACAAACACAATATACCCCAGGACAGGCAACAGCTGTTGTAAAAATCCACTGACCAAAGACCTTCTACTTTGCTTCTCGTTCTCCCTCCAGCCCTTCCTTTCACCAGCGAGAAACTAAATAACTAAATATATAAAAGTAAAAAACACACACTCAAAAAACCCCTCTGACTTTATCTTGCCACACCAAATTGCCCACCTCCACCTGTGCCCATACATTCTGCCCTTCCTCCTAACTGGCACCTGTGTAAGACCCCTCTCCCCCACCCTATAGTTCCATCTCCGCACTGGATCCTATCTTGTCTGGCTAACTCAGCAACAGCACTACAGCAGTTCCCCATCCCACCCCATCTCGTCCCCCACTTTGTATCTCTCCACAAGATCATTCTCATGCTTGAATTGCTTTCATTAAAAAAAAAAAATCAAAAACAAAAACTTCTCTTGGCCTCATTTCCTACTCCAAATACCTCAGCTCCTATTTCTCAGCTCATTTTTCCCTCAAGAGAACTGTCTACACTTGCCACCTGCAATTGCAACCCTTCAGGCTTTCCATCAACTCCAGCCTGCTTCATCAAGGTCAACAGTTGACCATCCCCCTCCCCTGTTGCTGAACTTTAAATAAGATTTAATAAGGTTATCAGTTCCTTCTCCTTGAAATATTTTCATCACATGGCTGCCTGGATACACAAGATTTCCTGAATGCTCTTCTACCTCATTCCTTCCCATCCCCCTTTGCTGGTTCCTCTTCATCTCCCCAACTTCTAAACATCAGAGTGCTCTAGGATCAGTCTTTAAGATTCTTTTCTATCTGTACTTAATCTCTAAATGTCTCCTTCAGTCTAGTGGTTTTAGACAGTATCTACATGCTAACGAAATTCGAAATTTCGATCTCCAATCAGGCCTTTTCCCTGAACTCCCACCTCACATATCCATTTTAATTGATATCTCAATAAGCCCAAAAACGAACTTCTGATTTTACCCACACTTGCACATTTCAGTCTCCTTCAGCCCCATAAAAGGAATTTTATTCCTCAATCTGGGAAAGTCTTTGCACTTGTTCTTGACATCTCTCCATTTATCTCCCATGTACAGTTCAAATTCTTTTCAAATTCTTTTAGTTCTTCCTTACATAGTAAATTCTGAATTTACTTCTCATCAGCTCCACCCCTGCCACCCTGGCTCACCTGGGATTGCTGCAGTAGATTCCATGAGTCTCTCTCTTTTCCCATCTTTTGTCCTAACATTACTCTCAATGCAGCAGCCAGAAGGATCTTTTTAAAGCCAATGACAGCTCATGTTACTTATTTGATTAAAACATTCCAATGACTTTCCATATCACTAAAAATACAAGCTAAAGTCCTTAAGAATGCCTACAAGTCTGAACATGATCTGTTACCTCTCTGAATGCCCTCTCAGGATCCTCCCCTTGGATCATTCCACTCCAGTCTCCCTGGCTTCCTCACCGGTGTTCAAGCACATTGGTCACATTGCTGCCTTGAGTTATCTGCACTTGTTCTTCACTCTGTCAGGATCTTCTTCCCTCAGTAAAAAATGAAATGTACCTCACTCAATATATGAAAATCACCGTGGTGATTATTTCCTTAAAATAACATTTTCCCCCTTTTTAATACTTCCATTACTGAAAAATGTCCCCATTGGGTACTTTGGGGGATTAATTATGAAGAACTGTTATATACAGTTCAATTAATCTTAATTTCCCTCTTAAAATGGCTTTCGTAGACTCAATGAAAGAATTTGACTGAAATTTAGCTTTGCTTTTTTTTGAATTCCTAGCTGAATTTGTTTGGACAGAGAGACTAGAACTGTATTTATTTACCAAATACTTCAACTATATATATATTTTTACCTCAACTATATTAAACTGATATTTTTATTCTTACTTTCCCTGAATTTGCAAGATACTTTCTTATATATTTCATAAAATAACAAAGATTAAACATAGATTCTAGAGGGAAATAATTCTTCCAAATTCTTTACCTATATCCTGATCCTCCATTAAGTCCAGATAATAAAGTACTCACCTAGTATTTCTTCTTACAATTTCATGTAGATGGACTAGATCCCAACATTTTGCTTATACCTAAGAAGAATTTTAAATAAAAATTGGTTTTATAAAGTTTAAATAGAGAATATAAAGTATAAACTTTAGACTGTGATTGAAACAAATAGGAGTCTCCCTAAGTCTTGGAATGGCCTCTCCTAAAATAAGAATTTCCTATTTATTTTCAGTCTCACCTTTCCTAATCTGACAATTTACTCTGAACCACCTTAAACTCAACAACTTTCTGACACTGAATTGAGATTATTAAAAAAATATAAATTTAAATATATTAAACAGCCAAGATACAGAAGCATGCTACTCAAGGGTCCCTCAATTAGATGAATGTGGTAATATGAATAAAGATGTGGTAAATACACATGAAATATTAATGAACCATAAAAAACATGAGATCTCATTTGCAACAAAATGGATTAGAACTAGAAAGTATAATGCTAAGTTAAGTAAGTCAGTCAAAGAAAGACAAATACCATATTATTCCATTCATATACAGGATTTAAGAAACAAAGTAAATGGGCAAACAAAGGAAAAAAGAGGCAAAGAGAAAAACAGACTCTTAAATACAGAAAGCAAACTGGTGGTTGTGAGAGGGGAGGTGGGTGGTGGAGGGTAAAATAGACGGGATTAAGAGTAGACTTATAGTGATGAGCACTGAATAATGTACATAATTACTGAATCATTATATTGTACACCTGAAACTAATATAACACTGTATGTTAATTATATTTCAATAAAAAAATCGATAAACAAGTACTTAGTAAGTATTCACAAGGTATTTAATTACTGCCAAATATTGGACAGGATAGAAAGTTAAGTGAAGCAATTCTCTGTCCTCCAAGATTTGATAATCTATACACGAATTAAAAGGAAAGGAACAGAACCAAAATCTGTCTTATACTATCATCTGCCAGGCACTAAGTAGGGCAGGAGACATAAACTGTATCAGTTAATCCATATAACTACTCAGGGAAGAATTTTAAAAATATATATATATATATAATCCTAGAAAAAATATTCCCTCATAACTTTCTACTCATCTACTCCTTAAATTATATAATTTTAATTCCTCTAAAAACATGTTACTCTGATATATGATTTTACAAAATTCTAATTATCAAAATTCTGCAATAATTTTCTTTCTCTTGTCCCTTAGTGTTAACACTCTATTTTGCTATATTTTAACTGGTGACAGCAGAGAAGTCTTGCAAGAAGCTAAACCAGAAGAACAGTACAATTACTAATCTAATTCTTCCTCTTTTTCCTCTCTTGATTTTCCCTGAAGAGGGACATAGGTGGAAATACATGCCTTTTAAATTCTGGCCCACTATTATCTCAGCCACATACATTAATCTTATCAATTTGCACTCCTGATTAGTGAAAAACATGTCTCACTAAGAATTATCCAGCGATCAATATGAAATTGATTTGGAATCCAGAGCCATTACTCCTTTCTTTTTTCAGCACATCCTTCTTCCCCAGAGCAAAACCTGTATCAAATTAGACTGCCTATGTCTGGCAGTGTGCAGGGAATCCAGAGAGAGAGAGACAGAGGGGACAGAAAGAGGGAGACTGGCCAACATCTCATCTCCATAGTCTTTTGTGGCAAGCTCCTCTACACAGTATACCCCATCCCTTCGGCCCAGAAATGGGGTCAAGTGGGGAACTAACTTGGGTCCTCCCACACTTTCTCCTAGACACTGTAATCTTGAACAGGGAATGTGACCAGAAAGAACTCATCCCCTTGAAGAATGTCTAGACACAGGTCAACTGGCAATTGGCTTCAATTCTAAAGCTCTGTTGTTAAATTCTTTCTTTAAGCCACTCTGAATTCTCCCAATAAACCTATTTTCCATAAGATTAGCTTCTGTTTCCTATAACCATAACAGGAGGCTGGGTTGGGGTGGAGTGGCAAGAAAAAGTAAGAAAAAGCCACAATGGAGGATGAGTGAAAGTAAACAATCCATGATAAAATTATGCAAATACTTATTCAAATAATTTATGATTACTCAAACCATATTGGTGATTCAAAATAAAAATGTAGTTTATATTTAATATTTCTTCAAAGTTTCTGGTCTTAGGGTTACAATCCCAGCTCATTCTCCACTATTCAACATGACTGGAAATGCATTATGGAACTGACAGAAGCATGAGGTGAGTACCCAAAATAAAGAAGGTGAAGGTAGCTTTATGCATCTCAGTGAGGCTCAAAGAGCAATTTCCACCCAGTTGCTTACCAAAACAAAACTGAAATTTATTCACCAGACTTCTTTTGAATAGCAGCTGGTGTTTCCAAAAACGTATTTTAAAAGTTTCTAATTTATCGGGATCCCTGGGTGGCGCAGCGGTTTGGCGCCTGCCTTTGGCCCAGGGCGCGATCCTGGAAGACCCGGGATCGAATCCCACGTCGGGCTCCCGGTGCATGGAGCCTGCTTCTCCCTCTGCCTGTGTCTCTGCCTCTCTCTCTCTCTGTGAGACTATCATAAATAAATAAAAATTTATAAAAAAAAAAGTTTCTAATTTATCACTGAATGGACACATAAAACAACAACAAAAAATGAAACTTATAATTCAATATTCTGATTAGTTAAAATAAACTTATCTAACAATCCAGTATAATATAACCAACAATAAAAGAATCCTGGTTCTATTTTTATTGGTAAAAAAAAAAAAAAATGGCACCATTACGATTCATTTGAAGTTAGACACCTGAAAGCAACCTGCACAGAAGAAACACATCAAAGACCCAGTGAAGCATGACTTCAAAAGGTACAGCACAGATGTGAGCTTCCAGGAAACAGCCTGCTCTGATGCCAGAACTCAAACACAGGATTGGCTTCACTTTCAAACTAGAAAATACTCTGAATGGTATCACCACAAACTGCTTTCATAATAAACTTCCCTAGATTTACCTGGCAAAGGTTTCCTTTTTAATTAATAGAAAAACCAGAACTTAACACTTTAGAGGTAAGATCATGGGCCCCTAGAGTCTGGCTGCCTGGGTTCTCCTGCTTGACTCTTCACTAGTGCATGGATAACTCTGGGCAAATTATTTAATCACACTAGAATTTGACTTCCTTGGGGTTGATAGAAATATTAAATGATTGTATCTTAAACATTAAAACAGTGGCTGGCACATAGTAAGTGTTATTCCATAGTAAGACCTGCTTGAAAATAATTAAGAGTTACTCTTTATTCTCCAAGTCTCGTAGGAGATCTGGATATCAGAGTAAACGGGTAACTAAAAACAGATAAGCGTGTGTTGTGTGTGCATGTGTAAAATGAAAATATCATTAAATTTAAAAGGTATTGAACGGTACTGTGAGACACTTTCATTAATGAAGATAAATAGATTTTTTTCTTAGTTATTTTTCATCCTATAATTACCTCAGAGAAAACTGGGGTGAAGAGTTCAATTCTGGTTTTTAAAATGTCCTGCAGCACAATTACAGCTACTAAACACATTCACAGACTAAGTTTAATGACCCAGGATACAAAGCATGTTTTTAAAATAGGTATCCTCAAATATTTTTACTATTGTTATTAATATCCAAGTAGTAGTTAATTCCAGTGGATATATGCAGTTGTACATAAAAAAGAATTGTGGAAAACTTACCCTTAAAATGGACGACGCCTTCCTGGCTTAAAATACATAGAGAATACAGTATTTAATATCTTTTAGTGTTCTCTTGACACATAAAATGTGTGTTTACATTAAAGAGTGTTGAATTAGGATTATGTAAGAATCCTTTACAAGTACCTACTGGTACCAAGGGATGTTTGGACACAGGTTAAACAATAGCTTTGAATCATTCCTTTTACTCAAGGATTTTAAGAGAATTTTGATTTATGCTAAAGCATATTATGGAAAGCAATATAAAATTATAATTAATATTCAACATAAAACAAGAGACATTAAAAGTTGTGCTTCAGGCTACTTGTCCAAGGCCCCAGGGGTATGTGTTAACTCTCCCTTCCCATTGGTGCTATGGAAACTCAAGATTGTATCATCAGTCTGTTTTCCTACTTCCCAAGAAGCCCTAATTTCCAATGGGGATACATGTAATCTTGGGACCAGAGATGGAATGTGCAATCTATTTGCAGTCTAATCAGAGTGAGTCTTAGCATTCTCACCAGACTTTCAGGAGTGAAAATGCTATATGAATGCATATAGCTGTTGCTCTGGACAGCATGGCATGAAGATGTGAAGCAATGAGGACATCCCACCTGCCTATGGTACAAATGTGGAGCAGGGCAGAGTCCAGAGTATCTTAGGAAACAGAGTGGGATCACGAGGACATCCTGGGCCTCTGGATCAAACCTTGTCTGAAGTTGATGTCCCTGAATTTTTTTTTTTATTTTGTGAGCCAGGACATTTCTTCCACTGTTTAAGAGAGTCTAAGATGCATTTTCTATATAACATGTAACATTTTTGTGAAAAAGTTGAAAAAACATTGACAAAGCAGAAAAGCAGAGATTTTATTACCCATTGATCTTTTCTATCACTCAAGTCAGTGCCTCTTTCTCATCCCACATAGGATTCTTTCTCGTCTCCCTCACTACTCCTCTGTGCTTGACATTAACAATTCCCAGCAATCTGTGTCCATCCTTTTCTTTACGAATTAGCTTAAACTTCTGAGACCCTGTCTATGGCATTGTCAGTCCCAAATCACCCCAACAAATTTTAAATAAAGTTGCACTGCTTTCTTTGGCATCTATATACTATGAATATCAGAATTCTAGGCCACTTCTTCAGTATGAAAAATGTTATTATGAAAGGGGAAAAGTTGGGACACCTGGGTGGCCCAGTGGTTGAGCGTCTGCCTTCAGCTTAGGGTGTGATCCTGGTGTCTGGGGGTCCTGGGATCGAGACCCGTATCAGGCTCCTTGCAGAGTGCCTGCGTCTGCCTCTGCCTATGTCTCTGCCTCTCTATGTGTCTCTCATGAACAAATAAATAAAATCTTTTTTAAAAATTAATTTATTTAAAAAATAAAAATAAAAGGGGAAAAGTGAATAGATATCCAGATTGTATACAAATGAATATATTTTAAAGTTTCCTTTTTCTTCCTGAAAAACTATACTTGAAAATGCATTGTTAATTTTCCTACGCTTCCAAACTTCCAATAAGACACAAGTCTTTATCTGCCCTCCACTCCTCCTCCTCCTAGTTTCAGAGGAAATGTTCTCCTTTTCACCAATCAAGACCAATCTATCTACATATCCTTTCTCAGTTAGTCGCCTATATTTTGAATTATTTTATTCTTCTAAATCTTTTCTTACAGCTTAAAGCATTTTTAAGTCTCTTCCTTCACAAATTGAAAATAAATAAATAAAACCCCATCACATCACCTCTGCTCCAAAGCCCATCCGATTTTTCTGCTTTGCATAAGATAAACTTTGCCTGTGTTTTTTTGTTTTGTTTTGATTTTGATATTTTTACCTTTTTTTACCTTTTGTAATGTTCCACTAATAGTTTTGAATCATATACATGACCCACACTGTGTTTCTACCTCACAACATTGTCCCAGAGGTAATCAATATCAACTCCTGAGTTTTCTCTTCCCTTTGACCACACTAAATCCCAGAGTAGTCCCTCAGACACTTAATGCACCAATTCTGTGTGTAACTTACTATTTGTGTAATGCTGCTTCCTTCTCTTTCAAAATTTAATACAGATACCACTTCATCCACCAAGCCTTTTCCTACCTGCCTCTGTGACTCACCATACAACTTAACTAATTTCTATTGCAGATGCGTAAAATTTGACTATAGCAAAGTTTGTTGTTCTTAAGACAGCAAAATTTCTTAAGTTCAAGCATGTAAAAAAGCAGTGCCTTTAAAAAAAAAAAGGTTTTTTTACATTTAAGACAGAAAACAATCAACTTTTCACAGAGGGTCTTGGTCAGTAACAGACTTATCCAGAAAAGAGTAATAGAGACCTAAGGTATTTGAATAGCCTCTGGCCTTTTGCCCATCTCTCTGAAGTTGGGAACCTCATAAGAACATGATTCCACATCTCTGTGTTGAATATTCCTGTTAGTCTATCAGACTTCACCTAAAACCCAATCACAGTAAATAAGTATTCTAATTTTTTTCAGATGGAAAAGATAAATCAAAATGTACTCTTTATAAATACCACCTTTTCAGATATCCATTTTCCATGCCTAATATTTCTTTCATCAAATATATAAATCTTGGGATGCCTGGGTGGCTCAGTGGTTGGGCACCTTCTTCAGCCCAGGGTGTGATCCTGGAGTCCCAGGATCAAGTCCCACATTGGGCTCCCTACATGGAGTCTGCTTATCCCTCTGCTTCTCTCTGTCTCTCATGAATAAATAAATAAAATCTTTAAATATATATATATATATATATATATATATATATACACACACACACACATATACACAGACACACATATATATATATTAGTATAAAATGCTTTTCTAACCACAAGAACAAATAATTGTCCATTTTACCTTGAAGTGACTATTAAATCAGTATTTCTGTTTGTAAAAAAAGGTAATTAAAATGGACACCTGCTAAGTATCAGTGTCCCACTTCAGGAAGAAAAAATTTTGTGAATTAGGATTGTTTAAAAAATTATCAGAAACATTACATTTTCACTTTTTAAGAAAAACAGTTTTAGGCAGTACAGTAGTTAAGAAAGAAGGCCTTGGAATCAGACTATCTAAGTTCAACTTAGCTGGAGAGAATTTGGGTACTCAACTCCTTATGGTTTTTATTTTTATTTTTTGAGGATTAAATGAATTTATGAAAACAAATTAAAAGGTTTTAAAAAGTGCTTGGCACAGAGTAAATGGCAAAAAAAAATGTTAGGTATGCTTCTTGGTAAATATTTCTTCTAGGAAGAATTACCTTCTTCTAACATTAAAAAAAATGCTTAAAAAAACCCTCATATATCAAGTTGAAATACAAACTGAATAAGTATTTCCAAATCCCCATAAAGGGCTATTTTTCCCTTGAATATAATAAACTCCTAAACAATAAACAAGAACAAATACCAACAACTAATGAAACTAGTCAACACAAAATGAAGCTTTCACAAAAAATCAAACCTAAGTACTTTTTAAGTATATGAAAATATACTGAACTTTCGTAAGAAAAGTGCAAAGTAAAACGTCAAAGAGATAGAGCTTTTTCTTTACCAGCTTCACACAAGTTTAAGAGTTTGGTAATGCAGTCACCCACCAGTAGCAGCTAAGGAAACAGACACACATACACTGTGGTGGGCAAGGAAATCGGCACGAACTCTGTGCTGCACAAACTCTCTATGCTCTAGGGAATGTTCTTGCAGTTCTAGGCACACATGTTTATAAATAACAAATGACTGGAAAAACCTAACACTTTCTATCCACACAGTGCATTTAAAAGAACGGTATGTAGCATTTAAAGGAATGATGCAGCTCTCTATGTGTTAATCTGGAATGCCTGATACTTTTGTCAATTGAAGGCAAGATACAGACCAGTGTGTATAGCTACTCTAATCTGTATTTAAAAGACATATATGTTGTATATTATATGCTATATATACTGCTATGTATCATATGTGTATGCATATACATATATATTATACATACATACACATACACGCACTCTCTGGATGAATAACAAGAATCTGGTCACAGCAACTGTCTCTGGGAAGGACATATGAGTGGATGGGAGGCAGGAACAAGGAAAAGCTTACTTTCACAGCTTTCAGTTTTGTACCATGTAACTAAAAAACCTAAAAATCCAGTAAATTAAATATTCTTTTAAAACAAAGTTTCTGGGACACCTGGGTGGCTTAGCGGTTGAACGTCTGCCTTTGGCTCAGGACGTGATCCCGGGGTCCTGGGATCAAATCCTGCATCGGGCTCCCTGCATGGAGCCTGCTTCTCCCTCTGCCTGTGTCTCTGCCTCTCTCTCTGTGTCTCTCATGAATAAATAAAATCTTTAAAAAGAAAAAATGTATACCAAAAAAAAAATTACCAAAAATGATTTCATTTACAGCTGTTCTAATTATTACCCAATTAATTACCAACAATAGGAAACATAATAGCTTTTAAGTGGTTGGTAATCTCGCTTTTTAATAACAATTAGTAAGTATTAGGAGATAAAACCTTTAAATAGGGTTTTACAAAACATTTAAATATTTTCAATGTAAATTGGCATCTAAAATAATATTATTGGATCTTTCTGACTACATTTGCTTATCACCAAAGACATTATCACAACAACGTAAAATATTTTGCTAACTGATCAAATTTATTGCAATTCTGAAAACTTGTTAATATTACTAGATTATTCCACTTTTTAGAGTCATTTCCTTCAGAAAATAATTTCAGGCAAAGTGTTAGCATGCATAGGGACTAACTCTGTAGTTGAACATCTTGTGTGCATACTGCTGCCAAAAGAAGTATCACAAAGCATGTCATACATCTTTAAAAACTGCTGTAAAGATAACCCCCACTGTTCTACGGAACATTAAAACACTATAGAAAAATCTTTACAACTGTCTACATAATCAAACAGGACTCAGACAATCAATAAAACCTACATGTCTTCCAAAACAGGCGTAGAAACTACAAAGAGTGAATGGTTGTCAGATAGGTAACACCTCATCCAGGTGAGAAAAAGCTATTCCCTAACTTTGAAGGATATTTTCAAATAAAAGAAAAGCTAACAAATGGCACAGAATCCTCTGTGATTTTAATGACAGCTTCCTTCTTAAGACCTGTTGGTTTCAATTGGGGTGGGAGGTGGAGATGAGCTCTTTTTATTATCAAAATATCTATAGTAGGCACTGCCACTTCCCTTTCTGGGTAAGACATAGAAGGGTTGCTAATGTGTGCTGCTGATGCTGAATGTTCTGTAATGGATAATCAGTGATCCGGAAAGTATAAAACACACCCATTCTGGTGAGCCATTTTATTGGTTCTGGTTCATAAGGTTCTACACTATAGAATTTCATGTTCTACACTAAACCTTAATCTCCAGGTGAAACAGAAGTTTAATGTCTTTAAATGGGTTTAATTTTGATCAGGTTTTCACTGCCAAAGTCAGAGTTGTAGAGGTCTTCAGAGAGTCACACAAAAATCTTAAGAGTCTCAAAGGGGGAAAAAAACCTCCCTTAGCTTTTCAAAGAGGTAAAGGGAAGAAAAAAGAAAAGTTCTCAAGTGTGCAAAGTTGCATGAAGGCAAGAAAAAGAAAAAAAAAAAATATATATATATATTGAGAGTAGGGAGACAGTAGGATAAGTATAAGGAAAAACCAGACAGGAGAAAAGGAACATCCATATAGATCATGAATACAACATAATGGAACTGAACTGTCCTCTAAAACAAATCTGTACTTGCAAGACTCATGCAGGGGCCTTGGTGTCCAACTGCTTCTGATTCTCAATGACTTCCTGCAGGCAACTGCCTCAGGGTGATCAGCTGTAGACGCACACCCTGGGGCCCAACAGTGCTTCCTGCAGTCCCACAGCAGCCTAGGAGAGTTGTTCAAACTGGTGATATTTAAGTTCCCAGGTATATGGGGCAGCCCAGGTGGCTCAGTGGTTTAGCGCCGTCTTTGGCCCAGGGTATGATCCTGGAGACTGGGGATCGAGTCCCACATCGGGCTCCCTGCATGAAGCCTGCCTCTCCCTCTGCCTGTGTCTCTGCCTCTCTCTCTCTCTTTCTCTCTCTCTCTCTCTCTCTCTCTGTCTCTCATGGATAAATAAATAAAATATTTAAAAAAATAAAAAAATTAATTCCCAAGTATAATGGGAAATGACTGGTGATGTTCAAACTATGATTAGCATATTTCATGTCTAATACTTCTACTGTGTTTTGCACAATTTGGAAATATCAAAAAATGTTTTTCATTTAATCAATACCACCAAATATTATACTCTGTAGAGGTAGTTCTCAAGTGCACTTGCATACAGTGAAGCATTGACCTTCTCAACTTTCAAGAAAATGAAAAATGTCTAATCTCATGTATCAGGATTATGTGGTACGTGTGTTTATAATACCCAAGTATGCATAGTTCCCAAGTGTAAGTAGGGCAATTTATTCATTCATAATTCACTCACTCCCTCACACAAACACACTCCACAAATATTTTTTCCTGCGCCTATGCACCAAGAAATAGTTCTGGATCTATAGCATGCTATGGAGTGGAAAGACAACAAAACTCAACTGTATCATTATAAACTGTAAAATTCTGTGTGGAACACAGCTAATAATGAGGGTGGGGGGCGGGGGGCAGCATGTAGTTTGGGGTATGGAGGATGTGCCTTTTGAGCTCAAATCTGAAGCATGAGTAAACAATCAGTTGCCCAAAGGAAGGTGAAGAAGAGAGCATTATAGGAAAGAGAACAAGCAGGTACAAAATGCCCCAAAGATGGTAAGGAGCTTGGAAGATTCAGGGGGAAAAAAAAGCATGGAGAATAGATAGTGGAAAGATAACAGGGCTGTTTTATGGGCCTTGTTAAGGATATTTTCTATACCCTGAGAATAATGAAATGTTACTGAAGCTCAAGTGAAACATGATAATTACTAATATTTACTAATCATCTACTACATGCCAGGGACTATTCTAAGTACTTCATATTAATTAGCTTTTTTAATCCTCATAACAACTATATGAAGCAGGCACTACTTACACCCACATTTAAAGAGGAACCTCTGTAATACACAGGAAAGTTAAGTGATGGGCTCAGTGTAAGTGCACAGTAGAATCTGACCCACACAGTATGACTTTTATACTTCGTTTATTTTTGAGACCAACCTGATAAAAAAAATAAATCATCTGCTCCATGGTGCAAATAAACCTTCCTCTATCAACCCTTAGAGATTCTACTTAACTGGAATAATAGTGCCTGGAGTAGATAATCATTTTCCTTCAGCCAGTAAGTCCAAAGAAAAGAGTTATATATACTTAAATTACCATTATTAACATCCACCTCTACTATTTCATATATTATGGCAATATCTATATAGAGGTAAATTTTCCAAAAGGAGGTCTCAGAAATAACAGTACCTGAAACAGTTCTGAAAAGGAAAGGGAAGGGTGCCTGGTGGCTCAGTCTCTCAAGCATCTGACTACTGATTTCAGCTCAGGTCATGAACTCAGGGTCAGGAGATCAAGCCCCACACTGGGCTCTGTGCTGGGCATGAAGTCTGCTTAAGATTCTTCTACCTCTGCCCCTCCACCCTCCACCCACGCATGCATGTGCCTCCATGCCCATGCCCCCTCCACCCAAGTGCTCTCTCTCTCTCTCTCGCTCTCAAAAAAAGGAAAGGGAGGAGGAATCTCAAATTATAAACTACATAAAATCAAATCTTACCTAAGATGCTGATAATTAATAGGCAATTAATGAAAACTAGTGACTCAAAAATATTTTAAAAATTAGAATTTTAAAATTAAGTCTAGATTTTATGACATGGTATGACTAGTTTCTTCATCAAAAGAGACATAACTTATATTCACAAATACAAGATACATTGAAGCATGTAAATGTAAACAGATATATGGGTAGAATTCTAGAGTCACTCATGGTTTTACACATTAACATTTCTGAAAAAGGTTTTAAGTCATAAATATTTATAATATTATTTTCCCTAAATTTAGAATTCTCCCTGTTAAAGATGTCCAAATATATAACTTATTATTTGTTTCTAAAGAAATGTACCATAACTCAAAAATATGCAAGATTTGTTTAACAGAAATATTTTGTTACAATAGCCTAGACATACTACTTATCAGAACAGGCTTGGATAGCTCCAACATCACATTCTTAATTTAACGTGGACAATTATGGTCTTTGTATTTTCTACAATTCAACAAACAAAAGATAGATGCATGAATTTTATACTATGTGATGAACTGCCCACAACTTAAAGAGATGCTTCCAAACTGAGTACTATTTCTCCTTCCCAAATTTAGAACTGTAATAGAATATTCCTATACTATTTTCCAAATTAATCACCATGCAATATAACAAACTACATGGATCACATCACAATAGTTTATTCTACATTTCCTCTGAAAACCTTTCCCTAATTCCCAAAGTCTAGAATATGTGCTCCTCCTTTTCCTTAGCATCTTGGACTTCTTTACCAGAGCACTTCACTCCTTTAGGCAATATCTATTTCATTGCCTCTTCCTTCCCATGTTATAAACTCTATGATGACCAGCACTGTATTTACCTACGTATGTCCAGCACTTAGCACAGTGCCTACCAAACCCCTATTATGCAACCCATAATTAGTGAAAATTTGCTAAGATCAGAATCATAAGGAAATCATAAAGAATAAAATGACCTGCTGGAATAAATTCGGAGAGATAGGATACTTTAAAAAAAATAAAAGCATAGTTCCTTATGAAAATCAAAATCCTGAGGAATTCCACTTTCTAACCCACCATGTGCAAGTATGCACTGCCTTCAACTTACAGAAATAAAAATCGAAAGTAGTCAGGGTGTGGTATATAAAGTCAGATACATAATCTAAAGCTAATCCAACTCCACTTTTACTAAATCCTGAATCATAAACTTTCAACACCTTTTACATTTACCACACCTATTCTACTGGCAAGAATGCATTTCCTTTCTTTTTATTTTGATGATTTCTCTTTCTCTTTCTCTCTCTCTCTCTCTCTCTTTCTCACACACACACCCCAATGAAAACTTGAGACCTAAATGTCACAACTCAGAAAAGAACAGCAACTTTCTTTTAAAAGTGTAAGTATTTTAAGTTCATTAGCCTCCATTTTCCAAAGTATGTTCCAGGAACCCAGTTCAGTGGTTCTAACTTGCATCAAAATCACCTGGAGGTTTTGTTAAACTACAGGCTGCTGGGCCCCAACTTGAGAGAATCTAATTCCACAGGTTTGGGATGGGGCCCAGGTGATGGTGATACTGCTGGTCTTGGGATCACACAAGGTCTAATGCCCTAGTGTGCTGTTAAGAGATGCTTCCTGAAGGGAAAATATTCATTCTCAAATACCTTTGGAAAATGTTACATATTCTTTATGCCTCTTAAGATTTCATTATACACATTAGCATATTAAAAACTCTGAAATGGCCTGGGTGGCTCAGTGGTTGAGCATCTGCCTTTGGCTCAGGGTGTGATCCTGGTCCGGGGATCAAGTCCCGCATCAGGCTCCTTGCGAGGAGCCTGCTTCTCCCTCTATGTCTCTGCCTCCCTCTCTGTGTCTCTCATGAATAAATAAATAAAATATTTTTAAAAAACAAAAAACTGAATAAAAAATAAAAGCTCTGAAACGATCTGCAGTAAATTAAGCTTTGCATTGTTTATCAAAAAAAAAATTATTTAACCCTGGAATCTTAATCAAAGAGTGATCATTAACAACTTACCATGCTCTGTAGAATACACTCTGAAAAGTCTACACTTGACTCTTTAGAACTGTTTCCTTAAAATGTATTTTAGCAGAAAACAATTCTGTCCTTGGAAATAATCCAACTTACCATGTATGATTTCTGTCCAAATAAAACACCTTCTCATCCTCAGATAAGGCACAGTTCACCCAACCATATACACCATTTCTTGTGGTGCTACTTTTGTAGTTCTTGGTGTAAAGTAAAACCCAAGATCACACAATGCCCCAACCATAATCCAATTAATTAAAAATAATGCATAATTTAGTGTCATTTGGAATTTTAATTACTGAAAGCCACAAATCCACCTTATTTGTTCACATCTGAACAATAATGAAATGCTAATGCTAATGAAACAATAATGAAATGCTTATAACAATGGAATAAAAGAACCTAAGTTTGTTCAGGTCAAAATATTCTCTCACACACAATCTTATCTGGTGTTCATAAACACCTTGAGTGAGGCTGATACGGCAGGCATTTAACTCTGTTACCCCGTTGGCTTACTGAGAAAAGGAGCAGCAAAGTGAGTCACCAATTCATGGAACTCAGTGATGACATGTCTTTTGACTAATGTTCCAGTCATCTCTCATACACTGCACCACCTTGCTGTAACTTTCATGCTCACCCTGTTCATTTTATCCAGCAACTTTTCTCTTTCTCCTCTTAATCACAAAAATTGCATGTGAAATACATATTTAAAATCTTTCACCTTGGGCACCTAGGTGGCTCCAGTGGTTGAGCATCTGCCTTTGGCTCAGGTCGTGATCCCTGGGTCCTGGGATCAAGTCCCGCATCAGGCTCTATCCATGGGAAGCCTGCTACTCCCCCTGCCTATGTCTCTGCCTTCGTCTCTCATGAATAAATAAATAAAATCTTTAAAAAAAAATCTTTCACCTTACAGTACAGATACATCCAAATACTGACTGCTCTATTAGAAGCTAAGCACTGCCAGCTACCATGAGAACTGGAAAAAGGAATTACTAGGGTAATATAAAGACAGAAAAGAGTCAATTCCAAATTAAGGTCTTGGTGAATATTTACAAGGATTTAAAGAATGTAAACTCCATAAGGAAAAAGGTTTTTGTCAGCTATGGTATCTAACCCAGTGCCTGGCACTCTGGAGGTGCTCCACATGTATTTACCGAACTTGTCAGCGACCAAGAGGCAGTCATTTGAAAACAGCACAGAAACAAATAATATGTTTTAAAAAGTTTAATCCTTTATACAAACTTTAATTTAAAAGAATCATTTATGGGGCACCTGGGTGGCTCAGTCAATTAAGTGTCTGCCTTTGGCTCAAGTCATGATCCCAGGGTCCTGCTTCTCCCTCTCCCTCTGCCCCTCCCCTTGCTCCTGCTCTCTCCTTCTCTGTCTCAAATAAATACATAAAATTTTTAAAGAATTCTCAAGTTGAATGTTTAAAAATATCACTATAGGCTATAAGAGCAGCAATGATCAAAATGGATGAATCTCAAAATCATGTTGAGTTTTCTGAAAATTGCACAAAGATAAATATGAAAGTTTATATAAATGTTGAATATACAGACAAAAATGAAAGCTATAATGCACACACAGATTACTATGCAGCAATGAAAAAAATAAACTTGCAGTCAGTTTTGAAAGACCAAATTGCAGACTACTGGTTGGGGGGGTGGGATGGGGGGTGGGGAGATATGGCTATGAAGGAGTAACCGGAGGGACAACTCTGTGGTGATGGAATAGCTCTGCATCTTGCAGTGGTGGTACATCAGTCTACACATGTGATATAAATGACAGAATTATACACATATACTGTATGTCTCATTCCTGGTCTTGATATTGTACTATAGTTACATTAGACATAACCATTGGACTGGGGCACCTGGGTGGCTCTCTTGGTTAATCTTCTGCTTTCAGCTCAGGTCCTGATTCCAGGGTCCTGGCATTGAGCCTGGTGTCGGCTCCCTGCTCAGCGGGGAGTCTGCTTCTCCCTCTCCCTCAGCCCCTCCCTCCTGCTCCTGCTCTCTCTCTCAAATAAATAAAATCTTTAAAAATAAATAAATAAAAGGATCATTTTATATTTCCAAAGGGCAATCTAAATCTTATATATCATAATCATAATGTCTAATATCAAGGACAGAGGATCTACCACTTAAAAACCCTTTCCCTACAAAAGAAGGTATTTTTGCTACTCAAGTACCCATGAGTTCAATCAGAGAAAACACAGCAGATTAGAGATGGGCTAAAGAGAACACCCATTACACAGAATGCCACCTGAGGAACAGTATTCATTGAATGAGCCAAATTAGATCATATTTCATATTAGAAAAATTACTTCCTAAAAAACTCAGAGATTTCTTTAGAATTCAGTATTTGGGGCTTATTTTTATAATTATATCATTTTCAAAACAGTAATACACCACGTTTTTAATCACATAAACTATTTTAGTTAAAGAATTTACATCTGTTTGGCAAGTCATAACAAAGTTACTATATTTTAATTTCTCTATTTTATAAGTAAAATTGTTACTCTTGGAAATATAAGATTTCTCACTGAAATCTCTAAGACTAAATAAAACTATTCATCTCAGTTTCAACAATATTATGAGTATATATTTACCTTTCCTTGTGGGTAGGCAGAATAAAATTTTTCCTAAATTACTAATAACTGAGACTTCTGACAGAAGTCAGGGTAGCAATTATGCATCTGTTTCCATTTTTATTATTGTACAGAACTTTCCAGATGTTCCTCCTTCATTGGCAATTCCCCCAAAGAATACATTTACTAGGTTCCCTTTATAATCACCTTACTAATGGTAACAGTAACTAAATGGAAAAAGAAAAAAAATATTTTAATAGGAATCTCAATAATTCCATAATTTTTATATAACAAGAAAACCTGAAATCCATAAGAGCAACTTTTCCTCCAAAAACAGTTCAAACAAATGAGAACAAGGACACAGCAGAAAAGCACAGTGGGAAAGAACAAAGTAGGCAGGAAGTAAATCTGGAAGCAGTCTGGCCCCTAGTGAGCTTTTTATGCATGTTGAAAGAAGACCCCAGTGTTGCAGGTGTGCAAATGACTGCACTTGACAGAGAAATAACATCTGCAATATCCCTTCAACCCTCGTTTAACCTTAACATTCCTCCCAAGCTATAAACTCTACCACCAGTAGACTGCAGCCAAAAAGCTAATGCAAGACTTCTAGTTAGTCCGTAAGTATTTAACTAACATTTCATTTATGCTTCACAATGTACCTTCCAAAACCTAAGTTCTACATTGAGTTCATTCTGACAGTTCATTTAGCAAAGAAGAAATAAAATATGATTTCATTTTTTTCTTTTTCTTTTTTTATTTCAATTTCTTCATGTGGCTATTTTTAAAACTTGTTTTTACATAAACAAAAATATCCTTTTAAATCCTGTCCCAGTAACTAATGACACGGGAAAAAATAATATCCTTAATGCAAAGGCCTGAAACAAATAAAAATGTTATCACATGCCTGGCTTCAAAGTTTAGAAAACAAGAAAAAATCCCCTTGTTGTGGTATTTTTTTTAATTCTCTACAAATGTAATACGTTTTTATGACATTTGTTTTTATTTTCTCATAAAACTATTTTCATTCATATGCAATGAAATCCAGTGCTTCTATATTTGGCAAAGCACTGTGACATTTGCACACAGACAGTAGAAACTTAGCTATTATAGTAGCCACTCTGATTTCAACACGAATAAATCTAAACCAGTCATCATCCATTTCCCTTGTCCATAAAGGTTTAGGAATAGGCAAGTGGCCTAATTCCTGACAATGAGAAGACAGGGCAAGTCTACTGTGGGACTTCTGGGAAAGGTTTCCTCCATACTAGGAAGGAAACATAAGATAGTATCTATTCTTCTGGAAACTTCTTATATCTAAAGCTGTGTGAGGTACTACCAGCCAGAGAATGAAGCCAACAGAGAAAGTCAGAGACTACAGATGAACAACACAAAACTCTGCGATGATGTAACTGAGCCTCCCATATGAATCACTCAGCTCTGACACCATCCTACCTGGACATCCATCCACTTCAGAGATCATGAACTCGAGACTTGCCTAGGATTTTGCCATAGCCTGCTTATCCTGGATTGTAATTCCCTGTAATTCCTAAATAAACTCATTTTTGTTGGTAAAAGAGAGAGAGAGGGAAGGAAGGAGAGAGATTATTATAAATTCCTTTCTTTTACAAGTCAGTTTAAATCGAATTTTGTTGATATGCAACATTATTCTAACTGATAAACCAATGCAATTAAATGCCAATTTAAATTAGTTAAGCTGAGTCAAGGACTCACATCTACAATATTCAATAACTAAAATTTTGTAGAAAACAAAAACTAGAAAGAATTTTAACAATGCAAATAAAAAGTAAGTGCTACTCTCTACTACAAAGAAGGGAGTAATCTAACTGAGGAGTTCAGAAGAAGGAAAAAACTATAGTGAGGAAGGTTTCCTCAGCTTCCTCCTGAATATATATACATGGGAAAGTGCTGGTAAGGATCAGGCTAATTATGTGTGAAATCAATGCATCAAAATCCAAACAAAAATGGTTTAAACTATTAAATCCTTAGATTCATAGCTCAATTATACATTTGATTTCATGTCACTAGAATTCTGAAAGAAATTTAAACAGCAAATGAGACTTTAAAAACTAAAAGGACACCAGGGTACACTACTCTGTAGCCTGTTCAGATATGCACATCTAACCTTTTCTCTGTTCCAAATCTGTGGCAGAAACCAATCGTGAGAAACCAACGCAGGGCCAGTACTTTGCCGTGAAGAGAGGTGGAGCTGTGTAGTAAAGGGCTCTCAGTATGTAAACTCAGGTCTTATTTTTTTCTTCATAATTTGTGATCACTATTTCTTTCTCCTCTACTTGTTGCCTCTAAGAATCACTTTCCAGCCACTGGCTCTCCGAAGCATAGTTCTAAAAAGAGCTCTGCCCCCAGCTTTTCCCTATAGCTCACACACATCCACCCCAGAACCCAGCAGCCCATCAGGAGAGAAGCAGGGACGTGAAGGGAACCAAAGTTGATTTTCCATTATGTCAATTCTCCCACCAGCCCCTGGGCTGCAAAAGACTCCTTCCCTTTGACCACTCCATTCTAGTTCTAACCAAATTTTGAAAAGTAGTTTGTCCCAGAATTCTTTAAGATTTTATATTGCTCTTCAGTGAGGTGAATTTAGGATGTGAGTTGAGTGAGAAAGGGCACCGCAATCTCTATAACAAATGACTTCAAAATATTTGAAGGAAGGATTTCAAATAATACCTGGTTAACAGGAAAGCCTGTGGCATGGCATAAACAGTGGCTGCAGGTGGAAATGTTTGCCAAACATTGACACCAAAAATTAACTTGAGAACAATTTTTTATGACATAAATGCTTTGAACTAGAAGGCAAAAATATAATTTTATCTAAAGCACACATTTTAAGAATATCCTTTCCCATTCAAATGCAATCACCATTCAAAGCTGGAGCTGACAGGGAAGTCGTCATAGCATTGAGGGAGGAATACAGGTCTGAAGAGCATTACACTAAAAAAGCATTAGTATCCCTTCACACTGGCTCAGGAGCTGATGAGACAACGCTGCTGTTCGGGAGATTCAAAGTAAAGGCAAACAGGTCCCCCAACTGCATTGCTCAAATGCACTCAAACTAGTCATCTAGGTACAAACCTATTGCAGGTGATGTTTCTAGAAGTCTGAGACTCACCTCAGCCCAAAACAAGCTCCAATGCTACTTACCATCATGCCGTCCTCTCAGCCCCAGGGATAGAAAGTCACAGCTAGTCTCATCTGAAGAGGGCAGGGGAGAGAAGTAGCCAGCCATTTCCTATTCTTATACTTCCTCTTAATTCTCTTCTACCCTTTCTGTTTCCTTCCTTATTGTTTCCTCTCTCTTCTCCCCTTTCCTCCTTTCCTTCCAACTTATTTATTTACCCATCTATCCAACCACAGTTAAAGAGGCTCAATGTGCTGGGAAGCTGTAGACTGGAAACATAAAAGTGGTCTCTGCTTTCCAGGAGCTCACAGTCCAGTAAAAATTTAGACAGATACGCAATCACCACACAATAAAAGAGGTGCTACCACAGAGCTTTGTACCAGCAAAATGAAAGGAATATCACTGGAAAGAGGGAGGCAGGGGGTTGAAGATTCACTTATCTACCACCTGAACAGATGCATGCAACATGAATCTGCCAAAAACAACCAAGTTATAATTGTTTTATTTTTTTTAACTAGCTGCTGATACACAGTTCCACCCAGGCCATAAGAAGAAAACATTTATGAGCCTTGTCCTTATTACACTTATAATTAAATCCATACAATTTAGCACATATATCCTGTTCATTCCTATATCCAAAACGCCTACCCTAGCACAATGCCTAGCAAATAGCAAGTACTCAAACTTTTTATATATTTGACATCCAACAGCTATGTATGCTGCTATTTACTGAATTCTTATTAATTTTTATTGTTTTAAGATCCTTACAGGAAGGAATCCCTTCTCACATTATCTTCAGCCAAATCTCAACTCTTACATCAATTCTGTTTGGGATTAGAGCTTAGATTTGTTTTAAGTTTAAAAAAAAAAAACTATGTCATATATATGTATATATTCTCGCTAGAATTATTCTGAGAAAACATTGCTATTAATATTTTTAAATCTTCCTTTATTAAACTTCAAAAAAGCTAAATAAGACTTACCTCTTAAGTGCTTACTAATGCTTACTAGTTACAGAATACATGTTTTCAATTAGTAGGTTGCAACACCTTTTGGCTTTATTTTCGCCACAATTTTCTATGGCAATAAATTTAATTTCAAAAGAAAGTAGCTATAGATTATGGAACCCACTATAGCTGTGTAACACATAAATAAGTCTCAGACAGCTTTAAAGCATATTAAAGAGAGTTGTGAAATATATGTGTAAACATGAAATTCTGAAGTGTTAATCCAGTAACACTTAAGTATTGGTTCCAGTTTATAAACAGATTCTTTTAAAGCTTCTAGGCAAAATCTGAGGAATAGCAATGGCTTGCCCTGTCACAGCTGGTAAGAGTTAAAAAATCAGTCAAGAACTCTAATGATCTCTCTTAGAATCCATTATTCTAATTATTTGTGAATACCACATTTTTTAAAAACTCCAATTTTAGCAGCATATGTTATTTGGTTTAAGTTAGTGCTGAAAGTGAATTAATCAGGTTCCTTTTCCAAACCTGTTCAAATGTAACTCTTTTAGTTTATAAAGTTTCTGACTATAACTTAGGTATCTCTGTGATTTTATCAACATCTGTAAGAATTGAAAATACAAAAAAAAAAAGAAAAGAAAAAATAATTGAAAATACATATACTAGATTTGTGACTCTGTTATTATTTTACAACCTGAGTTAATAATCTTATGTACCATTGCTCTGTAAGAGTGAGTTACTATCCTTCCCAAAGTTTTAGATCTCAGTCCAAGTACTGAGGGAAAAGGCTTCTATGGTGGATGCAAATCATTACTGTATCTTTGTAAGAAAAATTTATTTATTTATTTATTTATTTATTTATTTATTTATTTATTTATTTATTTATTTATGACAGAGAGAGAGGCAGAGAAGAGACACAGACACAGGCAGAGGGAGAAGCAGGCTCCATACAGGGAGCCCTACATGGGACTCAATCCAGGGTCTCCAGGATCATGCCCTGGGCCGAAGGCAGCGCCAAACCACTGAGCCACCCAGGGCACCCAAGAAAAACTTTAATCATAAGGTATCAATTTAAAACATTTGTTCATGGCATAGTCTCCAGAGTCTTGAGAAAAATAAACAAAGCATTCTCCCTGCCCCTGAGGAGCTTAGTTCCACTGGAAAGAAAGCAATCAAAAAAAAAAAAAAAAGAAAGAAAAAAGAAAGCAATCAGGTTACATCAATTGGTGGTCATTCATAGGTCATGAGCTCTATCAAGCTCCCCCCAAAAAACAAAGGGTTTTGTGAATGGTATATAATCCAGTGGCGGTTATTTCATTTAATAATTGATTTTTTGGTAGATAAAGATGTGTATGTGTGTACACACACACACACACACACACCACTGGAATATTACTCGGCCATAGAAAAGAATGAAATATTGCCATTAGCAACAACATATGATCTAGGGGGCATAATTCTAAGTGAAATAAGTCAGAAAAAAACAAATACTCCATGCTATCATTAATATGTGTAATTTAAGAACCAAAACAAATGAACAAAGGACAAAAAGAGGACAAACCAAAAAAGTGGGCTCTTAACTATAGAGAACAAACAGATGGTTACCAGAAGGGAGGTGGATGGAGGGGATGGGTAAAATAGGTGAAGGGGATTAAGAGTACACCTATCACAGTGAACAATGAGTTACGTACAGAATTGTTGAGTCATAGAAGTTTGATTTTTTGATAAAGTTGAACTGTAAACTTTGGAATCGGACCATCTGAGTTAAAATTCCTATTCCCCACAGTCAAGGTCTACCACCCCAGGAAACTCCCTTCCTGCTTCCCTTACCTCTCCACAGGTGAGGTATTGATGGATTGCACAGTGGAAGGTACTGGAAAACTATACTGAACAGGATGTCTTTCCTGTAGTAAAGATTGGTAAGAAATCCAGGCAATTTAGACTTGTCTAGCTACTCACTAATCATGAGGCAAACTGGATGGGGCTAAGGAGAAAGAGGAGGAGAGAATAAAAACTCAGAATGACAGACTGTTTCAGGAATTGTTCCTTTTGGCAGAAAAGCCCTCTTCTAACTGCAACTGAATAAAATGTTTTCAGGACGACCTTTCAAAAGACACAATTTCATCAGGTGAACTCTGTTCCACTGTGAAGGTACTACCAACTGTGTCCATAGGAACAGTACCGAGTGAGCTCCTTGTTAAAAGGTTTGTTTCTCACCATGAAGCAGATACTTACATATTCCCATAAAATCTCTGTCAGCATGTACTTGAAAATCTCAAGAGCATCCAGATTGGAATAAAAGGTCACAACTAAGGCTATATTTGTGAAGGACCGAATAAGGGTCTCAAGTCTAGGTCCTTGGGGAGGAGGGAGAACTTGTTTACACACACACAGGATAAGCAGCTGTTTAAGTGGCATGACTGGAGGGGGTGATGAAAGGGCCCCAGGGCTAAAAATACTTCCCTTGGCGGTGCCAGTGCCAGAGATTCCCACACTGTTCCTTCTATGTGGCTCACATGGAAACTCCTGCTAAAATGCAACTGGTATCAAAAATGGGTAGCTCCTGAAACCATTACCATTCAATAATATTTTAGCTCAACTTAACTTCATTCTTCAGCCACTTGCTTCATTTAACAGGGCTTGGAGAGAATGAGATGCCACCATGAGAAGTTGTAAGGTGAATGAGTGTTGATAAAGTCTGGATACTTGAGATTCTCTCGTGAGGGAAAAAAGAGGCAAAAATACATTAAGGCCTCTTACTCTGAGATAACTCAGCAAGTTCAAAGTATAAATTTTTACCCCCTAGCCCAAGGCTAACTCTATAAGAGAAAACTAGAAAAAAATTAAACAGACTTAAAGACTAGAGAATGGGTATGGGTTTTTATTTTTTATAAATGTCCACTTACTCATTCCCCCCCCTCAAAAATCAGTCAAGATTAATAAAACATTTCCTGAAGTAAGGATACCATATATTTTCAATTGTGCTACATGTATTGCAACTACATATTTCAATTATTTCAAAAACTATACAATTATCAGTAACTACTTAAGATGAGGGAAACAGCTTAATGGTAAAGAATTTGCTAAAACAAAATCTTGACTAAAATCAGTAACACACTTAAATTTCCACTAGATTGTATGTTCCACCAGGAACAGGATTTCTATCTGTTCTGTTCACTGCTTTAATCTCAGTACTGAGAACATAGAATGTCTCTGGTGGATAGCAAGTGTTCAACTACAGAGACAATATACCTGAAAGCTAAAAGCTTAGACTTGTTCAGTGAAATCCAGTTCTCCCTCTAACTAGCTGTAAAACACTGGGAAAAATATTTACCATCTTTGTGCATCCAGATCTTCATGTGTAAAATGGGGGTGATAACAGTACCTATCCTATGTAGTTGCCATGGGAATTAGATAAGTTAAATATATAAGGCACTTACAGTTGTGCCTGGCATAGTTTAGGTATGTAAATATTAGATATTATTATTTGTTGAATAAATGAGACCTAGAAAGCTAACCTAAAATATTAAGACTATAAATAAAAACAAAAGACAAAGGTACTATAATGTACTGACCACAGGAATATGTATATAAAAGTCCTAATAAGGGGTGTCTGGGTCTCAGCCAGTTAAGCAACTGCCTTCAGCTCAGGTCATGAACCAGGAGTCCCCAAAGTCCCTGGATTGAGCCCCACATCGGGCTCCTGCTCAGTGGAGAGCCTACTTCCTCTTCTGCTCCAACTGCTTGTGCTCACTCTCCCTGTCAAATGAATAAATAAAATCTTTATTAAAAATAGTCCTAATAAATAGAAAGAGTGAGAATACAAAGAGCAGTACTGCTTTTATTACAGAAAAATAATCCGGAGTATTTTTCCTCAAACCCAGGTTAACAATAGAATCATCAGCAGGGCTTTTGAAAAAGCTAATCCTTGGGACCCACTTCAGTTTCTGACTTAATTTTCAAAGTTTCTCAGCTGATCCTGAGAAGAGTTAAAAAGCCACCTACTTAGAATTATGGCTTCTAGTCTTTTCCATCTTCATGTATTTGGAGCATATAACACATCCCATTAGTATGAGAAGCTCCCCCATGGAAGTGATTGGAAGAGGGAAAGGGGTGGATCCATTAGAGAACTTTTCTATATGATCCTGATACTTTCTCTTGAGGGGTATCTATCTCCCATCACCATCCTCCTGTGCCTGGAGCATACAACAGACAAAATCTCTCATCCTCATGGTAACCCTAGAAAGTGGAGACATTTTGCAAATAATATCAACCAATTAGGCACTGATCAATCAGAATGAACACCAGCTGAATGCAAAAAAAGTTTATGACTATCAGCCCTGCCTACAAGGAACACATTAGTATTCTCATTTTGCAGACCAGGAACAGAAATTGAGGCCTTGAAGTTAATATCTCAAAGGTCACAAACTGAAAAAACAGTGGAGCCAGAATCTGAACAAATCAAAGAATGGAAAGAGGAAATTTCTGAAACTGTGAAAGAAAAGTGACACATGATATCTGAAAAGTTCAATACCTGAAAACACATTTTCCAGGGATTTTGTGGTACATTCTTCTCAGAATTACACTGTTGTCTTCCAAATCAGCCAGGAATTCACAAAAGGCTTTAGGGGTGTGAAATTGCTATCTTTACACAGACACGCACGGAGAAAGAAAATTACTCACACTTCTCTTTTCCAACTAAAGACTTTAAGAATGGAATAAGTCTGAACCACTTTGTTTTCCTTGATAACAGGGCCTTCTAAGTTACAGGACTGTAACGTCCACAAAATTCACTTTGTACAAGACAGACTGTATTGCAAAGCAAGAGCTAGATTTTTATTGAGAGGCATTTCGTATCATCTTATTTTCATAAAAAATAGCTTGGGTACGGAAAAACAATGGGAAGGCAAAGGATAACGGCCAGAAATTTAGGAGTATTAATTTTATATCAAATTCCTAACAGAAGGAAGAGCTATATTCAACAGTTCAAATTATACAAATACTATCTATCATCAACTAGAACTACTTATCAGATATAAGAGAAGAAGTTGCAATGACACATTTACTTTTTAAATAAAATATAAGTAAAAGAAAGGAAAACCAATACCCCAAAGAAATTATACAATGCCAGAAGAACCAACAAAATGTCAAAATATATACTATGTTCTATGAAAAGCATACTAATGGTTTAGGATAAGACAGGCCAAGGCCTCTGAAAAGACAATACACACATGCACACACACACACACACACACACACACACAAATGCAAACTAACATTAAAACTGTTAAACTGTTCATGCCAGTGGTCAAAAGTACTACAAGAAGAAAATTCGATGTAATATTAACAGCCTTATAAAATGCTCTTTTTCCACGTATCATCTAACTTATTCTTTGTAATAAGCACATTAAGCAGGCATTATTCACACTTTACAGACCAGTAAATCGATGCTTAGAATAGATAAGTAACTTTCTCAAGTTCACATATCTAGTCAGGTGTGATTCTGGGATTTGAACCTACAAATCACAGCCTAATTGCAGCACCCATGTTCTTTATCACAATGCCCCCTCAAATTAGCAAAATGAAAAATAATATTGCCAAACCTTCTTTGCAAATATTACCAATAACCACAAAATTTGCAAAATAAAAAATAATAGCAATCCTGACTCTGCATCATTAATACGATATGATGCAGTTTTGAAAGAAATTTAGCAACATGTTTCTAGAGCAAGAAAGCATATGTTCCTTTTCCTAGTAATTTCATTTTTAGGAATATAACTTCAGGAAACACATAAAATTAAGTGAAATAAGTCAAATAAAGGAGAACTATTTACTGGAAAATGTGCAAAATTCAAATTATTTAATAGCAGTATTTATAATAGTCCAAATACCCACCAACAGAAATATAACCAAGTAATTTTGTTACATCCAAATGTATCATTTTTTAAAAAGATTTTATTTATTTATTCATGACAGACACAGAGAGAGAGAGAGAGTGAGGCAGAGACACAGGCAGAGGGAGAAGAAGGCTCCATGCAGGGAGCCTGATGTGGGACTCGATCCCAGGTCTCCAGGATCACGCTCTGGGCCCAAGGCAGCGCTAAACCGCTGAGCCACCAGCTGCCCCATATGTATCATTTTTTTAATGTATCATTTTGACCATATATTACAACACATAAAACTGACAAAAGGATATGGTAAGTATGCAAGGTGACAAACCTGAAATGAAGTAAAACAGAAATGAAGAGACCTCATTAATTTGAGGTGATAGAGTAATTATGAATTTTTCAAAATTTATCTTCCCATTAATGCTATTATTTTGTTCAGTAAATATACTCTGTGCAGAAAATATAGTTTAAAATTATACAATACATGGAAAATTCTCAGTATAGATTTTGACATATAGTAATCATTTAATTAATGTAGATACTAACAGCTAACATTAAGGTACTTACTATATGCCCCACACTAAGGATTTTCTATGTATTAACATCTTTAATCTTCACAATAATCCTTTACTTATATTCTCTCTAGTTTACTAATAAGGAAAACAAGGCAAAGGGATAACAAGTAATTTGCCTAAGTTCAGCCAGCTAATAAACCATAGAGCCAAAATGTGTTCCAGATCCCACACTCTTAACAACTAAGCAATTCTGTCTGCTCTTTGGCACTCACTAGGCGATCCTGTCAAAAACTCTTATTACTGGAAAGCAGAATAAGGACATGGGTAAACAATTAGTAAGCATAATGTTTATGTATGGCAGTAGCAAGCTGTGGATTTCGGAAAGCTTACTTGCAGAACCTAAATTAAAGATAAACCATCTGTTAGGTTCTCCTTTACCAAATTCTGGGTTTATAAAAGTGAAAATCTGTGACAAAAATAATTTTAAGATAATACGAATAAAATAGAAAAAGGTCACTGAGAAAATACATTTTTATAAAAACAATCTATTTTTTCATGTCATTTTTGAATGCTATAATCTTTTTAAATATTTATGAATGGATGATATTTGAGTTATTTACAACCAGTTTTAAATTGAACTCTATTGGGACACCTGGGTGGCTCAGTGGTTAGGCATCTGCCTTTGGCTCAGGGCGTGATCCTGGAGTTCCAGGATCAAGTCCCATATCGGGCTCCCTGCGTGGAGCCTGCTTCTCCCTCTGCCTGTGTCTCTGCCTCTCTCTTTCTCTGTGTCTCTCATGAATAAATAAATACAATCTTTAAAAACAAATAAATAAATAATTTGACTCCATTTTTTCTGCAGATATAACCACAACATATTCTAGCCATATTTCTATCCTGAACATCAGACTTCCAACTGTTCCTTCTTGGCATTTCCACCTACACATATTATAGATAGACACAGTAACTTAAAAGATCTCCAAAACTAAACTTCTAATATTTCCACCCCACATTCTCGCTTACCTCATCTTGACATCATGCAAACTCCATTCTTCCAGTTGTAAAGGCCAGAAATCCTGGTGTCTCCCTGGACTCCTCTCCCTCATCCCACATATGTAATCTGCCAGCATGCATGCTCCAAATGTGACTTCTCATCCCCTGCTCTGCTATTCCCAGTCTAAGCCATTGCTTTCTCTTTTAACTGCACTGTCGAGATAGCTCCTCACTGGCTCTCACCTTGGCCCATTACAGTCTACTGTGAACACAACAGCCTATGTCCTATCCCTTTAAAACTTAGAAGCAGATGATGTCACATCTCGACTCAAAAAGTCTCTATCCGAAAAAAAAAAAAAGTCTCTATCCTGTTTAATTCAGAGAAAATGCCAAAATCCCACTGAGAACCTACAAGTTTCCAGGGATGTGGCCTCCACCTCCCTCTCAGACTTCATCTCCTTCCCTTGTCAAACTCCTCCAGCCACACTGCCATGCCCAGTGTTTTCCACATGTAGGCCTGGTTGGTTAGGTTATTAGCTCATTTTGGCAGCAGCTGCTCCCTCTACTTGGAAGTCCTTCCCCTAGGAATCCAGATAGGTTGTTTCCTCACATTACCTTCTCGGAGAGGCCCTCCTTGACCACTATGGGTAAATAAGAGACCCTTCACCTATAACCAGGTCCCTTTCCCTGTTTTATTTTTCTTGATAGCTATTATGATCACATGCCATTGTACAGATTTTCTTGTTTATTGGGTCTATTATCTGTCTCCCTTAAGAGAATGTTAAGCCCTATGCAGGTAGGAGTTTTATAATTTATCTTCACAACCGAGATTATCTCTGAGCATATGCAGGTGCTCCCTAAATATTTATGTAATTAACAAATAAGTTAATAAAATTAGAACAATGGTTAAAATCCTTATGTGAGATGAAGCAAGGGAGGAAGTCTTAGAGTAAATGATCAGATTTTATCCCAGGAAGAAGTAATAAAGGTCGTCTTCAACATCTTGTATACTTCTGTTTCCCTGGATGTCATATATGATGCAAAGTCTATAAAATAGATTTCAAATGTTTATTAAAGTTTGGGTTAAATATGCTACTCATTTTTACTTATCATTACCTTTTCAATTTCTTATGACCAATCAAAACCCACTTACAGAAACTAAAAGTTGATAAGCTTTCGGCAATTCTATCTCACCATGTTGGGCTCTCCACTCCCAATGACTGCCCTCATCCTCCCTCCATTGCCTCTGGTCTTTTTAACATTAACACATCATTTGCAGAGCTAATAAGGATCTGATTATATTATTGCCCAAAATAACAGAGATCTGATTATATTATCTTTCTAAAATAGAGATCTGATTGTATTATTGCCCAAATTAAAATACCAACCAAATACCACAGAAAAAAAGCAAAAACCTCATTATGATCTCTAATACCAGCCCAACTTATTGGGAAAGTCACACACCCCACAAGCCCTCTCCAAATTGCCTCATTTATAACATTCAGAAGTAATTTTAGGGTCCTAATTATGTCATGAATTTTCAAAACTTTCATCAATTTGCCCTTGCTGTTCTTTGTATTGAATGCTCTACCTCCTTTCTATCCCAAGCAAATACCAATTGATTATCCAAAGCCAAGAGGATACCTTCTCTATGAAAACTTTCCAAACTCACCTCAAAAATATTAATTTCTTCCTCTTTCAATATTTCCCCTACAATAGACTAGATTATCTATGAAAGTTCATAGATTAAGAGCTTCTCTCCCCTGACTTTAAATTCTCAAGACTAAGGACTAAGTGTTATGTCCTTCACCAGCACACAGTTGGTGCCCAATAAATGTTTAATGAATGAAAATACAAAACAATATCTTCCAGCAAGCAAATACTGTGGTTATGAACACATAACCTGGAAGAAAAAAAACTTTAAATGTCCTTTAGATACTGTTTCCATCATTTCTACAACATAAATTTTGAATTTTAAAAATTAAATATTTTCAAGATTTCAAATTGCACAAGGACTCTATGAGGACCCTTTACATCTCAAAGCCCATAAAATTCTATGAAAAAAATAAATTTCCACATCTCTGAATATGGTAAAATTGTGTTTATATGGAAACACTGGCACCATGTTTCAGTCAAAAACTTTTTTTGGCACTCATTCAGAGGGAGCAATAAATCATTTCCTTCTGCAAATGAATGTTATTGTGGGTGGGCCTTTAACACAGAAAAAATATTTGGATTCAAAGGTTCCCTCCTTGGCACTGAAGAAAGTTGTCATGACCAGGGTATCGAAGCTTAGCAGTTCTTGAATTTAGGAATTTTATACTCCAACATTCAGTAAAAGCTTGATTTTTTAAAAAGCTATCAATTCTCTTAATCAGCCTGAAATGGAGTACAGTAATCATATTGGAGTCATTTTATTCACAAATTTCAAAAACAGTGATTTAAGAACACAGGGTTGCAGGTAATTATCTGTAATCTAACATGATCTAGCTAGAGTATTCCTCATCCTGTGCAATTAGGTGAGGACCTATCCATGGCTTCTAACCAATGGGATGTAAACAAAAGTATGTGCAGCAATTCTGGGCCTCACCCATGAGATCCTCCAATGTGCAATAATTTCCCTGATCTTCCCCTTCTGTTGGCTTGGTACACGGAAGCACTATAAGCCATACATGGAAAATGATGGAGTCATAAATGAAATTAGCATGGGTCCTTGAAACACTAACCAAAGAGGCAGCCATTGGTCAGAAAACCTGTTTTGGACTTATATAAGCAAGAACAACTTACATGTCTTCTAATGGCTAAGCACTAACATTTTGAGATATCCTTGTTATGCAGGAGTTAGCATTATTTAAATATACTCATTGAGTCTGAAAATTAACAATTTGAGAACTTCAATGTACCCACTCATCTTTATTATGCTTTTTCTCATTTCATAGAGAATCATATAAACATCTGATTTTTCCTTGTAACCACAATCTTTCCAATAGTCTCAATACTATTTTATCCACTCTAAAAGGATTTCACATATATAAATTACATATTATACATGAGACATTTGATCCCTGCTTTATATATAAGTATGTAAAGTATATAAATATATAAGTATATAAAACATAATTTATATACAATTTATAAATTTAATATAATTTTATATATTAATATATGTATAATGTGATCTCTACTTTAAAAGAATCATGCCAAACTCATTCAATTAGCATGAATTAACTACCCTACTATGTGACTGGCACTCAGGTAGCCACTCACAACACACAAGGGTAAAAAGGACACAATGCACCCAGTAAGATTACATACTTGGTATATTTCTTTTCTGGCTTTACCTGTAATCAACAGCTTCAAGAAACACGGTTTGGGTCTTATCTTCATAGAAGAGATTTAGGTATGAAGTATATTATACATATTTTGAGAATAGCCTTTTTAATTTGGCTCTACATCCCATATAAAATATGTATCAAATTGTATTTGTTTTGTCTCTGTGATGAAATGTTTGATGTAGGTTTACATCCCAATCTTGCTATATTCCTGACCTTGGGACAACAAACGACAAAATTTACTGCTAGTTCCCATTCACACACCAAATTTATACCTTCTCCTCTTGCACTGATTTTCTAATCCTGGAACTAGGATTCAGGAATCAGTGGAGGACACCACTCCAAGAGACAGTAACAAAATGACTTATTCAACTACTGGCAATATTTGGCTATATACATATATATATAGTATTGTAAGTTAACATGTTTTTCAAATTTCCATGTATTGCTTAGCATTCTGAGTATAATCAAGTTAATATGGTACTCATTAAAGACAATATATGCCCAACAACCGTTGAACAAATTGTAACAGTTCTTTAACACAAAACAGTAAAAGTACTTTGGCTTGGAAGCAAATAAATGCCAACATGTAGAACCACAAGGCAACATGGCTCAAAAAGCTAGATTTCTTGAGAATCAATAGATAGCAAGAGCCTACATAATTCTCTCTCCTTATTCCTTGAGTTTTATTTTAAAGCACAGAAGTTAGAAAAGACTGCTATGTGGATCTTAGTCCATTGCCAAACTGTTTGGGGGTCAAAAAAACTATAAATTCACCTGTTCCTCTGTGGTTTTAGACAACTGCAAAATAACCGAGAGATAGATTGACACACATACTTCAAAAATTCATGTTCTAGGGGTGCCTGGATGGCTCAGCTGGTTAAGCCTCTGCTTTCAGCTCAGTTCACGATTTCAGGGTCCTGAGATGGAGCCCCATGCTCAGCGGGGAGTCTGTTTCTCTCTCTCCCTTCCCCCCTCTCTCCTCCACTCATGCTAATAAATAAAATCTTTTTTAAAAAAGTTCAAACTCTATAGCAAAATAAACAACTGCTACCTGAGTCTTTTTTTTTTTTTTTTAAGATTTTTATTTGAGAGAGAGAAGGAGGGAGAAGGGGGAAGAGAGAGAGAGAAGAGAGCATGCACAGGTACATGAGGGGTGGAGGGAAGGGCAGAGGGAGAGGGAGAAGCAGGCTCCGTGGTGAGCAAGGAGCCCAACATGTGACTTGATCCCAAGACCCTTTGGATCATGACCTGGATAGAAGGCAGACACTTAATTAACTGAGCCACCCAAGTGCCCCTCTCCCTCTCTTTCTGTACTTTTGCCTCAAATCTTGGATATTGGCAATGACCAGATGGCTATTTAGCTTTATGCAAAAACTCATTTCCACTGGTATTCTTGAGTCCTTCAGATTTGTGGCCAGATTTCTGAAGAGTAAAACAAATTTGTTTTAGAGAGAGAAGGATAAAATTATTCATGAAAAATACTATTTCCCTCTCCTACAAGTAGCAGGGAGGAACTACACAGTATGTACACAAAAGGGAGAGGAAATATGTGAATGGAAGGAATCACTCAAGAATATTTAGTACTAGAGAAGAAAACAGCTGTACTAGGTATTTGCTGTCTGCACTCTGACTTAACAGTTAGCATGATCCTTATAGACTTGAAAGTGATATCATCTGAGGCTTATACATTATGAAAGAACTGACGGGCTACACATTTCTCAGAGTAATAGTAACCTCATTACATGCAAACGTGTGTAGTTTTTTAAAATTATAATGGTGTAGAGGGGAAACCGGAAAGTGTTTAGCAGGGATAGTTTTATATAATGTTCTACCTATATACAATATTCAAGCAACAAACGTTTATTAAACTTTTCTCATGAGCCTAGAGAGTACTGCTACTCTAAAATGCGATTCAGATGTATAAAAAGTAAAATGAACAAAAAAAGTCAGTGGTCAAATGCATTCATAATCAAAGTATCAAAATATTAATCAAAGAAATGTAAAACTTTTAGGTTTTAAAAATTATCAAATTAGCAAAACTTTTGAAAATACAGGTAATTTTTTTTTTAAGATTTTACTTACTCATAAGAGAAAGACAGAGAGGCAGAGACATAGGCAGGGGGAGAAGTAGGCTCCCTGCAGGAAGCCCAATGCAGGACTTGATCCCAGGACCCCGGGATCAAGCCAAAGGCAGATGCTCAACCACTGAGCCACCCAGGTACCCCATAAGGTCAATCTTAAATGGTGGAGTCAAACTGGAGCTCTCACACAGTGCCAGTGTCAACAAAAATAAGCACAAGCCTTTCAGAGAGTAATTTTGGAAATCTCTCTCTAGAACCTTATAATGTATATATTTCTTTGGATTATTAAAATTCTACCTTTAGTAACTAGTCTAAAGCAAAATCATGACCATATAAGAAGTCATATGCCAAAACAGCTCATGTCAACATTACCACTAAGAAAAAGTTGCAACTAAAGTAATTATCTAACAGTATTGGACTGGCTGAGCAAAAGATTATATACCAGCAGGATATAACATTATATAAATAAACAAAATCTCTATAAGCTTACATAACTAGTTTAAAGTCCAACAGCTAATAGTTTGCTACAAACAATGGAGACTAGAGTCAAAGCAAATGAATGAACCAAATAATTCTGTTCAGCCTCTCAGTTATGAGGAAGAAAAATGTTAAATCTGGATCTGACTTATACAAACTCACTGTCAACACTGACTGAATTCACTGAATATTGTTAAAAATGCCATAACTTAGCCTGAGTTTGGGTTTTACATATATTCTCTTAAGATCAACTTGCCACAAGAAGAAGAATATTTCATTTATATGAGATTGGTTTTCTTGAATAAAGCTAAATTGAACTGCACTTAAAAGTCACCTCAAAAAATGTATTGCTCGGAGAAACAGAAAAGGAAGGAAAGCTTAGAAATTCACTGTATGAGGCTAGCATTACCTTGATATTAAAACCAGGAAATGATTCTAAGAAAAAGTAAACAGCAGGCGAGTATCTATAATGAATACAGATGCAAAAAATCCTCCAAAAAAAATACCAGCAAACTGAACCTAACAATATATTTTTTAAAAAATCATTCACCACGATCAAGTGGATTTATTCCTGGGATGCAGGGATGGTTGAATATTTGTAGAACAATCAACATGATATATCACATCAACAAGAGAAAGGATAAAAAAACTCATGATCATTTCAATAGACAAAGAAAAAGCATATGACAAAGTATAACAACCATTCATGATAAAAATCCTCAATAAAGCAGGTTAAGAGGGAACATACCTCAATATAATAAAGGCCATAAATGAAAAACCCATAGCTAACATCGTACTCAATGGTGAAAAACAGAGCTTTTCACCTAAAATCAGGAACAAGACTGTCCACTCTCACCACTCTTACTCAACATGGTAGTAGAAATCCTAGTCCAAAAAGGGTGTTGCCTGTGTTCTCCTCTATGATTTTGATGGAATCTTGTCTCACATTTAGATCTTTCATCCATTTTGAGTTTATCTTAGTGTATGTTTTTTGAACTTGGCCACAGTAACTTCTTGCAAGATACATCCATGAAGGCAAGAGAAACAAAAGCAAAAATGAACTATTGTGAGTTCATTGACTTGAACTATTGATAGTTCATCTTGACTTCATCAAGATAAGAAGCTTTTGCACAGCAAAGGATACAGTCAACAAAACTCAAAGACAACCTACAGAATGGGAGAAGATATTTGCAAATGACATATCAGATAAAGGGCTAGTTTCCAAGATCTATAAAGAACTTATTAAACTCAACACCAAAGAAACAAACTATCCAATCATGAAATGGGCAAAAGACATGAAGAGAAATCTCACAGAGGAAGACATAGACATGGCCAACATGCCCATGAGAAAATGCTCCACATCACTGGCCATCAGGGAAATACAAATCAAAACCAAAATGAGATACCACCTCACACCAGTGAGAATGGAGAAAATTAACAAGGCAGGAAACCACAAATGTTGGAGAGGATGTGGAGAAAGGGGAACCCTCCTGCACTGTTGGTGGGAATGTGAACTGGTGCAGCCACTCTGGAAAACTGTGTGGAAGCTCCTCAAAGAGTTAAAAATATATCTGCCCTACAACCCAGCAATTGCACTGCTGGGGATTTACCCCAAAGATACAGATGCAATGAAATGCCGGGACACCTGCACCCCGATGTTTCTAGCAGCAATAGCCAAACTGGAAGGAGCCTCGGTGTCCATCGAAAGATGAATGGATAAAGAAGATGTGGTTTATGTATACAATGGAATATTACTCAGCCATTAGAAACGACAAATACCCACCATTTGCTTCGATATGGATGGAACTGGAGGGTATTATGCTGAGTGAAATAAGTCAATTGGAGAAGGACAAACATTATATGGTCTCATTCATTTGGGAAATATAAAAAATAGTGAAAGGGAATAAAGTGGGAAATATCAGAAAGGGAGACAGAACATGAGAGACTCCTAACTCTGGGAAATGAACTAGGGGTGGTATAAGGTGAGGTGGGCAGGGGGTGGGGGTGACTGGGTGACGGGGCACTGAGGGAGGCACTTGATGGGATGAGCACTGGGTGTTATTCTATATGTTGGCAAACTGAACACCAATAAAAAATAAATTTATAAAAAAAAAAGAAAGGCATTTGCTGGTCACTTTGAACATTGCATTTACTACTTTCCATAAGAGATAATATAGATCTTAATTCAGGCATACTTTATTTTCAAATCTTGGTGATATAGTAGTTAAGTGAATGAAACATGGAGCCAGAGATATCTAGATTCAGATCCTGATGTTACCCTTCATTGACTATAAATTTTTACAGAAATTAAAAAAAAAAAATAGAAGTCCTAGTCACAGCAATCAGGCAAGAAAAAGAAATAAAAGGCATCTGAATTGGAGCAAGAAGTAAAATTTTCACTATTTAAAGATGACATAATACAATATAGAGAAAATCCTAAGGACTTCACCAAAAAAACTACTAGAACTGATAAATGAATTCAGTAAGGTTGCAGGATATAAAATCAGTATACAGAAATCAGTTCCATTTCTAAATGCTAATAATGAAGCAGCTAAAAGAGAAATTAAGAAAAAATATCTCATTTACAATTGCACCAAAAATAACAAAATACCTAGGAATAAACTTAACCAAGGAGGTAAAAGGCCTATACTCTGAAGACCATAAAACACTGATGAAAGAAATTGAAGATGAACAAATGAATGAAAAGATATTACATGCTAATGGCTTGGAAGAACAAATGTTGTTAAAACACCCATACTGCCCAAAGCAATCTACTGATTTAATGCAATCCCTGTCAAAATATCAACAGCAGTTTTCACAGAACTAGAACAAATAATCCTAAAATTTGTATGGAACCACAAAAGACCCTGAATAGCCAGAGCAATCCTAGAAAGGAAAAATGAAACTGCAGGTATTATAATCCCAGATATCAAGATATATTACAAAGCTATAATTATTAAAACAGTATGATACTGGCACAAAAACAGACAAATAAGTCAACTGAACAGGAGAGCCCAGAAATAAACCCATGATTATGTGGTCAATTAATCTTTGACAAAGGAGGCAAGAAAATGCATTTGGATCTAGGGGGTATAATGCTAAATGATGTAAGTCAGTCAGAGAAAGACACATACCATATGATTTCACTCATATGTGGAGTTTAAGAAATCAAACAAACAAAGGAGAACAGAGACAAACCAAGAAAAACAGACTCTATAGAGACTAAACTGATGGTTACCAGAGAGGAGGCGTGTACGGGCATGGGTGAAATAAATGGAGGGGTTTAAGAGTACATTTATCGTGATGAGCACTGAGGAATGTATAGAATTGCAAAATCACTATATCATACACCTGAAACTGATGCAACACTGTATGTTAACTATACTGGAAGTAAAATTTTTTTAAAATATTTTAAAAGGTTATAAACATGAAAAAATGTGTTGCTTGGGAAAATATTTGTTGACTTATAATGGATTCCAACATATATAATTATAATAATGAATATAATCCATTCATATATAATGAATAGATCAGATAAATGTATTGTAAGGAAACTGAGTGTCTTAACTATATGGAAAATCTATTACACTATTATTGGCTATAATTTTCTAGTTCTATTTTTATTCATTCACTTTTTTCATTCATTCTATATATAACTTCTCAGCTGCTACTATGTGTTAGGATATGGAAATTTCAAAATAAAGAATAGGACAAAATATAAGAGATTTATTCATTGCCAGGACATTTTAGGTTAAAAGCCAGGTTTTGCCAGAATCTCCACGTACCTCCTCACTGCTTTCCCACTTTTCACACTACTCCCCATAATAATTCTCCTACCCCCATCAGAACAATATAATTAATCTGTGACTTCTCTATTTAAAATCCAACAACAGCTTAAATCTGATTTAAAACTACATTATAAATTCATTCCACTGTGGCTCATGAATACAAACCATTCCAATTGAGGAATACAAATCTTCTGTAAGAGTTACATCTTTCGTTTATGATCAAAACAGTCTCATTTTCAAAATAAATTAAAATTCAAGTCTATTCCTTCACATATTTATAAATTTCTGCAAATATACTTACTTGCAGTAAATAAAATACAAAAGACAATGGGAGATTTAACAACCATAATGTGTATTTGGTTTTAAGACCCTAAAAGTAATCCAATTCTTTAAGTGTAATATTTTATCTGAAAATAAAGTTACCTAAATGTTAAATTATCATTCAGCTTACCAACAAAGATAATATATTTTAGTGCTCACTAGGAATCTTAAGGTTCCTTGGAGCATCACTTTTCTACCTCGATATATAGTACACAGAGAAACTGGCTTAGTGTCTTGCAGGTCCAAAATTCTGTGTGCCTTTATTTTATTTTATTTTATTTTTTTTTTCGCCCGACCTGCGGGCGGCGGCGGCCCAGCGCCCCCGGGCCCGGGGAGACCGGCGCTCTGTGTGCCTTTAATTCTATAATTCTAAGTCAATCTATTCTTAACAGACACATGTTGATTTCTCCATTTTGCAGATTACAGAAAATGCTTAAAAATACTATTAGTTGGTATATTCAGACAAGTGTATATCATGGATATTTCTATCATGAATTACAGGACTTTGTAAACATAAATATTAATATTATGCTCTTTGCAGAAAACTAATGCAGACAAGATCCCAAGTGAATGTTTCCCTACAGCCAAGTGAAACAGTCTCATAATCATAGAGAATCATAAGAGAAAATCATAAGAGAAAACTAATTGAATCTAACAAAAGACTCACTGCTTAGGCATATGTGTTTACAAAATAGTTACCACATCATATAAATCACTTTACTTAAAAAAAGCTTCAGGGCAGCCCAGGTGGCTCAGCGGTTTAGTGCGGCCTTCAACCCAGGGTGTGATCCTGGAGACCTGGGATCGAGTCCCACATCCGGCTCCCTGCATGGAGTCTGCTTCTCCCTCTGCCTGTGTTTCTGCCTCTCTCTCTCTCTGTGCCTCTCATGAATAAACAAATAAAATCTTTAATAATAATTTTAAAAAAGCTCCAAAGAAAATGATTTCTACCTGGAGTTCAGTTCAAAGTAAATACTAGATGAACAGATTGAAACTATATCTTTACCTTGAAAAATACCTTGATTATTAGCAGCTCTCCCAGTAATGGTCCTTGGCAAAAAAAAAAAAAAAAAAAAAGCCATTACAAAGCAAGTTATATGAACAGCCATTTGAATCTCTGATTTCTCTTCAGTTTTAGGCTCTAACCAGCATGACTACGATCCCGCCCTATATTTAGGTCAGCAATGGCTAAAACTGTTTTCCACTAAGAAAACAGTGTTTTCCACTGGTAGGTATTTAACATTGTTTACACCTCATGGTTAAAATTTAAGATACCTTTAATTCTAGTATAATTATTATGCAGTTTTATGTTACCTTTGGTGTACAATACAGCGAGATTCAACAATTCTATACATTATTCAGTGCTCATCACGATAAGCATACTCTCCCCTTTACTTTAAGGTATTTTTTATGCAGGACTTTTCAGAACCTTTAATAAGCTAGTATTTGGGGGATCCCTGGGTGGCTCAGCGGTTTAGTCCCTGCCTTCAGCCCAGGATGTGATCCTGGAGTCCCGGGATCGAGTCCCACGTCAGGCTCCCTGAATGGAGCCTGCTTCTCCCTCTGCCTCTCTCTCTCTCTCTCTCTCTCTCTCTCATGAATAAGTAAAATCTTTAAAAAAGAAAAAAATAAGCTAATATTTATTATAACTCTCCAAATGGCCATTATCCTGTTAGCCATTCATCCCTTTTAGAAGGAATCATTTTAAATATGTTATTAACCAACCCCAGGGTATACACTTTGGAAAATCTGTTTTAAGGTTTAAGACCAAATCTGGGTCAATATTCTGAGTCACTTTTTACCACTTCCAACAAACATCAAGCCCACTCTGATCACAAGCTCATTTCTTCATTTGAGTGAGAGTCATGGGATACTCCACCTGGGGTGGAGCCATTTCAAAGTATACTACAGTTTACAGGCAGGCAAGGGAGTCATAGAGGTTTAGCTTTCCTGAATGCACTAAATTATTGTGTGGGGCAGACCAGGATCAGGCTAGCTAAGAATCTGGGTAAGAACCTTCTCAGATGGAGATCACTGCCATAAACTGAGGTATTTCTGGAAAAAGGTCTACAGGGTGGACTTCTCAGGACATGACCAAATGGATGTCACATTCAGACCTCCAAAAGTTTCATGGTCCAGCAAGAGCCCAGCAGAAGTCTGGAGTTAGCCAGGGACTACTCAGTTTAAAAAAAGGAAAAGGAAAAGGAAAAGGAAAAAAAGAAAAGGAAAAAGAAAAAGGAAAAGAGAAAAAGAAAAGAAAAAGAAAAAGAAAAAGAAAAAGAAAAGAAAAAGAAAAAGAAAAAGAAATGGACCACGAGTTATCAGTTATAATCATGAGCATCAGAGGCCTTAGGACATTAAGCAAGTAGGGAAGCAGAGATGTTGCCCCAGAGATAAAGGCAGTGGACAATGGATACAAGGTCAAGAACTCTGCTCTGCCACCTATACATCTCAAAGATCTCTACCATCTTGGAAAAGTGGTGAAAGATCTGAAAGATGAGCAATGTTTCCTGAAGAGAAGTACTATTACCCAAGGAGACTTCAAATTATAGACTCAAACTACTTTTAATCTAGATTATCTTAATAGTTTTTGCCCCTCTTAAGCAATGAGTATATGAGCCAAACTAGACAATCCAGATCAATCTTACAAAAAGTACTTATTTCTCCATACAACCAAGTTGCAACAGAAGTAAATTTTGGGGGACACCTAGGTAGATCAGTTGGTTAAGTGTCCAACTCTTGATTTCAGCTCAGGTCGTGATCTCAGGGTGGTGAGATTGAGCCCCACACTGGGCTACAGGCTCAGCATACAGTCTGCTTAAGATTCTCTGTCTCTCCCCCTCCATTTGCCCCTCTTCCAGCTCTCTCTTTCTCTAAAATTAATATATCTTTATTTTTTTAAGATTTTTATTTTATTCATGAGAGACACAGAAAGAGAGAGGCAGGAGAGGCAGAGACACAGGCAGAGAGAGAAGCAGGCTCCATGCAGGAGGCCCAATATGGAGACTCAATCCTAGGACTCCAGGATCACACCCTGGGCCAAAGGCAGGCACTTAACCACGGAGCCACCCAGGCATCCCCAAAAATAAATATATCTTTAAAAATAAAAAAGAAGTGAATTTTATGATACCATGAACATTAGAGGAATCTAAACCTGTCAAAACTCGCCCTAAGACCCTCAATATGGTGTCAGTTCTAAGTGTTTATGTGTTCTGTGCAACACATCTAATTAACTCCTACCATCCCTCAAAGTTCAGCTCAAATTCTACATTTACCACAAAGTCTTTATTTTTACCTCACTCAACTCTCTTTTCACTGACCTCCTTGGACAAGGATAATTCTAGGTTAGATGCCTGAACTCCTGGGATGACAAAGATCTCAAAAACAAACAAACAAACAAACAAAAAAACATAATACTGAAGAGTTTCCCAGAGAGACATGGCTCACCTAACTCCTGGAGCCCCCCAAGCCTCTCACAAGCTCTACTGCCAAGGGGAACAGTCCTTCTGCCATAGCCCTAAGCCAGACAAACCTCAACACAAATACTGGAGGTTCAGCCAGAACTAAAGATCTGAAAAAGCAAAAAGTCAAACAGCCAGTAAAAGCAATGTCCACAGCACCTGTCTCTCAGTACAATTATAGTAGGCAAGTACTATGCCACAACCATATACAAAATGTCCCATGCCCCCAGGGAACATATTCCTCCCAGCTAGAAATAAACAGAATCACTTTTAAACAATCTATCTGCCTTAGTATAGGTATATATTAATTCATTTGTAAAACATGAACTAATGGAATCCTATAACCAGAATAAAGAGTTCTTTGGACTTAAAAAGTATAAAATTTCATGCAGTGAAAAGAGAAAACACTTGAAAACTCAAGTCGGTTGTAATTAACTCTCAATCATCTCAATGTATCATGTATCTCTATTTAATCATAAAGTCCATTTTATAAGCAAAATCCAGAATGGAAAAAAATATATAAGTATCCAAACTATTTTTGGCTCATTTTTTCTCTATATTTATATGCAAAAACTTCTTAAAATCAAGAATTTATTTTTTTAAAGATTTTATTCATTTGAAAGAAAGAGTGCAAACAAGTGGTGTGAGGGGTAGAGGGAGAGGAAGAAGCAGATTTCCTACTGATCAGGGAACCTGAAGCCAGCTAGATCCCAGGATCATGACCTGAGCAAAAGGCAGACACTTAACCAACTGAGCCACCCAGGCACCCTTACAATCAAGAATTTAAAAATTATCTTATAGGGGCACCTGGGTGGCTCAGTCAGTTAAGCTGTCCGACTCTTGATCTCAGCTCAAGTCTTGATTTCAGGGTTGTGAGTTCAAGCCCTGTGTTGAGCTCCACACTGGGTATAGAGCCTGCTTAAAAAAAAAAAAAAATTATCCCCCAATTCTCCATCAGTGGGAAGAAAAGGTACATAGGCTTGGTTTAAGACCAAGTATTTGTTAGCTTGAGATCCTTGGACAAATTATTTGAATTTCCAGAGTCTCAAGGACTTGTATGATTATTTATAAAATAGGAATAATAATAGTTCTACCTAACTTATGAAGCTGTTATAATGACAAAATGAAATGATACATTTAAGCCACATGACACCATATCTAACAGTAGCTAATGCTAAGGGTCATAAGCAATGAAGTCCTCTGGAAGGCACTGTGGGAAGGCAGAAGAGAGCAGGTTTAACTGAGCAGCAGGGGCACAAGGATAATGATACTTCATCAGTCAGGAGATATAGGACACTGGATTGGAGAGTGAAGGATATGGGAGAAAGAATTCCACGCAAACGAACTGTTATGTACAAAGTAGTAAAGTGAGTCCCTGAGATGCCATAGGGATCCACTATGTAGGACTCTAGATGACATATGAAGGCAGACAACTTTCAATACCATGGCACTTGAATGAAATCAAGTTGATCAGCTTGCCTACTTCATCCCTTCCTGGTACCATGGACCACTCTCTACCCTATCCACACTTAGACAACCAGCTCAAACCTCCTCTTCTCCTGCAAGCCTCTTCTGACTAATCTACCTACATGTATCTTTCCTTCTCCTGATCTCCTTATAAAACATAGAAACTGCTAAAGAAGAACTGCATTTGGTTATGTCCTATTTTACACTATAAATATTTGTTTTCTATAAAATGCTATTCATACAAATTAGAAGTTCCTCAAGGATACAGACTTGAGATATCAAATATACTTTGATATATCAAAAGACAAAACAGTAGTAAATACTACCAATTAATTTTAGGTGATTGCTTTATACTTGAAAAAGGCAGCTTCTGCTGAACCTCAAACAGCTCAATTAGAAAACAGTGTCCATGATATGAGAGTTCCACTTTAGAGCTGAGAACTGGCCTGCGGTCACACAGGTAACACAGAGCAGGGGCAAGCCCCACAATCCAAGCATGCTGGCCTCCTTCACAGCTACTTGCATATATTCTAGAAAAGTGTGGGATTCTGGGATCCCTGGGTGGCGCAGCGGTTTAGTGCCTGCCTTTGGCCCAGGGCGCGATCCTGGAGACCCGGGATCGAATCCCACGTCGGGCTCCCGGTGCATGGAGCCTGCTTCTCCCTCTGCCTGTGTCTCTGCCTCTCTCTCTCGCTCTCTCTGTGTGACTATCATAAATAAATAAAAAATCTTAATAAAAAAAAAAAAGGAAAAGTGTGGGATTCCTATTCCATGCTTAATAGTTCTGGTCTTGTTTTACTAAAAGGACATTTGCTCGGTGGCTGGGTGGCACAGTGGTTGAGCATCTGCCTTTGGCTCAAGTGGTGATCCTACAATCCTGGGATTGAGTCCTGCATCAGGCTCCCCACAGGGAGCCTGCTTCTCCCTCTGCCTATATCTCTGCCTCTCTCTCTGTGTGTCTCTCATGAATAAATAAATGAAATCTTTAAAAAAAAGTTAAAAAATAAAAGGCCATTTGCTGACCAAAGAAAATAATAAAACTAGAAGACCTTAAAATAATTTTGTTTCCCACTATAAGAAAATGCCTAAACAATCCTTAAACTTTTATACTCAGGCTATTCCCTAATCCCTGATATGGCATACAATAAGTCATCTTCCACATACTCTTCAAACATAAACTCTAAACTCCTATAAAACCTCACATCTGTGGGGCAGCCTGGGTGGTTTAGCGCCACTTCAGCCCAGGGCCTGATCCAGGATCAAGTCCCACATAGGGCTCCCTGCATGGAGCCTGCTTCTCCCTCCTCTGTGTCTCTGCCTCTCTCTCTCTCTCTCTCTCTCTCTCTCTCTTTCTGTATGTCTGTCATGAATAAATTTTAAAAATCTTAAAAAAAAAAAAACCTCACACCTGGATCCCAAAGCTCTTCCTATACAAATGGTATCTGTGATTATAAATGTGTAAACCAGGGTAAAAGAGCAATTCCTGACTTAATGTAGCCAACAAGATGCTGAAAATAGTCTGGAATTTCTTTCTGCAGACACAGCAATGTAAAAACACCTTTTACTGAAAACAACAAAAAGGCAAATGACAAGAGAAAGTTGAGGTCATCCTCACATTCTACCTGAACAGAAATACCTATTCCAAGGACAAATATTACAGTATTCTAATTTAATTCCACTTAGAAAAGTCGACACCCATTGAATCAAATGGACTCAATAAAGCAGAGGAAAATAAATCATGCATTTAAAAACACACAGTCATTTTAAATAACACAAAATTCTTTTTTTTTTATTTGGCTTTCAATTTCCCCTCTGTCTAAAAAGTCTGAAGGAATACCCCAAAGTCGTCTCCCCTTGGAGACAAACAGTTGGTCATATATACTATTCAATGTAGTCACTGTCAATTCTATTCAGCACGGCACCTCAAAGATAAGATCTCTGCAGCCATGAAGAGAACAGCGAAGAACAAGTTCTCACTCAGTATGAATGAAGGGGAGGCTGCACTGAAATATTACATTCTAGAAGTGTATTATGAGTGCTAGCCATTGCTTTTCTTTTGTTTCAAACTGGACTGGAAAAAAAGCTTTACAGGAGTGGTCTGAGAAACTACACTAAAACATGCCTGTGATACTTGATGGAAACTTTAGATGAAAACCACAGTGATTCACAATAGCCAAATATCTTACTGAGGATACAGCCTATCTTCTCTCTTCCTCTCTTGATGCTTCTTTCTGGAAGAGCTACATGAGTGAACGGATTCTCATAACTAAGGTGAATCAATCAGTTTTTTGTTTTGTTTTGTTTTTTAGTATCCTCGACACACACATTACATTAGTTTCAAGTGTACAACACAGTGATTCCACAAGTTTATACAGTATGCCTCTTTAAAACAAGAAGAGTGAGTAGGAGGGGGAGAAGAGAAACCTTTAGTCATTATCCTTATGAGGACTCCAGAGTAATCTAAACTCTGCAGCTCTCACCCTCCCCCCGAGTCAACACCTCAGATTATCAGCACCCAGATTAAACTCTCCACTCTCCACTCTCTGACAGGCAGATGTCACTGCAAAAGTTATCACTTAGGACTGAGGCACCTAAACCTGCCAAAGGTCTGTCAGTAAGTAAAAACACATGTGAAGGACTCTGCTGCCTGACTTCAAGAAAATGTGTATGTGGGAGGCTGGACACTGGATTCTTTTTGGGGGTGGTGGTGATGTGGTGGTTTTATGTGCAACTCTCAGCTGTTATTTGGAGACTTATAACCAAGAATAGGGGATACTCTAGCACCACGTCAGGCTACTTGCATCTGTCTATATACTAAAAGTATTTCTTGATAGCTGTGGGACCTAGTTCACTGGGAATGGCAATAGTCCCCTTACAAAATTCCCAATAGCCAACAGTGATTCTTACCAGAATTGCTTTCTTATTACAGGGATGCTGGAGTTGAGGTTCTTGGAATTGTGAATTTTTATCAAAGGAAGAGGGAACTGAAGCATACAACATACCTAGACGTTGGTTAAGAATACTAATTTTGGCAATGGACTACCAGGGTTTTTTTTTTTTTTTTAATTTTTATTTATTTATGATAGTCACACACACAGAGAGAGAGAGAGAGAGAGAGAGAGAGGCAGAGACGTAGGCAGAGGGAGAAGCAGGCTTCATGCACCAGGAGCCCGACGTGGGATTCGATCCCAGGTCTCCAGGATCGCGCCCTGGGCCAAAGGCAGGCGCCAAACCGCTGCGCCACCCAGGGATCCCCCTCAGGGTTTAAATTGTACTCCCCTACCCACTCAACTGGGCCCTAGTTAAGTCACAGCTGTCAGTGTTGATTTCTTCATCTCTGAAATGAGCTCAAATTAGTTAAGACATAGCAATTCATCACAAATGCTGTATGTGATAAACAATGTCTGCCCTATCTTAAACAATAAATAAATACCAGCTATTCTGATGAAGGAACGATGCAATCATATGGCTAGAGTTATTTCTCACCACCAGTATTAGAAATTTATCCACTAACATGGCAAACAGTCCTCAAACAGCAGAAGTACTGCTCTTTGTGTGCCAGCTGCTGTCAACAGACACTATTTGCGAGCCTAACTCTGTAACACTTGTGAGTGTTTGCCAAACCTGCTCAATAATAAAAGACCATTTAGGGTGCTGGTTAAAAATACAAATTTGCAGAACTCATCCCAACTCAATTAGAATATCTTCAGAAAGGACCTGAAAACGTGTTTTAAAGTACACAAGCCCTCCTTCCCCCACCCAGGAAAGAGTTGATACTAAGCAAATTTGGGAAATACTGCACAGTCCGCTCCAGACTGATGTGACTTCACTTCACCATTAGTCACCAAGCCCAAAAACTCAGTCACGATTTTTGTCTCAGTTATTCCCAGCATATTTGGGAATGAATTCATATTTAATACTGTTGTGTCATTTCTTCTGTATAACACAATCACAGCACTTCAGGTTACAGAATAGATACTTCAGGAATATATACATTTCTGAAAATTTTCCCTTGGCACTTTTAAAGTAAACATTCTAGAAGTAGAGAAATAATGGTTTCAACTAAGTTGTATTTCTTACATATGTATCTCTTGAACTCTTAAGTACTCCAACTAAGACCAAACTATTTATATAATTCTATATTACATTTAATATTTAATAAATAGGTAAATCTTATAAAATCTTACCACAATTACAGGTTAAAGATCAATGAAAAGCAAAAATAACTTTGGAGGTTGTATTTTATAATTACTTCTTAGGGTACACATCACAATTTTAAGAAGTATAGGAAAATAATTATTGTAACTACTAAATCACTAGAAACTCACCAATAATGACACATGGACAACATCAGAACTAAAAGCACAGAAAGAATACACTCTTCTGGGAAAATTTCTATCACCTTAAAGTCTATCTTTAATGAGGTTAAAGAGCAATCAAGAGATGTGTTTAAATAACATCCCTTATTCCATTCAGTCCTGATCTTTACTCAACCTAAAACATTTAAAACCCTTCTCAAAGGCTTGAATTATTTCCTATTTGTATATAATCAGAAAGCTCAGAAAATGGATTTCTTCAACATATATTGATTCTAGTTGTCCAGTGTATTCAGAAACACAACAATGATGCCACAAATATCAGTCATAAATCTCCAATTTTAGCAACCTTACTATTCAATAGAATAGGATCAAACCTACTCTTAACAACATGACTTCACCTAAGTACTACTAACTACATGTCATGTGTGCAGAAGATCACATGTTTAAGAACTCATGTAAACTTAGCCTGACAATTTACTGCCCATCTTCAAAAATGTGAAGTAATATCACCAGTTCCATGAGTGCAACATGAATCCACTAAACAAAAAATTTAAATAGAAAACCTGAGGCTAGGGCACCTGGGTGGTGGTTAAGTGGTGAAGCATCCACCTTCAGCTCAGATCATGGTCCCAGGACCCTGGGATTGAGTCCCACATCAGGCTCCCTGAACCTGCTTCTCCCTCTCCCTCTGTCTGCCACTCCACCTACTTGTGCGCATTCTCTTGCTCTGTCAAATAAATAAATAAAATCTTTAAAAGAAATCTGAGGCTAATACATCTTAGAGTTCTTATTGTCATCTAACTCCGCAACTGTTTTAGTAAACTTAGATGTACCATAGCTTTTTTTCTTCTTTTAAATGTTACTCAAGATCCAAATTGGTTTTTTTAACATTTTTTTAAAAGATTTTGTTTATTTATTCATGAGAGACACAGAGAGAGGCAGAGACATACGCAGAAAGAGAAGTAGGCTTGCTGTGAGGAGCTGTTATGGGACTCGATCCCAGGACCCCAGGATCACACCCTGAGCCAAAGGTGATGCTCAACCACTGAGCCACCCAGGCACCCTGGTCTTTTTTTAATGTTTCAGTAAAATTCCTATTTATCTTTCCATCAGAAATTAGTTACCATACTCTCCCAATTTTGTGACTATGTGAACAATCCTACTGCTTTGAGACAGTAATTTTCGAAATGGTTAAAAAAAAAAGTGACTTTATGAATGGTTAAAAAAAAAATCCACTCGTAGATAGTTGTGTATCCTTAGATATACTTTCTTAACCAATTCTGCTTCAAAATTTGTATATAACTATCTAAAGTTATATTTTTACATTAACATCTCAAAGTCATGTTTAGTTAGAAAAATTCAACTCTCTAATGTAGCCAAGACTGAAAAGCAAACAATACCTCTAACAGAGATACCACATGACAAGCACAATGAGATTTAGATACTTGACTCATGATGGAATTTCTTGGCTTCAGATTAAAGCCCAATTTCAGTTCCTTAGTCACGGATGCCTTTTCCCATCTTAATAATGCCACACAGACTGCCGTCCTCTATTTCGAACAGCAAGGATTTCTCCTCCCGCCTGTTACCTGTTGAATTCATATTCATCCTTCCCAACATAGAAAGGCTGATGGGACCACTGCATCTTAGAACCATCTGCTGAAGGAAAGAAAGATGAGCAATTGTTTGGTTCCTTCCTACCTCCCATCTTTCTTTGGGGCCATTTATGTCCCCCACCCCCCGCAGGGTGTGATCTCACTTCCAGAATGTGCTTCCTGGCCCCTCTGAACAGTTTCCCTGGCAGTCACAGCCTCTGCAGTCAGGTGGCACCTCAGCACTCTTGCCCCATTGGGAGTGATGGAGGAGGGCATAATCAGGCCCATCTTCTCAGAGGTGGCTGAGACGGAAATGAGAAAGGCAGAGGCAGGCCACCACGGTTATGACAGGAGAGATCTTGGGACTGCTCTGCAGAAGGGGAAGAGCAAGCTGCTGACACATGAACAGGTGGGACCCAGAAGACGTGGAAGGCACGTAAATTGGACTTAGTACAATCCTGACCCCCTTCTGTCACTCAGGTGACTTGTACTCTTAAGATACAACAGATCTCATATGAGAAGAGGGCTGTCATTACCTCTCCTTCAACAGAAGACACACAAGTCCAATTCTTCATGTAGTGACTTGCAATCACAGAAGAAGAGTTCTTAATAAACAAGGTTATAGTCTATGCCATTTGCAGCTGGTTTTGTAAGGTTATATTTATCATCCCTCCTCCACCTCCCATTTTAGTTTCTCTTCACCCCTGACCAGTGCTCAGAGTAGTCTGGGTGACCCACACATTTATTCCCAAGGTGCTTGGGCCTATAGTGCCTTGCTTTTTGAGGCTGAGGCTGTTTAACTTGTCCATTTACAGTTACCACAGGGCATGGTAACACCAAATGATCATCCAGGGTATTCCCTAGGCTTAGGGTTCCCTCCCTGTACCCACTATGTAGTAATTTTAATATCCCTTTGTGTTCAAAGTTGACCAGTCTAGCCGATAATTCTTCTTATGCCCACGAGTACACTGTCATAAGCCCAAAGTTAACAGGTGGTAGTCTCAGCTTCCAGTCAATGAAATTCTTATTGTGTCCTCTAGCAAAAGCGTTCCTCATTCCGTCCTCCAGGAATCAAAACCTATTATCCAGCAGAGCCCAAAACTGTAGGTACAGAAGACATAAAGTCTGCAGGTAGGTCATTGTGACTGATAGTAAAAGGAAAATCTAATTTCCATTCCTTCGTTTGCAGATTATTTTCTCTGTTACCAACTCAGCACTATCAAATCAGCACCGTATACAGTATATCCTACCCCAGAGCTGTCCACAAGTTACTGCCTTCCTCCATTCTACAGGCCATTCCATCCTTCTATCCAGAAGCTTTTGGGTGTTAGAGAACATGGTAAGATCAATGAATCCTGTGAACCTGGGCTCAAGTATAAAATAGGTCTCTTTGCCCAAAGAAATGTAGCAAGGGATATCATGCTGATTTAACAGGCACTTAGTCAGTGGATTGAACACTCAGATGGTGATGATATTGGCAAGTCTCTGCAGGCAGCGAAATAAAAAACCTCTATCTGGTATGCATGTGTGTGTATAAATAAATTCTGTGAAGAACAATGTGCTACTTTTTCCGATTTTGAAGGTGTCCATGATAATCCATCTGCCACCAATGGCTGTCTGGACAGTGCCATTTCAAGAGTTCAGTTTGTAACTCTACTTAGAGCAGATTAAGCAATCAGTAGAAAGTTGAACGATGCATCCCTTGCTGCCTTGGTGAAGGGACTGTCCTAGAGAATATAAACGGTGAGTTCCTAAGTTTTACAAAGCAAATCTTTACTAAAATTCCTGCACACTAAGACTTCTAACCCCTTCTTCAATCACATGCCAAGGAAATTCTGACATTTCCACAGGTCCTAGTTGGGAACACTTACTCCCATGTCACAGTTAAGTGCCCATAGAATAATGAATTTTCACCCAATAGTGCCTTATATTCCATGTCCTACCATCATTTAACATCCTCAAGACCTACTCCCACAAATGTTCACATGATCCCTGAAAGTACACACTATTTTGTGATTATTTTGACATACAGTATATTCTTTCTTGGAATAGGGATCATAATCCCACAGTTGTGCTGAGACCCTACTCGGACTAACCTGGAAGTAATGAAGAGTAGTCTAGACAGATCTTTGAGAAGCAAAGGCATCGATTTACGAAGCATTAACTTCAGGTAAGGTCACTGCACAGACTCCAACAAAGGGAGGGATATTTCCCCCTAAGAAATATGGAAAACTTTGAGGATTTGATACTATCAGCACATCCACCCAATGTCTCTGTCCCTGGTCTATTAGAGTCCTACTTAGTCTCTATCTAAAGTCCTGAGTTTGACATAGGTAACTTATCAACATTATAAATTTATCTTACTTAGTAGCCCTGCCACCCTTATAATTATATCCTGAGCCTGGTTTTCAACTCAATATTCTCTATGCATATAGAAATGAGTCTCTTAGGGAAGCCTGGGTGCCTCAGTGGCTGAGTGTCTGCCTTTGCTCAAGTTGTGATCCCGGGATCCAGGGATCAAGTCCCACATTGGGCTCTGCCACAGGGAGCCTGAGCCTGCTTCTCCCCCTGCCTATGTCTCTACCTCTCTCTCTGTGTCTCTCATGAATAAATAAAATCTTTAAAAAAAAACCTAAAGAAGTCTCTTAAGCCGATTGTAAAGGCCCTCTGGCTTTCACAGTATGCATTAAATTCACTTCAAGTGTCCTGGGGCTATCATTTTCTTTTCCAAGGGCTCTAATGCTGCCAAAACATCAAAATCCCTATAGTTATCTATGTCTGGCTGTCAAGTGCAGCAGCCACATATTTTTCCTTTTGCACACTCTTCACACCATACAGTCATAGCTGAAAACTGTAGTCCCTGTGATGCCACTGTCTGCTGGGGTCTTTGTCAGCTCCCGCACAACCGGCAGTCCTTACAGCCTTCCAAAGGTAAGCCACCAAACTGTAAACCCCCTTCCAAGAACCTACTTCTATTTCTGTTCCCTAGAAATCAGATTTTAAGACAAAGCGTACACGCCATGATTTTTTGAGTAGAGGAAAGGAAGAATGAGGGTAAAGAAGAAATGAGACAGGACACGAGGGAAAATGACTATAAAGTGATATGTCAACCAACTGACCAAAGCTATATAAGAAATCACAGTTGGCTGAATGTCACTTCAAATATCTCCAAAGGCCAAATGGAAGTATTTTACCTCCCACTTTCTTCCTCTCTCCCATCACTCACTGGTCAGTGTCTGTTACACTGCATGATAATTCCCCTGTGTGTCGAGCCTGTCTTATCTGCCCTTTCCTAACCAGCTGTTGGGGAAGCCTGCAGCTCTGTACACCTAGACTTTGCCTTGGATTTCCTGTGGCTCCCACCCCAGAAATCTTATGGAGTCTACACCAAGGCACAGAAGAGGAGGCTAGGATGACCTATGGCATCACGGATGAGGTTATGATGAAAATATCCCGAGCTTTACAGTCATGGGAATAACATGAGCTGCTACTGTGATCACTCTAAAAACAAAGAAGGGAAGCCAGCTGAGGTCTGAGGTGTTCGTGGAACCACATGAATCTGAGGAAAGAGACTAAAGCCAACACAGGCATACCTTGCTTTATTGGGCTTCAAAGACACTGCATTTGTTTTTATAATATAGTGATTCAACAGTTCCATGTATTAATCGATACTTATTTTTTTAAGATTTTATTTATTTATTCACGAGAGACGAGAAAGAGAGAGAGAGAGAGAGAGAGAGAGAGAAGCAGGCTCCATGCAGGGAGCCCGATGTGGGACTCAATCAGAACTCCAGGATTACCCTGGGCCAAAGGCAGGTGCTCAACCGCTGAGTCACCCAGGCGTCCCCAGTGCATTTTTTTATAATCAAGGTTTGTGGCAAACCTGCATCAAGCAAATGTATCAGTGTCATTTTTCCAACATGTGCTCACTTCATGTCTGTGTCACATTCTGGTAAATCTCACAATATTTCAAACTTTCTCATTATATTTGTTACAGTGCTCTGTGATCAATAATTATGACTGAAAACTCAGACAGTGGTTAGTAACAACATATTTTAATTAAGGTATATGCACTGATTTTTTAGACTTACGGCTCTTTTACACTTAAAAGGCCACAGTATAGTGAAAATAGATATTTATGTGCACAGGGAAACCAAAAACTTCATCTGATTTGCTTTACTATGATATCTGCTTTATTGCAATGGTCTGGAAAAGAACCTGTAATATCTCTGAGGTATGCCTGCACAAGGTTTATGCCAATATACGTTAAAATTTAGACAAAACTGGGGTAACTTGGGTGGCTTAGTCAGTTAAGTATCTGCCTTCCGCTCAGGTCATGATCTAAGGGTTCTGGGATCCAGCCCCACACTGGGCTCCCTGCTCAGGGGAGAGTCTGCTTCTCCCTCTGCTGATGCCCCCTCACTTGTGCTCGATCTCTCTCTCTCTCTCTCTGAATAAATAAGTAATAATAATAATAATAATATAAAATAAAATTTAGACAAAACAGAAAATTCCTGAAAAAAAACTATAAATTTGAAAAACTGACTCAAAGTGAAATAGAAGACCTAAAAACTCCTACTACAAATATAACCAGTAGTTTAAAACTAATCTCACAGGTTCAGATGATTCATACAGTTCTATAAAACTTTTAAGAAACATAAGATTCTAATCTTATGCAAGTATCTTTGTTCAGACTAGTATAACAAAGTACCATAGACTGGGGGGCTTAATAACAACAGAAATTTATCTCTCACAGTGCTGGAGGCTGGAAGTCCAGCACTCTCAAGTTCTGGTTAAAAGTCCTCTTTCAGGCTATAAACTATCAACCTCATTATAGTCTCACATGGCAGAGAGAGAGAAAGTAAGCTCTCTTATGAGGTTTCTAAGGGCACTAATCCCATTCACAAGGGCTCTTCCCTCACATCCTCATCTAACCCTAATCACCTCCCAAAGGCCTCACTCTACTAATACCATCACACCACGGGGTGAGGTTTCAACATAGGAATTTCAGGGGGATATATTTAGTCCATACCAATAAGATCAAGAACACAGAAATAAGTTACATTATCCATCTCAATTAGGCTAGTATACCTTTGATACCTAAATTTTTCATGGACAATAGAAAATTAAAAAAATAAAAACTAATAAAATCTTTTTTAAAAAGGGGGGGGGGGGGAGCAGCCCAGGTGGCTCAGCAGTTTAGCGCCGCCTTCAGCCCAGGGAGTGATCCTAGAGACCCGGGATCCAGTCCCATGTCAGGCTCCCTGCATGGAGCCTACTTCTCCCTCTGCCTGTGTCTCTGCCTCTCTCTCTTTCTCTGTATCTCTCATGAATAAATAAAATCTTGGGATCCCTGGGTGGCTCAGCAGTTTGGCACCTGCCTTCGGCCCAGGGGGTGATCCTAGAGTCACGGGATTGGGTTCCACGCTGGGCTCCCTACACGGAGCCTGCTTCTCCCTCTGCCTGTGTCTCTGCCTCACTTGCGCGCGCGCTCTCTCTCTGTCTCTTGAATAAATAAGGTATTTAAATAAATAAACAAAATCTTTAAAAATAATATAAATAAACAAACAAACAAACCTGATGTCACAATAATCCACTTCCATAACAGTAGCATAAGGAGCTCTGCAGACCTACTCCCCTGTCAAACAATTATAACCAGTGAAAATTACTTTAAAATTTTTAAATTTTAAAAACCATTTAAAGTCTCCAGAAGTTGTCAAAAGGGAATAATGGAAATCAGGAAACATTCATTCAAGAAAACATAGTAAAGGGACACCTGGGTGGCTCAGTGGTTGAGCATTTGCCTTCAGATCAGGGAGTGATCCCAGGATCTGGGACTGAGTCCCACATCAGGCTCTTCCCAGGTAGCCTGCTTCTCCCTCTGCCTATATGTCTGCCTCTCTGTATGTCTCTCATGAGTGAATAAAATATTTTAAAAAGTAAAAGAAAACATAGTAAGTTTTGGTAAGAACACTGAGAATCTATGTCACCTGAGCCACAATTTACCTCCTCTGTCCCCACCCCCAGCTCATTGCAAGGAAAGCTCCTCTCCATATGGATGTGGCCATGAAAATAGGGGAAAATTTCCCCTTCCCATGGTGAAAGTAGGTAAGAACTTGGTGCTTCTTTCCTCCACCAGCCCTCACCCACAGGGTGAGGGCTCTATACTAAGCATGGCAGGCAAAGAATGTTGGGGCTCTGAAGGCCCTCACCCCAACTCACTCACAGTGCAAAGGTTCCATACCAGGAGAGACAAGATGAGAAGAATAAGAGTTATCACCTAAACCCATTACCGTGCTTGCAAAATAGTGATGCCACACCAAGAAAAGTGAGCCACTGTCCCCTCCTGTACTCCAGATCAGTAGCTCAGAGACTTTGTCCAGGGGGAGGAGTCCAGAAGAACAGGGCTTCAAAACTCTTACCAGACTAACTTCAGCTAAAACCACAGAGTGTATGGAAGTTCAAGCCTAAGGACCTTTTAAAACAAAAGAGATTTTGGTGGTAAGCAATTGAAAGGAGGCTGGTAGTTCCATGAGATATATAAGTCAAGCTGTTGGCCAACTAGTTTACCAAAGAGAACCAGAGAGAGAGCTAAAAGCCCTCCTAGAATCAGAACAAACCTCAAACACTGTCCTCAAAAACTACCCCTAAAAAGCTAAAAAATAGTCTGAAATTTATTACATCAAGCTGTGAAGAAATTTATGCTCAGAGCACTATTACAAACAACAGAATTATCAATCAATCAAATAATTAGTAGAGCCTAACAGCTAGGTGTAATAACAGATGCAAACAAATTAATCTAAGAAAGAAGCAGTAAAGAAAGACCTGCCAAACCCACTGTAATCCCAGGATGGCAGGGATGATGCTTAAGGCTGCACCTTCTGAGGATAGATAGCAGAGACTTCACATTACAGGGGGAAATCATTAAAATTGTCAAGTCACTAGAAAAATAATCAAAGGACAACAAAAACAAGTGCCAAGGGAAGACAGGAACCTGATTTTAAAGTTGCTACAATATATTACCAAAAATGTCCAGTTATTAAAAAAAAAAAACATAGGACATACAAAGAAACAGGAAAGTGACCCATACATAGGGGAAAAAAGTAGGCACCAGAAACTGTAAGAGGGTCCAGATGTCAGATTTAACAAATAATAATTTAGCAAATAAAACTTTCAAAATAGCCATTATAAATATACTCAAAAGACTAACAGAAATCACACTTACAGAAGGACAGCATGAGAACGGTGTCTTATCAAACAGGGATGAATAAATGTACTCATAAAGTGAAAGTACTTTTTTAGTGGAAGTCCTGAAGATAAGTAATTATTACAGAAAACTTAATAGAGGAGCTTAACAGACTTGAACTGGCAAAGAAAGAGTAAGCAAACTAAAAGATCAGCAAGGTTTACACAACCTGAAAAACAGGTCTAAAATGAAAAATAAGTAGAGCTTTAGAGAAATATGGGACACCATTTAGCCACTACTGAGTCCATGTATAACAGGACTTCCAAAAAGAGAGGAAAGAGAAAGGGAATTAAAAAAAAAAAAAAAAAGGCTGACTGAAAATTTACCAAATTTGATGAAAAACACTTAAACTAATTAAAAACAATAATCAAAAGACTCATATTCCAAGTGAAATACACATAAGGAAGTCTACACCCAGATATATCATAGTAAAAATAATTAAAGACAAAGACTATTTTGAAAGCAGATAAATAAGAATGACCCAGCATACACAAGAAAACTGCAGTAAGATTAACTTTTCATTAAAAACAATGGAGGCCAAAAGTCACTGGAATGATAACAGTCATGTGCTCTTAAAAAAATGTAAACCATGAACCTTATAACCTTCAAAACTATCTTTCAAATACGAAGGTGCAAACTCTAATAAGAAAACATAGGTGTAAAATACTTATGATGATGGATAAAGCAGTAGTCTCTTACTAGGACACCAAAAAGTACAAACAACAAAAGAAAAAAATTGTTAAATTGGACATCATCAAAAAGTAAAAGACTTCTGCACCCAAGGATACCATCAAGAAAGTGAAAATAACAATATGAATATATATGTATATATATTTATATATATATATACACACTATATACACTTCTGTGTGTATATATATTCATGTATATACACTATATATATATATATACACACACACACACATATATATACACTTCTAGATGTATACATAACAGAACTGACATAAATGGATAACCACTCTGGAATGTGTAATAGTTTAAACACATGAAAATAAAATTTTATTGGACTCACACCTCACAAACAAAATTCAAATGAAGATGAATTAAGGATGTAAAAGAATATCATTATGACCTTGGGGTGGGCAAAGGTGATTTAAACAAAAGACTAAAAAAAAATAGAAACCATACAGGAAAAAACTGATTATGCTGACCACATTAAAACTGAAAACTGTCATTAAAAGCTACCATACAAAGATAAAACAAATTACAAGTCAGAAGATGTTTGCAATTCATTTAATTGATTAAAGTATTAGTATTCACAATAAACAGTAACAACAAAATCAGTACAAATCACTAAGAAAACCGCAAGCCACGTTAACAGATAATCAGCAAAAGCCATCAACAGGCAAGTCACAGGGCTGGCAGTTGGGTGGGAAGGAGGGAACAAACGGACAAAAAAATGCATGAAAATATGCTCATCATTATCAATTAACAAAATATAAATTATGATCCCAATAAGATACTGTGTTAAACAAGGATATTAATAAACATTTAATAAATTAACAGTATCAAGCATTGATTAGGAGGTGGCACAATAGCACAAGCTCCTGGTGGGAGTATCACCTACTTTGGAAAACAATATGACACAACCTCATAAATTTGAAATGCACCTTTTCTGTGACCAAGCAATTACCAAGTACCTTGTAGCTGTGTACCAAGAGACAACACAAGAAACTCATAACATCATTCCTTATAATAGCAAAAATCTAGAAACAACCATTCAGAAGTAAATGAGAAACTAAACTGTGGTCTACTCATGAACAGAAAAATACAACATAATAAAAATAAGTGAAATGCAGCTTCAGACAACAAGGATATATCTTAAAAACATAAATTTGAGAGAGGAAAAGTAAAAACATAGGATGCTAATTATAGAATATCATTATAAAGCTCAAAAATACAGTGTTCAAAAATACAAGTGCATATGGTAAAATTATTTTTTGACAAACAAATGAATAATAAAGACAAAGTTCAAGTTAGTGTATACTCAGATGGAAAGGAAAGGAACAAAATGTCATTGAGGAGAACATTCCATTCTTGTCATAATTTCAAGGAGGCTAAAAAGATATTGATACTACTCTCCCTCAAAAGCTGACTAGTAGATGTAAAAGCATTCAGTCATGTTCCTTAAAATGTACATAAATGTTTATGCTCTTTAATATAGAAGAAATGTTTCATTTAAAAACAAACATTTTTTTTAAAGCAAGAAAAGAGCAGGATTCAGACAACTTAGTTTCCACAGCTCCACTGTAATATGTAACATGAAAGTATTTCCACAAAGCACAAGACAACCTCAAATTTTATTTTGTATATCAAATAAGAATTTGGATTAGATTTTTTTCCCGAGGTAACCACCGCCTTTGACTTTGTGTGTGAACTAATAGCTTTTTCCTTAAAGTCATTCCTATAGTTACAAATTAGCACTCAAACATGATTACAAAAATAAGTGGAATTAATTTGGATTTAAATAAATTTTTTGAACTTATGTATCCAAAGTAATGGTCAGTATCAATACATAGTAAAAACCTGTGCTTTTTTTTTTTTTTTTTAATAAAAACAACCTGGGCAGCCCGGGTGGCTCAGCAGTTTAGCGGCGCCTACAGCCCAGGGCGTGATCCTGGAGACCCAGGATTGAGTCCCACGTCAGGCTCCCTGCATGGAGCCTGCTTCTCCCTCTGCCTGTGTCTCTGCCTCTCTCTCTCTCTCTCTCTCTCTCTCTCTCTCTGTCTCTCTCCTCTCTGTGTATTCTCATGAATAAATAAATAAATAAAATATTTTTAAAAATAAAATAAAATAAATAAAATAAAAACAACTTGTTTGCACATATCCAAAACTACTTTACTGTTTGGGTCTTTCACATTTTGTTTTGACTTTTTCTTTTCTTTCCTTTTTTTTTTTTTTTTTTTTTAAGATTTCATTTATTTATTTATTTGAGACAGAGAGAGAGCAAAATCAGTGAAGAAGGTCAGAGAGGGAGAGAAAGAAGCAGACTCTCCACTGAGCAGGGAGCCTGATGTAGGACTTCATCCCAGGACTCCAAGATCATGACCCAAGCTGGAGGCAGACACTTAACCAACTGAGTCACGCAGGTGACCCCTAACTTTTTCTGAGACTTGTGGAGATTTCAGAGATATAATTAAAATATTCATTAACATATCTAGAAGTATGAGTAAAATAAATATCCTGATGGTAAGATTATAAATTAGAATAGCTTCACTGGAAAGCAATTTGGTATTACATATAAAATAAAAGCATTCATATATTCAAATATCTATTCATAAAGATGTGCATTGTAGCATTATTTATGATGAAAAATTAGAAGTAAATAAATGAATATTTTCTAGTCATTAAAATGTTTGGGAGAATATTTAAAAACATGAGAAAATATCCATAGCATAATTGCAAGCAAAAATAAAGTTAAGATGGAATCTCAGTTTTTTTTAATGTAAAAACCTATGAGAAAGATCAAAGAAAATATATTAAGATGGTAAAAACTGAACTCCAAATAGTACAGGTTCCTTTTTGACCTCTTCCTATATTTTACAAAGTTTCTGTCAAACATGCATTCATATAATAATCAGTTCTTGCAGAACCAAGACACAGCAATATAGTAAATGAATGAATTCTGAACTTTGGGATATCACAAGCTTTGTTTCCTTCCATTTTAGTGAACATGGTTTGATAGAAAATTAAATTCTGATGTTCTTTCTTTAAATAACATTAAATGTTGTCTGAGTGAAATATGATTTCAAGATTTCTTTCCAGAACTGAGGGTAAAACATATATACAATTAGCTGAAATATGTGTCTGCTGAAGAATTTTCTCACTGAAGCAAAGAAAGAAAAAAATGAAAATGAGGGCACTTCATACTTACTAGTTAAGTGAGCAAAATGATACCAAAATTCAGCTAGAACGAGCTCTCACTTCATAAAGAACAAAAGCAAGAGAGGGAGGGAGAAGAGCACAAAGGTCCTATATCAAGAAAGCTATGTTAAATGCTTCTAATGCATCACCATAGAAATTTGCTTTTAACAAAAAACAAAGAGGACTCTTGTTTTATTGTTCTTCAATAAAATACTTCCAAACACTTTCCTGCTTTTCTTTAGTATAGATACTAAAAAGACTATGAATGTGATTTTTAAAATAACCTTAACATCTCAAAAAAATGTTTATAGAGGGAATAGTGAGAAGACAGAAACAAAAGTTTCAAAAAGGAAACATGCAGACTTTCAGAGAAAAAGGCTATTAATTTCTAACTGTAGTAATAATATTTGAAACAGATGTCTATCTACTTTCAAATCCAAACTGGATCATGGTTTACACAGTTTAATAAAACTTTAATTAAGGTTCTGGATCAGTGTAAACTGATCATGTCATGCAACTAAACACTTGCTTAATATTAACATCTCTTCAAGCTCCACTAATGCTAAACTTAACCAGACTTTTCATAATTCATCCAAGGGAAAATATCATTCAAATTAATAAAAACATAGAATTTATCCTCTTATTTTATTACGTAAACTTTTTTTTAGAAGCAAGCATTTGAAATAGAAATGGAAGAATCCCAAATTGAATAAAAAAGGAAGGAAATAACTTTGTTTCTAAGAGCTTTTTGTTTCTAGCTAGACACTTGTATTTTAATATGAATATCTGTGACCTAAAAAATTTTGCATTTGGAAACACTCCTTAAGAAAGCTTTCTCTTAAATACTGATCAATTAACTCTGTAAATTTTCTTCATTCTATTTTGGTGGAAAAATCTCATATAAATAAAAATCTCATAAAGTAAGCTTGAGTGCCAATGCCACTTAAAAGGCCCCTAAAATATAGGAGAAGAATGAACACTTACTGAACAATTATTGTATGCCAGGTACAGCTCCAGGTACTTCATTTACTTCCCACAACATCCTTATTTAGTAGGTGCCCCTACTATCCCCATTTTACAGAAGAGGACATTGAGTGAGAGAGCTAGGATACAAACCCAGAGATCTACCACCAAAATTCAGCATAGAACATCTACACTAGCTTCAATCAAAATAGAGAATTTTTTTTTCCTATTTCATGTCCCAGGATGTATTTTTAAAACAAATACAACAAATGACATTTTTTTTAATCCTAAGGTTTTCACATATTCCCAATGTGGTATTTTCCACAATCACAAAGAAATAAAGATTAGAATCATAAAAAATAGAGAAATCAATTGACACTAACCATGAGACTTTGGGGTGTTATATTCCATATTATGAAATATGAGGGGAAAAGAGGAACAGAACACAGTTTTTGGCAGTCAGTACAGTAAAAATGGGGAGGATGCTCCTCATCACATTAACAATTCAGGGAATTAGTTATTACCAACAGATACAGTGCAGGGTGCAAATGAACGGAAGAGGGTGCAAGCAGAAAGATGGAAAAAAATGAGTCCAGTTGAATGGGATTAATAGAATTATTTTCTAAAATTAACTATGAATTAGGTTTCAAAAGTAAAGGAAAGCACAAGAATAACATCAGTATGAGAAATTGATAGATGAAGTGATTCATGTTGGGCATACAGGTAATCAGATATTTTTCAATCCAACTTCTAAAAAAAAAAAAAAAAAAAAAAAGAGTCCATATAGTCCATATAAAGGGGATTTGCCTTCCTCTGTTGCATATTCATTCTCATTTCTGATTCCAAAATTTTAGTATCAGGAACCGTAATTCATTTACTATGGAAAACAGCATTTTCAGCATTTAAGAATTTCAGTTTTTTCCTTGTTTCCTTTCTCATAAGAACAAATACTTCATGAAAACAATCAACTCTACAGTTTTCAGTGGAAGCTTCCTGCTTTATATTAACAAATGCTCCAGAATGAATTTTTAGAGTCTCTGATTATTTGTTCTCTCAAATTTATTTTACAACTGAATAAGTGTAATACACTTGTTTGTACAGATTCTTACAATACATGCTGGCATAGTATAGGGAAAGGTTACACAGAAGCATGCTGGGATTAAAAATTTGCTATGGATAATCTAGAAAATATCACTGAAACCTTGGCATATATAAAAATAATAAAGTTGACTGCTGATGAAAATATAGTTCTTAAAGGGAAAGTACTAACCAACTTGAAACAGTATAATATCAAGTTGCCTGAATGTTCTAAAGGAATCTGAACATTAAATCAATCCTAAAACAGCATGAAAAAAGAATATTTTGGGAATAGAATGGGCAGTAACTTCTCATAGAATCAGCATAAACTGTACATCTCAATGTAGCTCAGTTTCAACATTTACATTAAAAATCATTTTAAAAGACAATACTTAGGACAGGTAGTCACAGAAACAAAGATAACCAATAAAGCACAGGAATCATCTCATTGATTAGTGAAAAGTTGCAGTTCCAAAAACTAACTTCTATTGCTAGCAGGCTCTGCATATTTTATCTCTAGTAAAACTAGCCCTTACGATCCAATACAGCCAAGCAGGAAACTGAATCCAACCTTTTTTTTTTTTTTTAAGATTTTATTTATTTATTCATGAGAGACACACAGAGTGAGAGAGAGAGGCAGAAACAGGCAGAGGGAGAAGCAGGCTCCATGCAGAGAACCTGATGTGGGGGACTGGATCCGGGACTCCAGGATCATGCCCTGGGCCAAAGGCAGGTGCTTAGCCGCTGGGCCACCCAGGCATCCCATAGAAAATATTTAAAAAAAAAAAAAAAGCAGTATAGTAGTGATTGCAGCAGTATTACCGCCTAGTTGTCAAAATTATTTGCAACTCCAAGGAAAGGATTTATAGAAGCATGTAAAATGGTGCACAGTATAAATATATGATTTTTAAATATCAACCAGTCTCTCATGGAAAGAACTATAAAATCTCAAAGGTGATAATGTTTGGAAGGGACTTAATTTGTGAACATTCTCTTTTTTCCCTGAAATTCCAAAAACCCCCTGAGAAGGAAAAAAAAAAAAAAAAGACAAACATACAAGTTATGGTGCCTTATCTAAAGAGACTAATGCCATACTACAATTATTAACTATGATAAGATTTGCCCATTTGGGTTATAGAATCACAGCATTTCAGAGCCAGAAGACCTTCCAGAGCTTGACCAATCTTTTATTTAAGTGATCAGTCTAAGGTTCCAAAACTAATTATGGCCTTTCCTGCCTCCCAATCGTGTGCTCTTTTCAACATACTACTTGCTTTCCTCCCCTGAAAGAGAGAACAGATGTAAAATGCTAAAATGAGAACAATAAATGCACTGAAACATATTAGCCTATCTCATCCATTACTGTGATGAGAAATTGAGAAACAAGAATTATTTGACCTGAGAAATGAGAACACAAAGAAGACTGGAATTATATGAGATTATGAAAGTTAAAGGAAAAAATAATCAACTAGTCCTTCCTTATTATATGGTTTCATAATAAAATTATAAAGGGTCATTCAATGATTTAAATGGCAGGTAAAATTAAAACAAATAAAAGGAAATACCCTTGACATGCATAACAAGCCTCCAGAAATACACAAGGTCACAGAACAGAGGTCGCGTCGTTAAACCCAGTAACATGATTTTAAAATAATCTGAGTCATTAGTGAAGCAAATATCTGATTATTTATGTTCAACATAAATATAATTTTCCATAATGGGAAAATTGTATTTTGGAATATAAGGAGTCACTAAGGAAGCTTTCTATTTGTTACAAATTATACTATAGCTTAGTATGGTTTTGTAATATTTATACTCCAAACTCCTTTGAAAAATCAAATGGTGATCACTGGACTAGAAAAATGGGTTAAGACATATTTGGTATTTGTAATATTAAAATTTTTAAATTTACTGTTTTCCTTATAATGCCTAAATCGATTTTAGATTTTGCTCTCCTCATAGCACTTTGGCTTCACATAAAATAACATGTTTAATCTGGTTATTTTGGACACTAAGGATGCCTCAGGGCAGCCCGGGTGGCTCAGTGGTTTAGCACCTGCCTTTGGCCCAGGGTGTGATCCTGGAGACCCGGGAGGAATCCCAAATTGGGCTCTCTGCATGGAGCCTGCTTCTCCCCTGCCTGTGTCTCTGCCTTTCTCTCTCTGTCTCTCATGAGTAGATAAATAAAATCTTTAAAAAAAAAAAAAAAAAAAAAAACTGCCTCAGCTAAACTCCATGGCCATAGCCAAAATACCCCATTGGATTTTTGCTTGCAAAACATACTGTATTATGCTTCAAACAAAGAAAGTTTTATAATTCTTTCTAGAAAAGATGTGCATGAAGATATAAAGCAAAGTGACTGGCTGACAGATAACATCCACTTAGGCAGGTTGCAAACCAGTGTGGAGAACCACCAGCCTGGAGAACCACTGCAGGAATTTTGTTTCACTCTACCACACGCTGACAAATCAAAATAGGGAAGAGAAAATATAGGTGGTATCTCTTTACAGATGATGATCTAGAGTCCATTTCAATATTTTAAGAAAGGATTTACACAAGTTTCGATATCAAACTCTCCTTGAAGGTTTTTATTGTGTTTTTAGTATATACCTTCTGGTCCCTCCCAACAACTGAACTTTTGCCAAACCCCACAGTCCAGTTTACTATTAGGTATACATTATGGTGCCTCCTTCAAAATAAGGTTTTAAATTTAATTACATCATTTCAGATAAATTGATAATTTTTAAATGATTTTTCATCATTTGTACCTCTATATCCTTAGCAAATTATTTGAGGTATTGGATTTCCCAAAATCACTAAAATATGTCATTACATTTAACCCATGTTGAATACCCTCTATCCATTTCCTTTGCCCTCCCTCCCCACCCCCCTCCCCACCCCCCACACGAACATGTGGATCAAATCAATGTTACTAAAGAGGTAGTAACTTTGCTCTGAAAAAGTGTCAGTTCTCTCCGTATAGAAATGTTCCATATGGAAGGGGGGAAAGACATCATACCATTTAGGATTCGAAATGTTTTTCAATATTTTGTCTTTATCAGTCTCTGAAGACATGTCTCTATCTTGAAAACTCTTTAACAGTCAACCTTTCTCTATGCTCGCACAGCACCTTCCACATGTAATCACTGTCTCATACAGTGTTATGCATAGGCTTCTTCCTTCCCTCAGGAGTTTCACTCAGGCCACCAGAGCTGAGTGCCAGTCATTTTGTATTATCAGTAACTAATACAACGTCTGGTTCTAACAAGCCTTCAACATTGAAGCAAGGATTTAGAATCAGACAGTCGCAGGTGAGATACAGAGTAGTCTAGATTAAGTCCTACCACCTGCTGAACTTTTTACTGTGCCTTAAATTCCTTCACCTGCTAAATGGAGATGATAATCACTACTATCTCTGGAACAGAAGAAATAAACACAGTAACCTCTTTTTTTGCTTGCTTACATATAATTGCATTTCAACCACCCACATTAATACTAAGTTTCACCTCTTATATCTTATCCACTGTCTTTCAAATTGTGAGGTTTACATATGCTAAAGCACTGAAGAATTTAGCAAACAATGGGGGGTGGCACTAGCTTTGAATTTTTTCAGGACTAATCAAGTCTCAGCAAATTAAAAGATGGGGGGAGCCTCAAGGGAAAAACCAGTGTATATAATCCATCTATTTTTTTAAAGCCCCTTGATGAGGTACTACCACAAAAGTTATTAAAAAAAAAGTGTCACCAGAGGATTACATGAACTTCTTGCTGGGGAAATGAAGACAGTGGGAAAAAAAAAATGGCACTGCTTTGGCAGGAAAACTATAAATAGGGAAGGTGCTGGACATGGTCTTATTTAACATCTTTATAAATGATGTAGAAGATGAAATGTAGATTAAATTTTCCAGGTCTGCAAAAGATCCTTTTTCCAGTACGTGAAATGCCAAGTCAATGGGATAACCCATAAGATGTCCAAAACTTTATGAGTTACTAGGGGAAAAACATCAAATAAGAGTCAAAGTGGAAAACTATAGGGGTATGCATGTAGAGAAGGAAGTAACAGATTGTACTTCTCAGGATAATGGGCCTTAGATATCATAGAAAGGAGCTTAAAAGTCACTACATTAATGTGTTCCCACATCCCAACAAACCTAACAATGGCACCAACATTTCTCAAGAACAAAAAACACAGTTTTCAACCTATTTAAAACCACAGTTCACCTTTACTTGAAATACTACATGCAGTTCCAGTCTAAAACAGCCTAGTGCTCCAAAAATATCTGTTGCTGCGTGAAGAAATTACAACTCTAATTTCACCAAAAAAAGAAAAACCATATTCAGAAGCTAAGGAAAATCCAAGCAAATAAAAATCGATGATCAAGTTGACCAGAGAGTCCTGTTAAGAAAAACAAGAAAGATGAACATCCTGTCAGCCTAAAAAGGTGAAGTCCACAAGGAAACATTACAGATGTCAAGACTCATGGGCTCCATACAATGACGGGAAGTATCAACAAGGCCAAAACAGAGCTAAAGAACTGCTGCTATACATCAAGAAGAATTCACAATCTGGTTGGGAAATAAAATATAAATCCAAGAAGTTAAACTAAAAAATTCTAATCCGTTTCAAAAAAAGAGCAGTTTATAGAGAAAAAGTAAGGTATTTGGAGAATAGAAGACTGACTCTTAAACCTGAAAGCACAGAACACCAACCCCAGCCTTCCCTAAACACATCCCCTGATGGCATTGCCTAAAGAAAAAATAATAGACTGAATCACCTTGGCACTTAAGATTCTCATCAGCTTTTCATTGTGTCTTTCCCATATGCAGTCTATTTGTGCTCTGCATTTATTTTTTGATAGTGTAGCATCTCTAATTTTAAACATCCTTTCCCCTTAGAGCAAGGTTTGATTCTCTTTTGACATGTACAGCATCAAGTTCATTCATATTGCATAAATATTTAATAATTCCATTTGTAATAAAGACGCTATTCACAAACTACAGTTATAAAATATTATTGTTAAATTGCATTACACCTTCCAGGTTTAAGAGAGATGAGCCGAAAAAGGAAGTTACAACCTCATGATAATTCAAGTTGCATACTAGAAGAGTTACAGGAAAAAGATTTAATATATAATAATAGCTTTCAAACCACAATTATAAATACATGAAATTTCAAATAAAATAGGAGCTACAAAGTACTCGGAGAAAATCTATAAAATGCAATTATTGAGTTTTGAATACCAAAGAGACTGTATAAAGGAATAAAAATTGCCTAGATCCAAGTAATATCTACAATATATTTTATATAAGTCCATGCCATTTTAAAAATATTTTTAAGATTTATTTATTTGAAAGAGAGTGAGTGAGCACAAGTGGAGAGAGGGAAAAGCAGACTCCCCACTGAGCTGACTTGGGGGCTCTATCCCAGGACCCCAAGATCACAACTTCAGCCAAAGTGAGATGCTTAACTGACTGAGCCACCCAGGCGCCTAGGCCATTTTTAGTTTTAGCTATAAGAATGCATTGCTTAATTGTTTAAAACAAGGACATTTCATAAAAATATTCAGTGGAATTATAGTTAAGTGATTTCATAACAAAAGAAAAATTTATCTTGCTGTTATTATCAGTCTATGATATTATTAAAGTATTTTTTGAGATTATGTCTACAGAATATCAAATCATCATTTCAATTATGCTAACTTAGTCAAAACTCCAATCAATCAAAAGATATAAAGCTAGTAAGAACCTTAGAAATACTCTACAAGTTCAGAATCCTAGAAATGACAATGTTTTAACCCCTCTGGTCCAGAAAAAGTATCCAAAAGAAATGATGTTTTCAAATCAAGTGCAAAAGTGACAGAAAAAATGAAGGGGAGAGAGAGAGACAAAAGCAGTGGAGAGTAAAAAGAACACAAATGAGCATTCATGTATTCCCAAAACAGCTGCAATTCTAACATCCAGATTGTGGCAGACAGAGCGAAGTTTTTTTTAAAAGCTAAATATGTTTTGGATATCTTTAAACTGAAGTAACAAGAAATATGAATATCTTTAGACATGAAGTAACAAGAAATAAAGGCATTAAGTTATAGTTCTTGTACCAAAGCATATAAAATATGTTCCCATGCTATTGATCACGAGAATAGATTTTACAAAAACTTGAAAACTTGAATTTTTCTAAGCAGTTTTCAATTTCTTCATAGCTTTCAAAAACAACAGTTTACAAAGTAAGAGAATATAGAAAATGTAGTGCACAAAATCTTTGATATGACTGAAATGTAGGTTTCAAGGCAATATAAGTATATTTTTAAAGATTTATTTATTCATGAGAGACACAAAGAAGAGAGGCAGAGACATAGAGGGAGAAGCAGGCTCCATACAGGAAGCCCGATGTGGGCCTCAACCTCAGGACCCCAGCCAAAGGGAGACGCTCAACCACTGAGCCACCCAGGAGACCCAAGATGACATATTTTTTTAAGAAATTTTGGATCATCCGCCATTTTCACAAACAACAGCACCTGCTTTTATTGATGAAGGGGCCAAAACTTAATTCTACAAAATGTTTTTCAGAAGTTAATTTATATATGACTTATCTTAGCCTTAACATACTCTATAGGATACTAAAATGATAAAATTTAAATAAGTTTAAGTCATGGAATTAATAATTTCTTACACCATCTGTATTTAAAGAAGTATACATTATTCCATAAATATGCATAATTATGGGGTAGGAAATGCCTAATTTGCCTACAAAAATCACAAGGGTTTGATGACTGAAGCAAGGAGTGAATCAGGTCCACTGAGAATTACTAAGAAAAACATAATCAGACATAAATGCCACAGAATACAAAGATCATTTTCCAAATTGGTTCCAGAAACAGCTCCTAGGTAAATTTCCATGAAAAGCTAATTTAATTCAATTAAACAGTGTAGCATGGTTTTCCTCTTTAAAAAAAGAGTTTAAATATTTTCATTTGCTAAAGATATTAAAGATAAGTGTTTTAAAGAGTGACTGATTTAATCTTGAGTGAGATGAGGATTCAAAATTGTTGAAAAGTTTTCTGAATGAAAAAGGACTTCTTAAGCATATATATTTCAAGCACTACAGCATAAATCCATCACTTAGGATTAAAACTTAGAGGTGCTCAAGTCTTCACATACTATCATATAAATACAATATATTTCCCACTCAAAATTATAAGATAAAACACTGAGGGACACTGCTTGTCCTCCGTATTAGTATATTATTAGAGCCCTACCTCCAACATGCAATGAAGGAAACAGATTTATCATTTAAAAATTACATAGCTAAACCTATTTTGGATAACTCGGGTTTCCCTGGATAACATTTCCTAGTAATCTCAGGATTATATAACTTCACTCACAGTCACTCAGGATGAGTAAGTAATGCCTCCAGAGCAGCCTGGTCATGAATTCTTCTGCGTCCATCTGGCTGCTGGCTACAACACTGGAATGACTCATAAAAATGAAGCAACCTGAGGTCACCTACTCCAGGTCTTTTAAAAAGGCTTGCCAACTGCTTACCAGGTGGTTCCAATTTCCGAATGAGAGAGAAACTCATTCTAGATACACTATTTTATTTTCATATTGTCTCTGGCCACAGAATTTGGGGAGGAAGAAAGGAAGGTCTTTTGAAATGTAGATTACCACTCATCTGAAAGCCAGAAATCACTACACTTCTTGGATTAAGAATATTAAGTAAATAAAGTCTAGTGAAAACAAGAAAGGCAAGACAAAAAAAATCTTATATTATGCTCCCAATTTTGTAAAAGAAAGAAAAGACCCGAAATAGTGGCCATTGATAACCACTATTTCTGGGTAGTAGAAGAGTGAGTGATTTTTATTTTGTTACAGTTTCCTGTATTCCCCAAGTTCACATCCACGAATACACATTCTTTACTACTAGAAAAAAATAAGAGTAAGTAGCTTTCTAGAAAATATTGTACACCATAAACTTTGAGCTCAATAAGCCCCAGAGGGGCTGGCAAAAAGTCTTTCTCTGGATAAGAAAAATACTCATTTTACTTTTAAAAAGAAACAAAGGGAAGAGAAAAACCCCAAGAACTCAGTTCCTTCTCTAGAATAGGTGTGACACCTATAGGGAAAAATTCTGACAAGATTGGTCCCTTTCTTTCAGAAGACAATAGACTGGTAAAATGTTTCATCAATTATTTATATCAATTTTTCCCAAAGTATGTTCTGAGGAATGCTAGTTCATACAACTAATAAGCGACAGAGCCAAGATTCAAAACCAGTCAACCTCCAGAGTCCCCACAGTTAACCAGTTGGCTTTGCTGATGCCCATGGGATCCTTCTTGGGTTACACACCTGACATTCACTAACAAACCACTGTTAGGCCTAAAAACCTCTATAAAATAATCGTTAAACAAAAGAAGTTTAATTCTTTCCTCTCTGTTGTCATTTAGTTTTATCAGATATAATTCAAAAGAGTTTTGATGAAATAAAAATCCACACGACTTAAGTCATTTCTATACTCTCAACTTCCAAGAGACTCATAATTTCCAAAGTTTATTTATATGGCAGCATTACTGGCCATGTTCATTTTCTTCATGCCTATCTAACTTTTTAAAAATCCTAATAAATATAAGAGTGATCATTAATGATCAGGTTATATACATTAAATGTTCTAGTTTTAAGATGAAAAGACTGGGACACCTGGGTGGCTCAGTGGTTGAGTGCCTGCCTTCATGCTCAGGTCGTGATCCTCGGGTCCTGGGATCGAGTCCCACATCGGGCTCCCCACAGGAAGCCTGCTTCTCCCTCTGCCTATGTCTCTGCCTGTCTCTTTGTGTCTCTCATGAATAAATAGATAACATCTTTAAAAAAATAAAATGAATAGACTGATATAAAATGGTGTTGTATGGTTAAGTGAAAAATGCAAATAACAATCTATATGACCTTACTTTCATTTAAAAATACAGGGGGATCCTTGAGTGGCTCAGCGGTTTGGCACCTGCCTTCAACCCAGGGAGTGATCCTAGAGTCCCGGGATCGAGTCCTGCATCGGGCTCCCTGCATGGAGCCTGCTTCTCCCTCTGCCTGTGTCTCTGACTCTCTCTCTCTCTCTGTTTCTATCTCTCATGAATAAATAAAATCTTAAAAAAAAAGAGATTTTAAAAATACATAAAGATACATAAGAAAATTCTTAAGGGGCACATATATGTATATTAAAATATTACTTTTAGGTAATGGCATAAGGCAACTGTAGGCTTACCTGCAATTTCTACTTCTCCTACCAAGATTTATTATTTGTGTCATTAGGAAAAGCTTTGAAAATTCCCACATAAAGAGCCTGGATAACAGATGCAGGTCAACAAAAGCCACTTAGAAACACCCTTTTCAGGTGCTTGTGATCTCAAGCAAATGAGAATCCTTCCTATTACTCTCTCCCACTATGCCCTATTTATCCTAATCACCAACTTGACTTGTAAATATTGTTTAGTTTTTTATTTCCTGCCCCCTCCAATCTTCATCCCAAATAAGGATAAACATCTGCCCTTGGGTAGCCACAATGCCTTGCACAGTGCCTGGCCCCAAATACTGACTCTGTAAATATACACTGCATTAATGAATGAATAAAAGAGTGAATTAAACAATCAAATTACATATATAGGAGGTATACAGAAGACAGTCAATTTAAGCGTTTAAACCAATAAATCTGTTGACAGAATTATTTATAACATCTTAGGTTTTCTATGCCACCATGGCAAGAATAGAAGCATAAAAGTTGGGGTGAAAAGCAGAAGTCCAACAGTGGTAAGGATGGCCAAGGCTTTCAGAAGCTGAATCAACAGAAAATGAGACCTTAACTGTTACAACTTCTGATAAGTTGAAGACGATTCATTTAGAAGCAAACAATTTAATAAGGTATAGACAGGAGTGTAAAAGAACCTCGAAAGGTAGTGCAGTAAATCAGAGTAGTAAAAGCAAAGGGGCTTTTCCAGAGATTACTGGAAGGACAGAACGATGGAAGGAAGCCTACCTAATGAGAAGCTGTGCCTTTCAGCGCAGGGCCACAGGCAGCCCAAGTTGATCTAACAGGGAAGAAGCCAAGAGAATTAATACCCTCTTCCCCACCCTCCCTTAATCTCCTGCTGGGGCTCCCCAATGACATAAGCCATCTGGAAACCAAAGCAGTTCATCCAGGTATTGTCTGGGAGAGCCTAAGGTAGAAGGGCTGAGAGTGGATCTGGAGGGGCAAACAGAACACTTGTGACATAGAAGGCAATGGGAATCATGCAGGAGGTTTTAACAAAATGAAGTTAGACAGGAAGAAAAGACGCCCAGATACAGAAGGGACTCCTGACTAATTGAAAAGGAGTAAAACAGTGAAAAGAACTGCTAGATAGGTTAAAAGCAAGGTGATGCCAAGCTGTCTGCAACCCCACTTGAGTAGAACACTACATTCAGTAAAAGAGGAAGGATTTGGGGATAATTCCCCAGTATGTGCACTATTCTGGCTCAACGTTTATTGGACCACAGAATAGTAGCTTATTCCCAGAAGAACTGAGAATTTACTATCTTTTATAGATGGTAGTAAAATATATTCGTTAGAGAAAACTCACTGATTTCTAACAAGATATTAATTTAGACAAAGGCACCATCATTACAGACTTCCTTGGAATCGTTTTAGAGTCATAAATCAACAAATTAACTAGTGACAGATGTGTCTGTACTTGTTTAAGTCCATGTCTCTATAACTGCTATAAAAATGACTAAAATGTTTATCTCAAGACAGCCAGGCAAGAAAGGTTCTGAAGAGATAGACGGGATTGTATCTTTCTCCCTTTAGCCAATAAAGAAACAGAGCCTTCAGTAAAAATCATTTCCAAACTTGCTACTATCTTCTAAACCTGAAGGCACATGTAGTCACATACTTGCTGCAAGACAAGAGAAATAAAGTCAGCTGAACCAAAACTATAGGTCCTCTACGAGGCTGCATGCAACCGCATTCCACAAATATTTACGAAAGCCTGCTAGATACTCGCTCTCTGCAAAGGATTGGGATACAAGGATGGGTGAGATCCACAACTACCAAGGCAGACTTCACAATGAAATTCTTAAAAAAGCATGTCATTTTCAAAGATGAAGGGTAGAGAAAAATGCCACTGAAACCTTAGTAGAGGAATTCTGACTTGCTTCCTTTCTTTTGTAACCAGAAGGCAAATTGTATATAAAATGAAGTGATGTTAGCTCAGAGCATCAAGCATCCCCGGGTAGTCCAAAGATCACCCTGAACCCTAAAGAACCTTGCCAGGGCACTTCGGCACTTCTCAGGATACGTTGCAGCTCCCGAGTGGAGAGGCTTGTAGCCCAGGAGGTATTTGGAGGAGGTAAGAAGGTGACATTGGAGAACTGAAGTACTGAGGTCTGTAATGTAAAAGGAAAAGCAACTACTGAGCCAATGGATTGCTGCAATGTAGATTAATGCGGAGCAGGGCGGGTAATGATCCAACTCAGGGACTCTTATTTAGTAATAAGAACAATGTCTGATCAATTTCTCTGGGTTCCACCCTTAGCCAAACCACCAAACTATCAGCTAGATCCTTCTCATGGTCTCCCTCATCATCTTACTTCAGACATTTTTGCTCACACTCCAGACATGCTAAGTCATATTTGTTGACTTCTCTGTATAAAATCTTCCAAGGTGGTTTAATAAGATGCTCTGAATAAAATGTATACTTCATTCCATGGGCCTGGCTATCTCTCTGACCTCATTCTTACCATTTCCTCTACTTGCCTGAATCCAATCATCAGCGTGTCCCCAACTTGCCGCTGCTTTAGAAGATAGCTGTGATGTTCCCTCTGCCAGGAAGAGCTCTCAGATTTTCACTGGGCCGGCTTTCTTGATATTCAGGGACATCCTCAGAGAGACCTTCTTCAACCATCCCATTTGAAGAGTAGCCCCAGCCACTTGCTGTCACGCTACCGTGTCGTATTTTCCTAATGTCAGTCTTCACTACTGGAAATGATCTTACTCATGTGCTTGTTCATAGTTGCTTTCACTGTCTAGAATGCAAATTCTAGGATAGCAAGAACCTTGTGTCTCTTATGATACAGAGTCCCTAAGGTATATAATAATGCCAAGCAGAGAGTAGGCACTCAAACATTTAAGTAAAATGAATGTAATTCATTCATCAGATCACTGGCAAGTAAAGTAGATGCTCTGAAAATCATGAAAACAGATTACTGCCTGATGTATGTTACATAATACCCTTTTTAAAAATCTTAATAGTACAGAGGAACTTAATACTCAGAAGTAACAAAATTTCCCTCTTGCCCGCTCCCAAAACTTCATTTCTCCTCCAGACTTTGATAAGTTTTAGTTTTCTTCAATTTTAATTATTAAGAGTGAAATGTCTTTTAAAGGCATTATTTCGGGCAGCCCCGGTGGCTTAGGGTTTAGCGCCGCCTTCCGCCCAGGGCGTGATACTGGAGACCCAGGATCGAGACCCACGTCAGGCTCCCTGCATGGAGCCTGCTTCTCCCTCTGCCTGTTTCTTTCTCTCTGTTCCTAATAAATAAATTAAAAATCTTTAAAAATAAATAAATAAATTAATGCATTATTTCTAGCCCTGTCCCCTCCTTCCTGTGAATTCTACGTGCCTCTATGCATTCCAACACTGCTACTTCAATTTCTGCCAATCACATCAAATTTAGCACATGAAAATCTGAAATTAGTTATCTCTCAGGCAAAATCAGCTTCTGCTTCTATCCTAATAACTTTCTCAACCATCCTCCAGATAGCTGGATTTAAAAGCTAGAAATTATCTTGATTATGAAGTTCAACAAGGGAGATTGCAAAAGTGGTCACTGCAAGGGAGATTGGAAAAGTGGTCTTGAAGACTTTTTTCTAAACCATGTTATCCTTTTTTCAAACAAAAGCTCACAGGGAAGTCTGATATGTAAAACAGATGAATATGCAGTTGTTCTGGGAGTTAAACCAGTGGTCTCTGAAGAAAAACTTCAAAAAGCGCCCCTAATCTGGTCCAAACTTCCTTTCTTCTTTCCCTCCACACCCCCCTCTTCCGTGCCCCCCCCCCCCGCCATTCAACACATGTACAAAAATTTATAGAGGAGAAAATTTAATCCAGAGAATTTGAATCTTTTCAGGTAGAAATAAAAAGGCTGCCCAAGATGACACAGCCCCCGGCCAAACAATGCTTAGTGTACATGCACTTAGAAATCAGTGCTCTAAAAGACAAACATGAGCCCCATGACTACGTGTAACCAATGATTACCAGTTATTGCAAAATGGGAAGTTTCAGGCATGACTTTATGGGTCAGCGTGAGAAGAAATCTTCAGAGTTTAGATAGTAATTGTTAGCTCCTCGTAATAGATTTCTCCACTTCTAGTAAAAGAAGGCAAGCAGGAGTCCAGGGGAAAGGACTGTGGCCTCATTGTCTACTGCTGAACAAGGTTTTCAAATGGTCTAGGCCTCATCCTCTGCATCTTTAATATGGATGTGTGTGAGGAGATGCCCTCTAAGCCCCTTTCATCCCTCAGTCCGTGCTCCCTTACACTACACTGTAGTATTTCCCTTGAGCTACTATACCTACAGAGAATCAGCAGCACAAGTTACAGACAAATCATCCCTCAAGAATTTTTTGACTATCTATCCTAGAGTACTGCACTGGGCAACTGGAATGGCAGAGAAAGAAAGAAATGGGACACTACCTTACCTCAATGAAAAGACAGCCCAGTGGGGAAAGCCAAGCAAGTAACCAGAGAGCAGAGAGGTAAACAGAGAGAGGTGTGCACGGAAGCCGGAGAAGCAGAAACCAGGGGGCATGTGAAAAGGAGGAAACGCGTTGCCAGGTTGGAGTGAGTGACAGTGAACTTTAGATTTGGATGATAAATCTGAGCTGAATACTGGAGGGTCCTATATATGCCAAAAGATATCACATTCTAAATTACCTTACACATTTCAATAATAAAATCAACATTTACTGTAATAAAAATATTTTATCAGGCCATCTCACACACTTTTCAAAGTTTATGAGGAAAAAATTAAGTCAATTTCCTCTTAATAAATATTATTTAATGACTGGAACATTCTGAGGGACATATATGAACACGTCATGAGTAGAGGCAGCACGTCACTCAGGGACAATTATCTAACAGAGAATTCAGACAACTCTGCCCGGGCTAAATACTGTGCAGCACCTGGCAGACAAGGTGGCAAAGCCCCTATAAATAGTGATGATTCACTAACGTGACATAAATCAGGATTTTAACTCACCAAAAGCTAACATTTTGATTTAAAATCCCAAATCAGTGCCATTAAAATTCATCAGGAGACCCTAGCACATGAGTAATGAGATCATATCAACTTCTATCTCGTGACCAAGAGGAAAAGGTGGTTTTCTAAATGGTATTTGAGATTGGACAAATAACACACTGTATCAAGTTTTGTAGCCCCAGGCCATGTTTTGCTAAAAACAAAGGTACATTATGCATGACTAAAGAAAACAGTGAAAATCAGAGCAATTAATTTCCCAGCTATGTTTCCCATAAAAAAAAAAAACCATCACTACTATGATTTGCTTACAGAACACAAACTTCTTTTGCATCACACAATGATCTAAGTGTGTAATAACTTGCATATTTCACTAAGATGTAATATCCTTCAAAACGTCCTTATAGTGAAAGTTTTCCAAAGAAATTATTGATCTCTGGAATGTCTCATGTTTTAAAATCACTGACAAATCCTTTCCTATTTTCTTTGCAGTTAAAAATAATTCTTCTTGATCACTGGAGTGTAAAGAGGCATAAGAGTACAAAGACCGAATATTTTCTTAAAAACAAATGTCCCGGTTGACAAAGGACATTTCTCATAATTTTCTCAAGACTATAATTAGGCGAGTTGTCCCTAGGATCCTAAAAATATACAGTAAGAAACACAGATATTCGTTGGCATCAGTTTAGAGCAGCAAGAAATTTCCATAAATGCTCTTTTGAGTTATTTTCAAATACTTCGCAGCTGACTCCTCTCATTATTGGAGGCTTTTGTGTTTGTTTCCACAATTCAGAAACATTTCTCAGGTGGTTCTGCTTCACTGCAGATACGTTTAGGTGTTTAGGTTCGTTCTCCTTCTGTGTTGGAGGCCATTAGGCAGCTCTCTTCTTCTGTTTTCTTTCACTGGCACCTCTAGGGCTGCTCAGTCACTGACCTCACCTTGGTGGAAAGGTGACTAAGAAAAGAGCAATTCCTAATAACTCAAGGAAACCACGCAGTTCTCGCTCCGTGAAGAACAAACACGAAGGACCCAGAAGCCAGCGGGAGTGGTCCGGCTCAAAAGGGCAGGACACCGCAGGGGGGCGGCTTCGGAGGGTCCTCTCCGGGCCTGAGACCCTCAACACCGCAAGGGACAGACAGAAAGACGGAGCCCCGACAGACACGGCCACGGGCCGACTGATGCACGCTGCGAGCGAGCGGGGGCGAAGAAAGGGAGACACAGGGAGCCGCGCCGCTGAGAGCCTGCAAGTGAGAGTCCGCGAAAGTGGAGGAAACGGGGACCGGGACGGGGACGGAGACGGGGACGGGGACGGGGACGGCGACGGGGAGCGGGAGACGGAGACCGGGGGAGGTCGAGGCGAAGCCACTGGAGACTAGCAGGGGCAGCAGCGGCGACGCGGGGCCAAGTGCGAGCCCCGGGCCGCCCGCCGCGCGCTCTCCCCGCCGCCACGCGGAGTCCCCGGAGGCTGCCGAGGCAGGTGGCTGCGCCCGCGGGTCCCCCCGCCCCCGCCCCCGCCCCGCCCGCCGCATCCCTCGGGGCGCCGGTGCCCCCGCCGCGGCGCGCGTCCCGCCCGAGCCCCGAGCACGTGTGCCGCCCGCAGCCGCCGGCCGCCCCGCACGAGGTCTCGGCTCCGGCCGCGCGCGCCTCGCGCACAAAGCCCGGGAGCCCCCGCTCCCCGCCCCCCGCCCCCCGCCCCCCGCTCCCCGCAGCCGCCCCGGGGCACCGCCGCCGGCTCGGCTGCCTCCCGCTCGCCGAGCCCCGCGCGCCCGCCCGCGCCTTACCCGCCGCCGAGCTCCGGGCCCGGCGTCCCGAGCGCCGCCGTCCCCGCAGCTCCGCCGGGCGCCCCGCGCAGGCCCGCCGACTCCGCGCCCGCGGGCCGCACCGTCCACCTCTGGCAGCCGCGGCCGCTCTGCCGCTCTGCCCCCGCCGCCGCCGCCGCGGGACTTTTTTTTTTTTTTTTTTTCCCTCGCTCCTCGGCTGCCTCTGGATTTTTTTTTTTTTTCACTTGCCCTCTCCAGCTCCCACTAGTGATTGGAGACTGAGAGCCAAGTACTTAGCGGAGGGATTACAGCCCGCGACGCACTTGGAGCCGCCCCAGCTGCGCGGCCCGGGGGAGCGGACCCGGGGCCCGCGCTTCACGCCTCCGCGGCCCTGGACGGCGCGCGAGCTCCGCACCACCCCGCGCGCCCCGCACCACCGCGCACCCCGCACCACGCTGCGCGCCCCGCACCACCCCGCACCGCCCCGCACCACGCTGCGCGCCTCGCATCACCCCGCACCGCCCCGCGCGCCCCGCACCACCGCGCACCCCGCACCACCCTGCGCGCCCCGCACCACCCCGCACCGCCCCGCACCACCCTGCGCGCCTCGCATCACCCCGCACCGCACCGCGCGCCCCGCACCACCGCGCACCCCGCACCGCGCCCCGCACCACCCCGCGCGTCCGCATCACCCCCCGCGCCCCGCACCACCCCGCGCGCCTGCATCACCCCGCGCCCCGCACCGCCCGCACCGCGCCCCGCACCACCCCGCGCCCCGCACCACCCCGCGCCCCGCACCACCCCCCGCGCCCCGCACCACCCCGCGCTCCCGCATCACCCCGCGCCCCGCACCGCCCCGCACCGCCCCGCGCGCCCCGCACCACCGCGCGCCCCGCACCACCCCCACGCCCCGCACCGCCCCGTGCGCCCGCATCACCCCGCGCCCCGCACCAACCCGCACCGCGCACCAACCCGCACCGCGCTCCGCACCACCCCGCGCGCCCACATCACCCCGCGCCCCGCACCGCCCCGCGCGCCCCGCACCGCACCACTCCGCGCTCCCGCACCGCACCCCGCACCGCCCCGCACCGCCCCGCGCGTCCACACCACCGCGCGCCCCGCACCACCGCGCGCCCTGCCCTTCCGCGGCCGCCCCCCCCTCGCTCGGGGCACGCGGCAAGTCTCAAGAAAAAAGGGGGGTAGGTTAGAGGACCGAGGATTCGTGGAGTTACTGGACGTGGGGAGCCGAGCTCCCAAGGATAATCTGGGGCCGTAGATCGGAACCTCTCAGGGCCATTGCCACTTCTGAGAAGTTGATAAAATGCTGACGCACCTCGTAAAAAAAAAAAAAAAAAAAAAAAAAAAAAAAGAAGAAGGAGGAGGAAGAAGAAGATACACATGCACATCAGGCTGCGTGTCTGCTGGTCTGGGTGGGGGGTTAGAAACTCTGAAACATACAGCTGGATCTCCTCGGAAGAGGAAACCGTTCTTTTCCTCGAATGTTTTGCAACTGGTTAAATAAATAAATAGATAGATAGATAGATAGATAGATAGATAGATAGATAATAAATGTAAATCCTTTGGAAAAAATAAAGCAAGCCTTCCGTTCATATTTGATGAAATTTTACAATTAGTAGTGTTTATTCTGGAAAAGTATGTAACCTCTTTGTGGTCTCCTTGCTAAAATTTGCAGCGTTGAAATATTTTCTAAGGAAGTAAATATAAATTAAGCTAGTCTGCAGTCTTTCAGGAGACTTGGAAAGAAGAGTTAAAACTTTTTAAAATCAGCTGTTTTGCCAACTCTATCTCCCAGGGGGATATCTTGTGATTTTTTTTTTTTTAACCTCCCGATGCCTTTCAGCTGCCTATTCTCAGAATTCATTACTGTTTTTTTTAATCCATTTTCTAAATAAACTGATAACTCCTCCCTAATCACCGAAGGTGTGATTTAAATGACTTAATGCAATTGCACTCTGACCTAGGTTTTTTCCAATGTTCTTCACTCTGCCTCTATTCCTGATTTAATTCTTGGCCACCCTTTTTCTTTCAACTCCTCCCTTTTCTAAAATTATTCCCATTACTTTTTTTTTCATGTTAAACATTAAATATAATCCTCTGAATTCATCAATAATTCAATTGTGTATAAATTTATGTTGCAAAGCTCCCACTGAAGAACAGGTGGCCCTCCAGGCACTTGTTGATGTGCTTGTGAAATGTGGGCACACTTCCCCCAAAGAAATATTAGGATCCCCAAGAAAGTGTGTTTGCCCCATAATGTGCCTGAACCATAATATTACCGTGACTGAACTGATTTCTGGTGGCCTGGTGCCAGACTGGAAGAAGAAAGTTCTGTTTAACACTAGAAAATATTCAAAACAGGCAGCATTTGTCATTGGCATCATTTTGCCTTCTGTACCCAACCTTCATAACCTAGTCCCTCCAAGTACCATCCTAGTACCCAAGAATCTCCAGGTAGAAACCTCCTCACCTCAAGTTCTCTCTGCCCCTAAATTCCTTTATTCCTGGTCCTCTCTGTCTTATTTCCTATCATCTCCATGCTGATATTAACTACATTTAAGCAGAAAACCAATTTGATTTAATCAATCTCCTGTACTGTGTGAATTACTGATGACTTTTATTTGGCAAAGGTATTTTTTTCTCTTAGAATTTCTGTCCTCTTTGGGGATCCCTGGGTGGCTCAGCGGTTTGGCGCCTGCCTTTGGCCCAGGGCGTGATCGTGGAGACCCGGGATCGAGTCCCACATTGGTCTCCCTGCATGGAGCCTGCTTCTCCTTCTACCTGTGTCTCTGCTTCTCTCTCTCTGTCTCTCATGAATAAATAAATAAAATCTTAAAAAAAAAATTTCTGTCCTCACAAATGGGAGTGAAATAAATCAAACATTATGGGAGCAAACAGTGTTCAGGTCATATGTATCTTTTCAGAAGCTGTGCTCAGAATTGGCTTTCCTTGGCTTAACTCTATTCAGCAAATAATTCTAAGCATCTACTGGACATAAGACAGTGATCCGGGGAATACAAGCATCTCTGGATAGTGAAGACACAAATTCCATTTCAGTTGACCTGAAAAAGACTTTTTAAATTATAAGATATGAAAACAATGCCAAATCAACAGAAATAAATTTCTAGTTTTTCATTTCAGAAAAAACACTCTGGGTGAGAGAATCAGAGAGAGTGCCATCAAGGAAACTGAAGTGGGTCTTAGAAGGTAGTGTTTAAATAGTCAGGGATGGGGAATATGAGGTACAAGCCATTCCAGCAACCAACATTACTGAATACCTATGGCATGCCACACACTGATGTTTGAGATTTAGATCCTGTCTGTTCCTTCTTGAAACTCTCAGAAGAAACACACACACACACACACACACACACACACACACGCATATATATATATATAGTGAGAAGCATGGTAATCAATACGTGAACACACTACTAGAGCACAGGAAAAGCAACTATCCCACCCGGGAATGTCAGGAAAAACTGCACAGAGTGGTCAGGGTCCTGAAAGATCTGTAAAGATTAAAGGACAATTGGAAAAAGAATAAGAATTTTAACCAGAGGAAACAACAGTATGAAAAAAAGAATAGTGCATTTAGAGAACAGCTGGTAGCTCAGTGCTGCTACCCAAGTTGTGAGAAGGCACAACAGATGAATCTCAGACTAAGAAGGGTTCAAGAATGACCTTAGTCAGAAATGTTAATGAAATAGATATTTCCTCTTTAGGTGACAGAGAAGCATTTGAGATTTTTAAAATAAAGAGTTAAGTACTGGAATGGAAGTTTCAGAAGATTGTTTACAGGTACCTTAGAGAGGGAGAAATGAAAGCACGAAACCAGTTAGGAATCGGTTATGCAAAAAGTGAAGATCTGGTGTGGCTGGGTGGCTCAGTTGGTTAAACATCTGTCTTCAGCTCAGGTCATGATCTGAGTCCTGGGATTGAGTCCTGGGATTGAGTCCTGGGATCCAGCCCTGCATTGGGATCCCTGCTCAGTGGGGAATCTACTTTTCCCTCCCTCTTCCTCTGTCAAGTACATAATACCTTTTAAAAAAATTAAAAAGAATGAAGACATGAACCAAGATAGTGACATAGCTACCAAGATCAATAGCTGACTTAAAAGACAGTTCAGACAGTCAGTAGAAGCTGATTCGCAGCCCAGGATGATGGTGCTTTTAAAGGCAAGAGAGACCATGGGATGGCGGAAGAGGAGAGGGGTTTTCAGTTTCACAGAATGACAAATTTGAACAAAAACACTTTCTTTTTTCATCTAATTGTAAAAGTAAATCATGTAAAAGTTCCAGGTACTCTCTCCTGAGAGGAGAGAACACCAGGGCAGCAAAGGCCAAGGACTCACAAAGAATTCACAGGCTTATCTCCCATTAAGGAAAACATTTGCCCAGCTCTGCTGGACTCAAACTAGTTGGGGAACTTACATGCAGCTAAATAGAACAGACCTGAGAAACAAAATAACACAGCGAGCTTGCTTCTGTGCTTTCAGCTTCCCTTCTCCAACTGTTTCCTCTTCATTGGTATCCTAGCTCTCACATTGTTCCCTTTTCCATCTCCCCTCTTTCAAAACTATAAAGGATCTGGGCAGCCCATGTGGCTCAGCAGCTTAGCACGGCCTTTGGCCCAGGGTATGATCCTGGAGACTGGGGATCGAGTCCTGCGTCAGGCTCCCTGCATGGAGCCTGCTTCTCCCTCTGCCTGTGTCTCTGCCCCTCTCTCTCTCTCTGTCTCTCATGAATAAATAAATAAAATCTTAAAAAAAAAAAAAACTATAAAGGATCTGACAACCATTAATATATTATCATAAATCAATGTATACTATGTTAAGTAGCATTCCAGGGCATGTGCTTTTAAATCACTTTTCTCTAAATACAGAATAAAATGTCTCATTTTTTAGGTATTTGGGGAATCAGATTAAAGAAATATTTCAGCAGAAGCAAGCAATCTTTCTTTCTCTGCAATTCATATAGCTGTGGCTGTCTTTTGACCCGCTGCTAATGTATTGACTGCATACACACAAAAAAAGATTAAATCTCTCAACAATTGGAATATTTAAATCTTCACTTGTTAATATAAGAATATATAAGTATTGGTGAAATATGTAGCTTCTATAATAAAAGCCATATTGAACAATCAATCACCTTGTGCTAGGCACACTACTAAGTACCTCGAACATATTAACATACTGAGGTCTCATAATAAAGTAGGTACTACTTTCTTCCCATTTTATGGATGAGGACTGAAGAACAGAGAAGTTAGCTAAAATCTTCAAGGCCATGCACCAAAGTAGAAGCAGCAGGATATGAACTTAGGCAGTATGGCTATAGACCTCAGCCTTTTCCAGTGTACTAAACTACTCTGTAGTAGTAAGAATATTTTTCAGTACCCAACAAACAGATACTAGAGAAAAATACCTTAATATTTTGAATCTATAGATGCCTGGGCAGCCAAGTCAGTGAAGAAGCTGACTCTTGATTTCAGCTCAGGTCATGATCTCAGGGTCCTGGGGTATAGCCTGCTTCAGGATTCTCTCTCTCCCTCTTCCTCTGCCCTTCTCGTCTCCCTAAAATAAGTAAATCTTTAAAAAAAAAAAAAAAGATTTTGAATCTAATATTTGAGCCTAATCCTAGAAAGTATGAAAAGGCAGAATACTTGAGTCCTTTCTATTTTGTTATGTGGTTTCCTGAGCTCCTTGGAAAGGTGGCAGCTGGGGGAAATCTGGTGATGCCAGGTACATGGGAAGCAATAGGGTTCATGGCTTTTAAACTTTCCCTCTCTGGTCAGCATTTAAAACCCTTGGCTAGGCCCTCTGCCAAGTTGTGAACTTCCTAAAGATCACTTTTCTGTCTTTTATTACTCTGCCCAACCCACTTTTTCTTTTAAATACAACCACTTTTATTAGATAGAAATGAGTGAGTTTAGCTTAAAATCGTATTTTTTCATGTCATATAGTGGATTGATCATAAAGTTGTGAGATTTCCATCACAAATATTCAATCAGAGGTAATGATTGACTATTATGGAAGGTATTCCTACAAGTGGGTGGGAGGGCAGACCAGAAATCTCTACCCTATCTGCTTCCTGAATCTACATTCAACATAGCTAATGTGAATAATTCAAAATAGTAACAGAAATATCAACATTAATATAATTTATTTAAACATAAATATTAATATATAATTAAATATATTTAATAAACAAATATGAATATATGTCTAGCAATTCAGTCTGGTCCATAACATGTCAGTCATAATCTCACAACTAAAATACACATCAAATTACTCCCAAACTCTTAACCTAAAACTTCTACTCTATTTCTAATGTTCTCTATTTTATATAAAGCAACTGTGACTATAAATAGTTATATAAATACAACTTTCCCTGTATACAGGGAAAACTAACACAGATTCTAGTTCAATAACAAACTAATTTTGTTCAATACGAAAGTTCAAGAAAAACAGAATTCCTCAACTGAAACACGAACAAGCCATGAAATAAATCTGAAGTAAAAATGCTAAAATGATTTTTGCTTTCTTGTGTCATCAACATTGTTCCAGTTTTCTTAATAAAACTAGATATTAAGCAGATATTAATATCTATCTATTTATATGCTGCCAAATTATCCAGGTTGTAACATAAATTAATCCCTTTGAAATCGAATTTGACGGCAATGTCATTTCACTTCAATATTTAAAATTTTTTCTAAATTTCTGAGGTCCACACATCGTTTTTTTTCTGAACTGTCCTGATCCATACACCTACATATTTTCTAAAACTGGAAAATTAGGAAAAAATTTTGCAACACAACTTATAAAAAGCAAGTCTTACATCTGTTTCTTTGGAGTTTCTTGTTCCTGATGACTTTTTCCTTCTAAAATGATTTGCCAACCTTGGAACTTCTCTGTGTTTTCCTGCCTCAGTATATTTACAGTGTGGGCCTCGGGAAGAAATATATGGCAACTATTTCTTTCTGTACTAGAAAAAAGAACAGAAAAGTTAAAAGAGCAAAAACACATGAAGAACAAGTCTTCAATTAAACTATTTGGGGAAAAAATGGGTTTGACTCTTACTAAAAGCCTATTCTTCCCATCATCTGTTCTTAAGTTATAGAATTGTTTTAAACTAGTGAAGAAAAGGAGTGTAACTTCTGTTCCATGAATTCAGAGACTGTGCCTTATGTAAACCATAAAGATTTGACACTGTTCATGCTAGAAATAATTTTGACTATAACTAAAAAGACATCTTAGGAATTCCTTGTTGATGTTTCTAATTATAAAAATATTGTATGTATTGAAGCCTAGAGAAAATATTCATACTAGAACATTGAAAGCTATATAAATTTCCATAGTACAAAATACCAATTGATGATCTCTGAGGCATACTGGAGGAGAAAGCCACAGAACTCCTTGGCAATATTCAACAAATCTTGCAAATTTTACACTACTATTAATGGAAAGGAAAGGACAGAATTAAAGTCTAAGGAGGAAAGAACCAAAAGAGAAAACAAGTCCTCCAAGTAACAAAAAACAAACAAACAAACAAACAAACAAAAAGCGGGAATGAGGAAGCAAAATATCAAGGAGGAAATTTAAGGAAATTACATTCGAAAATATATTTTTTCCTGCTGCCAGCAGAATTGTTTAACAAATCAGATTTGTGATTTTTGTTAAGTAACCCTATTCATTAAATGGAGCTGGATATTTATATAGTTAAGTCAAAATAAATGAAATGCTGAAGATCTAATTATAACTCATCTGCCTAAAAGTTTTAAGGCTCTCATTTGCCTACAAAATAAATCCATGCATCCCAGTGGGACCTTAGGGGCCCACGATAATCTGGCTTCAACATCCCTTTCCAGCCAATCTGCCAAACACTCCAGACTAACAGACTGCTTGCCAAACATCCTGACAATTTCTCCTAGCTGGTATGCCATCTGGCCCCCTGACCAGTATCCCTTCATCATCTAACATTCATCTTCTAGACCCTAGTCAAATGTCTTTTCTTTCATAAAATATTTCATTTCTCCAGGCATATTAGTCACTCCCTCCCACACTTCCGCATTGCCACTCTATTTTATGATTTTTATATTCTTAACACATAACACAGTCCCCAGCACATAATAGGTGCTCTATATATCTTTGCTGTTGGAGGATAGAAGTATAAAACTTCACAATTAAGTTAGAACCATCTCTAAATTCCCAACTGTATAAACCATTCAAAAAAGGTCTCTTGAAACAACAATTAACATCCTTCATATACGACATATAAGTAGTAGGAGACATGGGGTTTTGTTTAAAATATATAAGAAGAAAGAAAGAAAAAAACAGAAGAAAAATTTTTAATGAAGGGAAAAGCCACACGAGTTTATTTACTATAAGGTCAGGGCAAGCAAGAGCCTAGCACAAAATGGCCAGACCAACCTGAATAGTAATTTCTGTTGGGTATGGGTTAGGGAGGGCCCCGAGGATAGAAGTGCAATCAGGCATGGGAGTCACTGTCTCAGAGGTAAAATTGCTCCATAATTGGCCAGGAATTCAAAAGGCTACTGTCTTAATCCATGCAGGCTATTCTAACAAAAATAGCATAGCCTGGGTAGCTTAAGCAATACATTTATTTCTTGTATTCTAGAGGCTAGGAGTCAGAGATCAGGGTGCCAGCATGATCCAGTTCTGGTGACCACCCTCTTTTAGATTGCAGGTGACTGGCTGCTCACTCTTTCCTCAGGTGGCAGAAAAAGCAACCTCTGATTACTTCATCCCCTTATGAGGGTGCTGATCCCATTCATGACCGAATTATCTGGGAAAGGCCCAAATGTTTGATACTATCACTTGTGGGGTTAGGATTTCAATGTCTGAATTTGGGGGAAAGGAATAGACAAAAACATCCAATTTATAACAGCTATCATGTCTAAACAGTAGAAAAGGATCATCAATTGTATACTGTTAAGATTACTGGTCAGATTTTCAGGGCATCCATATCTGAATACAGAGTATTTCAAGATGTTTTCTGATGCAAATGAAAGCATGAGGACAGGAGCACCTGAGTAGCTCAGTGGTTGAGCCTCTGCCTTCTGCTCTGGGCATGTGATCCCAGGGTCCTGGGATTGAGTCCCACATTGTCTCCCTGCAAGGAGCCAGCTTCTCCCTCTGCCTAGGTCTCTGCCTCTCTCTGTGTGTCTCTCATAAATAAATAAATAAATAAATAAATAAATAAATAAACAAATAAACAAATAAATAAAATCTTAAAAAAAAGAAAAAAAAAGGAAAGCTTCTTGAGGACAAAAAACACAAAATTAATAATCTGTCACCTGGCACTTACTAAGGATTTGATAAACCTAGAGGAATGAATGAATAACGTAATGTGACTCTGTATTTCTATTTTATAGCATTACTGTTTCACCCACCAAGTACTAATAAAGCAAAATAAGGACTAATTGATTCTTCTCACACACATTCCTATTATAGATCAAATTAATAAAATTTAGGGAGAACTGAAGTAAGAACAATAAAATGCTAGAATTCATGGCTGCTAATTGTTCATTGCTTATTATGTACCAGGTACCAGAGCATTTACTTTGTTGCCTAATTTAATCATGGATGCTATTAATATCATCATTTTACAGATGAAAAATATGAGGTTTTCAGAAATTAAGATTTCTCAAAATTTGAGAAATTAACTTGCTAAAGTACAGAGCTAATACATGATGGAGTAGACACTTAAGCTCAGGATATCAGCTCACATTCTTGATCAGAACATCCTCCTAGATCTTCCGAATACTACCATATGTTACCTACAGTTAAAAGTGTAAGCGAATGCATGAATTAACTTATGTACTTCTAACCAAATTTATCATTTTGTTCTTTCCACTGTTAGTAATAGATCTTTCTTGAACCATGAACTTACCTTAGACAGTTGTTCTTTTGTGAAAGAAAACGAGAAACAGATAATGATTAAAGATACTGTACCATTTGTTTCACTGCCTTAAAGTTATTTCGTTGTGACTATCTATGTACATAATGCCACAGACTGAAATGTTGATGACAAAGCTATCACTCACAGAGGATACCACAGAGGACTTTCAAAATCACTTGCTGTTAAAGATAAAATTTTTATGCTTGACTGAAATTCCAGAATTAACAAGGAGTGAGGAAATAGGCAGAGGAAGAAGCAGGCTCCATGCAGGGAGCCCAGTGTGGGACTGGATCCAAGAACCCCGGGATCACGACCTGGGCCGAAGGCAGACGCTGAACAACTGAGCCACCCAGGCATCCCTCCTTTTTCTTCTATTGAAGGTTTTAAAGCTTTGTAATTATTTTTTTAAAAAAAGATCTTGCTTATTTATTCATGAGAGACACAGAGAGAGAGGCAGAGACACAGGCAGAGGGAGAAGCAGGCTCCGTGCAGGGAGCTGGACGCAGGACCCGATCCCAGGTCTCCAGGATCATTCCCTGGGTCAAAGGCAGGCACCAAAACGCTGAGCCACCCAGGCTGCCCCTTAAAGCATTGAAATTATATTGACTTTTAAGCTTTTATTTAATCTTTCTCTTCTACTTGCTGCAAAACCTCTTTAGGTTGAAACTACATATTCACCTTTTTGTTTCCCCAGCATTCAGCACATTCTATAGCATATTAATTGACATTAATACCTGTTTAATGAATAGTTATATCATGTGATTCTTATCCCATTTTGATTCATACTATGTTTTTCTGACCTATATGTATTAGAAATAGATAGATGTCAGAATTAAGGAATTAATGAAATTAAATCATGTTGATACTCTTACATGAGTCCTGAAATAGGGGCAGATCATTCTTCAGATTCCAAGTTTCAGCTCTGTTAAGAGAGAGAGGTTTCAAAGCTAAGAAGCCTGGTACATTGGTGACTATAGTCTACTGCGTACATTATACAGAAACCAGAGGCAGTATTTTGAATCATGCTAGCAAGCCAAAGGACACTGATTCAACATGAAGAATATTCTCTTGGCAGCGAGAAATCTACTTGGAGAAAGACAACTTTTGCATTTGAACATTTGATCATAAAGTTGCTGCCTTATGCTGCCCACATCACTGTACTCCTTTTTTTTTTTAAAGATTTTATTTATTTATTTGAGCGAGAAAGAAAGAGATAGCGAGAGAGGGCATGAGAAGGGAGGAGAGGTAGAAGCAGACTCCCCACTGAGCAGGGAGACTGATACGGGGTTCAATGTGGGGCTCAATCCCAAGACTGCAGGACCATGACCTGAGTTGAAGGCAGATGCCCAACCAATTGAGCCACCCAGTCACCCCCATCACTCTTTTGAGGAGAAAGCAATTGAGACAACTGACCAAAAAGTTAATGACTGAGGGCTTTGAATGATTTTCAAATCATTCAACAGAATATTTCACATGAATTGTCACTGTATTTGCTACTCAATTTCAAAATCACTGACAATTGTATTTTTACATTTAGCCATCTAACAATTTTGTGTTTAGAGCACAGAACTTGTGAAAACTCGTAAGCGTATAACATACATAAAATTAATATAGAAATGTCCAAGGTAAAAAAAAAAAAAAAAAGAAATGTCCAAGGTATCAACCAAGATATTGTTTTTGTGGCTATTGCTGTTATTTTAATGACCTTCACTTTCCAGGATGACATCCTGTTAGGAGTGTGATAGAATAGTGTATGTGTGTGGTGCTCATGGGGAGCTGCCAAGGTTAGCAATCTAAGTACCTACAAGCTTTACCACCTGCTACCCCAAAAGGAGATGTACCTTAGCATTCCCACCCATTCTATTATCACTTTACTTCCCAATTAATAAATAACAGTTTAAAGGCTTTAATCTCGGTTCACCCATGAGTGAATTGAGTTCTGAATTGAAGATTCCTAAATTCTGCTATGTTGTTAAAAAGCAGCATTCATTTCTATCTAACTGTAGCAGTTGGAACAGCCTGATGTCCAGATTTCCATTTCTTTAAAATTAATTCCCAGAATATTATTTAGGTCCTCTGTCTGAGTGATCATGTCATGTAGAACTAGAATATGTCAATAAAAATATAACAGATTTGGAAGTGAAAGGAGATTCAGAAAGCTGACGTCCCCATAGCTTAGCGATGTGGCTCTATAAATAGAGGGAATTCATTAAACAGCAATTCCAAGACTTTTGTAGCATCTTACTTACCTGTTTTTGTTTTCTTGTAAAGCAAGGTCTTACCAAATCCTTTAGACATGGCCTATTTCATTGTAGTCATATGGGTGTTACTGTGAAGGTGAAAAACTCATGACTGCAGCAGGAAAAAGAACTGATGTGTCATGAATTATGGCCCTGTTTACACTCCTACTTTAGCCATAATCATTTGTTTAAACAAAAAGTTCTGCATTTGAACTTCCACAATTGTTTGCATATTATAAACATCTTGTCTTTCATCCAGGCTCAACCAATACATGAATGTGTTGACACTCATGATGAAAGAAAATCTTGTACTAACAAATAATTATTCATCATAAAGGAATGTCAACAGAATCCTGGTTTGTTAATTTACTAATTAACACTTTTAGTTGCATGTATTAACTAACAGTTCTGCTAAAATCAGTAAACCTTCATGGCATGCGAATCATTTACAACTTTCTCCATTAACTCAAAGGATTATCTCCTCATGTTTACCTTAGGTGGTTGATATTATTGATTTTTTTTATATTTAAAAAAAAGTTCATATCCCTCACCTATGGCATGCCAATACACCCGTTAAGTATACGTTACATATCTTTTCCTAGATCATATTCTAGTTCATGTAATTTCCTCCTCCATGTTTTTTTTTCTCCAAGGGATTTATAAGATTTAGGATTCACTTTAATGTACAGCATATTATTTCACTTTGGTTTTCCTATTGAAACCAGTGTATTTTCATAGAAAACACATTAGTAACTCTACCTTGCTATGCACTACATCTGGAATGCAGCCTCCTTCTGAATGAGCACCATAATTACTTCATTGCCTGGACTTTATCAGAACTCATGAGCAAGCAAAACTGTTAAAGGCAGCTCCGCCAATAGTCAAGCCCAATAGGATAATCGGCAAAAATTTTTAAGGGAAGTCAGAGTGTTTTCCTCATTCCCTAATAATGATAATTTATTCCCATCCTTTATTATTGGCTTCCCCTCTTAATCTTTTGAAGAAGTTGCATTTTTACTGTGGTGTCACTTACACCAAAAGGAATAACCTAGAATTTCATGGTACAAATTTACTTTAGTAACTATGCCTGAAAAGATGAACAGAGAAGAGTGATTAATATGCCTAATGAACTGAAGCTGAAGAACATTCATTTCTTAATAAGTTAGTAAGTTAATTCTCACAAGGTCTTTGTCCACCTGATTTACCAGGTGAAGAACATATTCAATTGATTATCTAAATGTTCAGCTTTTCCCAATTATTTTTGGCCTCATTAATTCAGCACAAGTTACTAAACATTGCAGTTATTTATGATTTATTAGCCACTGTGTTAGGTGTTAGTTATACAGCAGTGAGCAAGACAGACAGGCTTCTGCCCTGATAGAGGGTGTGTGTTGAGTTCTAAGATAGCATCAAACATCAGATCCTATCACACAGGGAGTACTTAAACCAGCATTTAGAGGATAAGGAAGTCATTCTGGAGGCAGTGACAACTTAGCTGAGACCCAAAAGGTAAACAACACTTAGCCAGACAAAGAGCAAGGAAAGGCTGAGCGTTCTGGTGCACGTGTATGAATGTCAGAAAGATCATCTCAGAGCCAGAGCACTAGAGGGAGTTCAGGATGGCTGAGGTAGGGGGTGCAGCACAGATATCTGAGAAAGCAGAGGTAAGCAAAGTAATCAGAAACCAAATCGTGAAGGTTGGTTGTAAAGTTGGCTCTTACAGAATCTGAGGCAGTCTGCTTTGGTTCAAATCCCAGTTTGGGCACTCACAAGCTGTGTCTTAGGTGTGCTGAATCATTCTAGTAGCAACTTGGTTAACTTGAGAATCATATTTCATATTCTCTTTCCCTGGATTGTTCTATTAGCATTAGCCAGATAAGGAAATTGTATAAGGTGTAGTCAGTGGAAGTAAAGCAGCATCCATACTCTCTGAAGTTCACCTTGGTGGAAAGTGATGGAAAGACCCACAGGTGCCTGGAGGGAATCAGCTTGTCTTCACTCTCCTTTGTTCACATCCAGCTCCTCTCCACCTCAACTTTGCTTCCTCTGACCAAAAGCAGCCCTAGGACCATCACCAGATGGCTTGACTACAAACTTACAGGGATAGTACCTCCCACAAACTTATCTGCCAGCCACCCTTATAGTCCCACCTGGGTAGCTAGATGTGCTTGGCTTTTCTTATGGACTAGCCAGTGATTCCTCTGATCTCCCAGTTTCTCCTTTATGATCTTCCTTTCAAATATAATACTGTATACACACACACACACACACACACACACACATATATATACTCATAATAAATCCCTTATCTAGTAACTCACAGTGGCTCTGTTTCCCTAATACATTGGGCATGTTATATAACCTCTCCACACCTCAGTTTATCTTTAAAAAGGATGATATCAGTATAATAGTATATGCTTTATGGAATTGTCTTGAGGAAATAACGTATGCTCACTAAATGATAGTTATCTTAAGGAGTTTATACTTTCCTTTGAGGTAAGTCGAAAGTCAGTAAAAGATTTTTGATGAGGAAGTGACATGACCACACTTGTTTCAGAACATTCAATTGGAGTGAGATTTATAATACAGATTTGAAGGTTGCAAAGAGACACTTGGAGGTCTTATACAGTAATCTGAGTTTGAGATGTTAGTGGTCTTAATTAAGGTAGTGACACTGGGATTGGAGGTCAGTGGACAGATTCCAAAGCCACTAAGAAACTAGAAATGTCTTTCTCTGGCTTATTTACCAGCATAATATCACCAAACCCCATTCATGTTGTCACAAATGGTAAGATTTCTGCTGTATAATATCACTTATATGTGGAATCTAAAAAAGCTAAATCCATGAAAACAGTAAAATGGTGGTGGTTACCAGGGAATGAGATGGGGGAAGGGAACAGGAGAGATAGGGTATAAACTTGCAACTAGTAGAGTCCTAAAGATCTCATGTATCCCACAGTGATTATAGATAACAATATTGTATTATAAACATCAAACTGCTAAGAGACTAGATCTTAATTATTCCCACCACAAAAAAATGCTAATTATGTGACATGAGTTGTTAGCTAATGCTACAAGGGCAGTCACATCACAATATATAAATCAATCAACCTGCTATATACCTTAAACTTACACAACAGTATATATCAAAAATAAATTAATTTAAAATAAAAATTTCAAGCTGAAAAAAGGTGAACACCAAAAAACAAGATATATGACCAATCTATCAAATTATGAAACTTGGTAAATTATTAATATGGGAACAGAGGAAAGAAAGTCATGAGGGATTACTTTCATGTTTCCAGCTTAAGACATTGGGTGAATCATGATACCATTTTTTGAAATGGTAAAAGTGGAGGAAGAACTTGTTTGATGAGAAAGTGATGAGATTTTGCTTTGACATGATAAGCCTAAAGGGCCCATGACATATCTAATTGGAAATATTAAGAAGGAGTTGCTACCATCTGTCACCATACAAGGCTATTGCAATACCTTTGACTATATTGCCTGTACTGTACCTTAATAACTACATTTGTGGCGTGCATAGCATAACATATAGAGTTGCTGAATTACTATGTCATACATCTGAAACTAAGGTATGTTGTGTATCACCTGTACTTTAATTGTTTTTTTAAATATTTTATCTATTTATTTGAGAGAGAGAGAGAGAGCATGGAGGAGAGGGAGAGGGAGAGAGAATTTGAAGTAGATTCCCACTGAGCACAGAGCCTGACATGGGGCTCAATCCTACAACTTCGAAATCATGACCTGAGCTGAAACCAAGTCAGATGCTTAACCAACTGAGCCACACAGGCAGGCACCCCTAAATTTTTAAAATTTTTATATATATAATATATATTTAATATAATTAATATAATTTAATATAATTAATATAATATACTTATATATATGCATAAAACAAACAAGGAAGTTGCTAATGATAGACAGTTTAACATGGAGTTCAGACATGAATTGTTGCCTTTTGTTCATCCATTATACCTACAGGGAGATGTGCTTTCCATAAAGGCAAAGAGCTAGAGGCTGAGATATTGGATTCTTGTTTTTGTCTCCCTCAGCATTTCTGAAGCCTTTTGGTCTCAGGAAACCTTTACACTCGTAAACTCTGAGGTTCCTAAATAGATTTTGTTCATGTATTTATGGGTAAGAAATTTAAACTAGAGATTTTAATTCAAAATATGTATATTAATTCATTTCCAAATAATAAACCATTACATATTAACATAAAGAACATATTCTTGTGAAAAAATAATTTTTCTAAAACAAAAAAAATTAGAAATTAAAGTGCTATCATTGCGGCACCTGGGTGCAATCAGACTCTTGGTTCTGGCTCAGGTCGTGATCTCAGGGTCATGGGATCGAGTTCAGCAGGGAATCTGCTTGAGATTCTTTCTCTCTGCCCCCACCCCCCAATTTCTCTCTCAAAAAAATAAATAAATCTTTTTTTAAAGTGCCATCATTTACTTTTTATAAATCTCTAATCTCTGTCCTAATAGGAAACAGCTGGAGTCTCATCTGCTTCTACATTCAATCTGTTGAAATATCACACATCATGTAGCCTATGGAAAGCTCTACTGCATACTTGTGAGTGAATGATAGTGAAAAGGGAAAGTAACTTCTTTAGAAGTATTACAAAAGTAATTTTGACTTCATGGACTGCCTGGAAAAGTTGTCTCTGAGAAATACAGAAACTCGGGATCACACTGTGAAAAACACTGTTTGTTGTAAACACTAAGTCAAAAGGTTTGATGCTCAGGATGGGAGTGGAGAGGAAGATTCAGAAATTCAAATTTTCAATGGAGAAAGCAAGGGGATTAGGAAACTGGCAGTTGACAGTGACAGGGAGGAAGTATGATGTGGCTAAACAGTGTATGGCTCAAGTGGACAAAAAGCTCTTAGAATAAAAGGGAGAATTAATGAATGAGTAGTCTTGAAATAGTTTTGGGAAATGAGAGCAACTCAGGTCATACCTCCACTACCTCAGTGGGTGGCACTTGGAAGAGAAAGCAGCATTTATGTGAGAAGATTGTTGGACAACCAGTGTCTACCTGAAGAGCCGAGTTTTAGCTAGCAAGTAATAGAGATATAAACGTCATGTTAACAAGGGGAGGAATTTCTGCACTACATTTAACAAGCGTACTAGTTGCCTTGATTAGTGTCTAATCCCTCTTTCTTCCTCAGAAATAAAAATTCCAATTCCTAAGTGGGCATACTACCACCCAGACAAATCCTGTATCTTCCAGCTTCCTGTAAGATGTGATTAATTCCTGGCCACTGAGATATAAGTGCAAGTGTTGTGTGAGGCTAGCGAGACCTCAGAAAAGCAGCTAAGTTTGGAGAAACCCTCTTTTTACTTTTCTCCTCACTGTTCCTGGAATGTGTGACCACTTGAAAGTATGATCGGAGCATATATGGAACTTTGCACTCAACAAACATACTATATACATTATTTTCAAGCACACAGAAAAGATTGCCAACATTTTACCACTTAATGCAAATATTAATTCACTTCAAAGAATTGGTATCAACCAGACCATGATGAGTTTGAACACACTGTCTGCTAAATATCCCCAGCATTTCCTTGGTGAAAAAAGGAAGGGAATGTTTTCAGGCCTCTCTAAAAGGATCATCTACATCCTGGACTGACAGTGCTCCTAAAGAAAATCCTTGCCCTTTAAGCAGGGAAACAAAAGCTTTTACCTAACTTCCAGGACATTAAGCCTATATGACAGATTGGGTGCAGAGCGACTGGATGCAGCAGGATTTCCAAGCCTTTTACAATCGGGTACAGCCTAAAAAGCCTTAAACTCTTGAAAAGATCCTAAGTCAGGCAACTCCATAGGCATCACAGAGAGCAAGGCTTCCCACACAAATGTGCACACATACCATCTGAGGAGTATTGTTAAAATGCAAATTCAATAGTTCTGAGTTCTTGAGATTCCGCATTTCCTTTTTTGTATTTTTAAGATTTTATTTATTTATTCATGAGAGACACAGAGAGAGGCAGAGACATAGGCGGAGGGAGAAGCAGGCTCCCTGTGGGCACCCCATATGGGACTCTATCCCAGGATCCTGGATCACCACCTGAGCGAAAGGCAGATGCTCAACTACTGAGCCACCCAGGCAACTGGAGATTCTGCATTTCTAATGAGCTCCAAGATGGTGGTGGTAACTGTTGGCCCAGAGACTTCATCTGAGTTGTACAGATATAAGTAGTAGGATACATCTACGGCATTCATGTAGGCCACAAAGCCAAACATCTAATTATCAGCCTCAAAAATGACTTCTTGCATACACTACTTTATCCATTTAATGAATATTTTTTAGAGGTTTATTATGTGCCAGATACATCTAGAGTCTGGAGAAGTCAATGATGAACAAAACAGAAGCAGAATTGAAAAATCTCAGAAGTAGGGAAGGACAGGACAAATCAAGGAGCATATTAATTTTTAAAAATACATTAAAGACATATTTTAGTCAAATGAGTTTTATTAGAAGTGAATTTTAAATTATGTCAACCTTTTCTGAATTTGCAAAACATAAGAGACTTTACGTGGTTTTTGAGCTATGTCTAATTTTATTTACCATATTCTCTTTAGATAGGGACCGCCAAATTAATAGGATAATTCTGAAATCAGATTCAGAAATCAGAAATCACAGTTCAATGATTTCATGTAATCACACTTTAAATTTTAGATATTTACATGAGAGGTAAAAATTTTTAATTTTTAAAATTCAAAACTTTTTTGCATACTTCTAAGAGGTCCAAGCCAGCAGAATAAAGCAATAGAAAAGAAAAGAAAAAAAAAAGAATGAGTTGGAAAGAAAGAAAAACGTGGTTATTCATAGATGCTATGATTACCTACATTTAAAAATTGCAAAAGAATCTTCAGATCAGTTATTAGAAGTTTTCAACTAGTGAGGCTGGTGGATACGAAGCAAATATAAAAAAGCCAATTATATTTCTATATGCCAGCAACAAACAGAAATGTAATTTTTTAAAGAAGCCAGTTACAGTACCATCAGGGAAATAAAGTACCTAGAAATGAATCTTTGAAAATTTTTACAAAATATACTATAAAGTTTCCAAAAAAAAGATTTTAAAATTATACCATGACCATGGATTGCTTCAGTTATCATAAAGATGTTAATTTCTCCCAAGCTGACCTATAGATTAAACACAAATCTAATCAAAACTTAAAATATTATAGGTTATGTGGAATTTACATACCATTTCTAAATTTATATGAATAAATTAGAAAAAGGCCATGTTGCTACAAAAAAGAACAAGTGGAAGAATGGAGCAGGGCATGGGGGTTCGTCCACCAGGTAATATTAATAGAGTCACAATAACTTTTATTGTCTCGTACTGAGGCAAGGGTAGACCAACTGACCCGTGGAACATAATGAAAGAATCCATAAGTAAACCTGTACATCTATGAAAGCTTGATTTTATGAAAGCAATTATGAAAGCAATAAAAAATGAGCCCCACCCAATGTTTACCTGCAGTGGCCACAATCCCTGTGATCTAGGGTAGTGGGCCAGGGGCTGCAGCCTCAAGGAAGCCTGGGGGGAGTCGGCTCACTCTGGGTTTCCTTCCCCTCCACCGCTTATATAGGTAACTGCTCTTTCCTTACGTTGCAAAAACAAACAAAAAACTACACTGTAAACCAAAATGGTCATATTTGCTCTGGAGAAAGGACAGAAGCACAGGCTCTCGGGATTGAAGGCACAGGACAATTGGTGGCTTCAGTGCATATTCACACTGGAGGCAGAGACCACCAGCCCTCTTCTCTACTCAGGTGCTTTATGCTGACCTGAGGCTTGGACCTTCTGGGTAGGACACTGAAGGACCTGGGCCATTTACCCATCCTCAGGAAGCTTCCTGCCCCTCCCTTAAAAATCTTGCCATTTGCAAGGACATGGATGGAACCAGAGTGTATTATGCTAAGCAACATGAATCAGTCAGAGAAAGACAAGTACCATAGGATTTCACTCATATATGGAATTTAGGAAACAAAATAGATGAACATAGGGGAAAGGAAACAATTTTTAGAAATGAGAAGGAAGTAAACCATAAAACAGACTCTTTTTTTTATAATAAATTTATTTTTTATTGGTGTTCAATTTACCAACATACAGAATAACACCCAGTGCTCATCCCGTCAAGTGCCCCCCTCAGTGCCCGTCACCCATTCATTTCTTTTATTAAAATATTTTATTTATTTATTCATGATAGAGAGAGAGAGAGAGAGAGAGGCAGAGACACAGGCAGATGGAGAAGCAGGCTCCATGCAGGGAGCCCAAAGTGGGACTCGATCCAGGGTCTCCAGGATCACGCTCTGGGCCGAAGGCAGGTGCTGAACCGCTGAGCCACCCAGGGATCCCCCCAGACTCTTAACTATAGAACAAACTGAGGGTTGCTGGAGGGACATGGGTAGGGGATGGGCTAGATGAGGGATAGGCATTAAGGAGGGGACTTGTTGGGATGAGCACTGGTTGTTATATGTAAGTGATGAATCACTAAATTCTATCCCTGAAACTAATCTACACTACATGTTAAGTAGAATTTAAATAAAAACTTGAAATAAAACAAAAAAGTGGGTATAATAGTACTTAGAGAGTTTGGGGAAGACTAAACAAGGCATATGAATATTAGCATCGTCCCTGGAATGTACAGTAATTAAATGAATGGGTGACAAAAATATTTCCTATAATAATTTTATAATAAAGTAAAATTTAATAATTGATCTGTTTACATATTTATATTGACCCCTGCTCGAAGTTTCATGAGAGTAGGGTACACTTACCATTCACTATTTTATTCTCAATGCTTTTAGGAGTTCTCAACACTCTTAAAATTGTACTCCACAATAGGAGTGCATTAAGTATGTGCTCACAGTTGAACGGGTGAATGCTCACCTGATGACTTCAAAATCCATGGGACCTGTACTACGTATTAGAAGGAGAAATGCAGTAGAATGTAGGAGTTCTAAATTCCAGATCTGGTTCTTCCAGATAACTTTGAACAAATCACCACAACCTTTCTGGACCTCAGTCTCGTTTTCTATTACCTGTACTCGGTAGGCAAATTTGTAAAGCTTCTTCCGGCTATAACTCTCACCTTCATTTGGAAGAATTGTCTTTGTGGCCTTCAACAGGCCTAATGGCTAGCCTTGATATAACACTGAACAGCATATTTTGTTCACCTGCAGTCAGTGTGCAGGCATTCACTGATTGCTAGCCACTCTAATAGGGCTAAAAAAACAAAGATTCGGGCAGCCTGGGTGGCTCAGCAGTTTAGCACCGCCTTCGGCCTGGGGTGTGATCCCGGGGTCCTGGGATCGAGTCCCACATTGGGCTCCCTGCATGGAGCCTGCTTCTCCCTCTGCCTGTGTCTCTGCCTCTCTCTCTCTGTGTCTCTCATGAATAAATAAATAAAATCTAAAAAAAAAAAAAAAAAGATGCAAGGTATTTAGTTCTGTTGCTTAAAAACAAACTTGAGAATCAATTCCAATAAACCAATAATTTGGTACATGATACATCATTTATTGGCCTACATTATTTTAGCAGAGTTATATCTAAAATCTTATTACTATAAATTTCTGGAAAAAGCCAATAAAGTGTTTTATCTTATTATTAGCAAGATTTCAAACACCAAGAGGAATTAGTACTCTAGAAAACCAAGTTAAGGTGCTCTTGCATATTCAAAACTTTCAAAATTTATTCCCATAGTTGATTATTTTAACTATAGGTCTTTTTGTATTTCCAAACCAAATGACATGATTTTAAGTGATATTATCTATAGCTATAACATAAAATTAACATTTAGGGTTTGACGACTTAAGAAAATAAATATACGCATTTACTTATTGAAATCAGTCCCCAACCTTCAGAAAATAAAAGATAATAAGAGTATTATCTAAAGGAGTATTCCAGACTTCATATCATTAATGCAGAACTTCTTCCTGTGTGAACATGCCCGATTGGGTTTGCTGCGTATGATTACTTTGGATTATAAAACACTGCTGTATCCTGTCCATTGTGCTTTGTGGATGTGGACCATATAAAAGTGCTATTGGAGTTCAATTTCCTAGAAAACTTTGTAAATCATGTTTAAAATTAATATTAAAATTTACTCAAAGTATTCTCAAAATAACAGAAGCAACAGAGAGGAAACAATATGTCAATTAAAGAAACACTAAACCCAAGTTGTTATATTATCTTGGTTGAACCAGAAACTTAATCTTTCTGCAATGGAGGACCTAATTGTACTACCAGAATCCCCTCCTAGTGATAGAAAAGTCCTCTCAGCATGCCATTGGGATTAAATATAGGGAGCTTCTTTTTCATTTCTCTAAAAGGTGAAACTATTTTTTAAACAGCTTTATTGAAGAATTCACATACAATAAAATTTACCTATTTAAATATATAATACAGTACGTTTTGGACAAATATGTATAGTAGTGTTGCCATTATCACAATCATGTTATGGTCATTTATTCTTTCATTTTTTAATAAATGTTTTTGAACATCTATGTTACAGTATGAGTACAATTTGGGAATACAGTGCATGAATAAAACACATGGGCTCTGGTCTCAAGTGCTCATGATGACATATTATATGAAGCCTTTGAGAATGGGGTCCAAAGACCAATCTAGACAAGACAATTCCAGAAATCCAGCCAAGAAGAAACTAGAAGAAATTAGCACTTATTGAATGCCTACTTTGTGGTAGGCACTCTACATCCTTGAGTTCTTTTATTATTTTTAAAGATTTATTTATTTATTTGAGAGAGAGGGAGAGCGAGAGTGCACAAGTGGAAGGGGGGTTGGAGGGAAAGGGAGATACAGACTCCCCACTGAGCAGGAAGCCTGATGTGGGGCTCCATCCCAGAACCCCAAGATGATAACCTGAGCCGAAGGCAGATGCCCAATCAGCTGAGCCATCCAAGCACCCCATATCTAAGTTCTTTTAATAAAATATTTTACTTAAAGAAATCAAAGCAATCCAGAATAATAGTTAAAGGCCAATGTTGTGGGGACAACTGTGTGGGGTTCAAATCCCCAATTTATTGGCTTTAAAGTCTGGGCCAAGGTATTGAACATCTTTGCATTTCCATTTTGTTCTATGTGAAATAGCTAGTAATAATCCCTCCCTCACAGGGTTAGTACATGTAAATGAGTTGGTACATGTGAATCACTGAGAAGACTACCTAATACATAGTAAAAACTCAATAAACTATTCATCAATCTTTATGATAATGCCATTAAAAGTATTCTTAGCCTATTTTACCAATAAAAATGCTAAAATATAAGTTTAAATATCATGTCTAGGGATCCCTGGGTGGCGCAGCGGTTTGGTGCCTGCCTTTGGCCCAGGGCGCGATCCTGGAGACCCGGGATCGAATCCCACGTCGGGCTCCCGGTGCATGGAGCCTGCTTCTCCCTCTGCCTGTGTCTCTGCGCCTCTCTCTCTCTCTCTGTGACAATCATAAATAAATAAAAATTAAAAAAATTTTTTAAAAAAATAAATAAATATCATGTCTAGGGGCCCACAGCTAGCAAATTTCAGACCATAATTTGAAGACAGGTGTGACTTCAAAACTCGTGCTTCCTCCACTATATCTGGATGATTCCAGAGGTGGGATACAAAAGCCCCAAGCATAGCGTAGCAATGCAATTGTTCAACAGTGTCATGAACAGTGCAGGATGTTGGCTGAAGGGAATGTTATCTACGGCATTTGCAAAGTATGTAGTTGGTAGTGATTATAAGGATAATGGAATTATTAATTTTTAAGATTATTTATTTATTTATTTATTTATTTATTTATTCATGAGAGACACAGAGAGAGCAAGAGAGAGTCAGAGACACAGGCAGAGGGCGAAGCAGGTTCCACACAGGGAACCTGATGTGGGACTCGATCCTGGGTCTCCAGGATGAGGCCCTGGGCTGAAGGTGGTGCTAAACCTCTGAGCCACCGGGGCTGCCCAAGATCATGGAATTAGATGGCTATGCTAGGGTATTATCAATGCATTAGGAAAACAAGGAAGACTATGGTGGTTGGTCACCAATTTAAAAGTATGAGTTAGGGCACCCGGGGTGGCTCAGCGGTTTAGTGCCACCTTCAGCCCAGGGCCTCATCCTGGAGTCTCTGTATCGAGTCCCACGTCAGGCTCCCTGCACGGAGCCTGCTTCTCCCTCAGCCTGTGCCTCTGCCTCTCTCTCTCTCTCTCTCTCTGTGTGTCTCTCATAAATAAATAAATAAATAAATAAATAAATAAATAAATAAATAAATCTAAAAAAACTAAATACATAAAAAATAAAAGTATGAGTTACTGAGCCTGGGTGGCTCAGTCAGTTAAGCATTGGACTCTTGGTTTCAACTCAGGTCATGATCTCAGGGTCGTGGGATTGAGCCCTACCAGGCTCCAAACTCAGGGTGAAGTCTGCTTAAGACTCTTGCTCCCTCTCCCTCTGCCCCTGCACAACCCCCTACTCTCTCTCTTTTAAATAAATAAATCTTACAAATAAACAAATATATGAATTAGAGACCATCCATGACAGCATGTGAAAAGATTGAGCTCCTCCAGCTGGAGGGCAGAAAAAGATGAGGATCAGGCTTTAGACTTAGAGAGTGAAGTCCAGAAGCTGTATCCTCAAGTGTGACAAGCAGCTTGATTTTAGCACCCTGTTAGGGAAAGCCCTGAGACTTGGGATAGAAACATCTCAGTCGGTGAACTCAAGAACTTTGAACCCTCAGATTCTGCTGCACTCCTAACCTTCATTAAAGATGATACAGAAGCCTCTGCCATGCATGATACACGTGCTACAGAGAATGGGAGATGATCCCAGTGAAGGTTTGGGAGTCTGCAACATCAGGGACATTTTTTTTTTACAGCATCCAGAGAAATCCACTAATGAATAAAGGACAAATTGTCGTATCTCATATCTGCTGCCACTGAGAAAGAAGCATGGTACTTTGTTGGCTTTTTTGAAATTTAGAGATAGCTTGTCAACTCTCTTAGCCCCTAGTGCCCATTCTTATAACATACATTATCCGATGCTCCATTTAGGAACCTGAAGTTAGATTAATTGCTAATGTATATTCACAACACATGTGTTCAAAATATTCAGTAAAATGTTGTAATATAAGAAGAGAGTAATTTTTAATAAGTTAGTAAATATTTCACTATGTAAATATTTTGATTCAACTATACTAAGACATAGTTCAGTAATTAGATTCTTGAATCCCTGTTTCTAACTACCGATGTGATGACTACAATAGATTGATACTAGTTGTGTGATTCAAATATCATGAATGATGTTGTCATCAACTGTATGAGTTTCTAAAATGGTAAACAACTCTTGGTAAAGTCCCAAGTGTAAGACAGCGCAATTATTTATCAGGTAGTTCTATTTCTGGGGGGAAAAGGTCAATGCATATTGAAACCATAAAAAAATCTTCTGTTTAAAATGGAGTCCGTTTCTGGACCTAGAACAAGCTTCTAGATGCATCAGTGTCCAGCAGGATAGTCAAAAGTCATGCATAATAATATAGCTATATATTGTGTAGAACTCTCCTTTCATTGTAGGACACTACATGCCAACAGGATTTCCAGTTATTATAATGACTAAAAATATTCCCCTTTGAGGCAGTATCTGCCTTCTCCTTTGATGAGAACCATGCGTCTGTTGTATGTTTGAGTTTCTCCAATTTCCTCTACCACTCTTTACATGCTGACAACTTCAAATCTGTATCTCCAGCATAGATATCTCTTAAACTCAGGCTCATATCTTCAAACTTCTGCAGGCTATAGACACAGGATATCCCACCTACATCTCTATAGACTCCTGAATATCTTCCTTATGTCTCAAAGTCAACACATCCAAATCATTCTGTTAATTCTTATCTAAATGTATTGCTTTTTCTATGGTCTTAATCAGAGGCACTATCATATATATCCAATCAACAAACTAGCATATGGGTCTCATCTCCGTTTCTTCCCTTCCTTACCAACAATCCAATCACTAAGACCTTCCGATTTTACCTCCTTTCTATTCTATGACCATTGCACAAGATCAGGCCCTCATCATACATAAAATAGCCATCTTACAACCAGAGTGAAATACCTGGGATGTGCATGAGACATGTCATTCTCCTGATTTATATTCTTTTTTTTAATGATTTTATTTATTTATTCATGAAAGACACACAGAGAGAGAGAGAGAGAGAGAGAGGCAGAGACACAGGCAGAGGGAGAAGCAGGCTCCATGCAGGGAGCCTGACGTGGGACTCTATCCTGGGTCTCCAGGATCAGGCCCTAGACTGAAAGCGGCACTAAACTGCTGAGCCACCTGAGCTGCCCTTGATTTATATTCCTCATGCTAAACTAATGCTTTTGTGTTTATATATAATGCCCTGTGTGTAACTCAATCATGGCCTGCATTGCACTGTGTTTTAATTACCTGTTTACACCTCTGTTCAATTAAGCTTTAAGATTGTTGGTGATAGGGATTGTGTTTTATTTATCTCTATGTTCCCCAGTTGGTTTAGACAGTCAATAAATATTTGCTGAATGAAATATTCATATGCAATCATAATATTGATGATTAACTTAATGTGAGTAAAGTAAGAAATAACTTGATTATATCAGATGCAGAGTTTGGTACTGATCTTTAAAAATTATTAATAAAATGATTGATTTTACCCTTTGTAATTATTTTTGGACAAAATAGACATTTAAATTTAATATGTTGTTGACTTTATCTTTTTTTTTTTTTTAAGATTTCATTCATTTATTTGACAGAAGGAGCAAGAGAGCAAAAGCAGAGGGAGCAGCAGAGGGAGAAGGAGAAGCAGGCTCCCTGTGGAGCAGGAAGCCTGGTGTAGGGTTCAATTTCAGGACACCAGGATCATGGCCAGAGCCAAAGGCAGATGCTCAACCAACTAAGCCACCGAGGCACCCTTATTGTTGACTTTAAATGAACAACAACAAAAATGCATGGGCTGATAACTTGATGAGTTTATTTTCTCTGAATGCTATTAAAAGAAAAAAAACTCAAGACCCTCTTTTAATCATAAGAGGCAAGTGGGTTTCCTGCCATCCTTTTTCTCATTTAAAAATACTCATTAAGTATCAACCATATGCCAAGCAGTATGCTAGAAAATGGGAAAAGGTGGAAAGCAAGAGAAGATAATAATCAAGATGAAGATATGGTGTTTCCCTTGGGGTGTTCAAAGTATGACTGTCACATAAACAAAGCCACCTGCAGTGTGGCAAATGTAATAACCAAGTTATGTGCAAAGCATTGTGGAAGCACCAGGGGAGTTATGATTAATGTGCCTTTGCAGGAGACGTGTAGAATAGGTTCTAGACACAAGAATTGAACCCAGTTCAAATGTTAGTTTATCAGGGTAGGTGAAGTTAAGCCATGGTAACAAACTAACTCCCCCCCAAATTTCTGTTGATTCCACACAGACACAAAGGTTACTATCCTACTTGCATTAGCTATCTAGTTCCGGTTAGCTGGGAACTGCTGCTCAGCACAGCCTCTCCGTGATCAGATGAGAGACTGCATCTTAATACATGCTTTCCTGGTATATGCAACAGGGGAGGGAACACCAGAATGCTCATCCCTCTCAATATCTCTTCCATGGAATTTCTTGTGCAATACACAGTACATGGGCTCACACATTTTGGAAAAAGCAAGTCATGTGACCTCATTTCTAAGCTAGGATGGAGGGAGAACAATCCTCCAAGTGCCTGAAAGCAGAAGAAAGGGATCATCCATAAACAGCCCTAAAGACTGCCAGTTATTAAGGATTAATGAGATTATCTTACACGGAGAAAAGAAAGCAGATGGTTCTAGACAGAAGGAATGGCAGACACGATGTCACAGAAGTGTGCTGTTTGATGTACGTGAGCAACAACATTAAGCTCAATGTTGGCCAAGCCATAGACTATCCAGCCCAAGAGGTTCAAACAAACAGTGGAATGGTAGGCTGAAGTCATATTATTAGGGGCCTTGTTAACAGGTTAAGCATTTTAGACTTTTCAGTAATAGTACCTATCAAAAGCTTTCAATCAACTCAGTGTATTCCACAGTAAGCTGGGAGACGTTAAAGAAATGGTAGACTGGTTAGAACCACTATGCTCACAAGAGAGACTACATGAGAGAGCAAAATACTTCATATCCTCCATAACCTGCTTCCACTGACTTCCTGGATGCAAGACCTCAGGCTGGATACCTGTGTGCATATAGATCACTGCATTCTGGCGACAAGCTCTGGTCCTTCCTTCCCGTCAGGGAGCCCCTGGAAAAAGAGTGTTTTGAATTGTTAATTCGCTCTCCAATAAAAACACCGCAGGGGCGCCTGGCTGGCTCAGTCCCTGCAGCTTGCAACTCTTGATGTCAGGATTGTAAACTCGAGTCCCGTGTTGGGCATAGAGATTACTTAAAAATAAAATCTTGGGCAGCCTGGGTGGCTCAGTGGTTTAGTGCTGCCTTTGGCCTGTGGCCTGGTCCAGGAGACCCAGGATCAAGTCCCACATTGGGCTCCCTGCATGGAGCCTGCTTCTCTCTCTGCCTCTCTCTCTGTCTCTCTTTCTGTGTCTCTCATGAATAAATAAATAAAAACTTTAACAAAAATAAATAAAATAAAATCTTAAACAACAAAACAAAAACCCCACAAAATTCTCCCTGTGGCCTAGAGGTAATCAAAGTTTTGTTTAAAAATGAGAGGTGAATTACTTATGCTAAAGATGCCCTAAAGACCAGTAGGTATCCATCATTTAAAGCAAACCAAACAGAACACTGAAATTAGCAAAATTCCTCTAGAGAGTATGTGTGGTTGTCTCCTATTGTCCATTTAATGGCTTATTTGTTAGAAAATTGTTAGGATTCTATAGCAAACTCAAAACTTCTTCCATTCAATCATACAGAGATGGTCTAAATAAATAGAAAACACAGGAATAATTATCTTTCCAACAGACATTAATGAGAGAACTCAGGTTCAAACTCCACTACTAGCAACTAACTACAGATAGGCTTTATTCTTCTTACATCACACCAAGTTTAATAACTAAATTGAGATATATAGATATAGATCTATCTCTCTCTCTCTCTCTCTCTCTCTCTCTCTATATATATAGATAGATATAGATATAGATACCACCTACCCTGATATATATATATATAGATACAGGATTATATATATATATATATATATATATATATATATATACACACACACACACATACAGAGAGAGAGAGAGAGACCAAAATCTAGTCACTTATTCTTTTTTTTTTTTTTTTTTTTAAATGCAAGGGTCCAAGCTTGGTCTCAAATAAGAAATTGAACATGAGGGATGCTGCCTGGGTGGCTCAGCAGTTGAGTGGCTGCCTTTAGCTCAGGTTGTGATCCCCAGGTCCTGGGACTGAGTCCCCCAATGGGCTCTCTGCAGGGAGCCTGCTTCTCCCTTTATGTATCTGTCTCTCTTTCTGTGTCTCTCATGAGTAGATAATAAATGAAATCTTAAAAAAAAAAAAGAAAGAAATTGAGCATTGCAAGCTTGCCTAATAAATTGATGTGTTAGGGGCCTTCAGAGTTGTGTGAAGGTTTTTTATGGGCACATGGCGTTAGAACAAGGAAAGGGGTCAGGGATCTACCCTCATGATGCCTCAGTCCCACTGCCCTTGAATGGGCCTTGTGCACAGAGAGGCTGTAGGCAGAAGCTGAAGCTGTTTTCAGAAGGGACAGGATGCAAGCCGTGCCCTTTCAGTGGTCAGGTGTCCAAGGGAGTCAGAGCACAGGGACAAAGAGCATGAGCACACTTGCTGTGGGCACATCATGGACTCCAAGGAACACAGAACCATTCTTTTTTTCATATCCAAGGGATGTGTAAGCAAAGGCACCTTGTAGCACAGTTCCAGCAAGTGCCATTTACATTGGAGTTACAGAAACGGTGCTCCATCAGGCTGTGCTGGGCCTCACCTTTAGGGTCCTACAGGGAGGGACCCACGGGCAGCCCTGTTCAGAAGATGGGTAGGCTGGAGCTTAGCGTAATTATTAGCATTGCCATTTTGAGCCTCTCAAGCAGTTTCCAATGGGCAGAAATCAAGAAGGGGGCTGGAGTAGAGAACATGACAGACTTACTTTTTGGCTCAAATAAGATGTTCCTTTCCAGAGACCACCAGGTGAGACAAAGTCAATGTGGTTCACCCTGGAACTTTGTCTGCAATCCTCAATTCCCTCTACGCGGCATCCCATCCTGTGCTCCCCTCATTCTGTAAAACAGCCACTTCTGAAGGGTTGAGGGGACTGATCACACACAGAAATATACATTCAGGTTTTTCTTGCTCTAGTTTTAATTTAAACAGGAATACTACAATCCCCATGGGTGCTCTCTTTTTTCCTGACTACATCCAGTGTAAGTGATAAAACAGAAAATATTTTCTCTTTCCTCCCAAATTCCGAGTGGTATTAAAAAAAAAAAAGTTCCCATAAACATTGGTCGTGTGGCCAGGTTTTGTGGAGGAATGATCCTTCCTTTTGTGTTCCAATTTATTGACTACCCCTAATTTGGTCTACCCACAAGTCACTGCCAGAAAGGTGGTATTGAGAATGGAGGAACTAATTAAGATACATTTTGCCCTCAAAATAACTCTCCCCCTAAATATCGAGATCATTTTAAAAAGTGTCATCTCCACTTAACTGTTCTTATTTTGCCCATGGACTTTGATCACTTGCATGAATATAACTAAACCTGTGAAAATGCCTCATAGAAATCATTTACTGTCCACATATGTAAAATCTCCACTTTGGTTTGATGTCCAACCTCAGTGCTACACATCAATACAACATAAAAACAAGAAGAAAAAAACCCCGGGAAACTCTGCCAGCAAAGTCAACTATCCCCGACAAGATCCAAATATTCCAGGTTCACAGTACACATAAAACCTTTCATCCTCTTGCATCGGAAAGGATATTTCCAGTGATCCACCCATCTATTTTTTTTTTAACCTTTAAATATCTTAATCCCTTGGTTCTTGCTTCACACCATGGTTCTCACCCTGGACATGAAACTGTTAAGCTCTATGTGACAGATTTTTATTTAAGGAAAAGCAGCTCACTACTTAACAAAATAAATGAATTTCCTCGTATAGATTAAAGTTTGAAAATTGCCCCTCCCTCCCCAAGTCTCAGTCTCTTGACTAAGCTAATGTTTAAGCAGCAGTTTACCTGGTCCTCTGACAAAAGTTACATCAGAGGGCCTTTGTTAAATGTCCTTTCAGAGGTGATAAATGAGAAAGCACTTTACCAGAAATTGATTTAAGCAGAACTCTTGGCCCACTTAAAGCTTTTTCTCACACATTCTCTCAACTGATGTAAAGTCCAGGTGTACGACTGAGGACAGGGACATTTTAGACGCAAAAATATTTCTTACAAAAGTAATAAAGATGATCATGAGAATTGAGATTTTCACTAAAATTAAAACAGATTCTCTTGATCTAATGATCAAATAGGACTATTTCGGAATGGATTCTAACCATTAGTAGGCTTCCTGTTTTAGTCATATTAGAACTTATTCACCTTCATGAAAATGACTTCATATATCTATTTGAGGTAACCATATATTTTTAATGAGTGGGCTGGTATACTTTTGAGATAGTGGAAGTCATTTTTTTTTTTTTGGTTTAATGTGAAGAATATATTTTGATATATTAGTGACACTGCCACCTTTAAAAAAAAAATTCAATGCTTATTTGACACCTGGAAGAGTGAACCCTCAATTTTAAATTTTCTGATGGAAAAGCAATTACATTTTAAGTAATATTTCAATTGTGTTTTCCATGATTCCCATGGCAGTATATTTGAGGTCTTCTTGTTTCTTAACACCTACTACCAACATAGATTTAATGAAGAAATGAATATCATAATATTGTGCCCAAATATTGGAGGTGAAAAACAGCAACCATGTTTCTGGCTTCAACTACATGAACCACATAAACAGTTTTACTCTTTATGATTAAACTGGATGGTCAGTTTAATACAAAAAGCAACTGTGGTCAGATTACTTAAAACAATCAAACTGTTTAACAGTATCATCTACATTTATATTAATTAACGTTCCCAAAACTCTAACTTAAAATCTTTCTTTTACCAGTTAATGAACTAAAATTTGCAATCTTAACCGGACAAGAAATGAGCAGTCATTGAAAGTAACAGCAAAAAACTGAGAAATCGATGCTTGATGTTGTACAAGAACAGAGGGGTTACATCACTGTGGCTGATAATTATGACCTGATTTAGGCAGCATAAAAAACATAGTATGAATATTTTTAGTAGAAAACATGTAAATAGGCTATGTATTTTCATGGAAACTGACATAAATATACTTTTATGTTTTATGAAAGGTAAGTGCCAGGATCCAAACAGCAACTTGTAGTAGGTGTAGGATTCATAGCCAGTTTTGTGGTTTATCACATCTGCCCTTACAGGGAATGAAAATGGTCAGAGGTGGGAGAGGGGGGCAGAAACTGTCATTATGGTCAAGGGCAATTGATGCTTATAAGCACATACTTAACTTTCCAGGTTAGCATTTTACAAGTCTTGCCTGCATCATAGCAAACTGAAAAATCACTTCTACAGACAGTTTTGTTATAAGATGGTGACAGAGTCCTATCCTTATGTAGGAGCATGGTCACAGACACACAGCAGGGATGAGAAACCCAGCCCAATGTAATACAACATGTACAGAAAAGCTGAGGAAGTAAAGTTTCTAATTCTCAGGTATACATAAGCAATTTAAACTGAAAGTTAGACAGGGCCATTCTTTCATGGTTCAAATGAGAAGAAAAACCAGGTCTGCTTTCATGAGAAGAAAAAGATAAATTTACGGTTTAGTTCAGGGAACAAAACAAAACACAACCAGCCCTCTCAACAGGGCCAGGGAGTGTGATTGTGCAGGTTGTGGCTTGTGCAAGTGCACCCAGCCCTGGAGGCAAGGCTGAACTGAAATCCAGCAGCCATGTTACATTGGAAGGGTTCTGTGCCTCTCAGAGATGGGGCCATCTTTTTCTAGTTCTGACAAAGGCAACCTTTGAAAAAACAGTGGCCATGCTTTGTAGAAAACGCTCGGTGTTTTATAGGGCTCAGGAAAATAAAAATCACATATACTGCTGGAGAGAGTAAAATTAGTGTAAAGTACCTAAATGGAAAATCAGGAATATATATAAGCCTGAACATGTTCCAAATCCCTTGATCCTTCAAGTCTTATCTTTAAGAATTTATTTTAAGGTCAGTTGTGGTGGTTTTTCAAATGTGTCCACAGAAACTTTTAACACTCCTCCCTTCAAAGGATGGAACCTAATTCCTCACCTCAAAGGTGAACCAGATTTAGTGAGGACTCACTTCTTAACAAACAAGGTGGCAGAAGAACTGCTATATGAATTCTAAGACTAAACCATAAGAACAGCTTCTGTCTGGCTCGCTCTTGGGTGGAAGCAGCTGTCATGTTGTAAGAACACTCAAGCCTTTAGAGGGGGCCGCATGAGGAGGAGCTGAGGTCTATGGCCAAATTCCAACACTGAAACTTGCCATCCATGAGAGTAAGCCGTTGAAGTCAAGCCTTCAGCCTCTAACAATAAATGGTGACTCTTCAATAAATGGTGTTGGGAAAACTAGACAGCCACATGCAAAAAAAAAAAAAAAAAGGTAACTGGGCCCCTATCTGACACCACACACAACAGTCAATTCAACTTGGGTTAAAGGGTTTAACATAAGAACTGAAACCATAAACCTAGAGGAAAGCATGGGTGTAGGCTCTTGACATCAGTCTTGGTGATGATTATTTTGGATTGATCACCAAAAGCAAAGACAACAAAGAGAAAAGAAGCAAATGGGACTATATTAAACTGAAAAGCTTCTGCACAAAGTAAAGAGTCAACAAAATAACCTCCCAGTGCCAGGAAATATTTTCCAGGCAGTGTATCTGCTAATATCCAAAACATATCAAGAATTCATACAACTCAATAGCAAAGACCAAACAATCTAATTTTAAAAAGGGCAGAGGATCTGAATAGACATTCTTCTAAAGAAGACAAATAAATGGCCAACAGCTACATAAAAAGGTGTTCAACATTACTGATCATTAGGGAAATGCAAATCAAAACCATGATGAGATACCACCTCACACCTATTAAAATGGCTATCATCGAAAGATGAGTGGGCAGCCCAGGTGGCTCAGCGGTTTAGCGCCGCCTTCGGCCCAGGGCCTGATCCTGGAGACCTGGGATTGATTCCCACACCAGGCTCCCTGTGCTGGGCTTGCTTCTCTCTCTGCCTGTGTCTCTGCCTCTCTCTCTCTCTCTCTCTCTCTCTCTCTCTCTCTGTGTGTGTGTCTCATGAATAAATAAATAAAAATCTTAAAAAAAAAAAAGATGAGGAGTAAGTGTTGGTGACGATGTAGAGAAAAGGTATGCGTTGTGACTCTTGATCTTGGTGTTGTGAGTTCAAGCCCCATGTTGGGTACAGAAATTACTTAAATAATTTTTTTTAAGTTAAAAAAATAAATGGAAAAAAAAAAAAAGGCAGTGCTTGTGCACTGTTGATGAGAATGTAACTCACCATAGGTGCAACTGCTATGGAAGACAAGAAGTTAAAAATAGAGCTACCAGGGCAGCCGGGGTGGCTTGGCGGTTTAGCCCTGCCTTTGGCCCAGGGCATGATTCTGGAGATCCAGGATCTAGTCCCACATCAGGCTCCCTGCATGGAGCCTGCTTCTCCCTCTGACCGTGTCTCTGCCCCTCTCTCTGTGTGTGTCTCTCATGAATAAATAAATAAAATCTTTAAAAAAAAAATAGAGCTACCATATGATCCAGCAATCCCACTTCTGGATACATATCCAAAGGATCACAAAGAGATATCTGCCCTTCCATGTTTGTTGCAGCATAGTTCACAATAGCAAGATGGAAGCAACTTCAATGTCCATCGATGGATGAATGAGTAAAGAAAAAGAATATGCTAAAAATATAAAAACAAATAAAAAAATAAATTAAAAAAATTGAAAAAAAGAAAAAGAATATGCATACACAATGGAATATTATTTAACTATGAGAAAGATAGACATTTTGCCGTGTGTGACAGCATGGAGAGAACTTTAAGGCCTTATGCTAAGTGAGGTCAAACAGAGAAAGACAAATACCATATGATCACACTTATATGGGGAATCTAAAAAGCCAAACTCAGAAAAACAGACTAGAATGGTGGTTACCAGGGGTTAGAAATGTGGGGGAAACAGGGAGATGTTTGTCAAAGAGTACAAAATTCAGTTATAAGATGAATAAATTCTGATGTACAGTGTAGTGACTATAGTTAATACTGTATCATATACTACTACTATTACTACTACTACTACTACTAATAATAATAAAAGACTTCACATTACTACAGCTCTGGCTGACATCTTGACTACAACCTAAGTGAGATCTCCAGCCAAAACCATCCAGCTATACCTCTAATTCCTTGACCCATAGAAAATATGAGGATTAATTAGTATTTATTGTTGTTAAAAGCCATTAAGTGTGGAGTAATTTGTTAATGCAGCAATAGACAATACAGATATATACAAAACTTCAATTACATGGACATGTAGAGCAATATAGTCTGTAATAATGAGTATGAAAAAATTTAAACATTTACTATCAGAGAATGATTAGACTATTATCATAGGACTACTCATAAGATGAAATAAGAGACATTGGGGATCCCTGGGTGGCTCAGCAGTTTAGCGCCTGCCTTTGGCCCAGGGCGTGATCCTGGAGACCTGGGATCGAGTCCCACATCAGGCTCCCTGCATGGAGCCTGCTTCTTCCTCTGCCTGTGTGTCTGCCTCTCTCTCTCTCTCTCTCTCTGTGTCTCTCATGAATAAATAAATAAAATATTTTTAAAAAAGAAATAAGAGACATTAAAATTACATTCTAAGTAAGATTTACTAACATTGGATATTTTTATTAACATGAAATGAGAAGGTAATTTATAGACTATTAGTCACAGCACAATTATATTTTCTAAAACAATTCTATATATTTATATGTCTATAAAAAAGTCTGGAAGACTCAAATAAAATGCTAGTAGCATAGTCTACGAGTAGCATAGAACTAAAGTTGTTTTATCCTTTTCTTTCCCCTGCTGGCCTATATTTTTCAAATTTTCTGCAATAAGCTGGTGTTACTTTTATCAAATAAAGACATTTAAAACAATCAGGGTGGAAGGGCAAGTTAAATTATTGCAGCAGTGGAATCCTAATACTTCTGATATTTGGATCTCCTTTACAGTCTTCCTAGAAGTGAATCTGCTCCTCATGTTCAACCCCTCCAGCGAGATGCAAAATTACCCTTCTCCAAAACGACCAGTTCCATCATTAAGCAGCTTTGAGAGAAAATTATTCTTTGTATGATATGAAATTAGCTTTTCTATAACTTTCATTCAAAGTTTCTGAGAGGGAACACAACCTATGTGTGATATAATTTGTGAAGAACAAAAGGAAATTTATATCTTCTTTCCTCACTTAAACTTACCAGTGAAGCATAAGATCTTATTAACTTCTGGTCAGGTCTTTATATTATCAATATATTCAGAGATTACTGTCAAATACTAACCATAAATTCTTCCCAATTTTGCTACAAGCACTGCCTCTAAGCTTACCTTAGAAATAATTAACATATGTACAGAAAAAAACTCAAATATTTTGTACACAAGGAAAGGATTTTACTTTGGTCATTTTAAAGAATTTAACATTCAGGGGTGCCTGGGTGGCTCAGTGTTGAGTGTCTGCCTTCAACTCAGGGTGTGATCTTGGAGTCCCAGGATCAAGTCCCACATCGGGCTCCCTGTATGGAGCCTGCTTCTCCCTCTGCCCGTGTCTCTGCCTTTCTCTGTGTCTCTCATGAATAAATAAATAAAATCTTTTAAAAAATAAACAATTTAATATTCAGGAAGATGTGTCCTGGGAACCCATAGTGTTAATAACACCCTTTTAGGATGATTCCTAATCTGAAATTGCACTTTAGAAAACACTGTTTTTGAGGCTTTTGTAGACATTATAGAGCCTTGCCTCAAATACTCACAAACTTGGCACATAGTTTTAGGGGCTTTGTGGACCTTTTGAAACCCATCATTTGTCTTCTAGGATGATGGTGCATGGGCCCATTTAGGGGGTCCTACTCTTCACCATAATTTACCTCTTCGCATAGATTCATTCTTCCTAAATTATTCAATATCATGGCATATACAGAATATGTTCATTCTTGCTGTGCTAATCAGTGAAGGCCAGAGAGCAGGTTGTTTTAGCTTCTAAGACTTGGCCCAGCTGCTAGGAGAAATCGATATTACTGCCTATGTATAAATGGTTTGTGGCACATTTGCAGGGCCTACTATTTAGGAACCATTGGCAGAGGTCAGGTATTTTGAAATATAGAGCCAAAATAAATATTTTTAAATATATCATGTTAACTTATGCAACAATGAAAGATGATGTCTAGATGACTAGTTAAACTGGTTCTTTTCATTATGCACAATACATAAAAAATGGCAAGGAGTCTCAGATGACACTTAAAAGAGCATAAAACACCCCACTGTGGAGCAATTCTTACATATCTTTATTCACCAAACATTGATTGGTGCCCATCACACCTCAGATATTGTTAAGTGTTTAATAAACTCCAAAAGTCATAGATTTCTTCACTCCTGAAATTTGACAAAGTTTTTAAGAAAAGGCCAAGATAAAGAGAAAAAATGGGCATATTTATAAGATTTGAGTTTATAGATAAAAAAATCTGGACCAATTGGTATGATCTCTGAGTAACCTCATTGAGTAATTCAGTCAAGCTACATGTGTATCAGGGATTTTTAAAAAAAAGATTTTATTTATTTATTCATGAAAGACAGAGAGGCAGAGATGTAGGCAGAGGAAGAAATAGGCTCCCTGTGGGGAGTCTGATATAGGACTCGATCCCGGGACCCCAGGATCACAACCTGAGCCAAAGGCAGACACTCAACCACTGAGCCACCCAGGCATCCCTGTATCAGAGATTTAAGAAGTCAGAAGTATTGACCCAAAGAATAGAATCAGAAACTTCTGGTCTAAGGTGGTACATTGAAAAGAATTTCCCACTGCTTGAGTACTCAACAAAGTTAGCCATAATACAAATAAAAAGATTATCTGGCATTCATTACACATTTGCCATAAGCCAGAAACTGTTCTACAAGCTTGACTACAATATTAACTGATTAAACTGAATCACAACCATTTCAGAAAGGTACTTGACAGTCTGGGAAACTAACACACTAAAGCAAACATCTGACCCCAAGTCTCAGAGCAAGCAAGTGGCAGAGACTTGAAGCCAGGCAGTGTGGTTCAGGAGTTCATACTCCATCTGCCTTTGTAGTTTAAGAGAAATGTAAAAAGTCAACAAAAAGAAAAATTCATCAAACCACCAAATAAGGGAAGAGGCATAATCTATTGCAACAAGAAACAGCTGATTTTGGAATGAAGCAATGATAAAGGACATAGCTTGGCTCAGAATCCAGCCCGCAGCTTTCCAGAAATCATGATGGTAGGTTCACAAAAATCTGAGAATTCTTGCAAAAACTTCCAAATATGGAAGAAAGGAAATTGAGTTGGTTTTGTTCTCTAATTCCTCTCCTGACTAAGGGACAGTGGAAAAGTGGAAAAAGGCTGAAAAGGAGGAACGAAACCGAAAACAATTTAAAGTGCAGAAGTACTCTTCAATGTGAATGGTATTGAGTCCTGATGAGTTGGAGTGAATTCTTTGTATAGAAGATGTAATAAAATTTCAGGACCTCGGGTCATCTAACAGAGCCCCCACACTTCTCTCCTCTCCACCCTCCCTTTTGGGTACAGTAGAAAAGGATGAGAACATATAGAACCTCAAGCTTAGATGGGATGTGAAAAAAAAACGTCCTCGGATACTGTGGAAATAGGTAGGAAATTACTCATGCATTATCAGAGCAAATAGAATAGAGCACACTGAGGCATGAACAATACAAAAAGAAACAGCACAGTAACTCTGCAACATGCAAATGTGAAAAGGGAAGAAAAAAACCCAAAACAACACCACAATGAAGGAAAAGGAAAGGAACAAACCACCCAAAAGGAAAAAAAACAAAACAAAACCACTCAGCCAGAAAAAAATATTCACATAGCATTTCTTTTTTAAGTTTATTTAAGTACTCTCTGCACCCAACATGGGGCTCAAACTCATGACACAAGATCAAGAGTTGCACGCTTTTCCAACTGAGCCAGCTAGGTGCCCCAGAAAGAAATTCAAAACACAAGATTCAAGCACACACACATACACACACACCACCCCAAAACACAGCAGATTCCTCCCAAGCACTTTGCATTGTCTACCTTAATAAGAATATCAGAACAGTAATAAAAAAAAAAGAGCTTAAGGATGGGATTACATAACAAAGTGAGATGAAAAGAAACAGCAGCTAAAATGAAACAGATTTAATATCTTAGGGAAATGAAGACAGTTTCCAAATAAGGATGATTCAGGTCTCTGAAGCAGGCCCCAGGAAAAGAATAGAACATCTATTCAATGGTAATATAATACAAGAAAATTTCTCCAAAATAAAGGGGGGAAAAAGATATTTGCCAGAGACAGACTGTACTTCAGGAAAGTCTGATACAGAAATCTTTAGCCCGATCCACACCCCAGTTAAGTTATGGAGCTTCAGGTTACAAACCAGCCTCATCCCCCCTCCCCACCCCAACACACAAATCTTCTCAGAAAAATCAGTCTAGACTCAGTCTAATTTACAGCAAAGTTAAATGTTACAAGTCAACAAAGCAACGCTTGGCAAGTTCTGAGGAAGAGAAAAGCGTGACATAATTATTACAGCCGGTCAAGATGTTCAAATACAAATGCAGGGGGCAGGATTCTCGAAGGTAGAGACACGAACTTAAGCATACAGCCATATGCGCCCTCCTGAAAAAAAAGTACTTGACAATGGAATCAGCCTTGTAAGAGTTGATTCAAAACAGAGAATATAGAAATAAGAAAGTTATGATAAGAAAGTATAGTACTAGGTACATGTAAACATAGAATATATAAAAATAGGTGTTAAAAATAGGCATATGTTTTATAGAGCATAACATTAATATTATAAATCCGGGCAATATAAAAATAATACACAAGAAAAATCAGAATGTGAAGGAGAGAAAAAGAGGTCCTATGGGATGCTTATGTTCCATCTTTCATAACCAAGGATCAGTTCCTACTATTTAAAAAGTCTGAAAAAATCATGACCATGTCAACCTTTAAAAAGTTATTTGCAAGTTACTTTTCAGAGTTAGCATAGTTTAGAAAATAGGATCTCCTGAGGTGTGTGTGTATTGAACAGTTCATTCTCTTCCACTTCAGCTTTTCTTTTTTTCTTCACATTCAAGTAAAATAAAATGCTGTTATGTTAAAAAACAGCATCTTCCGTATGATTCCAGTTTTATTAAGGGACTTGTATATATCCGCATGGGTAGGAAGATATTGCAACTGATACTCCCCTAATGTTGGTGATAGGTGTTTCTGGGATGGGGTTTGGATTTCTCACTTTCACTTTTGTACTTTTCTGTACCATTTGAGCTCTTTATCGTGACTTTTGAATCATTTCTTTTAAAAACGAAAGAGTGACGAAAATGAAGGAAGAAAAATCGGAATGAAAAAAAGAAGGAAATTTGTGAAGATTTGTTAATCCTCAGTGGTAAAAATGTGAAACAATATATCCTTGTGCACTTTTATCTTTATTAAATTTCCAATAAAAAATAAAAGTACCATATGTAAGACTGAAGTTCTCACACGTACACATAAAGTCAAAGGATTATGCGTAAGATGTACTTGGTTGGAATTAACTGCTTATATTTTAGAATGTCAGGGACTGAAGACCTAATTCAATCCCTGTGCTTTTACATATTGTTGTTTAACCATCCCCACATGATTGCCTGCTTCTCCTACCACCTGTCACAGCTCCATGGCTCCCACAAATACCCCTGGAAAGTACTGAAACTTTGACCCTAGGGAATCCTTCCTTTCAAGGTATTGGGAATGAAACAAGACAATGAAACCCTCGATTCGTTTGCCGTTTTCTCTGAGTTAATTGACCAATGCAAACGAGCAAGAACACGTTCTATTAAACTAAAATCAGGCACGAAAAAACAACCAGCAAACAAAAACACAAAGCTCATCATTTCTCTCTCCCTACTCTGGCTTGGGTTGAGAGTCACACAAGCGCTGTTTGAGAAGACCAAATTTTCTTCTCTGTTCTCCCTGGGGATTCTTAAGACACGTCTCATTGCCCCCCTCATGTAAGCTGCTGCTATGAAAATGGTTAATAGGGCACCAGGGTGGCTCAGCTGTTGAGCATCTGCCTTCAACTCAGGTCATGATCCCCAGGTCCTGGGTCAAGTCCCCGCATTGGGCTCCCTGCACGGAGCCCGCTTCTCCCTCTGCCTCTGTCTCTGCCTCTCTCTCTCTGTGTGTCTCTCATGAATAAATAAATACAATCTTTTTTAAAAAAGAAAATGGTTAATATCCTTTGGAAAACCCTTGAAACAACTCAGCAGGCAGAGCAATTCCCCTGAAGCTAATGGTTCATCCTTCAGTGGAGAGTCAGAGTCGAGACACAGATTGAGTGAATCACTTCTGGGCTCCTAACATTTCTTTCTTTCTAACTATTCATCATATGTCCTCTGATTTTCCTATGGCACTTGCGGAGGCTGGAACTCCATGCTATGCTAATGCTCAAAGGGACTAGAAAAGCAGAATGATAAGCCACCACAGGACCTACTTGGTTTTTTAAAAAACTGTCAGCAATAAAGTCATACTTTGGTTTAGTTTAAAATAACTTTCAGGTAAAAGTACTTTTGCTTACCAAAACCTAATATGCTATTCTTTGATACTAAATACTTGACAACTGTAGACGCACAATTGGCGCAATCATGATTGAACAGTCATGGCACAGTCACAAGTGAACTTGGGCAAAAATATTTAATTGTATATGCTACTAAATGTATGTACCTTCGACCTACAGCTGACCTCGTTATCTGTTTAGTGGGAGAAAGTACATTGCTTGGGACTAGAAATAATCAGCTAACACATGAAGAGAAGCTAAATTATATTTGAAAGATACGTGTCCCAAGAATGAATAGAGCTCCAGTGAAGAGTGGAACTCTTATGGAATGAGTGATGTATACAAATTATTCCCTCTTCTCACTGAGGAGTAGACAAGAGGAATTGATATTCTTTTTTTCATTCATTCAATAAATATGTATTGAGGACTAGTACATCTCTAGTTTTTTTTCCTCTCTGCGTTTCAAATAATAGCAGCTTTATGTTCCTGTAGGAAATAATCTCTTTCCCTTTTCCACTTGCAGTCTACTTGGTTCCACTGGTGTGTTTCCTTTCCTGCATATTACCCAAGATTGGTCCATTAGTGTTTTCTATCCCTTTGGCCATAATGATTGGTTCAAAGATGTCACAGACCCAAAGACAGGTCCATGGGACCTAGTTTGGGACTTTTCCTGGAAATATTGGCAAATAAAACTTTTCTTTCATTGGGTTGGCTAGGTTGGAAAAAAAAAAAAAGTGAATCTGAGGCCACCAGCAGCCATTTGCTTACCCCAGTTTCATTCATTTGGCAGCTGGGATCCCCCAACCTCATGAATTTAGGCCCTTTCTTAAGACATCATGACTGGGGCTTTAGGTAATAGTTGTCAACCTCAGCTACACATTTCCTATCACCTGGGAAACTTAAATCTGATGACAGGCCATACTCCAGAACAATTTCATCAGAATCTCTGGAAGGGAGACTTAGGAATCAGTATATAAGCCTCCCAGGGTGATTTCAATGTGCAGTGACATTAGAGACATGTTGGCCTAGGTCAGTTATGATAATGGCAATCCCTTTCCTTTTCTTACTGAGTGGTCTGGGGTAGGCATGTGGCCCAGTTTTGGCAAATTGGATGGACCCAGTTCTAATAAAAGGGATGTTAGAGATAGCTCACTGCTTCTAGAAATCTGGTTTTCTTCTCAGGTGAAAAGACTGAGCCTTATAAGGCAAAGGCCTTCAACTGCCACACTCTCATCCTGCTTTGAGCTGGATGAAGAACAGGGACAGACAAATTGTTGCCATGACAAAAAGGTGGTAGGATAGGAAGGGAGAAAGAACCCGGGTGTTTGGGGATATAGTCACCTTGTCATGAAAACTGTAACTGCCTACCTTCACTTTTCCTGTTGTGTGAAATAATCAAATGTATTTACTATTTAAGCCACAGCTAGTTGGGTATTCTGTTACTTCTTGTTGAAAGATGCCTAACAAAACCAACAAATATGGTTTTATAAGGGAAAGAGGTCTTAGAAACAGTCCAAAAGGGCTTAGGACGTGGTCTTTGTATCTATCAAGCATTTACAACACATGAAAGGTAGAAATGAGAAGCGAATTCGGGAGATGTGTGGAATGCAATGTTAAGAAAAGTGAAGGCATTTACCTAACAGAATGGAATCACCAAAGCAGGACTTTTCTGACTCTTGTGTGACCTCCAATACCCCTGGCTTCCTTAGCCCTCCCCCAAATGATATGCCCATTTCACACCCTTAATTCTAAGATCAACGCGGATTTGAAGCAGGTAGTAAATACTTAAACAACACTAGCCATATTCTTCCTTCCCCTCTGATGAAGCTAAATATTGAGGTGCTTCCCTTTTTTACCTGAAGCAGGGCCAGTGTCCCTCTTCCAGAGCTCCAGGCCACTTTCTGCCCTTAGCGTGCCAATTGGGTTCCTTTGGCTCTCCACTTTTAGGTTTTGCCAAATCAAATTACAAAAAATATGTTAACCTCTTTGTCTAGTGTTTTACTGTAATAGTTCAGCATCACATATTCCTACATTTATTTCTAGGTCTGGGTTTCCTTATGTGAGTTTTCCTTCCCCTGCCTGCTTTAGTCTATGTAACTGGGGTTTTCTCATGATCCTTCTTTAAGTAACACCTGATACCCTATGTAATATTTCAGCACATTCCTAGTACTGAAGTCCTATCTTAATCTTCTCAGTCATCTTCCCTAGGATAAAATTTCGTCCTTATACCCCTGAGCAGGGTCTGATTTCTCCTTATGGCTAGCCATGTCTTATATAAACTTCCAAGAATACCCTGTCTCGAGTTCTTGGTTACTGGGAATTCACCTCTTGCAAGATCTCAACTTCTTATTGGAGTCCTGTCCACTTCATAGTTCATCGGTAGGTCTAAACCTCTTGCCAGAAACTGTGAAGGGTCTAATACTTTGCTCTACTTGCAAGCTACCTAGTTAGCCTGCCTCAGTGTCATGGATGCCAGCAAAAGACATGAGAATTTTGTGTTAAAGACCGAGGAGTTTATTACTCAATAACTATAGCTGGAATATTAGCATATTCTTTCCTTTTTAAAAAAATACTTTATTTATTTATTCATGAGAGACACAGAGAGAGAGAGGCAGAGACATAGCAGGGGGAGAAGCAAACTCCCTGCCGGGAGCCCAATGTGGGACTCAATCCCAGGACCCCGGGCTGACAACCAGAGCCAAAGGCAAATGCTCAACCACTGAGCCACCCAGGTGTCCCAATATTAGTATTTTCTTATACCAAGCTGCAGTTCCTATAGAGCCCTGCAACGAGGCCCAGATAACACTTGCATACATGGTGGGTTGCTTTCCAGAAGAAGAAATCTCCTCTAATGGCTTATTATAAGCATGCCTGTCCTTTGCTCCAGAGGAAGACACTATCTCTGTTCTCCAAGATTTTTCCCTATATAGAGGAATATAGTTTAGAAAAGGTAGCTCCAAACAAAAAGCACCAGTGACTCTTTCTGCAAGACATGCAGAAATATGAGACTCCTATAGAGAAGTGTCTCCCACTTCTCTGCCATCAACTACATATTCAAATATTTACCTTCTACTTTAATCAGTACTGCCCTCCTCTCTCCTGGAGAGAATAGAATTGCAATAGAATTCTAAATGGTCTTCCTGTTTCCTCTATCATCCCCTTATAATCCAATCTACCCACAAATATAGTCAGAATGCCATTCTTAAAATGCAATTCAGACTCTGTCTTAAAATCTCTTCTCCAGTGGTTTCCATCGCGTTGTTTATAATATCCCTCTCCATAGAGCAGGAGGCCCGCTGGACACACAAAGTCTTTATGTGTTTGCCTCTTCCTCCTTGGGCTTCTACCACTTGCTTCCTCCCCTTTACTATGCTCCAGTGCCTGGGCCTTCTTTCTGTCCTCTAACACGAAAGCTTCTTCCCTCCTCAGGTTGCTCTTCTAGTCCAACCCCTCTGCCTGAAATACCCTTGTCCTGGATCTGAGCAAATTCTGCTTCTTCCCAGGGCCCTCCTTCACCTCTACTTTGCTAATTATGACCTCAACTGTGCTTGCAGTTACAACTGTCTACTGAGTTTTTAGTTTTGGTTATAATTTGTTTAGCTCTGTTTGGTTCATAAAAAAACTGCGAAGATATTTAAAAAACAGTTTTTGTTCTGTGCAGGCATTTTCAAGTTTGTCTTTTTCACAGATAGAACTTGTTTTAAACATAAATTTATACGTAAAAATTTATACTAAATAGGAATCTCAAATGAACATTTCAAATGTGTATAAGTCTGTTTCTGTGGCCTGTTGTTTCGGGTTTCTGCCCATGGTACCTTGTTTCCTGTGTACTTGATTTTCTTTGACTGTGAACTACTTTTTTTCCTTGAAAAATTCAATGTGGGAAATCTGTGAGGCGTGGGCTGTAGGTGAAGGTGCTCTATAGGGAGCCAGCATGTACTCCTGCAGGTCTACAGGGGTAGTACCAGTCCTGGAATGCTTCAGGTTAAAATCAAGGCTTGAACTTTTGGGGACCTCCCATAAGGTGTGGATTTTGCCTATAAAATTCTTTTAGAACAAGGCTTGTGGTCGCAGCTTCTCAGGGATCGCTTTATTGTTTTTCCCCTATATCCTGCTTTGCTCAATAACTTTCTAGGCAAGTCTCACAATCTCCTGAGGCTGGAGGAATGGAAGGAGCAGAATGAGCTTGTTATTACTTTACTCGTACATCCTTACACACACGGCATGACCTTTTGAGATCCCAGGAATATTCGGAATTTATTTGTTTGACGGCCTGGCTTTACCTTAGAAGGGCTGCGTCTTCTGCCCTTCGCAACTGCACAGAGCCTTGATAAATTAAGCGAGCTTCAGCATAACAGCTCTGCTTACCTTTCTGCTTACTGTCTTTTAGGTGGATTTTGGCCTGATATTTCCTTACCATTTTTTCAGCATGTCTATGCTTAAAGAAACATTATACATGTGCATAAGCATTTTGTAGTGCTTTCCAGCAAGGAGGTTAGTATAAATACTTTGATAGCCATATTATAGATGTGAAACCCTAGAGGCTACCGTAGTTCCAGAATATTTATAGAATCCCTCTATTCCTATGGCTCTTGCTCTAGTTGAAATCATCGCTTCTTACCTAAATCATTTGAGTGTCTTTTAGACTGTTTTCTCAACCTCTGGTCATTCCCCATTAATTTCATTTTAATTTTCTACCTAGGTAACAAATATTTTGTAAAACTTTGATCTATCATGTGACTATTTTACTTACAAATATTCAATGGCTTCTTGTTGCCTACAAAGGTCAAACTCTAGTCTTGTTTCAACTTTACTTGACTCATTTTCAACCACTTTCCTCTCCACACACTAAAGTATAATGCTCATTCCTAAATCACCACGTACATGCATGCTTCCAAGCCTTTGTTCAAACCAACTCTTCTACCTGCTATGTGCTATTCTCTGCTAGGTAGGTTTCTTCTCACTCTTCTTGGGCCAGGTCTCGTATCTTCACTTCTCTGAGGGCAGCCTTTACTATGCATAGAGAACTACCCCTCTTTCCCCCTACTCCACCATATTACATATTAATCCTTTGTTTACCTGGTCATCTGTCAAAATAGAATATAAGGCTGAAGTAAGCCCAGGAACGAGTGCTATATATTTGGTTTCTTAAAAACTTCTAGGCTTGGGGTTCCTGGCTGGCTCAGTCACTGGAGCGTGTGACTCTTGATCTCAGGGTTGTGAGTTCGAGCCCCACATTGTGTGTAGAGATTTGCTTAAAAATAAAATCTTACCCGACTCCACTTCCCAAATTTCTAGCCTTTAGCGTAGTGCCTGTTACATAGCCAGTATTTAGTAAGTAAATGAAGGCAGCCGGGCCAGGCTTTATAAAAATTCAGTGTGCAGTTTTGTGTTTTAAATTCCCCGCCTGTAGCAATGCAGTCATAGCATTTCGGTTAAAAGGCACTTCAGAAGTCATTAGTGTAATTGCTTTTATGAGTATAAAAAACTAAGGCCCAAAATGGTGAAGTGTAAAACTCCATGAAAACTCAATGGATGTTTGTTGTGAAAATGAATACTATTGATTCACTGTTTACTGGATACCAGCCATCACGAAGTATGCTTTCTTTTATTTCGTTTTCCCCATGACCCTATAAATCAGGAATATTTTCTTCATTTTAAGTACAGTGTTTATCAGTTATACCAACTAAACTTTGTGATCTGAAATAATGCCACAGGTTCAAGTTATTGGGCCTTTTCATGGCCCCTGGCACCTTCTCTTTCAGCTAGTTGCTGGCTGCCATGCAGAGGAAAAGGTTTTATTGCCTCCTTAACACCTCCTGGTTACTCTAGGCTCTTAATTTTTCTCCCCCAGGGCTGTTCCTCACTTAGAGGCTAGAGCTCAGAGCCTCTGTGCACTTTGTGCTTTTATCAAAATGGTGGCAAATGATTTCTTAAGGAGCCAATCCTTTCTGCAACAATCCTACGTTTGGCACTCTCTGGTTTATTAAAGGGACCCATTTATTTTATTTAAAATTTTTTTGCCAACACCATGTCAACCATTCTGAACACTTAGCTATTTAAACAAGCATCATCTGATTTAATCAGGATTCCTTCAGTTATAACAGTTTTCTAATTCTGTGGTTTTTATCTCATTTACCAAATTACACTGGCTCTGTAAGTCTTTTGTCACAAAATAGTTTTGTAATTTTTCCAGCTTCTATATGATTTTTTAAATGAAATCTCATAAGGCTAAAGCAGTTGGAGGCGTTCAGTAAATTAGTAGATTAGACACTAATTGGGAGCAATTAACTGTAGGAAGCCTCAGTAATTCAGCCTGGATTTCCGTTACCAAGTTGTTTTTAGTAAAAATATTTTCCTGAATATCACTCTCCAGGTCCAAGTATTGATTAAGAAATTATGGACTTCTTAGTAAATGGAGAAGGAAGGAGACAAATAGAAAATCAGCATAGGCAAACATTGTTTTAAAGCAAGAAACGTCGATGGATATCCAATTTAGTGAGCAAACACGCAATGAAAAACAGCATATTTGCCTTGTCTGAAAGTATCTCCTCACAAGATAGGTTTTTAATAACCAGGAGAAAAACTCTAACTTTATAATGGAGAAGCCTGGCCGACGCCACATTAAGCAAATGAGCAAAGTCAACATCACCAGTAAGAAGATGCGCTGATGTTACATAAACTGACGCGATGCACCCACAAGGCACGACATGACTTGCCAGCAGAGCATAACTTCAAGCTCATCCTAGAAAATTGGGAGGCATTCTACAAAATAGTTGACCATTATTCTTCAAAAGTGTCATGGTCACAAAATACCAGAAAGGACTGAAAAAAACGTGGCCGAGTGGCGGAGCCGGAGGAAACATGACAGTGTGTGCAATGTGGGGGAGAAATAAAGCACATTAAGGAGAAAACTTGTGAAACCCAGAGAAGGTCTGCAGTTTGGTTTATAATATTGTACTCATGACAGTTTCTTGCTCTTGGAAACTGCACCCTGGTTACAGCAGATGCTCACATGGGGGAAGCAGAGTGAAGGGTAGATAGAAACTGACTATACTAATTGAATAACTTTCCTGTAAGTCTAAATTATTTCAAAATAAAAAGTTAAAAGTAATAATGAAATTCCCGCAAGTAAGATCTCTGGTCTATTTCTTCTTTTCCATGTATTCTAAAATGGAAGGAAGAAGAGCCTGCGCAGGGCCAGTGTCCTACAGGGTCGCCTCTATTGGTGCCCTGAAGCGTCTCTCCAGTCCTTCTTGCAACAAGAACTGAGCCTTCAGTTTTTCCTTAGATGTTTGTTGGCTGTTCATTGTCTTTTCAATAAATGATTTTTTCAAGATTGTCAGAGGTGTATCTTTTTTTTAAATCTAAGACTTCAAGCATTATAAAACCAGTAGACCCGATTAAATACCTGTCCATGCAAGGGGAAGCAAAAAGATAGACTCCTGTTTTAGGACTTCCTAACATGTCTGCTGTCTGCGCAGCCCTTACAGATCCTCACCCCTCGCTCCCAGCCTCACACTCCTAGCCCCTCACTGCTATTGCCTTCCCTTACCCTAGTTTTGTTGTTTGTACCCAGACAACATGTAGAAAGATGGCACTGGAGCTCACCTCACATTTCTGACTTCTTGTCTACCTTTCTTCCCCTTTATTTTCTCTTTTGTTTTAGTCTTACCCTCTCTTAGCTTTCTTTAATACCGGTCCTGTGCTCATGAGACTCCCCTCCTCTTTCTCCTTCTAACCCTCTCTCAAACTTCTAAGCACATCTCATTAACCGGCAGTTCACAAATTAAAATACCTTCATACCTCAATTTCTACTTTTAAAAGTACATTTATATACATTTACCTGGCTCTGTGATTTACCCTGTGTTCAAATAAAGAAATGGAGTCCGAAAGGTGCTGACAGGTCAGAGAAGCAAATAAAGCCTGGAAGTTCCCAAGCACTGAGCCCCTGTCGCATTGAGACTTGGAGGGCTCTATTAGCACCTGGGGCCAGGGCTGGGAGTGGGGGGCTGTCCACAGGGTTGGGGCACCTGAGGGGCCACACCCATGTGACCTATATGATACAGACATGGGAGAGCACTGTGTGGGAGCACAGCAAGACGCCCTTCCAGGTTCTCCCAGAAATACTCCTGGCTGCAAGGACTCTCAGGCTACCGAGGCCCAGGAGCCTCAGGACTATGAGAAACAGGGACCTGTGCCTTTCTTTGGCATTCCGGACAAGAAAGCGTAGCTTCAGAGCCCTCCCAGTCATTGCTCTTTCCAACACAGAAAATGTTCACAACTGTCATAGTTCCTATTTTTCAAAATGTAAAAATAAAGGAAAAAAAGTTTCGTTATTCCAGCGCATTTGCTTTCAAAATATACAGTGATTAGAGCGAGCTATGTCATTTGGCAATGAACATTGGACCACCCTTTGGTTTTGTCTGTTCCACTCTTGAAGGCCATGGGAATTCTTGGCGTTCAGCTTTCTGTTTTCACAGCTTTGCCCCAGCACCTGTTCCAAAAGCAATTGAAAGGACTTGACTGGATCCTGATTCTTAATTTTCAGCTCACAAGCAAGAATGTTTAGGATTTTAGGAATAATACCATATTTTACAGTGTCAGAATTGAAGCTTTTATGTGGAATTAGACCATAAAACGTCTTTCACAATTTAGTAAAAACAGTATATTTAAAAAGGATTTTGTCCTTACTACAAGAATATAAATAGAAGCATGCATGATAACCACATGAGAATGAATACATATTTAATGAATACAAAAGAAGAAATATATTTGTATGAACTTGTATTATTTTGAGCTGTTCATTAGATTACAAACTTTCCTCTAATGGGATCTTATAAAGCATAAATGCTTCATGAGTGTTTCATTCAACAATGAAAGAATAAATTAAGAAATAGTTATTCTGATATGTTCAGATATTTGCCCACCTACAGAAGTCAAAGACCCTTCCTAACTTACAATTGTAAGAATGAAGGCATCAATAATAAAAATATTAAGCACTAATTAGTTCAGTATATACATAAAATCATGTCCCAAACTATTATCCAAGCATTGGTCAGATTCATCTGAAGAGGACTTGTATCAAATGGTTATGGTAAAGCAAGCTTTTACAGCATCTTAGTGGACTTGGACACCAGCAGGGAAAAAAAGGAAATAATCTTGAGCGGGATTCTTCCATTCTTCTTTAGACTAAGAGAATTCTAGCCTAAACCAGTATAAAAGGACTTGAAAATATAAACTGCTTTTCATTTAGAATTCATTTCATTTAGAATTCAACTTTGAAGCAAAAGGTGGGCATTCATTGTTTCTAACGGCTGAGTAATATTCCATTGTATACACAGACCACATCTTCTTTATCCATTCATCTTTCGATGGACACCGAGGATCCTTCCACAGTTTGGCTATTGTGGACATTGCTGCTATAAACATCGGGGTGTAGGTGTCCCATCATTTCACTGCATCTATATCTTTGGGTATTATGCTGAGTGATGTAAGTCAATCAGAGAAGGACAGTCATTATATGGTTTCACTCATTCGGGGAATATAAGAAATAGTGAAAGGGATTATAGGGGAAAGGAGGGGAACTGAGTGGGAAAAATCAGAGAGGGAGACAGAACATGAGAGACTCCTAACTCTGGGAAATGAACAAGGGGTGGTGGAGGGGAGGTAGGCAGAGGGATGGGGTGACGGGATGAGCACTGGGTATTATATTATATATGCTGGCAAATCAAACTCCAACAAAAAAATATGCCAAAAAAAGAGAACTCATTCAATTAAAAAAATGCCATAACTATAAGTGGTGTGATTCAGTGGGACACTGGACTTCCATGGGGACTCCCTTCCTGGGTAGGGAGCTGCCAGGGCAGGTATGGAGCTGCTTCTGCAGGGTCAGATCAAGGGCAAGATAGTGGTCAGGAGGCCTGGGCAAGTGGAGCCTGAGCCAAGGGTTGGATCTACAGAGCATTGCTCAAAACAAAGCAAGGAACAAAAGTAGGCCTGAAACGTCCAATGCAACGGAGTAGACACCAAAACCTCAGAAGTTTTGCTACAAAATTGAGAACAAGAGAGGTGAGTACAGAGGCTTAGTAGTAAAATCCTGAATAGATCTCCCAGGCAACTTGCCCTGGGGTTGAGGGAGCTGTGGACTTCCTGCTGGGAGTGGCTGCAGGGGCAAGGGTTGAGGCTAGGGCTAGTGTGCCAAAAAGGAAATACCCGGTGACATGAGTGAGTGCTGTTCACAACTAAAGTTCAGAGAATGAGAACAGAAAGATAAAGTGGACATTCACATGTAACATCCCAGAATGTCATTCTGTCTCTTAACAGTAGGTTTGGACTTAGGCATGAAATGGTTTGTCTGAAGTCAACTGTGATATGCAGTTAGGTTGCTCCAGAGCATTTCCCAAAGGACAAAAGAAGAGACACTAATGAACTTTCTCATGTATGGAATTTAAGAAAATACTTGTGTTTTCTCACTTTATGTAAATTGTAGAAACCAGATTAAAAGCTTTTTTCCAGTATCACCACTCAGGATTATTCTCATTTAAAGTATGAACATTTGAACATTGCCTCTTTAAAAACGTTTACTAAACTGTTAATATAGTATTACCCAGAGTTATAGAAAGGTTTCATCAGTCTATCTTCGAAAGTTAAAGTTACTTCCTAAGCTTATAGTTTTTGTGCTTGTAAATTAAATACCCATGAGAAGCAAACTAATTATCTCAAACGATTGAAAAAAAATCTTTCTCCAGTTTCATAAGGATTCAAGAAAACTATGTATTCTAGAATTGTGAGTTAACTAAATAAAAATAATGTATTCCACTCTTTTCCAGATGGTGTTCTGATTTTCATTTTGTAAGATTTTGATTAGACTGTTAGCCTTAAAAAATTTGGAAATCTCCGACCTCGTCCAAACTGAGGCTCAGGATCACAGAGCAACTAAACTGAACGGCAGTGTTATGACTAGAATTTGAATTTCCTGACTTCCATCCTGGTGCCATTTCCATTAGAACATACTTAGGCAAGTAAAACAAAGTTGATCAAACTGATGCTGAACTTTAAAAAATTACAATAAAATGTAGTTTCAGATTTTGCCAATGTATTTGTAATATATATCTGACAATATATTTGACAAATAAAAGGAATCTATGATCTTATTAATTTAATAAAAAAAGTTTAATTTGTAATAGTGATCTAAATATAAACTTTATGGATCAAAAAAAAAAAAAACTTTATGGATCAAGGCTGTTTTGCACTGTTAAGTTCATATTTTAGCCCCTAGACATAAGAGTATAGTGGAAGTATAAGCTACAACGTGCAGGAAGAATTGTGCCAATGTCATAAAATTCAATACCATAAGTTTTCAATTTTATACCAAAAATGTAAAAAAGTAAACAAATAAGAAATTGAGAAATTATGCGGCAAGCCTATTAAATGTTTAAGGGGCAATAAAACTGCCATCAACCTATTAAATATTCTCTTGTAAGCATTAGATCAGGAGTCAATAGTACCGAAGTTCCCAAAATTAAATGGGAAAATTCTAAAGGACAAACTTACTGAAAAATTGTAAAAATGGCTTATAGATGAGAAAATAAATGTATTTAGTATTCTAAACATTATACCTACTTTTACTATTGTGCACCATAAGCAAAATAATAGTTGCAAGAAGATGAAGGTTGAAGATAGGATGTTTTAATTCAGGAAAAAATTAAGAATTAGGAAAAATCTTCCTTAACAGAAGCCTAAGAAAATATAAACCTAAGAATACGATGCAAAGTTTATTTGCTTTAGACAAAGTTAGAAAGGGAACACATATTGTGTTCTTAGTGAGGCAAAGAAAATGAAATCACTTTCAAATATAGCATGTTATATGGAATATGATTGTACTTTGTGAATCAAAATGTTAATTTGTGATACGCTTATGTAATGTTAAAAAGAACATGTCATTTGTTCAAATGTTTACTGACAATATGAAAGATTTCTCTAATATTTGTGAGTTGTTTTAATCAGACTTGAATTTCAAAAAAGAGAATTCAATTAAGGAGAGCTTTATTGTTAGGACAGATGTAGAATCTTGATTTTCTAACCAGCATTCTCAGAATGGGCACATGCTATGTAGAAATATAGCCATGACCTACCGGCAGGAGGGAGAAGCCTTGCTTCAATTACTTCAATTAACTTTCCTTTGTATCTACCCAACTTATATAAGCTCTGGAGTCAGGTTGTCTGAATTTGAATCCTGAGCTCACCACATGCTAGCAACACAAAATATTTGTATTAAAAGATTGTGTAGCTATAGTTAGGAAACAGCACCGTATTCTTTGTTTTCGTCTGCTATTCTTCCAACTACTTCCAAATAAAATTCACAAGTTAAATAGCACTTCGACCTCTATATAGTTTTGGGTATATGGGTAATGCCTCTTCCTTTAAGAGTTTCCCATCTACCAATGTTTCTTTAATGGCCTTACCAGACGAAGGGAGACCTGAGTCCACACAGAATAGAGAATTGTTCATAGGAAATCCTCCCCACAACAAGCTAGGGTACGAATGGGCCACATCTTTGGAATAAAGTTGAACCACAGGTAAACCAGCCATTGTCTGGATTTGCAGTCCAAGTTCACACCACCTGGATTGTATAGGGAATTAAGGTGGCTCTATATTTGCAGTGTTCCCAGGATGATGTAACTGTACAATGCATTAAGAAAAAAGAAAAAAAGAAGAAAAAAAAAAGGAAGAAGCATTATTAGAAATAGAGACAATAATTTAATAAAGACAAAATATTTAACTCACTGGGAAAATAGAGTAGTTTTAATTTATGGATACCTCATAGCTTCAAAACACATAAAGCAAAATGACAGAATTAAAAGGAAAAATAAAGTCAAAATGACAGTTTTATGAGTAATTTGACAGAATAAATGATCAAAAATTGAAGATTAAGAGAGATTATGCAACCTGATTAACAAATTTGACCTAGTGGAGGTCAGATAGATGTATATATTAAGAACTTGTAGAATGTATATCTTTTTCAAGGATACATGGCACATTTACAAATGCTAAGTATATCTTGGCCATAAGACAAGTCTCAACAAATTTTAATGAATTGAAATCATATAGGGTATGTTCTCAAACCATAAATTCTAGCAATTAAGCTAGAAATAAATAGCACAAAGATAATTAAATTCTACAATGTTTGAAAATAAATCATTTAGAAGTAGAATTCTTATTTATTGAGGAGAGACAGAGAGAGAGAGAGAGAGAGTGAGAGAGAGAGAGGCAGAGACACAGGCAGAGGGAGAAACAGGTTCCATGTGGGGAGCCCGATGCGGGACTCGATCCCAGGACTCCAGGATCATGTCCTGGGTCGAAGGCAGGCGCTAAGCCGCTGAGCCACCCAGGGATTCCCCTAAAGAAAATGTCTTCAAGAGTCAAAGAATAAATCAAATTAGGAAGTATCTTGAAAGCCCATAGCTAATATCATACTCAATGCTGAAAAGCTTTCAGCTTTTCCTCTAAGATCAGGGTCCAAATGAGGATGCCCACCCTTGCTACTTTTATTCAACAAAGTGTTTGAAGTCCTAACTAGAGCATTTAGACATATAAATAAAAGCATCCAAATCAGAAAGGAAGAAGCAAAACTGTCTCTATTTGATATATATATATATCAAATATATACAGAAAACCCTAAGGACTCCACCGAAAACCTGTTAGAATAAATGAATTCAGTAAAGTTGCAGGATATAAAAACCATTACATAAAAATCAGTTGCATTTCTTTATACTGTTAACAAACAAGCAGAAAGAGAAATTAATTGCATTCACAACTGCATTAAGAATACCCAGAAATAGGGATCCCTGGGTGGCGCAGCGGTTTGGCGTCTGCCTTTGGCCCAGGGCGTGATCCTGGAGACCCGGGATCGAATCCCACATCAGGCTCCCAGTGCATGGAGCCTGCTTTTCCCTCTGCCTGTGTCTCTGTCTCTCTCTCTCTGTGACTATCATAAATAAATAAAAATTAAAATAAAAAAAAAGCATCTTTTCTAAAAAACAAAAAAGAATACCCAGGAATAAGTTTAACCAAAGAAGTAAAAGATCTGTACGGTGAAAACTATAAGACATTGATAAAAGAAATTCAAGATGACACAGATGGAAAGATATTCCATACTCATGGATTGGAAGAGTACTGTTAAAAGATCCATACAGCCCAAAGCAATCTACAGATTCAATGCAATCCCTATCAAAATTCCACTGGCATTTTTTACAGAAAGAGAACAATCCTAAAATTTGAAGAGGACTGCAAAAGACCCCAAATAGCCAAAGCAATCTTGAGAAGAACAGGAAGTATCATGCTTCCTGGTTTCAAATTATATTACAAAACAATAGTAATTCAAACAATATAGTATTGGCAGAAAACAGACACACAGATCAGTGGAACAGGATAGAAAACACAGAAGTAAACCCATGCATATACAGTCAATCAATTTACAGTAAAAGAACCAAGAATTCAATGGAAAAAGGACAATGTCTTCAATAAATGGTGTTGGAAAAACTGAATAGCTACACGCAAAAGAATGAAACTGGACCTGAACCACTATGTTACATGATACACAAAAATCAACTCAAAATGTGTTAAAAACCTGAGCATAAGACTTGACACCACAAAACTTTCAGAAGAAAGCATAGGAATAAACTCTTTGACATTAGTCTTGGCAATGATTTTTTTTAGGTGACACCAGAAGCAAAGGCAACAAAAGTAGAACAAGAAAGTGGGACCGTATCAAACTAAAAAAACTGCTGTATGGACAAAGAAACCATCAACATAATGAAAAGGGAACATACAAAATTGAAGAAGTATTTGCATATCTGATAAGGAGTTAATACCCAAAATATATAAAGAACTCATAATTCAATAGCAGAAAAATCCAATTTAAAAATGGGCAGAGAAATGGAGTAGACCTTTTTCCAAAGAAGAAATATAGATGGCTAATGGGTACATGAGAAGGTGTTCAACATCACTAATCATCAAGGATATGCAACTCAAAAACCACAATGAGCTATCATCTCATACCTGTTAGTATGGTTATCACCAAAGAGATAAAACAGTGACAAGGATGTGGTGAAAAGGGAACCTTGTGGAATGTGGAAATGTAAAATAGTGCAGCCTAGATGAAAAGCTTTATGGAGATTTCTTAAAAAAATTAAAAATAAAACTACCACATGAGCTAGCAATCCCACTTCTGGTTATGTATCTAAAAGCAACAAAAATACTAACTTGAAAAGATACCTGCATCCCCATGTTTATTGCATTATTACTTACAATAGCCAAGACATGGAAACAACCTAAGTGTCCACTGATAAATGAATGGAGATATGTGTGTGTGTACATATGGGTGTGTGTGTGTATGGAAGGAAACTCTTTTACTTGTGACCACATGAACAGATCTTGAGGGCATTATACTAAGTGAATTAAGTCAGGGGGAGAAAGATAAATACCATACGACCATGACCTCGCTTATATCTGGAATCTAAAAAACAAAACAAAACAAAACACAAAACCAAATTCACAAGGAAAAGAAGGTATCTTGAATGGCAAAATCATTAAAACACTTTGAAATTTTGAAGTTAGACACAGATAGATCAAAAACAAGACCTCCCCCCAAAAAAACAAGGAAATATGGAGCTTCAAATATATATGTATATATATTTTTCCAATATATATGTATTACAAAAAATAAGAGCTAAAAATTAATGAGATAAATACACATCTCCAGAAGTTAGAAAACAAAGTTATATAAATCCAAAAGGAGCCACAGAGACAAAAACAAAAGCAAAAATCAATGAAATAGAAAAGTATACAATAGATGCAGCAAAGACAAAAATTTGTTCTTTAAAAATTGATACTGACATACCTCTGATGAGGTTTTGATCAATAGAAGTGAGAGAGGACGCAATTTATAAACTATGAGAAATGAAAATGAAATATTACCACATAGGCTACAAAAACAAATTAAAGGATACTAAAAACAACTGTATGCTAATAACCTAAAAATATATATGAAATGAATGCATTTATGGAAAAATGTAACCCACAAAATTTACTCAGGAGAAAATAAGCTACCTAAAATATTCTATAATGCTAAGAAATCAAATCATCAAAAATTTTTGCAAAAAAATATGAAAAAAAAGTTAAACCTCTAGGTGGAGATGGATTAACCAGAAATACCTACCAAACATTTAATAAAGAAATCACCCTACCTTACACAAACTATTGCAACAGAAAAAGAATAACACTCTAATCATCTTGTTCTTTTTCACTAGCAAAAAAAAAAAAAAAAAAAAAAAGAAAAGAAAAAAGAAAAAAGGTAAGAAAATGTAATTTTAAAGAGTTCTGGAAATGTATATATAATACAATCTATATAAGGACTTTATGTGAAAATCTATAAAACCTTATGGAAAGGCTTTTAAAGAGCCTAAATAAATGGAGAGGTATTCTATGTTCATAGACTGGGTTGTCTTGACTTAGGTATTGATGAAGCACAGTAATGTGAACATGAGAAGGGAAGTGACTAGAAATACACTTCAGTGTAAGTGGTTGGCCTCCATCTACCACTCTCAGACCCACTAAGTCAGGAAAGAAGCTTAATCATTAAATGAGCTTAAGCAGAATGCTTTACCAATGGCCCCAGGAGTATTTGGGGACTGAAACCTAGAAGTCTTGAAACCAATATCCTGAGGTGATTTTTATCTGGGAGCCGATGAGGAGGGAGGGATTGGGTCCACTCAATGACTACCAAAAACATATACAGCAAAGTTTCTTGCTACTTGAAGAGAGTTCTCGGTATACAATGTTGGTGGGCTGTCCCCCAAACTTAAGCTTTTTCGTGCTGCTGAATAGGTTTAGTCCTGGCCATCTGAGACAGGGAAAAGTCATCTTACATCATAAGAACTGAAATCTGCTTGATATTCTTGAAATTCTATTCCTCACACTTCACAAAATGGACATTACTTTTTAAAAAGCAAACCTATCTCTAATAAAAAATTTCGCTGTGGATAAGTTTATTAGTCATCAGGGTTCTCCAGAAAAATAGAACTAGTAGGACATATAAGAGGGAGAGAGAGAGATGTATTTCAAGGAACTGGCTCACACAATTTTGGGGGGGCTGGCAAGTCTCAAATCTACAAGGCAGCCTAGTAGGCTGGAAACTCTGGCTATTGCTGATGCAGACTCAAGTCAGAAGGTCAGCTAGAGGTAGAAATCCTTCCTCAACAGGAGACCCCAGGATTTTCTCTTATGGCCTTCAATTGATTGGACGAGGTCTGTCTATAACATGAAGACAAAGTCAACTGATGTAACTGTTAATCACATCTAATAAATACCTTCACAGAAATATGTGGACTATTTTTTGGTCAAACAGGGCACCATAGCCTAGCCAAACTGACACATAAAGTTAAATATCACAGTGAGTGAGCATTTTCATTCACTTGTGAAACTGGGGGCCATTGGAGCCTATTGAAACCTTCAATCAGTAGTTTTGTCTATACCAGGTAGCCCGTCATCCTAGAATGCCACTCCTTTGGTTAGAGATGTTTTACTGTGGAGATGTCTTATTTTTTAAAAAATGATTACACCATAAGAGATGAGGATGGGGAACTAAGGAATTTCCCTAACAACATGGTCTATGATCATCTTACAAAAGTCATGAAAGAATTATTGTCTGGGTATAGTACAGAGATATAACTTTGTATACATTAGCAAATTGTGTCTTTCCAAGTAAATCAGTTGAGCTAGTAATAAAGATCCTGCTTCTGAGTGGGTCATAGGAAGAAATAGGGAAATGAAAAGGAAGCCACTGTGAATTGCGTTAGTAAATGGAGATCGAACAATGGGGAACGGGAACATTAATGATAAAGGAAATCTTGGTGATTTTACAGTAGCAATATATGAGAACTCTGCACATATATTTATTTATATAGTCATTAATTCCTAATTCAAACCTGCAGTTTACTCCTTTGAATCAATCACCAAATGTAGGGGATATAAGATCAAGGATGGGAGAGGCAAGGGTGCTAACCATATATTTAACAACTCACGGGCACCAACTGATCTGAGTGGATGTTGATGGTAGCTCAGGATCAAAGATTGGGAATACCCTGTATGCCAGTCCTGTGAGTGGCTGGATAGTGGGAAGTTTCGGGGGATCCCCGGGGCAGAGTGAGGCTTCTGTGAAACAGAGGGCACTGAGTCAAAGGGAGGACAGGCAGGCCTTAAGGCCGTGATTACTTTTTCAACCAGTAGGAACTAAACTCGATAATTTAGGAATACATGCCACAACTTGGGGTATGTGAGCTGAGCCTCTGTTCAGGGGAGATTACGTGGAGGATGGAAGGTACTTGGAACTTCTTTCTTCTTCCTCTCATTAAATGAGCCTCTCTTCCTCTTTAAAATGCCCAGTGTCAAAAGAGTCAATTTGATCACCCATGGGAGGAAATCAGGGAAGAGTAGGGTAAGCCATTATCCTTTGCTCTTTTTTGCGGTCAACTTGAGTATTCTGAAACATGAATTTTCTGAGAGAGCTCATCTGTTAATTATTAGTAATTAGTCATCTGAAATTAGAAAGCATGACTTTTACAAATTTTTCTTAATTTTTTTAAAATCAGAAATTCAATGTGTCTCAAGGCCCATCAGCAGTTTTGCAAGGAGGATAAGTCAAATCAAGCCAACCAACTTATGGGGAAGGCAACAGTTAGCTATTCATACTTCCTTCATTTCAAGATGTCAGAGAATGCAATGATGGGAGTTGATATTTTCTAGACTAAACTTGTTTAAAAAATAAGACTTACTAGATGTTTAATTGCAAGCAAATTTCATAGTTTCTGGGTTTGGTTTTTCCATCAGTAAAGTGGGGTTGTTAAAACCAGTACCTATCTCATAAGTTTGTAAGAAATAAAAAGGATCATCCATATGAAATTCTTAGCACAAAGCTAAGCACATAGAAAGTGATTAAAAACAGCTATTATAGTGCTTAATGGTAAAATTGTGATTTTGAGAACCCTAAATCAGCTTTGTTCAATCTTATATTCAGAAATCAACAGGGGATCCCTGAGTGGCTCAGCAGTTTAGCACCTGCCTTTGGCCCAGGGCATGATCCTGGAGTCCTGGGATCGAGTCCCACATCAGGCTCCCTGCATGGAGCCTGCTTCTCCCTCTGCCTGTGTCTCTGTCTCTCTCTCTCTCTCTGTGTCTCTTGTGAATGAATAAATAAAATATATATAGAGAAAGAAAGAAAGAGAAAGAAAGAAGAAAGAAAGAAAGAAAGAAAGAAAGAAAGAAAGAAAGAAAGAAAGAAAGAAAGAAAGAAATCAACAGGAAGGAAAAGATGAGGGAGCCTTGAGTCAATAGAAATAATTGAAGCTTATGTAGACAAAACAAGTAGCAGGTAGTAGCAACCATTAGAATTAATTTGTGATTTTTTTCTATGTAATAAATTTGAATTAAATCTCTATTATAAAATGCTTCTCATAACCACAATTTTAAAATCTTCTTATTTCATGTGCAGTGGACCAAGATTTATTTCTCACTTTATTCATATATAAGTCAATTTATGTAGGCCTTTAACACCCATAACCTCTTTTAAAAATATTTAGCCCCTAAAATTGTGTTTTTATAGTATCATATGCATGTTGCTTTTCTATTACATACCTACTCTGTATAAAATATATATTTTTTTCTGATTGATTTGTTGACGTAAGCTTTGCAAACATCTTCACTCAGACTGTGGCTTATCTTTTTATTTTTTTTAAATGGTCTTTGACCAACATAGTTCTTATATTTTTTCCTAGGTTTTATATTTTAATGAAAAAAAATTATCAATATTTTCTTTTGTGTGATATTTTAAAACTCTTTGCTACCTTAGCGAAATTAAAAAAAAAATTCATCCTATATTTTATTCTAGTGCTTATGAAGGTTTACTTTTCACATTTCCATCTTTATACACTTGAAATAAATTTTTGTGTATGAAGCATAAATCCAATTTTCTCCTTCTATAGGCAACCATGTATTGAAACGATGGTTTTCTCCAGCTGATCAGCTAAGCCACTTTGATATAGATCAAAGTTTCATATGTTCTTGGATTTGAATCTAGACCTTCTATTTGTTTCCATTGATCTCTTTGTGTATCCTTGTGTCAATACTCCAATTATTGTTTTAGAACATAGTGGTTATACACAAAGATTTACTGCAAGGAGAATTAAAATGATTAAATCCTATAGGGCATTAACAACTTAAGTGTGAAAATCTAACTCTCATCATATTTCAGGAACCACCTATTCTGTCAAATTCATAAGCTACATTATTGTGTGATCATAGTGTTTAACATTTACTTCTCATGGGTGAAAACTCTGGTCATTTAACAATATCTATTGAACTCGATACCTATTGAGTCCAGTGAATGAATGAATGATCAACAATCATTGGATGTAAATTTCTGGCCATGGTTGTTAGCAATAGCTTCATTACTCCATTGTAGTTCTTATGGCAAAGGTGTGTAAGCTTGTCCAAAGCTCCGAGCTTCTAGGAATGAATGGCCTCAAAGGCATTAATCCTTTTGTCCTGGCAGTTCACTTCTGCACTGGGCTGCAAGGAATTCTTCATACATTCCTGTGAATGTGTGTGTGTGTGTGTGTGTGTGTGTGTGTGTGTGTGTGTGTGAGAGAGAGAGAGAGAGAGAGAGAGAGAGACAGACGGACAGAGAGACAGACAGAGACTATGAGCATGTATGCTGAGGGGTTAAGGTAAGGGTAAATTGCATTTATCATTTTCAGATTTTTTTCCTATTCAGGTTTTTCAAAAGAGGCACACAGACCTAAGTGTGTTGAGACACTCAGTGCCAGTCGTCAGTAAGCAGAGCTCTTGCTACGGGAGGCAGACTACCTCTCAATAAGGAGGAGAAAGGAAATGAAAGGATATAATAGAACCTAGCCCTACGGCAAGTTCAGGCGGCTGTGAAGGATCTTTTTAAAATTTTTATGGCAAATTGGCATCTCATTTTGAATTTATGGGAAATTGATTATTCAAAAGTCAGTTGGGAAAAAAGCAGCAGGAAATGAGTCTTATTCTATGGGAATTTAGTTTTAGAGAGGAGAATAAGGTGTATGCGGTCTAATTTACAATGCTAGCCCTAAATATATCATGATGACTACTAGTAAGGGTCCCGAAGCAATTTCTGCCAAGGCTCAAGGAGAGAGGAAAGTAGATTCCACTAAAAACCCCAAGCACCCAAGGCTGATGAGATCCTTGAACTCATTGAAATTGGAGCAACATACTTTTTAAGTATTTCCAAGGGTACACCCAGTCCCCAAATTAAATAAAATTCTGTAGCAATTAAAAAATGTTTTTGAAAATGTGTATGCTCTCACTTACTAATTATGAATTTACTTTCATTAAGCATTTTATAACTTCCTTTTGTGAAAACTATGCGATTTCAGGTTAACAGAAACCTTTAAGAAAATAGTGATGCACCATGGTAGACCTCTGAAAATCCCACCAATTCAAAGAAAATGGTGTGCTGTGAGGGACAGCTGCTCAAGGGGAAGAGTTCGTGGCGAGGACAGCCACCATTGCTGTGTTACCCAGTGCACGTGGTGATATGGGCCGTTGCCTACAGAGGTCATGACTATGCAGGAAGGTTATAACTTTTCCATTTGGCGGATGAGGAAACTGAGGGTGAGACAAGTTAAGTAACCTTCCAAAGGCTGTAGTTCTAGTAAGTGGCAGATATGAACTGGAATTAGGTCTGCTTTGTGTCCAAAACCTGTACCATTTTTTCCAAACTAAATGAGTAGAAACACCATCTGGCAGCTGAGATAGGCAGATGATGGCCCCTAAAGATATCTACATCCTAATCCTCAGGTGGTATCTACGGGAGGCTTTGAAGGTGTGATTAAAATGAGGATCTTGAGATAGAGAGATTATCCTAGGTTAGGAAGGTAGACCCAGTGTAATCACAATGTAATCACAATGACCCCTATGCACAAGAGACGGGAGGCAGCAGAGTGAAGGGTGCATGGATGGAAGTGAGGTCACAGTGATTTGATTGTTGGCAGGGGCCAAGAGCCAAGGAAGCTTGCAGCCTCCAGAAGCTGCAAAAGGCAGGAAGGAAATGCTTCCCTAGAGCTTCCAAAGTATAATACGACTCTGCTAAACCCTTGCTTTTAGCCAAGATCCATTTGGACTTCTATAATTGTGGTACCAATTTAAATTCTGGCATCTGTATGCACGCGTGTGTTTTCCACACCGCTAAGCAATTCAATACCAGCTGAGTCCCCTACCATTGAACTCAATTCTGACCTGGAGATAGTGACAAGTTCCACAGGCTAAAGGTTCCATAATCCTACAAAGCCAGCCCCCTTACCTATTTCACAATGCCAATTGCAAGTCCAGGATGTCATGTGTGCTTCTGATTTCTTGGCTACATATCAGAGATTCCAATGATCTCCCTCCTTGAGTTCAGTTTCTTTACTAGAGAGGTGCACAGAACTCAGAAAAAGTTTACTTACTGGGTTACGAGGCTTTTAATAAAAGGATCTACCTCAGACAATCCAGGAACAGCCAGCTGGAAGATATGGGTAGAGTAAGGTATGGGGAAAGAAGGAGGAGCTTCCATATTCTGGGCATAACGCTCTCCCCATATGCACCAACCCAGAAGCCCTCTAAATCCCATCCTTGGTGGGGTTTTATGAAGGCTTCATTACAGAGGGATAATTGATCGAATCATTGGCTATTGGTCACTGAACTCATTCTCCAGCCCCTCCCCGCTCCTCAGAGTTTGGGGTAAGGACAGGACTGAAATGTCCAACCCTCCAATCACTTGGTTAATCCCCCTGGCAGCCACCCCTCATCTTTAGGGGCATGACAAAAGACACTTCTATTCCTCTCCTCAGGAAATTCCAAGAGCTCTGCGCCTAGAAACATTTGAAGAACAATTCTGTGTTTTTTTTTATTATAAGTCCCAGTATAGTAACTTCTGGTATCCAAAACCGAAAGATAATGAAATCACATCATTTTGAACCCCTCAGTTTGTGATCCTTTGTTATAGCTGAAGTAGGAAACTAACACAATGTCCCAAAAGGACTATTGGCTCTTAATTTGGAACCTGATTCAATGCCTAGAAACACATATACTTAGCAAGTGTTGATTGAATCCACAGAGTCCAGTGTAATTTGGTATGAACCCTAAAATATGAGATGTAAAGAGGTGTCAAGATATTGTGGATTGTGAAGACCCCAGTTGTTGGGTCCTCCCAAACTTAGGATGTTGGGCATCCCTCTACCAAAGCCCTAGTTTTCAGTGGTCGATGGGTATCTCTGATAATAGCTGCTTCAGTCATCGTGGGGCTATGAATGGATATAGACACTGAAACTTTGGTGGAAGGTTAGAACATGTTTTTGAGGATGGTTTGAAATTCTTAAAAGCCAGGCAAGATCTTACACAATGTGACTGCGAAGCAAAAGCAGATTCAAAAATCACGAAACACGACTGCATGAACACAGGCTCGTTCTTTTAGAGGACAAGGTTTCTGAAAGGAAGCCTGAGAGAGGGCGGTTCTGCCTCAAGCCGGCCCGTGGTTTCCCTTCGCCCCAGGATAACGTCTAGAATCCTCGACGCCGCTGTCCACAAGGTCCCTCGTGGTCCAGATCTGCGCCCCACTTCCCTCCCAGTCGCCCCCTCTTCCTCCTGGGCCCGCGCAGCGCTGGCCGCCCCTGAGGTCTCCCCAGCCTGCATCTGGGTCCCACGGCCCCCCGGCGTGCTCCAGGTTCCCTTCACCTTCCCTCCACCAGCGCGTCCGTGGGCATCCACTGGGGTTAACTGCGTCGGAAACTGGGGTCTTCAGCACGTGCCTCTGTGAAGCAGGTTCAGGCTGGTGGGTCTCCAGGCCTCCGGGCCTCCTGGCCTCCCCGTCTCCGGGTCTCTGGGTCTCCGGGTCTCCTGGCCTCCTGGCCTCTGGGCCTCCGGGTCTTTGGGTCTCCGGACCTCCTGGCCTCCGGGTCTCCTGGCCTCCTGGCCTCCTGGCCTCCAGGCCTCCAGGTCTCCGGGTCTTTGGTCTCCGGGCCTCCTAGCCCCCAGGTCTTTGGGTCTCCGGGCTTCCAGGCCTCCTGGCCTCTGGGCTCCCGGGCCTCCTGGGGTCTCCGGGCCTCCCGGCCTCCTGGCCTCTGGGTCTCCAGGCCTCTGGGCCTCCGGGCCTCTGGGCCTTTGGGTCTTTGGGTCTCCGGGTGTCCCGGCCTCTGCGAGTAGAAACATACACATGGCTCAGCTGCCCGCGGCGGAGGGAAGGACAAGGAGCCAGGCTGCGCTCCTCTGCACAGGTGACACACGCACCTGCCCACTGGGTTGAACCGGGTCCTTTTTTTAAAGATCTTATTTATTCATTTATGAGGCAGTGAGGGTGACAGAGCACAAGCAGGGGGAGCGGCAGAGGGAGAGGAAGTAGCAGGCTCCATCCCAGGGTCCTGAGATCATGACCTGAGCGAAGGCAGGTGCTTAACCGGCTGAGCCCCCCAGGCGCCCCTGAACTGGGGGTTAGAGAGGAGTGACAATCGCAGCTGACCGTGTGCCTCCAGAGTCACAGTGTCCGGGTTTGACACCTAGGGCCTCTCTGCCCCGGCCCAGGGCAGTTCTTGTAATGCATCAAAGCCATGGGGTTGGGGGCAGTTAAGCAAGCACTGGAGTTAGAACTGGGCCCACCGCTCACCAAAGCTGCCTGGCACGGGGCTGCGTCTGCTCGGAAGAAGAGGCACCGCTTTCTTGACAAGGATGACATCTACGCTCCTAGAAGGTTTGGCTGAATTTCCCCCTTGGCGGCTATATAGACAGAGAGGGTACCTTTTTATGATTCTTTTCCCAAGGAAGGCCCCTTTCTCTAATTTGTCCACCCTTACTTGGTGCCTTTTTTGGGGTTGGACACAAGGGCCAGGTACAGACTAGCCTGCCAGGCTGAGATCTCGGGCAAGTCACCAGTCTCTCAATAAACCTCAGCTTTATTATCAGTATCTGTATCTCGTGGGGCTGTCCTGATGCCTCTGTTAGTCCACAGGAGACGCCTAAGCACAGAGGAAGTGTTCAAAACTGGTAGCAATTTTAAGTGTTTAAAACATTCAGGATGCTCCACCACCATTTTGTCTTAAAAATAAAAAAATAAAAAAAAGTCTTTAGGAAGTGTAACCTTTCCCCAAAACCTTGTGGGAGGTGCCAGATTTTCAGAGATTCTTCTTTGCTTGCTCTGCTTACATTTCTTGTTAAATCTTTCTTTGTGCATTATTCGCTTCTAGGCTCACTTGTAAAACTGCAGGATGCTGATTTCCTTACACATAATATAATTCTCACAATGGATATTTAAAATTTATGGCCAAATCTCCCACATGAAGGTGGTCTGGCAGCCATAATTTTTTCCTTCTGTACATAAATGACTATGAACTTGTTGGCGTTTTGCAGACAGGTTTTGATGAACTATGATATTTTGCTTAAAATCATTCCAAGAATAATGTCAGACTTCGTAATTGCCTTACCCCTGACCACCAGCAAGCAAAATTCACCTCCACTGTGCTGCTTATATTAAAAGGAATCAAACCACAACCACAGACAGAACTCTGAAGTCGAGAACCCAGGGCAGACAGAGCCTTTTCTCCAAGGTTTTGGGAATGTACTCAAAAAAGGCAAAGCTCAGACTTACATATCTACAGGTTGATTTCTACAAGCATAGAAATATGCTGTGAGGATGGCTCCTGTAGCCTCTTTCAGGTGAAAAAACTTGGCAGATGGTTTAGCACGAAAACAAAGCAATAATCAAAATTGAGTCGCGGTGGCAACAAAAATACATCAGCTTGTAGTTGGGTGCTGTTAGAACAAATGTTCCCAAATACCAGGCTATTTTAAAATCTTCATTTTAAAATCTTCATTTGTTCAGAACAGGATCAGGCAAATGTATATATGTAACATTTATGTAAAAACAAATGCGTGTATTATGTCAGAGCTACACTGGCACCATCTTTACTCAGGAAAAATGGTCAGTTATTTTGAGATCACGTCCTTTTCACTTCTTTTTTTTTTTTTAACTTCTTTGATGTCGAAGTGTTCTTCTTTTATGTAATGATTTCCATAGCAAATGATAGTTGTCAATCTGCGGAAAACTTAAAAATAGGCACCCTCTTAATTTTGCTTTTTTTGGAAATGTTAAAGCTGACATAAAATCCAAAAGTTTCAGAACCCAAAAGTGACTGTATTTTCTATTTTCTAGGCCATTGGTTTGCTCTCATATAGACTAAGCTGACTTCTCTGTCAAAGAATTGCAGGGGTGGGGGGCGGTGGTGCTAAAACCTTCCACAAATTCTCAGACACCGTCTCAGGGCAAACAGGTTTGCACGGAGAGGCACGGCCCACCACAGAGAAATCCACTGAGGAGGTTTATAAGGCTTTCATGTTTCTTGAATGGAAAATAGATGGAAAAGAACTTCCAAAAAAATTCAAGCTCTACTAAGCAATGCATACTTCCATCAGGACCTTTACTCAAAACCCGATACTTGATGTCACTTCATACCCTTACCAGCAAATGAATAATCTCACGTGTATTCACCAGAGAACAGCTCTATGCCCTGCAACCTTGGGTAAATTGCTTTTCCTAGATGGGCCTTCCTGTTCCCAACTGTAACACAAGGTTTGGACTCAGTTGCTAAAGTACACCCCAACACTAATATTGCATACTTATTGCCTCTTTTAGCTCCCAAATATGACTCTGCTCCCCGGAATAGTTTGTTTAATGGGAAGAGATGAATGGAAGCTAGTGACTGGTCAGGATTACTACCAATTGCAAAAAGCATCATATGCACCAAATTTAATGTATTACTTTGTCCTTTTTCTTGCCTCTTAAAATTCTTCTCTCATCACGTTGTTCTCCGACTGAGAACCCTCTGTACCTCTTCGTTTTAAAATCAGGGGTGTGGTCCTGGACTGTTGGCCCGGTCAGCAGGTGACAAGAGGAGGGAGGGCTCTGCTATGCCCAGGAGGCAACAGGGAAGTTCACGTAGTGAAAGGGGCCGCAGCCACTCAGCTCCAGTAGTGCAGGGCCAACCAGAAGGGCAAAGGCTGCAAATCTTGTTGTTGTTGTTGTTTTAAGATTTTATTTATTTATTTTAGATACGGGGGTGGGGGGGTGGGAGCGGGTGACGGGCAGAGGAGGAGGGAGAAGCAGACCCCCTGCTGAGTGCAGAGCCAGTCTAGGGGTGGATCTCAGGATCCTGAGATCATGACCTGGGCCGAAATCAGGAGTCGGCCACCCAGGCGCCCCAAAACTGTGAAATCTTTGAGTCAAGATAGAATTCTGACTTTGAGCATATCATCTTTAGAATTTTTATAGTTGGCAACATATAACATTTTTACAACTTGGTGGCCACAGAACGATTCCAACTGGCAGGTGTATCTACCTTCCAGTTTGAGTGAAAGGATAAAAATTCTGATAGTCAGGATTCTGTCAAATGGCCTGGGCTTATTTTATCATGTTCTTGGAATCAGTAATTGAGTCCAATGCTCCTGCTTTAGAGATGAGGGCATAGGAACACAGGCTTTGAAGACAGAGACCTTGATACAAATTCTGATTCTGTCACTTGCTACCTGGTGACAGCTCCTTAACTATTTTGTATCTCCACTTCCCTGGCTTTAAAATATGGTCACAAATTCCTACCTTCTGGGTTGTTAAATGGTTGGTCCCCCACCCCCAACCCCCGCCCCCACCTTGCTCCGTATTCCTTCTAGGCTGGGAATATCTTTGGACACAGGTCTGTCCTCCCCCACTGCCTTTTTCTCCACAGGTTGCTCTCCTAGATTCTGCAGAAGCTTCCAGGCCCCATGTGCATCCAGCTCCCCGATGCAGCCCTTCCAGATCAGCTTGGTCTGAAGGGACTGCTCGGCCTCAGCCTCTGTAAACAGTTTTTTGCTATCACCAGGAATTAACTCTTTCTTTCTTTCCCTCTTGTTTCTTGTCTCATTCTGGATCTCAGAGAATGTATTGAAAATGATCAATTTCTGTTTTCAAATTCTAACCTTAGTTGGGAAGGGTGATATTATTTGAAAAGAGAACATGCTCAGAAATTGCTTAGGTTTCAATTTTCAATTAGTTTTGAGTACCATGCCATAAAAGAAGCCATAGATGTCCCCCCAGCAGCGATACAAAACTTCCACACAGGATGATTCCAACTCAGATGAAAAGTATGTGTATATATTTTAAAGATTTTATTTATTTATTCATGAGAGACACACACAGAGAGGCAGAAACACAGGCAGAGGGAGAAGCAGGCTTCCCCTGGGGAGCCTGATGTGGGACTCGATCCCAGGACCCCAGGATCACGACCTGAGCCCAAGGCAGATGCTCAACCACTGAGCCACCCAGGCATCCCACAAGGTATAGTTTTAATGGTTGCTTTTTAGATACCCAGATGGAACGATTTCAATAGCCACAACCGGGAAACTCTTCTACTCTGATGGTTAAATAACAACAACAGCATCGATAATACTAACTAGAACAGATGATCACAGCCGCTTCCTCTTGTACCCCAGATCATGGCCCTGGTCCCAGACTGCTAATAAGATCCTGCTCTAATTTTGTTCTGGGCTCTGTCCAGACTCGATGGCAAAATGCTGTAGATACACCACGGTCCGTGGAAGTGGAAGCCCCAGGAGTGTTTTTTGTCAAAGCCTTGCTTTAGTGATAAACCCCCTCTCTAAGGAGATAACTAATGCTGTCCCGCGGCAATCCATTTCAATATCTGTCCGGCATGGGTTTCTCTGGAGATTTATTTGCACTAAGTTCCCATGATGTCACATAGAGGCGGTGATCTGGAAACAGAGTTAGAGAGAAGGGTTTGGCGGATGATTCTGATGAATCATCAGTCGGGGCCAGTGGGAATGGCGAACACAACAGTAGTAGACTTTTCTTACTTGGGATTAACGATAAATGATCACCTGTTAATTGTTCCTGTGGCTTCTGAAGCCATAAGAACTGGCCATGCAAATTGGCAAGTGCCCAAAACGCACCCTGAGTCCAGAATGAGTAAATACTGTGATGAGAATGAAATCTTCTGTAGGCTTCGAGGGAGCTCATCACGTGGCAGGTCCTGAGAGAAGGAGCTTCCCCTAGATCCAGAAACCGTAAGAAACAAAGAAAGAAAAATTGGAGACTTCTAAATTTTATGTTACGGAAATTAGAGGGAGTCCAGACTTGTGAGATTTCATCAAGATCAGAGCTACATAATTTTTCTTACAAGCCAAAAATAGAGTGTGCAGGAAGCCCTGCCCTGTGAACAAATCACAGGAAAAGCAAAGGTGGTGAGAAACGCTATAGACACACTCAGGCCTTCGTTCATTCCCACAGTGGAATGTGGTCCACCAGATGCCGAAGACCTGCCTCTGAAGTGGGGATTGAGAGAGGCAGAGAGACAGACAGAGACAGACAGGGACTTACATGCACTGACTTGAAGGACTTAACTATTTACCATTAAAGCCAAAGTCCTTAAAAAGGCCTACCAGGACCTCTGGGGCCTTTTCTATCCGCTTTTACCCCTCTAATCTCTGTCCCTCACTACTCCAGCCATACTGGCATTTCCCTGTTGTCTGAACATACTAGGCTTTTTCCTTTCCCTGGGACAGCCTTCTCCCCAGTACCTACCTGGCTCCTTCCCTCCTCCCCTTCCTGTCTGGTTCACCCACACCCACTGTATTACACTCCATGTACCATCCAGTATTCTCTAGATTCAATTTCTACCTTGTTAATTGTGTCTCTCCTTACTGGAATGTAAGGTTGAGGACTTGAGGACGGTAGAGACCTGTGCTGAATCTCCAGCAAGCATGGTAAATTCTAGGCACTCTGATGCATATTTGTTCAATAAATGAACATATGAAAGAGTGGAGGAGACAGCAAACATAGGTGGACCATATCCTTTCAACTCCCTTGCAGAAATGTTGTCCGGGATGAGATTTAATATTTTAGAAAGAACTTACATAAAATATGACTTCATACAAACGATGCTCTTTCCTACCTGTTCAGAGTGTAAAGACGTGGGCTTTAACTCCTCTTTCACGTGAGCATCAATACAACAAATTCCTTCAAGGATCCAGGGCCAGGGAGGTTTTCCACAGTGACACTTCTCTGCAGCTTTTAAAACTTAGAATGCAGACCACGTGGCACCTTTCTCTTAGCTTCCAGGAAAACAACTTGGTATCACTGTTGTTACTAATATGCAGAGCGTGTGTGTATGTGTGCACATGGGCACACACCCAGGAGGTCATTCTAATTAAAATTATCTGTGCTTTTTGCGAGTACTAGAACTTTTACTTGCTTGTTCTACTTTCTACTGATATAAGAATACATGTATTTTCTTACTCCCTATTATGCTGCATGGCATTAGAAGTAATGTTATTTTCACTATTTCTTAGGAGACCTCCTGGGTCTTTAAAATTGCTTCTGAGTCCTCTGAAGTGGAGGGAAGCCTAAAAGAGGGCCAGATATCATCCTACTCGAATAAACCAAAGGAAGAGTCATCTCCCAGAATGTGGGGGGGGGAGGGCAAGAGGAGATGGGAAATAAAAAGAGAAGGACGGAATAGGAGAGGGGGATCCTGTGCTCTCTTGCCTCCAAACTAACCTAGAGGTATCCTGGAATCTCCATTACTCTGTTGAGAGCAGCGTTCTCGTTGGCAGCTATCCAAGCTGGTTTAGAGGGAAAAGTATTAACACCTGCAAGGTGGTCCCACGGCGAAGTCCCTGAGGACAGAGGTTCCAGTATAGCTGGGGAAAAGCTGTAGGAATAGGCCGATTCCAACACCAAGGTGTCTGTTAAGTGAAAAGGCACCGTATCATGTAACAAACTGAGCTTTAGAATGGCAGGCGGTGGAGTAGTGATGGAAACCTGTACGTCCCACAGATGGACACAAAATGAGCGAGCAGGGCTGTCCTTGGAGAACATAATCTACATACCAGAACAGGCACGGGTTTGTTTAGGTCGAAGCCATGGCAACAAATTTTAGCTTTGCAGCTCTCAGAACAGCTGTACCGAGGGGCCTTGGGCAAGGCGGGCAATGGTGTTCCTGGGCTCCCTACTCCAGCCTCTGTTGTATTAGATCTTCAAACAGCACCTAAGTGCTAAACCTTCAGTTCATTTGCACAGCACAGCTAAGAAAACAAAGCAACCCCCAGACCTCCCTGTGTGGCTGCAGACAACCTTTCCTCTTCCCTTCCCCCTCCCAGACCGAAGTCGTTTTCAATAGTTTGAAGAACACTAAAAAAAAAAAAAAAAGAAAAAAAGGAAAAGGCCCCCCCCCCCCCAAAAAAAGAAAACAACCTCAAACTTGCTTGTTACTTTTAGGGCGGAAAGCACTGAAGAAATGAATTATGATTAAACACAAAACAAAAACCAAACTATTGTTTAGGAGAAGCCAAAGTCATTGCAGGGAATGTGAGTGGATGCTCATCAATCAACGCAGACCCACAAACCCCACAGATGGTTTCATGTCAGACTGGAAGAAATTTCGGCAGCCTTCCAGCTAAGTGATTTACAAATCTCGTTCCTGAGAACCCGAGGAATCCAGAGTTTCGGTGATGGTTTTGCAAGTTAGAAATATTTCTGCTAAAAAATTAAAGTGCCCAAGGCTTAACTTGTGCCTGTTGTAGTGTGAGGTTCTGAAGATGTTTCAAAAGAGTTACCAAAACAAAGTGTACAAACCACTGATCCAGTTTTTATAGAGAAGGAAGGTCTGGTCAGGATTGGTGAAGTGCCGTTTCCAGGGTCAGAGAAATAATTAGCGATCAGCCTGACTAAACACCCAAATCCCCGACTCCTGAGTCACTGCACCAATTCTCCGACTTACTGCAGCTGTGTGCCCCCCACCCCACATCAGAGTTGATTTTTAAAGTTCGGGAAAACTAACACTCCTAATCTGGAATGATGGGGGAGAAAAACACAAATTTACCATCTGAGATTTAGTTACTCAACTTGTAGGGCTGCACATCTATTGCTGGTGTTGGGTGCTCTAGCTCGGGCACCAGCCAGGGCTGTGGGGGTGCCTTATCTTCGCTACTTTCCACAAGTGCCAGAGAAATCCTGGAAAGAGAGAAGGATGAAAGAAACCTGTAAAATTCCCCAAGTAGATTTTTTTTTTAATGTATCTAACTTTCAGAAACTGAAGCACTAGTCTCTGATTTTAGACCCAAGAAGAAGAGAGATGTTGGTTTCTACGTGTGGTCCCTGAAGGCTCACCATCTCTCCTCCAAGTGTGGTTGGTGAACCCACAGCATCAGTGGCATCTACCAGAAGCTTACCAGAAATGCACGTTTATTGGCCCCATCCGGGTCCTACCAAGTCACAATCTCAAGGTCCTGAGCTCATTTGCATATTAAAGTGAGAAGCACTGGTCTAGATCCATGACAGGTGCTTCCCTAAAGGTGATCTCCGGACCAGCAGGATCAGCTTCGCCTTGGAACGTGGTAGAAATGCACGTTCTTCACTCTGCCCCTAAATCAGGGGCCAACTAATTCAGAAACTGTGGGGGGTGGGGCTCAACAATCTAGTTTCAATAGCCCTCCAGAAGATTCTGATGCTCACTAAAGTTTGAGAACCATGGGTCTAAAATGTGAAGACAAGCACAATTCAAGACATTTACCATGAAAAAAGGAGAAAGGGTAAACCAGTATTTCCCAGCTTGTATTATATAGAATAAAATATCCATAGATTTTCTTTAAATAAAGGGGGTCATGCCCGGGATCGAATCCCACGTCGGGCTCCCGGTGCATGGAGCCTGCTTCTCCCTCTGCCTGTGTCTCTGCCTCTCTCTCTCTCTCTGTGACTATCATAAATAAATAAAAATTAAAAAAATAAAATAAAATAAAGGGGGTCATGGCCAAATATATATTTGGGAAATACTTGGTTAAAATTATTTTTATTCTTCATGGCAAGACTCCTCAGCTTAAATGCTGAGTGGACAAGTATGAGGGAGAGCTACGTGGCCAGAGCATTTTAGGAGTGGATCTCTGCTCCCAGGGGTCTGACACCTCCTCTTTGCCTGCCAACAACAGGGTCAGTCTTCCCTCTGCATTAAATGTTGAATAAAAATAACAGAAAATGCAACACCACTGATTTGGAGGTGACCCAAATGATTAGCCTGCCTGTATAACTCCACTGTAAGTTCAGTGGAGACTCACCCTCACACAGGTCTGTCAAAACCAATGCCCGGGGTCCACCTAAGCAGTCTGCTCTCTTTAAGCACACGACATGTGTATTTATATATAATTCATTATAGCCGTTAATGCTCTACTTTGGCAACAGCTTAAGTTGGTCTTGAGATAAACTGTACTCACACATTTTCCATTGGTTTCCCATCATCATTTGTGTGAGAGTGAACTTTATTATAATCCTTTTGAGAGGTTCCTTAGTGATTTCTCCCCCTGTTTTTTATTTTCAGAACACTTCATTACAGCCCGGAAGTCAAGCAAGCACTGTAACCAAGTCGTGGTTCTCAAAGAATCTGAAAGTCAAGTCACACAGGTTTCTGACATAGAATGAATGTAATCGCTGAAAGTCTAAAACACGCTATTTCACCAACATTATTCTAGTTTGAACCAGGTTAAGAGCCTAACCACTTAAGTCTTAAGCCATAAAAACCTATTCACATATTTCATAATATGTCTCATTTTCTGAACAAAGGATTAACAACTTGAATGTAAGAAGCAGGTGTGAGCACTCTTGATAGGTCAAAACCTTAACACCACCCAGACAAGTCTATAATTTCTGGGCATGGTACGTGGCATGCGTGAACTTGGCTTCAATATGTTTTCCATAGTGATAGCTTAGAAAGTCATAGAGCCATATCCTACCCAGACTTCCATCCCTAGTGGCAGAAGTATTTGCTGATGATTGAAAGGTCATGCAAAACAGATGTGAGGGCAGCTGGATTTTCCAGCTACGCTTTAGTGGACTTAGCAGTGGTGCCTGCCATTACCGAGCAGCAGAGAGATTTTGTTTCAATGGAGTGAAAAAAGAATCTTAGGCAACCTTGTCAGAGTAATTGGACATGTGTGCAGTTTCTCACCAAGGCCTCACCTTTTCCATCCTCCGCTCTTCCCACTCACAGCCTGGAACTAACTGCATCACACGGCGAGGAACTGGGTGCCGGCCATCCTTGCTTGCTTTCCAACATCTTATAAATAGGCACTGCTGTGACCTTTGTGGGCAGAAGTCACTTTCACCACATTTCCTACGGCCTTCTCACTTATTTGGTACCACGGTTTTGGTTATCTACACCTTAAACTGACTTTGATTACCCTGGTGCTTCTTTCCAATGTAACAAAAGCACAAAGAACAGTAAATGGTGCGTTGCAGAGAGGATTTACAAATGCCTGCGAGAGGCACACGGTCCCACTGTAGACCTCGCAAATACTGACGTCTGTGCAGCAGGCAACGGTGCAGGTCAGACAGATACGGCTTTTAAGTTGTGCACATTCTATCAAAAATCAGTCCTCTCTAAACTTGTCCTTTACTAACTGACCATATGATAATTGTCCCTTATTAATAAGGACTCTAAGATAATGTGGAATGACATAGTAAATGCTCTCTCTAATCTAGCAAAAAGTCCAAGTGTGAGCTTTGCCACTTAATAACTATGCTTTTAGAGAATCCTATCTCTGAGTTTTCATTTTCTCATCTCTAGTATTTGGGTTAAAAACACTGGACTCTTGGGATGCCTGGGTGGCTCAGTGTTTGAGTGTCTGCCTTTGGCTCGGGTCATGATCCTGGGTCCTGGGATCGAATTCCACATTGGGGTTCCTGCAAGAAGCCTGTGTCTGCCTCTGCCTATGTCTCTGCCTCTCTCTGTGTCTCTCATGAATAAATAAATAAAATCTTAAAAGCACTTGACTCTCAGTTTCTCCAAATATTAGAATCTCACAGTGAATTAGTGTGCCCTAGCGTGGCATGTAATACACCACACAAAGTGCAAAGACGGTATCAGAAATATAAGTTATTATAGATCCACTGGGCTTGATCTCTCACAGTTTACTGTGAAGGGGAAATCATTAATCTCTTTGCTTTTCATTACTGAATATGAAAATAATCTATTTTTCTACATGATAGGGTTTAAGGTTTATATCAAAAAACTCCTGTTCACAGTAATCCCAATTAATTCAAACTTTCAATTAAGAATGTCTTACTCGGGATCCCTGGGTGGCGCAGAGGTTTGGCGCCTGCCTTTGGCCCAGGGCGCGATCCTGGAGATCCGGGATCGAATCCCACGTCGGGCTCCCCGTGCATGGAGCCTGCTTCTCCCTCTGCCTATGTCTCTGCCTCTCTCTCTCTCTCTCTCTGTGACTATCATAAATAAATAAAAATTAAAAAAAAAAAAAAAAGAATGTCTTACTCATTTTAACCATAGTGGAAAAAAACCCCTTTGGTTATAGCTTAGTAAACATCTGATAAATCTCTTAAATATCCAGAACTTCCATTATACTAGATGTTTAGGTGTAAGGCCTTGAAAAACACAATCGATGGTACATTACGTTTACTTTGCATATTGAATTATCAGAGGATTTTTGACAATAAAGGATGAAGTTAGAATAATTTCTTTGGGTTTCCAGTTCACCAAGAATACTGGCAATTCAGGTTCTAGATAAAGGAGGTTTGAATTTAGTTAAGAATATCAAGTTTTCATTTTGTACCCAGATGTGCCTATTACCAATGTATTGATCTTCACTTCCAAATTCATCCTTCAGAATCTGTTCTGTGATAGTGAACTGGACTCTTAAACCATTTCTCCCTTATAGTGAGCCATATGAAACTCTGTCAACTGTCAGCCAAGGGAAGCAAAGGAATAGTGCAGAAGCCAGAAGTCAGGAGCTTCTCTTCCTGGTCCCAGTGCTACATTTTGCTTTTACTTGCTCCAGCTGCATGGTTCATCCATGGTGCCTTGGGGCGGGGGGTGGGGGGGGGGCTTGTTGTTGGTGGAGCTTGGCCCCAGCTGTGCTTCTAGAACACACAGTCCACTGGTGACTTCTCATCCCTGGCCTGGGCTGGTGACCACCTTGCTGCAGCCCTCTTGATGTGGATATTGTGTATTTTAGGTCACAGCAACACTCCAACTCCCTGTACACACCCATCCACCTAACCTTGGTAATCTAACCTTGGTTCACTTGCATTCTTGAGGGTTGTTTCCTTGTTCCTGGCAACTGAAGAACAGCTCTGGCTGGCCTCAGCAACCAGAGAACTTCTCTGTCATTCAGTGGGTGGCAACCACACTTTGCTCCAACAAAGTCTGACCTCCAGACACGGGAGACGGCACTCATGTAGAGGTTGTTCTTCCTTGGGTCCTCTCTCTCAATCTTAGGTTATCCTGACTTCTCTTTACATTCTCATGGTTATTCTCCTATCATAGCTTAATCATTCTTTAAACCTCTCCTGCTAAGTTAGGTGTGATTTCGTCCTCCTGATTGGACCGGACCGAGACTGATCCACCAGAGTCTAATCAAACACTTTCCCCCCAAGCCCTAATTTATCTAATCAAAAACTTTCCCCCCAAGCCCTAATTTATATTCTCACCACCTATACTATGTTGATATTGTTAAAGATCATTTAGAACTTGCTGGATATTCAGACACAAGCAAACTTATAGATCCACATAATCGATTTATATCTTTTATTGGGAAGAAGTCCTGGGTTCACTTTGGTGCCTCTCAACTTATTAAGTTCCTTTTTTTCTACAGCACTTATAATGGTACCAGCAAAATATTAAGCAATAGTGTAATAATTTCACAGAGCAGAATAAATGGTAAGTTTCAACTGAGAAAGCTAGAATTACTTTAACTTATATTTCAAGGTTCATGCTTGGTCACCTCCAAGAATTTGTCTGCCTCCATTTCATTCACATAAAGAGGCTTGAGATTGTCAGGATTCGCAAGCAAATAGGAATAGAGAAAATGTCTGGGGTCAGATGACATCAATAAATGGTCACCTAAGCAAAGACTTCTATTTACACAAAACTAATATTGGTATGATAAGTCCTAAGAGTTCAAGTTACTTTCCTATTTACCAAAGGAAGTTTGGCCTATCAGTGATACACTTGGGAGAAAAAAATTCAAAAGATAGCTCTGAAGATACTATAGTCTACTAAATTGCTTTAAACAAACACTGGTATTTTTGGGTAAGTGCTCAGAATAGCACCAGCTGTGTGTGCTTTACAAGCAAAGGGAAAAAGGAGGGAAAAAGAAGAAAAAAACCAAACCAAACCTAGGTATATTTGAACTAGAGAGCAAATGTGACAATTAGGACATGATGAAAAACTAATTTGGAGCCCAGTTATTGAACAGAAACTTTGTCCTTTGAAACACAGATGCATTAGAGACCATGTCAGTCAATCCATGGACCTGGCGCAGAAGTCATTTTCCTGAGAACATATATATTGCCTGAAGAGAAATTGAAAAATTATACTCTCTGTGAATTATAAATGGTTTTATTTTTCTCCCTGAGGTAGTCATCAGTGGTTTTGTGACATGGAAATGCTTTATTCTTCCACTTTAAGCAATGGCTCCAAGCTTTATTGTGTGTGATTACACGCCATTACAGGCACAGGGAAAAGAATTGCCTCTTTGGCCAACTTTTATTCATAGCGCTCCCCCAGTGCTCTGCCATTAGTGCCAATCACTAAACACACCTTGCTTTTCCTCAACCCTGGGTTCAATCAAGGTGTGGAAGCCACACCTTTCTTATTAATCATTGATGTAATCTTGCCACCTACTCAGACAGCTTCTAAATCATAGAATAGAGAGTAAAAGTTCAGTAATATAATATTGTAGACAAATAGTTTGTTCTAAATTCTCAGAAAATGAACAGTTGAGTGAATCAGACACTTGTCACGTTAAAAATGCTTTGCAGGGCGGATCCCTGGGTGGCCCAGTGGTTTAGCGTCGCCTTCGGCCCAGTGCCTGATCCTGGAGTCCCGGGATCGAGTCCCACGTTGGGCTCCCTGCATGGAGCCTGCTGCTCCCTCTGCCTGTGTTTCTGCCTCTCTCTCTCTCTTCTCTCTCTGTGTCTCTCATGAATAAATAAATAAAATCTTTCGAAAAAATGCCTTTGCGTATCTCTTTAGTGTAATAAATATACAGGCTACTTCTGACTTTTGGAGGGAAAGGGATTCTTTCACAAACTTTTGGGCTTGGGGCTTCCCGAGTTAAATGCTCTCATTCATAAGTACAACACAAAACTGTATCAGTCTGAGATTTCTGTTGGGTAGCCATGCGTCCTAGCCCCTTTCCTCTTTTAAATTTTAAATACTGCAAAGGCACCATGTTCCCCGTGAGGCTCCCACACGTGGGATGAAACCTTCTCTGCGGAATTTTGGCACCCTATTAATTAGTGGTTATGAGTGGGAGCTGCTCTCTCTCAGCAACTCCTATTCTGCCATCAGTCAAGTGTGATTCTATAATAAATTCCCACGAAGCAAACTATTTCTGGTAATTCTCCCTAATTAACACCAGGCCCGCTAATAATACATCAGTACCTATGTGTTTCTGATATAATCAAGATCTTGTCTGAGAGTACGCAAAAAGGGAAACCGCCAACCTAAATTAAGCTTTTGCTGGCAAAAAGGATTTTATATGTAGTTCTGTAAGAAAACCTTTGATAATCTTATATTGGGGACATTTTGACCAGAAAACACTGAACGACAGGGAGGCTTGTTTCTGGTTTGAGCACTGAATGGGGATTTATTGTGAACACACACTGTTGAGTCTTAAGCCTATAAATCTTGCACTGGATTACTGTTTCTTAACGAAGGAATGACAGATCTCTTATTTTGTTGGTGCATTTTAATGTGCAATGACGTGATTGATAGAAACCAAACAGCAGCTATTAAAATGTCAAATGCAGACTTGATGCCCTTATAAGTTTGGCTTCTGGAGTTTAATATACTGTGAGCAAATAGACTTGAATTTGTCTTTTATTTCCAATATACAGCCTGCAACAGAAACATTCCTCTTTATACAGTTGGAAAAAAGTCTTACCCAAACCAATAAACAAATGAGGAATAGATGAGCCTACCTAGTTATAGAAAAGTTAACTAATGAGATCAGGATGAGTTAACTATGAAGTAATGAACCCTGGTTGATTAAAGCATGAAAATGTAGATGGTGACTTAAGTTGTTTTAGTATGATATATGATATAATACAGCTCTTGATATGACAGGTTATTCCAACAAGCAGTTTCAGCAACAAATATTTTCTAAAACAATGGGGCTTATTTATGTATTAATTTACAAAGATGTATTGTATACATGCTACATGCAGAGCATGAAAATAGATTAAAGTAGAATAAATGTGACACTCTTTTCAAATGTTTTGTTTCTGGGATATTTTGATAGGCAAATATCATAAAAGAGGGATTCTCCTGAGAATCATTACTTCTTTTCCTATCCTGTAACACTATTTTATTCCCATGATGCCTTCATTGGAAACCACTTGCCATCCAAAAAAGAAAACCCAGGAGAACTTGTTTGTATCACTGCAGCCATTTATTTATTATGTGCACATTAAGGTATTACTATACTGATTACATTTCTCATACGGTTTTTAATTAGAAAATGTATCCAAAAGCAAAACAGTACAGATGTATACAAACGTAATAATGTGAAGAAACAGAAAATAGAGATGAACAGATAAGGCAAATGATACTCTGAGAATCCAAACCCAATAACCTTAAAACATCTGGAGGAAAAGGATGACAAACTGAAGCTGCATTAGATTTGTGTGAAATTATTCAGTTTTCCCTTCCCTTATGTTTGAAAAGACTCTTTTTTTCAGTAGAGATTATTTAAAAAGCTCTAAACATCACAAAAATGTTAATATAACACTAGATTCGTACTAACAAGAGAGAGGAAGGAATTATTTTCTATAGAAGTGGTCCTATTATACTACCCCTTGAAAATGGCACCATGAAAACATTTTTGTTGTAGATAATTTTTAATCATAGGCTACACTAATATTTTGAAGATTCAAATTCTTATTTCTATTTGTCTTAATACTGTGACCAAATGACTAGGCTTTAGACTCTAAATGTAACCTGAATCAACAAGAAATATGTACGCTACTATAAACATAAGCAGCAGGGACCTCTCTAGGCTGCCTTTCTAGCAGGCAACATTTAGCCTTTGTAAGTCTAGAAAAATGTTATAAACTGGAATCTATCATTAGTATTTTGAATCTGGGAAATACAAGTACGGGATGTTTAAGAGTCATATACTGTAATTTAAATCTGTCTTATACTAAGTACAGCATTCCAAAATATACATCAAGAAAAACTAAAAGTAAATGCTCTACAGTAAAGAGGTAACAATTAAAAAAATGCTACTGATATGGAATATTTATAATCAGAAAAATAAATATTCAGGGAGCTCACCAGAAGAATAAAGTGCTCTGCTTGTTATTAAATGCTGGTGCATTAAATATGGCATTCCCTACTGGAAAATACAGAGATTCTTCTGGGTTATAATCAATATTTACTTCATAGGATTAACTGTTTTAGCAACAGATATAAAGCTTTGCCACAAAGACGAAGGACAAAGCACAAAGACAAAATGATAAATTAGGAAGCAATGTTATCTTTTTAGGGATAAAATTTAGAGGAATGCAACATTATGCTCCATGAATAATGTACACAAAGAAAAGTCTAATAAAAATGATATCCTTACTTAATGTAAGATAACTTAATAAGAAATCCAGGTCAAATAAAATTCTTGAAAGGAAATACCCAAATGCAACTGACTTTTCAAATACTATCTTGGCATAGAATCTATAAAGGTAAAACTAAACAACCAAAAAAAATCTCTATTACATCCAAACAAAACCACCAATTTACTTTATACTGTGTAAAGCAGGAGACCGACACTAAGATATGTGACAATGCACATCAGCCAGCATGAACTCTACAGGTGGTTTCAGCAGCAATGAGAAATAATGCACAATTCAGTTCCAGCACTTTATTTCAAAAATAAAACTTCCTGCCTCCCTACAAATGCAGGGTGAGGAGGTAGTTTGGAGTTGCTACTGGTGAAGCCACTTCATGTCACCCTTCTCATGCTTTTATTCCCAGTTAAATTATTATCTGCATATAATATAAATCTCCTAGACTATAAATTAACAGCTTTCAGGACAGATGCCTTGAAAAGTTCTTAGGGAGGTTAAACAAATATTAGAGCCTAAAGCCTCCCTCTATAACAAACATGCACACAATGGAAATGAAGTCGTTAGTGAGCTACGGGGCAGGAAGGACTTGGAGTTCTGTCTCAACTTTAAAAGCACCTTGCCCCAGACGAACTGATATTTTACCTTAGTGGTATAATGGGCTTCTGTCCATTTTGGAAATAGAGAAAAACTATCTAATGTCATAATCTGTTTTCTCACTGGGTAAATATCAATAGGATTCATAATTTCACCTCAATTTTTGCTCTGCCTTCATGTATTATCTATATAATTTTTCTCCAAATAAAGAAAATAAATAATGAGCCAGTCTGAGTAACTGACCACGTTCCCCTCCTATACTACCAACCTCTGGGAATAAAAGCTTTCTAAGCTTTGTGATCACATTTGGAAGTGGTTCATTTATTATTCAGAGAGAATTACTATAAGGAAAAAAACCCTTAGATTTTATCATATCCCCAAGTTTTACTTTTCTAATGTAGAATTAAAGAAAAAATTATTCTGCAAGGAGAGTTCTCAGCCTTTATCAGTCAGTAGTACAAATTTGAAACTGATCTAATGGCTTCAAGGTCTGAAAAGGGGGGAAATTTTTAAAAATTTTGGATACAGTCCTCTGATTTACTCTGATTCTCAAATACATTCTTTTCTACTTACTCTCTTAAGTATGAGGGAAGGGGAAAAAATGGGAGTTTGACTAATACAAGTGATACAACATATACAATGAATAGAAACGGTTGTATTGTAATAAAAGGCAAAAATTTGAAACATAAGCTATGTGGTGGCTTTTTGGTGGGGCAAATGAGAGAAATATATAACATCTTTTTTTGGCATGGCACATTTTGATGGAAAATCTCATTGGTCTTTCCGACTGGAATGGTCAGGTGTAAGACAAAAAAAGTACATACAGTTTTTTAAAAACAGACACCTACTACTGATAAAATTCTGTTTAAACTACTTCCTATTTTAAAGATAAGCACTATTAAAAATACATTTTATTCATTGATAGAGTGTAGGGGCAATTTTCATTGTCTTTGACAGATTTACTCAGAACTACCTAACAAGGAAAGAAAGTATAATTAACTCAGCATAGATGTTAGAGGCTTTTATTCTAAAATTTAATTCTTCACTAATTTATTCTATGATGAATTTAATAGTCAACCAGGAAATTGGTTTTTATAAAAGTTATTTTATGAGCAGAAAATACAGGAAAAAAGTAATCATAAATGCCAAACTGTCTCTTTACTTTATGAAGCCAAATATTTCTTCATTGACTTGGTTTTTAAAGCTGGAATTTATCCCTTCAGGGCCACTATTATTTTTCAAAATTCCTATAAATATTAAATCTAAAAATTAATTGGTAATTCTAATTCTCCTCTTTCTCTTCAAATTTCTTCTCCTCCCCTGAACTGCTGACTTTCAAAAATTCACAGAATGAGCATGTTTCTTGCAAAGCGGCTTGTCCTTCTTGGAGAAAAATGTCTGACCTTCCAAACTTTCACAACATACCTGAAAAAGAAGCATTATTTAAAGAATATCATTATTTTATCAAATATGCCTGAAAAAGGAAAATGATTTTTCACTTGATGGATAAGACAAAGCACTTTAGTTGGCTGTATTAGACACTGACATTTAATGATTACTGATACTTCATGTAATTTTCAAAAGCATTAAAGAATGACTTTTTCCTAGAATGCATTCTAATTTATTTAAATCATTGATCATTATTTTTTTTACTAGGCCCTAATAAAAAAAATAGACACATGAAGAGGTCACATTAAATGTAACTTCTCTCGCCTATTGATGCTTTAAATTTGCCTCCTGTTGTAGGAAATCAAAGTACTCACAACGAAAATACCATTCAATTGCTGTACCAAACATTCCCAAGCCCCCAAACACATAGGCATAGCATACCTGAGAATTCTTTTTAATTCTTAATTTTAATCTGGCTATTGGATGATTATATAGTCTGTTTATTAACCGCATTTATGTCTTGTCTTTCCTATTGCCTTTCTTAAATATAATAGCATAATACAGCAGCTCTACCAGAGAACAGGAGAAGGTAAAACCCTAAAAGTTGTTGCATTTTATAGATATCATGAAGTCTAAGAGGTGGATGACATAAACAAGATGAATTTAATGGTTAATCAGCTAATGCTTGGGGAAATAATTTGATTTCAATTAATGTTACTTTTTCCCCTTCATACAACATGTATTGAAAATTATTAGATATATTAAATCTAATTTAAAAATTCAAATATCTGAACAAAATATCTTTATTGGATATATACTTTCTCAATTAAAAAAAGTCTTAGGGTAAATGTGAATCTCTTCAACTATCCTCACTGTTAAAAATAAAACCAAAAATATTAAAATATCAAACAACATAGGTAAATCACTACATGTTTATTATAGTCTCAAAAAAAATTCATGTATTACTGCTAAGGAAGTGAAATCAACATGTAGTCTGCTTCCATTCTTAATTCAACAATAGATTTTTAGAATTGTTTATTTCTACTTCAGGCACCCAATGTTTCAAAAAATTACTAAAAATACTCCAATAAAATAGAATTTTTAAGAAATGTAAAGGACTCTTACTATTTTAAGAAATACATAGTTTGGGCAGCCTGGGTGGCTCAGTGGTTTAGCACCGCCTTCAGCCCAGAGTGCGATCCTGGAGACCAGGGACTGAGTCCCACATTGGGCTCCCTGCATGGAGCCTGCCTTTCTGCCTGTGTCTCTGCCTCTCTCTCTCTCTCTCTCTCTCTCTCTCTGTGTCTCTCATGAATAAATAAAATCTTAAAAAGAAAAAAAAAGAAATACATAGTTTCTCCTTACAAAACACAAATTTATTGAAAACAGGATTTTCTCTAAAGGGGTAAGCATCTTATTTTGTGCCAAATAATTCAAAAAATGCCAAAAATTTTAATGAACAATTTTCAAAATCACCATAAAAATACTTTTAGGTGTGAAGGATTGAAAGACACAAGAACTGTTATTTCCATTTAGTGCTTAGGCTAAAACTGGCCATATTGTGCTCTTCTAATTTGGAAATAAGAGTTAACTTACTGAGCATACAAAGCAAGTGTCATGCCAGGTATAGCCCAGAGCTTCCAGGAACATGTCGCCAGCTTCTATGGGAAATTCACATCCATGGCATATGGTACCAAAAAGGGCATAATAATCTGTATTGGGGCGGGGATGGGGGGTGGGGAGACATAATTTAAACATGAGAAAGCTTTAGAATAATAGTTCCTAGAAAGCACCAACAAAATTGGAATTAAATGAGAAGATGAAGATAAAGTTATAGTAACTGGAAAATGTTCAGAAGGCATGTTTGGCTTGAGGTATATGTGTAGCATGTTTCAGTTTACCTTTGGGGTAAATATTATTTACATAACTTAACGTCCTTTATTCCATTTTTCCACATAATACTCCTCACTTATCTCCAGCTGCTTAAATGTCCAAATATGTATCAAGAACAACTCTGTTCCCTGAGAAGTTATCAATAGACATGACTGTTTTAGCAAAAGACAAGAAAACTTCCAAAAACTAGCAACAGTTAAGACTAAAGAACGTAAGTCAAGAAGAAATATCTGATATTAGCACATTTCATAGAGTATCTGACTTGGTAGGGAAGAAAAAAAGTCACAAGAAACTTCCATGAGTAAGTGCCATGACTAAGTTTCTAGCTGGACTCTATCATAATGGTATTAAGCCACTATTCTTTTGCTGCCATTTCCTTTCAATTTTATGACTTCAGGCTGAAAATCCTTAGCCAGAGCACACCATTTACTTGACAGAGATTACAGTTGTAAAATACTAATAGAATTTCCCTCTAAAGAAAGCAGTTTTAATGAGAAGTTTCTTTATTATTACTAAATTAGAACTTATTAACAATTTTCTTTTATGTAGCTATTCTTACTACTTGTGTTTATTCCACAATAGAAAGATTTTCATTTCCAACTTGATTTATCTTTCTTAAAAATCTTCAATATTTCTCAGCACCACTTGCTCAACATATATACATAGAGTCCTAATATGTGCCAGGCACTGATGGGGGATACAGTGGTGAAGACAGATGTGCCTACTCTCTTTACGGTGCTTACATTCTCATTGGGAGCAAGTGTTGTCATTTATTGTATTTTTAAAATAAGTCATAATAAATAATTTCAAATTGTGACAAGAACCATGAAGAAAACAGTCATGTGATACAGAATAGTTGGGTGTAAGTATGTAACAAACACTCCATTAAACAGGTGAGTTAGGAAATGCTTCTCTAAGGAGGTAACAGTTGTTCTGAGATTTGACTAAAAAAAGGCAAATATCACCACAGAAAAGCTGAGGAAGAGCATATCAGAAGAAACAGCAAGTACAAAAGCCCTGAGGCGGGAGGGATCTTAGTGTGTTTAGAAAAGCAAAAGGGCCAGGTATAACTAGAATCCAGTGACAGAAGGTAAGGTGGTAGAAGATAAGGTTGGCAAAGCAGGCCTAGTAAGGAGAATAGTACTCAAGTGGAAGCTGAGAGGTATCAAGCATAATCTGAGTCACATTGAAACAAAATATTATCATAGCTGCTATTTGAGGGTCGGGGAAAAGAAGATGGACCATTTTAGTTGGTGATTCGAGCCATTCAGCAAAGAGTGAGTTGGATTTAGTTGTGACTATTGAGGTGGAGAGAAATGAATGAATAAATATACACTGGGGTTTGGGATAATGGATAGTGGGGCATTTGAGATGGGAAAGGCTGAGTAATAAATATAGGAAGTTAAAGAAATACAACAAAAATAGATGAAGTTGATTAGAAGTGACATTTAAATAAATCTACAATAATATTTTTCCTTTTCTGTAAGCAATATTTGAGTTTAAAGAATCTGACTTCTTAGACTACACTAAATATGATATTAAAGCTAGATAGTTTTATATGTATTTACTAGATAGGGACCATCTGCCAGTTAGTCAAAATGCAAATGTTAGACAGTTGCACAGCTTAATTTTAAAACAAACAAGCTCTTTCTTCAGAAGAATTAGGTGAAATTACAAAATGTGAAATACTCTGATTGAATCAAGGTAGGTGCTTTGTAGCCATCTTGTCCCAAAATAGCCCATAGATGGGATAAGTTCACTGGAATTTTCATAGAGCTTTCTGGTTAATAGTCTGGCATAGATCTGGACTGGTCTTAGCTAGGAGCTAAAAGGAATTGAGTGAGCAATAAAGGGTGAAGTGATGTTGACTAGCCTCAAATCAGAAGGTGACTGCTCCTTTAATAGTGTGCTGTATTCCTTTCCTCCAGCACCACACTTGGAATTTCAAGGTAGATCAACAATAAAACTCCATATGGAAGTGCTGTGGTAGTGAATGTAGGCATGACAAAGGGAAAATATTTTATTTTTTGAAACATATGTATGTAAGTAAGAGTAATGTTAATAAATGTTATGAAGTTCACTTTATATAGTCTCTGGGAAAGAAAAGAAGTGTTCAGAGCTCAGGTAATTAAGATAAATGTAGTAGACTGGTCCTTAGAGCCCAGTTTATTAAAAATAATTTTACTAGAGAACAATCCAAGTCAAGGTTACCCTCCCATTCAGTAACAGAAACAAAGGACTTCCAATTTATTGTCAAGACAGTTGCCTTAAAGAGCAAATCAGTATCACATTCAAAAGTTGATAATTTCTTTTTCTTTTTTTTTTTAAAGTTGATCATTTCTAATGTTTATAACCACTCAAAATTCACTGTTACAGTGTAAGAGGTGGCTTTAAGCTACACAACTTGGTAGCATTCATATCCATAAGTAAGATATTTCCTACTAGGTCGTGCTTATATGCTCATTTCTCTTAAAGAAGTCGAGAATATCTGTTTTGATGAAGTCACATAAAAATTTTACATAATTTTTTGCTATATATTTAGAGTAGCTTTAAATGTCCCTTAAAAATAGTTAGGAAATCTATTTTGCCCAGTATTTCCTTTCAGCTTTATAGTAATATAAGGGCTAAAGTTTTATCTTTATTCAAAACTTAAGAACTAGTGGCTTTAGGATCTTACCAGTCTCACAGTATGGTTCACCATCCTCCAAATGAAAAACATTATTACGAATGGGTTTTCCACAGGCCACACACACAAAACAGGAAACGTGCCAAGTTTGTTTCAAAGCATTGATGACTTCCTGTTAGAGAAAGGTATTTGGATGTAAAGAAAGATGACAATACAAAAATGCTTATTTTACTAGTTGTACCAACATAGCCGTTTTAAACCGGCCCAAAGTAGATACATGCTTTTGTCTTTACTATGAGCTTTTCCTCTAAGTAACAGATGATACTTAAGGACACACTCACAAATCATCTAAACTGATACACTATATAATACGTGTGTTTCCCATAAATACACATCAATAAACTTAAAGAATGATAATTGTGTTTTTTAAACATTACACATGTGATGAATAAAGTAATAAGCATTTCCTAAGTGCTTGCTAAGAAACATTCTGCTTTCTTTCAAAAGGGTGTCAGGGAACATTAACTTACAAAGGTTTCAAGTATTATCTTGAAAATGTCATGGAGGAAAAAAAAGAAAATGTCACGGAGGAAGGGCAAAACATTTAAAAATTAAAACAAACCTATGCTTTGGTGCATTATGGAAGCAATAACATAATCAGTGTAATCCAATCAGTTTAGCACATGTTTAGGATTCTGGAAATCAGCTATGACTACGCTAAGCACATACTCAAATGAGTGTCTAAAATTTGAATTATAAAGTGTGGATTCTAGTCAACAATGGCACTAGGGTTAAAAATAGCAATATCGAAGACTTGGGCCAGATTTTAATTAGTAAAAGAAGTCTTGAGAAACTGGTTTTGCAAGGAATCATTTCTTTGAATTGAAAGAGATAGAGTCCGTTTAACATTATTTTTGAAGAATAGTTAACAAAATGGGAATGTACTATTTCCATAATATTTATCACAAAAAAGAGGATGCTACACATAAAGTATGGTTACAGCTTTGTAAATGAATTACTTACAAAGAGCAAACGGGAAGAAAATATATCCTAAGGTAATAAGAATTGCCTAGGATTCGTAAATATATAGGCCATTTAAATTTTCTTTTTTACATTTTCTGGTATTTTCTAACTGCTATAGACTGAAATATTTTTCATAATAAAAAATTGTTAAAATTATACAGTAAATTATTAGCCTTAGAAAATGCCATACCAAAATTCACACTGAAGGATACTGAGGAGAAATGATGCTTTAGCTCCAAAAAAGATCACCATGAACATGTACAACAAATTACACTGAACCAAATCATTTCTCAAGGTTTTTGGCATTTATTTCCCTTTCTATCCTTGAGACAGATTACTATTCCTTCTTTAATAGGAAATCAAATAACTAAAACACAATCCAGAGAATCTGTCTCTGTGGTGAATTTCTGACCCATCTCTAAGGCAATGAGGGTAAGATTTCCATTTCCTAGAACCTCATCTGGTTCAAAGACTGCTACCTGACTTTGTGTTATTATTCTAAAATTTATAGAATATATTTATATACTAAAAGAATATTAATATATATTCAACTTATTACTTGTCATTTGGGAAGTTACAGCCTATATCATTCTATTCTTTTGTTCCCAATATATTGTACAAATTAATAATATAGAAGTATTTCATGTATTATATTTACAATTTAAATGTTCTCAAAGATTTAGACCCATTTAAAGATATAATCTGAAATTCTATGTATTCAAAATTCATACTAGCTTTTCTCTCGATATGAATTAAAATTTCATTATTATATTTTTATAGAGAGAATATTAGAATTCAGCAATGCCATTTCTATCCTTTGTATTAGCTGTATGAGCTTCATATGACATCAGGCACCTTGGATGCTTCTAAAATAAAATTCCAACTCCTGGTCACCCATAGGAAATGATGGACCCTTTATTTGTAAATTGCAAATAGGGTATTCTAGAGCAGGAAATTCATTCATTCATTATTTATTATATATCTGACTCCTAAATTACTCCTTTTTTGAAAAGAAAAAAAAGATGCTTATTTTTCTATCACATGTATATGCTCATAAAATAATAGGTTATATTTTTAAACATTATATGCATTTAAGAAAAATATATCATTTATAAGCTTCATGTTTTATGTATTTCACGAGATCTGTGCCCTGTGCTTGAACCCTGACAAACGGGGAAATGCTGCTCTTATAAAAGCTATGGAATTTAATTTAAAACAGTGAAGGTGTCAGTTCTGAGAACTCTGATGTGTGTGGTCCTGTGCGACCTCTTCATTCCTGAGCAAACAGGGTCCTGTTGAGGTAGCACACCCACAGTAAATTATTTTTTCCCCACAGTGGCTAGACTTTCACTAGACAAGCGAGCACTCAGTAAGACAAAACCAAAGACAACTTAACTCCTTGAGTCTGATACACTTCTACAGAGGTCTATTTAGTTTTACTTTACAATAATAAACAGTGATGAAAACAGAGAGGGGATCAAGCAAGAAGAAAATAAAAAGGAAAACTGATGGAAGGGTTTCAAAACAAAAAAATTATTATGCTTTAAAGTTCACTCAGAATAAACAGGTTTCTGATAACTTACTCCAAGGATCTTCCTTTGGCATCGACCACATTCAGGAGCAAAGAATTTCTCATAGCACAGCTCACAATACAGGGCTCCCTTTTCCTCTACAAATCCAATGTAGGCCATTGTATTTTTGCAGTGAGAACAGTTAAATTCTTCTGGATGCCAAGATTTCCCCAGTGCCACTAGGAATGGTCCCCTGCCAGAAGAAAGAAAGAGATCAAGTTGGCTTAGGAATAAAAGTTTCTAAAGTTAGCTTGAATAGAACCTCTTTTAGGAATGTCCAAACAATTAAATACTTGCTCAATTATCCTTCTCAAGGGTTGAAAACATGGGTGCTGTAAATTTACATAGCAAATCTCTGAGTATTTATGTGAAGAGAAAAAGAGGGAGCATTAAAAAGCACTTAAGGAATTCTTTCGAAAAAGGCCTTTTCCCCCACTTTTTTCCATCTTCAAGAGATTTGGTGGTTATGTTTTTTGAGCTGCAATGAGTGGCTCTGTGTATTATGATTATGAGTGAGAATGAGGATGTTAACTCTAACAGAAAATGAAGTAACCAGAAAAAAATATATGGTTTAGGCAGAGACAAGAATTTGACATTTCTATAAAATAAACAAAAGAGAAATCTTAATTTGGTAATGCCAGAGTCTTAAAAATGGTAATAATTATTACCTGAGGAAACACCGCAATTTCTATTCCCCACACTTTGTTTCGTTACTTATTTCTTAACTCTATTAAGCATATCAAATGTTTATAACCCCTCCAAATAGACTATGGAAACTGTCAACTGGATATTAAGAGACTGCTTTGAAGCTACTTAGAAAGGTTTTATTTAATTAAAACATGAATGATTTTTAATGCACATTTGTATCAAGGTAACAAATGTTTGTAAAGAGATTTTTTCCATTAAATATTATACAGTCATGAACTGATAAGATGGGTTTGGTTTGCTTGACAGGAATCCATTATGAAGCCTTATCTACTCATGAAGCCTGCAGAAACGAACCATTCTAACCTCTGCAACATACTTTTCAGTAGCTCCATCACACTAATTTTTATTCACAGAGTGGCTTTACCTCCAAGGCACTTTTACACTTATCCAATTTGTCCATGCAACATTCCTGTGAGATAGACCAGGGCAGTTATTACAAACTCAGTTTAACAGATGGAGAAGCTGAGATACAAAATGTTCAAAAGATATGACAAATATCATAAAATCACTGACTGAGTGAAGGTCAGAAGCTGAATTTCCTGATTTCTAGTGCTGGTGTAGTCAACTGATATTCTGCTTTTCATCTCATTACCATCAATTATCATCACCGAGTGACCACAGAGTAATTGTCAGTAAGCAAGGATACCTGACTTCTAGGCAGATTATTAATAGGAAAAGTCAGAGTAATGAGCATCACAAAATCGAAGCATTTTTTTGTCTTTGACAATAACATAAACTTTAGTATTCTGTAACTATTTCCCATTGGGAAATTCTTTGGATATACACTGATCTTTACTCAGAACCAGCACCTAATTCTGCAAGTCAAAAAAGTAAGAAGGCTCTTGATGAATGATAAAAATGTGTTCTGTGAGGTATAAGAGAGTATTTTCTAGCCTCATTTTGGGTTAACTTGTTTTTTTGTTTTTGTTTTTTTATTAATAACATGCCAAGTTTTATTGGCTAGAGCATGCAATTCTCAGCATTTGAGACAAGTAGTTTATTATTATTTTTTCCAGCTTTAGGGCATCATAAGTTTTGTTTTGTTATCACTAACAAGGAACGTCTTTGTTAACTGTTTCCTGCCAGAAGAAAAGGGCTACAGATCATTTATTCTGTCACCAAACTTTGGGTAGGTTGTCCCTCAATTTTTAGCTGGATTATAAATAACAGTCCAATACTCAGTGAGTTCTTCCCCCTCATTTTCTCCATATGTATTTGGCAAGTAGATTTAAAAATAAACCAAGGCGTCACAATGCCCAAAGTTAGATAAAGTTTTATGACTGTGCAAAGCTTTTCTACCAATTGGGCATCTAGTTAAATAAGCTTGAAAAATCTGCCAGGTTAAATTTACTCTGACCACAAGATAGGGTGTGATAGAACTCTGTTACCACTTGTTTGAACACTAAAGCAGAGTCCAAAGAATTTGTTAGGTTGAATTTTTTTATTAGGGCACATCTTCAGCTCTTCCATAGGCTGGATGGTCCCTTGAGGCCAGTACCCTTATTTAGCTTTCCAGATTGCAAAAGAAGTCAATCCAACCTCACACTGTGCACTCCACAAAAGTATGGTATCCACTTGGGAGTAAAAAAAGTTTACTCCTGGAACATGGCCATCAGTGCCACCAAATATTTAACAGAATTCATCTGAGGAAAAAAAAAAACATTTAGGAACAACTGATTGATGAACATATAATCCATTTTCTAGATTTTCTAAAATATGTGTTGAAATGAAGTCAGACTAGCTGAGAAGGAGGGTCTGCAACTTACAGCATACCGGGCCCAACATAGTCCACAGAATTAGTCCCTTAACAACCAGTGCTCCACATGATACCATCAGTCTGTGCTGACACGTGTCATAGGAAACAGCTCTGTAATAGTCGCCCTCGCTTTTTCTCTAAGTTGCTATTGAGAGTGCTACTTGTTAGATCACACAGGGTCATTTTCACATGGACTCCTTGGAGAAAGTCCTTTCAGGTTCTTGTAACAAGAACAGTTTCGCTTCTTCTGAGCAATAGTTCTTTTACTCATTTAATAGTAAGTTTAAAAATTCACTTTCTTTTTTCGTTGACCATTAGAAGGCTTAAAGCCAAATTTAGTCTAACCCCAGGCAAGCATGTAGGTCATTACGATAGGTTTTGTCCAGGCTTGATGGCAAATTTTTGTCCAGTCTTCATTTTTAATGGTCCCATTCATGATTTTCATTCTTCATTTGCCTATTTTGGAATTTAGGAGATTTTCTTATATTTCATGTATTCTTAAAAGTGTTTTAAAAGGTTTCTAGAATAGTGTCTACTACAACAAATTGATTAAATTTAATTGAATCATCCATTAAAGGAATAACTTCAAGATATTTCCTTAGTTCCTTATCAAATTTGAATACTGAAATGTCTTAACAGTAAAGAAACTCCCTCTGCACCTTTAAAAACTGAACTGAAAATGACCCTTGCTCCTGCCAGATCTCCTTTCTTAAACATGCTCAGTGCAGGTAGTGGCCTAGCTGGATATTCCCTGGTCCAGTTGAAAGAGCATCTTTCCCATAACAGCCTTGAAGTTATGTATAGATTAAGTAATGAAATCTCTGACATATAACAAAGTACTCTCTTCTCTGTCTTAGCAGAGACTGATTTAACAAAATCATTAACACAGGATTAATACTGTAGAAGTTCTTCCTGTTCCAGGTAGGACTGGTTTTCCATTTGTGAACTGGAACAACAGGCATGGGTAACTGCAACGTGGAATTAAGTCTGCTTCTACCTCTTACTATATTCTTCCCAAGTACTCCTTGGTTGACAAAAGAGGGGACAACAAGAGTTAAAGCACTGATTGGCTGAGAGAGAAAAGTTACTCTACTTTGAAGAAAAAAAAAAAAAGAGAAAAGTTACTCTACTTATGAAACTTCTACTCTGTTTATCTTCTGTGAGACTCATGCCAAAGAGAGAGAGAGAGAGAAAAAAAAAAAAGGAAGTAACAAAGGCAGAAAAAGATGTCAAAAGGAACAGGAAAAGGAACACTAATAACAAATTTATTATTAAAAAAAAGAAAAAAGAACTGAATATTTACTAAATACAATGATATATGCCAGACACTGCTCTAGGTATAGACAATACGGCAGGAAACAAAGCCACGAAAGGCCTTGCTCACATAGAACTTATGTTCTAGCATGAGGGACAAACAAAAAACAACAAATTTAAGGGAGGGAAGATAGAGAGACTGTGTCAGGTGGTAGGGGGAGTAGAATTTAAGCAGGGTGGCCAGGGATACCCTGATATTTGACCTGAAGGAGACAAAGGTGAGCTATGCAAATATCCAGGGGAAGAGAATCCAGGCAAGGTAAACAGTAAATGCAAAGGGCCTGATAAAGGCACCTGAGGAGTCCGAGAAACAGCCAGAGATAATGAGATGGTGGTGGGGTGGGGGTGACTGTGTAGGGTCTTTAGGCCATTGTAAGGATTCTGGCTTCTACCCAAAGGGGAATCATTATGGGGTTTCAGCAAAAGAGTGACATGATCTGATTTATGTTTAATCAGGATTTACTCTAGTTACTGTGTTGAGAACAGACCGGTAAAGGGCAAGGGCAAAAGCAAAAAGGTTAATTAGAAAACAAATTTATTATCCCAGGTGAGAAAGGATAGTGGCTTGGATCAGGGCATTAACAGTAGTATAAACAGTAAGAAAGGTTCAGATTCTGGGTACCTTTAGAAGTCAAAGTCAAAAGGATGTGCTGATAGATCATGTGAGGTCTGGGCAACTGAGAGAAGAGAGCTGAAGAGGAGAGGAAGACTGGAGAAGGGATGGTATGTTAGGTAGAATTCTAATATGGCCCCCAAGATACCCGCCTTCTGGTATACATGACATGTATGATCTCCTTCTTTAGAGTGTGGGTGGAACCTATGAATACGATGGGACATCACTCTTATGACTAGTTTATTTTATATGGCAAAAAGGATTATGCAGATGTAATGTAAGTTCCCTAAGTTGACATTGAGTTAATCAAGAGATTGTTGTTTAGAAGTGCATTTATTTCCACGTATTTATGAATTTCCCAAATTTTCTCCTGTTATACATTTCTAATTTCACTCTATTCTGGTCAGAGAATATACTCTGTATGACATCAGTCCTTTTACAAGTATTGAAATTTGTTTTATGGGTTAACATGTGGTCTATCCTGGAGAATGTTCTATGTGGGCTTGCAAAGAATTTCTACCCTCCTGTTGTCAGCTGGAACATTCTATAGAGGTCTGTTGAGTCTAGTACATAGTGTGGCTCAAGGCTTCTTGTTGACTTTCTGTGCAGTTGTTATATACATTATTGAAACTGGGATACCAAAGTTTCTAACTATTATTGTTAAATTGTTTATCATCATTCCCTTCTATTCTGACAGTTTTTGCTTCATGTATGTTGGGGCTTTACTATTAGATGAATACATATTTATAATTGTACCTTCTTGATGGATTGAACTTTTTATCATTATAAAATGTCCTGAATTTCTCTGTCAACACCTTTTTTCTTAATGCCTATTTTACCTAATAGTAGTACATACAGTTACTCCAGCTCTCATTTGGTTACAATGTTTGCATAATGTATCTTCCTGTACACTTTTATTTTAAATTTATTTGTGTCTTTTAACCTGAAGTGTGTCTGTTATAGGCAGCATATAGCCAGATCATGATTTTATCTACTCTACAATTCTTTTTTTTTTTTTTTTTTTAATATTCAGAGAGAGAGAGGGGGCAGAGACACAGGCAGAGGGAAAAGCAGACTCCTTGCAGGGAGCCCAATGTGGGACTCGATCTCTGGACCCCGGGATCATGCCCTGAGCCGAAGGCAGACGCTCAACCCTGAGCCAGGCATCCCTACTCTACAATTCTTTTAACTGGAGTGTTTAATCTATTTACATTTAATGTAATTGCTGATAAATTAGGAATTATGAATGCCATTCTGTTATCTTTTTCTCTATGGCCTACATTTCTGTCACATTTCCTACATAAAAGAATGAAAGAGGAATCAAGGTCATCAGCTGACACTGAAAATGGGAAATAAGTTATTAGAGGCTTAAAGAGAAAAAAGAAGATATAAGTGGCTTTCTGGGAAAGTGGAAAAGTAAACACACTAGAAAAATACAGCAGATTTTTGTCATTATTAAGAATACATCTGAAATTAATAGTCATGAATTTAAAGTGACACTGATTAGTATGGTTGCGGGTTTTCTTCCAGTCACATCCACCTTCAGGTGTAGGCACAGAGTAAATCAATAGATTTATCCAAACTAGTGGTTTCAGTTAAGTGAATATGATGAAATGAGATGAACAAAGAAACTGAGGGTATATAAAGGATACTGACTAATAACTGACTAAGGAATTCAGACTAGATAAGAAGGGAAGTAACGATATTGGGACCCAAAGGACAGTGAAAAGGAATTTGGATCAATGAATTTGAGATTGCTGGGAGATAGGTAGGGAGTAAAGGATTGATGGAATTGAGGTAGTAGGGAGAGAGTGGAGATAAAGGCAGTGGTTCTTGAAGTAGAGTGAGGTGCTTAGAAATAAGATTGTGAAGGAAATGTAGTTAATGGCAAGGTCTAGGACACGAATGAAAATTGGTGGCTTAAGTTAACTAGAGGAATCGCTAAAGTAGAAAATGTCAGAGAATCAAGAGACCTGGATATCAGAAGGACCATATATAGAGATAATGAAACCACCAAGAGAGATTTCCATTGTTAATATATTTTCCTGAGGCAAGATTAATTTTTCAATTTTACAACTGTGACAATTTAGAACACTATAGATATCTCATGATTTTCCTAGGTACTATGATTCAGGACTCCTTACTATGGATATAAAGGCAGTACACATATATTTCTTGTATTACTGTAACGGTATGATGTACCTCTCACAATGCTTATATTACTACATTATGGCTATCGGTGCCAGGGCTTTGGCTTTTCTATCAGATGATAAAATATATGAAAACAGGAACTGTTTCTTAATTTTTATATACTCTAGTGCCAGTATGGAAACTTGCATATGAGCTTTAATTTTTTTAATATTTATTTTTTAAAATTGGGACATAAATGACATATAACATTGTGTAAACTTAAGATGTACAATGTAGTGGCTTGATATGCTTATATATTCTAATATGATTACTACACTAACAACAGCTAACACTTCACAAGTTTTCAATAGATATTTCTTGTATAACACTATTGATTTTATAAGCAGACTACTGAATCTTATTGCTTGTCATTCCTTTCAAATAAAAGAAATTGGCTGTGGAAGCTAGATAATCCTCACCACTCCTCTTTGTACCAAAAGGATTCTGGATGTGTTTCTCTATTAAACTTAATACCACACCAATATGGTTGTTGATTTGCTTGTTTGCATTTTTTTACTAAAATAGAACTGTAATAGGACCGCCTTAAAGTAACACAAATTGGGTGGCTTAAAACAACTCAAATTTATTTTTTCAAATTTGGGAAGTTAGAAGTCACACAGATAATAAATGGCACAACCTAAATTTGAGCCCAGATTTATTCAACTAGTGTTAGACAGACAATCAAGGTGTTGGCAGGGTTCCTCTTTTCTAAGGTCTTTCTCCTTGGCTTATAGATGGCCATATTCTCCACATGTCTTCGCATGGTCTTCCCCCATATATCTCTCTGTGTTCAAATCTCTTCTTATAAGAACACCAATCATACTGGATTTCGGCCCACTGTAATGACCTCATTTTACCTCCTAAAAGACCCTATCTCCAAAGATAATCACATTCTGAGATATTAGGGGTTATGATTTCAACATGTGAATTTGGTGGGGATACAATCTGGTCTGTAACAGTAACTTCCTTAAGGGAAGGGACTATGTCTTTACTTCTGTATCACTGGTGCTGAAAGGGGATGGTACACAAAATACTTAATGAGTGTTACTTATAGAATGACTACATTTCTACATTAGATAAGAAACTGGAAAAGTGAACCCTGGGTCATCCATGAGTCTAAGAATGCATGTATGTGGTACAAAGTCATTCTGATGGGGAGGTAAGATTTTTTATTATTTTTTTTATTTTATTTATTTATTTATTTATTTTTTATTTTTTATTTTTATTTTTTTGAATTTTTAATTATTCAATCTATTATTTACTCCCTTCTGTCTCACTTATATACTAAAACACTATGAAGAAGTACACTGCTGCACTCCAGTTATGGCAGATCTGCTTAAGCTGTTTTTCTCTTGATTTAATACAGTAACATATATGACTATATGTATATGTATTCATAACAGTTATATATTCATATATTAACATACCTTGAAGTATATTTTATTTATACAAAATTAGAATCATACTTAAGAATATATTTCTTTTTTAGTCTTTATAAAATACTACAAACATTTTCCTAAATAACAGTTAAAACATGAATAAAATTCAAAGTTAGATCAGAGCTCAAATTTAGGTCTTACCATTTATCAACCATATAACTTCAGGCAAATATGTGACTTCTCTGTGCCTCAGTTTTCTCTTCTACAAAATTGAGGCAATTTTAGTAACTGTCTCACAAGCTTATAAAGAATTAAATGGGAATTCAGTAAAATTCTTAGCCAATACTTGACATATGCTAAGAACACATTAAAATTAAACAATTATTATCATCCAAAACCAGGATCTTAATGGCACCATAGTATTAGATGCTGAACATCCATGTTCATACCAATTTTTCACTATAGTAAATCTGAAATCTTGGTCTATATTGTCTTGCTCATAAAACTTGGTCTTATCTTTGGCTATTTCCTTAAATTCAGGGGCTAATGCATTACAACCAGGAAACTTTCTATTTTCAAGTGAAATTTTAACCAAAAGGGAGAATGAATAAAATCTATTAATAAGGGACCACTAAGAGATTGAAATGCACAGTGAAACAAGCAAAAACCCCTGCTGACCTCTCCTTGGGGTGACTGAGATGGCTTGGTATGAGGAAAGTTTGAAAATCACTGAGCAAGAATCAGACCAGTAATGTTAAAAACCTCTCTCTCACTGGATTAAACAATGGGTTGCCTTAACGTGATTGTTCTGGTGCTATATTGCAGGCAAATACAGAACAATAGCACTGTGGCTATTTCTTTTAAGCATTTCATAACTAAGAAGAAATTCAAGCACTATAAATCCTATACTTCTTTCACAAAGATGATAAGCTAAAAGTGAATGGTTTAGTCAACTCCAGGTAATACAAGTAGTGAACAGATTTTAATGCCACCAAATATAATAGTCAAGAAATAAACTATAGAGTTTTCATAAACTCCTTCTATCAGAAAAACTAAAATGTGGTTTTGGCTACATTAACCGATTTTCTGTTTCCTTAATATACCAGCACCCAACTGTCAATCAATTCACGAGTATAAGAATCAAAGAAATGGTACTTCTATCATAAATGGATTGCAAATATTCCAGGGCAAACTTAATCAAAGCCTCAGCAGAATTTCTTATCCAAGTGTAAAAGGCCATTAACTAATCAAAGTAATGTCTATTTAGGTACAACATTCATAACTCTTTTCAAAGTTCAAATAAACCAAAAAATGTTAAGCATTACATCCAAATAAAATGTTCTATGGGGTTTTAAGGTATATATGTTCTATAAGAGATAACTAGTTCAGTACTAACATTCTGTAATTTTTCTGAGGTTTTCCAAAAACAATTAACTTTGCTAAAAAAAATTAAAATAAGATAAAATTTACCTTAGTTTGCTTTTACTTAAAAATGTTTCTTAAAATTCAAGATGTTTAGAAAAGATATTAAAAAACAATACAAATTATAAACAAATAATATAAATTATACTGTAGAAAATAAGAAATATAAAACAATCCTAAACTTCCCAAAACTCATCAGGTTACAATACTCTGTATTCAAGATATCAAGTCTGGAACTTCAGCTTGTTTTTGAAACAGGTGTCTAAGAGAATGTCACTTGATCTAACGAGTCTTTGCTTGGGTAAGTGATACTGACACTGAGGCCAAGAACAAGAATTATGCTTTGACTAGGTCTCTGAACTGACCACAGTATATTCAAGCTAGGTTAGCATTTGAACACCAAGCAAATGTGCTATGTTAATTACTGTTATATGATCTTGACATGAACTAATCCCTGTTCCTATTAACTTCCCCAGTAAATGAAGCTTTAATGCCTAACTGATAACAGCGCTGGGATAATCCAGAGCAATACAAAATTTAACAGATGAGGGAACAATAAGTGATGGCCACTTATCTTATTAACATAATATATATTTATTTCACATCACAGAAAGATTGCACATTAAAATTATATCCTGGCCTAGCATTAAAACTGAAACCAAGGCAGGTTGGGAGGGGTGGGAATGTAAATTCTTGGTTAGATCTTTGTATTTTCTCCATACTAAGTTTTCACATGCATTGGTACTTTTGATTATAGGATATCACAGAATTTGATAATCGGACAATATGAACCAACAACTGATAGGATTTGACAGTTTGTTAGCCTATCCAGTAACTGCTTACAACAGCGTACAAACAGCAGTGACTCTTGTCTCCATTATTGGTGTTTTTATCCAGAATATAGTATCCCTAACCACCTTACTAATATTAGTCCTAAAAAACTACTAAGTACAGTTAATTAAAAACATACTTTTAATTATTAGAACAAAGCAGTACCACTCTAGAGTCCATTATGTATGTATTTCTGTAAGGTAGTAACTTTATAGTACCACTGTTAGGAAAGTGACTTTAACCAAACTGATATTATGGTTTGACTACTTGGGTCTAGAGTCACGCATGATCTGTTCAGGTAAAACATTCACAAATGCCTTCTGTATATTGGTTACTGTCTAGACTTAGAAAACTTCTACTAATTTTCTTACTACTACCACTGCTACTGGCTAATTCTTATTAAATGGGTATTCACTGTGGACAACACATTTAAGTGAAAAATAAAGCTTACAAAATACTGTTATATTTTATAATATACTTTATATCTATAATATATAAATAATAATATGTTTTTATATATAATATATATAACATATAATATATAATTATACAAAATCTACTGATATATAATATAATATATAATTCCATTTCTGTAAAATAACATCAGTCCTTATATGCATGGGTTTTATTTTATTTTATTTTTTTTAATTTTTATTTATTTATGATAGTCATCAGAGAGAGAGAGAGAGAGAGAGGCAGAGACATAGGCCGAGGGAGAAGCAGGCTCCATGCACCGGGAGCCCGACGTGGGATTCGATCCCGGGTCTCCAGGATCGCGCCCTGGGCCAAAGGCAGGCGCCAAACCACTGCGCCACCCAGGGATCCCTGCATGGGTTTAAAGGTGTGAACTCAGATATTCTTAGTGGTTATCTTGGAAGGTAGAATTATGTATGAATTTTTATTTTTGCTTTCTGTTTTACTATATTTTTGAAATGTTATAAATGAACATTTATTTATTAATTTTTGATTTTATTTATTTATTCATGAGAGACACAGAGAGAGGTAGGCAGAGACACAGGCAGAGGGAGAAGAAAACTCTGCATAGGGAGCCCGATGTGGGACTCGATCCCAGGACCCCGGGATCATGACCCAAGCCAAGGGAGACGCTCAACCACTGAGCCATCCAGGCATCCCACAAATGAACATTTAAAATAAATAAGCTGTTTTATTTTTAATCATGTACTGTGTGCTGTATCCTTGACACATTTATTATTTAATAGTAGGTCAGAGAAAAGAGTATTTATATTTGTTTTTTTAAATAAAGTACTGAGGCTTTTTGGGCTTCATTTTAAGTATTAAGTAGAAACATTATCCTAAGTAATAACTACATAATAGAGTAGGGGAAATGCAAGTAAGCCTTAATCTTATTCAACTTTAAAGAAGCCACTGTTTCAACTATTTCAAAACAGGATAAATTAATAAAAGTAAGAAGAGCGCCTAAGCAATCATTTCAAACTATCATTGTGAGTTGCCAACACGGCAACTCACAGAGGAGGCAATAAGGTTCAGTTGGTGGAATCCCTGCAATCAACATTCTTATCTATACCTCCTAATATTTTAAAAACCACTTATTAAGAAATGCTCAGAGGTTTATTAAGAGTCAATATAGAGCACTCACTTAAGATCTCTGGCCTTTTTTCCCCTCTTAGAACTTAAGAGACAATAAAACAGATTTGGATAAAAGATATTTTAAAGAAGCAGGTTATGACCTAATCTAAAATTAAAAGTATTTATGAATATATCTGAAGGTAATTATATCTTTCAGTGCTTTGGTATTCAAAAATCCAATCTTCTTTTCTCTAGGGCTCAAAGTTCTTTATTTTATATCACTATTTTTCATCTAAATGAAAAGTCCTCACTTTTACAATTTGTAAAAGATTAAAGTTCAGATAAATGATCTTCAGGGTCCCTCTAAGTCTTAAATTTTATTATTCTCTGAAAGGCCACATTAATAATTATTTTTCTTAGTTCTAGTAAGAATTAATAACTCAGAAAATTGGTATTTTTAGTTTTATTTTCACCGAGTCCAGAATTACTTTTCATTGTGATAGATTCTAATATATATATTCCAATTTATCTACTTCAATAACTATTACATAGAAATATACTAAGAATAATCTCACTAATAAAATTTCAAATCTTTCAGAATACTAAAAAAAATCAACATTGGTATTAAGTACTTTCAAAAAAATTTCAAAAATGAATAACCAACCTGATGACCTGGTTACAATGGGCACACATTGGAGTTCGTTTCCCTGCTGGAATGTGCTCAGCTCTTTGCACTAAAGTATCCTGGTCACCTGTCTGGGGCTGTCCCCCAGCTGAGTTGGCTGGTGTTACCGCTCCTGAGGAAGCTGCACTGTTTGAGATTCTTCCAGGGGAAAGCACTAGGAGTTAAGACATAGAAGAATTAGATGGGGAATAAGCCAAATATAGACTTTTTCTAATAACCAAATAATACGTTGGTTATTAGAAATAATAGCCAAACAAAATCTACTGATTTATTTGCTCACATATATGGAGAGGTTATGTATCAAACACTGGACTGTGACTACAGAAATAAACAGAAAAGAAAATCAAGGATTACAACACAGTGAAAGAGTTATGACAGATGAATGCATTTAAAGAGCTATGAATACACAGGGTATTTATTGTAGGAAAAGTAGAAGTCGCCCCTGCTTCCAAGAGGAGATACAGTTAAGGTGAATATTGACAGCGAGGTAGTTCTAGTCATCTAGACATCTCTGCTAACCATCAATAGATTTAATTCCAAATACATCAGAGGAGTATTAAAAATCTTAATGTGTTGAAGATAACAAAAATAAAAATGAACTCACTGTATCCTCTCTCTCCCTGTATTTTCTAATTACCCAGTAGTATATGGTAACTACCTAAAAACCATCCTAGGACCTTTCCGCTATATTGAGTACTGCTGATTTTATATAACAAATACTTCTTGATTTTGCCCACTCATCTCTACTCCTACAATACTGTCCTGATTGAGGTCCTAACTGTCTTGCTAATTGCCAAAATGTCTTGTATCTTTTCTTTTTTAAAGATTTTATTTATTTATTTATTTATTTATTTATTTATTTATTTATTTATGTATAAGATTTACTTATTTATTTATTCATGACAGAGAGAGAGAGAGAGAGAGAGAGGCAGAGACACAGGCAGAGGGAGAAGCAGGTTCCATGCCGGGAGCCTAATGTGGGACTCGATCCCGGGACTCCAGGATTGCACCCTGGGCCAAAGGCAGGCGCCAAACCACTGAGCCTCACCCAGGAATCCCCTAAGATTTTATTTATTTATTCACGAGGGACAGAGAGAATAGAGAGGCAGACACAGACAGAGGGAGAAGCAGGCTCCATGCAGGGAGCCTGATGTGGGACTTGATCCTGGGATTCCGGGATCACACCCTGAGCCAAATGAAGTCGCTCAACCACTAAGCCACCCATGTATCCCCGTCTTGTCTTTCTTAAAGGCTCTTCCCAACTGCCACCCAGAACTGAAATCTTATCAGATCACAATGCTGTATAGGCCACATCAAGGATCCCCCTCATTTCTGACCACTGACTGTATTCCATGCTTCTAAGCACTGCATCCAGATCCCTCCAGGGCTTTATGCCTGCTCTACAGCCTCACCTCTCATCACTCTCTGCCTCTGTTTTCATGCTGCAGCAATATCAAAGGCTTCACATTTTCCTGTGAGTCTAATAAGCACAGGCTGTCTTCACTATCATTTCTCTCCTCTTCTGTGTACCTAGTAACCACCATATATCATTTAAGATTTAGCCCAGAAATCAACTGCTCCAAAAATCTTCCCTGAAGTACCTCTCCCCCACTGCCTATGCCACATAATCCAGATTGAATGTTTCTCTTTCACGTTACCATAATTTTCTGTGAATGACTTTATTATTGTTTCTACTTCATATATCTATGTCTTTTCTTCCCCAACTAAATAATTAAGCTCCCTAAGAGCAGGAACTATGCCTTATTCCTCACCCTAGCAACTAATACAGTATCTAGAATGAAGGAACAAATGAATAAATTAATGAACTGGAATCAATACATAAATGAATGAATGCGATATCTGTGAGGGAATGAAATGAACAGGCAGCCTGCTCCTTACCCACAGGCAATTACAATGCAGTAGAAAAGAAAGGACAGGGGATCCCTGGGTGGCTCAGCAGTTTAGCACCTGCCTTCGGTGCAGGGTGTGATTCTGGAGTCCCGGGATCGAGTCCCACGTCGGGCTCCCTGCATGGAGCCTGCTTCTCCCTCTGCCTGTGTCTCTACCCCTCTCTCTCTGTGTCTCACATGAATAAATAAATAAAATCTTAAGAAAGATTTATTTTTTATTTTTTATTTTTTATGAAAGATTTTATTTATTTATCAGATAAAGGGCTAGTTTCCAAGATCTATAAAGAACTTATTAAACTCAACACCAAAGAAACAAACAATCCAATCATGAAATGGGCAAAAGACATGAAGAGAAATCTCAGAGAGGAAGACATAGACATGGCCAACATGCATATGAGAAAATGCTCTGCATCACTTGCCATCAGGGAAATACAAATCAAAACCACAATGAGATACCACCTCACACCAGTGAGAATGGGGCAAATTAACAAGGCAGGAAACAACAAATGTTGGAGAGGATGCGGAGAAAAGGGAACCCTCTTACACTGTTGGTGGGAATGTGAACTGGTGCAGCCACTCTGGAAAACTGTGTGGAGGTTCCTCAAAGAGTTAAAAATATACCTGCCCTACGACCCAGCAATTGCACTGTTGGGGATTTACCCCAAAGATACAAATGCAATGAAACGCTGGGACACCTGCACCCCGATGTTTATAGCAGCAATGGCCACGATAGCCAAACTGTGGAAGGAGCCTCGGTGTCCAACGAAAGATGAATGGATAAAGAAGATGTGGTCTATGTATACAATGGAATATTACTCAGCTATTAGAAATGACAAATACCCACCATTTGCTTCAACGTGGATGGAACTGGAGGGTATTATGCTGAGTGAAGTAAGTCAGTCGGAGAAGGACAAACATTATATGTTCTCATTCATTTGGGGAATATAAATAATAGTGAAAGGGAATATAAGGGAAGGGAGAAGAAATGTGTGGGAAATATCAGAAAGGGAGACAGAACGTAAAGACTGCTAACTCTGGGAAACGAACTAGGGGTGGTAGAAGGGGAGGAGGGCAGGGGGTGGGAGTGAATGGGTGACGGGCACTGGGGGTTATTCTGTATGTTAGTAAATTGAACACCAATAAAAAATAAATTAAAAAAAATAAAATAAATTAACATTAAAAAAATAAAAAATAAAAAAATAATAAAAGGATCCCTCACAAAAAAAAAATCTTAAGAAAGGACAACTTTTGTTTATAATAAATAATAATATAAATTAACTGCATGTATCTGTATTGACAGGATTCATACTACAGGTGTGGTTAGAATTAGATGGTTAATTAGGATAACTGAAAGGATTACTCTCCCTTACCAGAATAAAGCTTGTTTGCAATGATGTGCAATTACAGATCCAGAAACCCAGCTTTTATTTTTTTTTTAATTTTTTTTTTTTTTTTTTTTTTTTTTTTTTTATTTATGATAGTTACAGAGAGAGAGAGAGGCAGAGACACAGGCAGAGGGAGAAGCAGGCTCCATGCACCGGGAGCCCGATGTGGGATTCGATCCCGGGTCTCCAGGATCGCGCCCTGGGCCAAAGGCAGGCACCAAACCGCTGCGCCACCCAGGGATCCCCAGAAACCCAGCTTAAATAATACTTAGCACATCTGCATCTGGCACTTGAGCTGTGAAATGGCACTTTATAGGACAGCAAGCTTTACTATTGCCCTTGTTTCAAGTGACTCAACTGGGATAGAACATGTTTTCATTCCCTTAGATTCACACTTTATATTATAGAAATGGGAAAGAAAATTACTGTATACATGCTCTTCCTTGTTACCTCATTCACTTGCACAATTTGCTCTTCTGTGGGTCTTCCATTTCTATATCCAGACCCTACTTCCCTTAGATCAACAGATAAGCATTTTCAATGCCAAATCCTGTTCTTGTCTTTAAATTCAAGACATTCAAAATGGGTTTGATCTTTTTACACCCATTACCAGCTCTTCCTAAGAAGTCCTTCCTGTATGTTTGAATTCCCCATTTACTCAGGCACACCCCTCTGTCTCCTGTGTGCCTGACAGTCCTCAGACCTTAACAAGTGTTTGTAAATGCTCCCAAGGTCTGTCCCTTCTTTTCAATCCAAACCCCTGGGCTATCATGTGAGTCCCAGTATTGAATCCCTCAAGTCTGGACAATCACAAATCTCCTAACCAGACTCTCTGCTGCCAATCTCTTTTCAACCTTCTCTGCTAGACTATTTTTCCAAATATACTACTTTCATCATGGTTTCTTGCTTATTCAGTCTTGTTAGTCCAGTCCTTCAAGGAACTCACTCCAATCTTCTTTACAACCTTATCATCTATGCCCACTCACATCCCTGTCTGTCATCATACCTATTATACTTATTTAATATTTAATTTGAACCATCACTATTTGAAGGCACTCTTGTCAAATCTTAAAACAGCTCCATGAGTTCAGGCAAGATTAGCATAATTTTAAAAATTCTATTTGAGGCAAAGAATAATTAAGAAACTGGCCCAAGGCCATGTAGCAAATAAAGGTCAATCCTGAACCCAGGCAGTTTGGCTCCAGAGTCAGTCCTCTTAGGCACTATGCTATACGTTACTCACTGTCCCCTCATCATGCCAGGCAAGACCCTGCTTCTATGACCATCAACCAGTGAAATGTCTCTTTCTTCAGTCTTACTCATAGTTTTCTCAGTCTACAAGGCTCATGGAAGTTCCATTTCCTGAGTCCCCCTCCACCCCGCTGCCCAATATTCCCAGAGAATCCCAGCTAGAAGTCTTCTCTTAACATCTGCAACATCCCTGCCTGTATAATTTATTAGTATTTTATAATACTTTTTCCTTCCTAAGTCAACAATAAAATCTTAAACAAAGAGGAAAAACTATAATTTTTCTACCCACTATCAGAAAATTGCCTCATAAATAGAAGGCAAAAAAATAATATTTAATCAAGCAAATATTGAAGGTTCCAAATCACTTTCATTTTGCCTTTTTAGAAAAAATATTGAGATAGATATTTTTAAAATGTGGATTAGGTTCAGGATTTCAAACCATGGGAAAGTTACCAATTGAAAAATCTGAAAATCAGACCTCAAAGAGAGTGAAACCCTTTCATCTACCATATGCCTTTATTTTATCACATTATCTATGCATAAGCCCTAAAGTACTGAGTCACTGAGACATTTTTAGCAATAAAAGAGTGTAGTAATTCTCCATCAGTCATTGTAAAATGGGACATAATCCATCTGGCCCATGCCTCAAGGAGAAGGTACATAGGGAACTAACTTATTTAACATGAGAAACCATTCTTAAACATGAAACATGTGACTGTGTCTTAAACACATATAATTAAGCTCTAAGCTCACTGCCATTCCTTGCTTGGAAATAAAAGCCTTGTTTTCTGTTACTGCCCTATTTTAACCACTTTGGATAAGACTGAAATTCTCACACCTCTGTTTTGTTGCTGTGTTGCTAGTACATTGGCCCGCACACAAAGCTACACAAGCTTTGCTAATTATTAAGTCCTGAACATTTCCAAGGCATAGTTACTTCCCGTATGAATAAAGTGATGTTTCATTTCTTCAGATTGGATTTTTCACTACTTTAGATCAGAAATGGGCAACTTTTGAGCCATCAAGTGCCAAGCCCTGGCCTCTGCTCACTTGGCTTAATGGGGAGAGGGAGGTGTAAGAAGGTGAGGTCTTGAGACAGGGAAGGCACCACAAAATGAGCCCCATTTCCTCAATAATTCTGTAGAGAACTGCACTACTGTGCAGAGAAAAACAATCTTCCATGGGTGGTACAGAGACCAAAATACTTCGCATTTATTGAACCTGTCATAAAAACCACTTTTATGTAGAAAAAAAAATATACATCGCTTCAGAGTTAGTAGTTTAAAGATGACAATCTACTTATTTGGAATAAAAACAACTATTTCTTTTAAGTTCTACTAGAGCTATTAAATAGGATCATTAAATTAGCCCCATTTCATAATCTATGAATCTAAGTCACAAAAAATTTAAGTGACTTACTCAAACTGAATAATGAATGAATGAGTCAGTAGTGTCACAATGAGAACATTAGGAAGAAGTTAGTTCTTGACTCAAGTTTGCCTTTTTAACTTTAATCTTAAGCAACTGTCATTAAATTTGGCTTCTTTGTGGCTAATCTCTACCCCACAGGGACCATGTTGGAAAGTTAATTTTTATTCTTTTGTATAAAATACAGCACTACAAAATGCATCCAGAAATTTAAAGCTACTAGCTACTCTCTAAACCAATAGTATTAGTGAGAATATCTTATTAACTTTAGAATGGTTATTTATGAATCAACTAAAGGTTTAGAATGACATACATTCATACCTATTCCATGTTTTTGTTTCTCAGCACTACAGGATTATAAAGAATATTATTAAATAAACATAAATTAGTATATAAAACTAGCAGCACACTAGAATACTTTTTCAGTATATAGGATGGAAAGCTGTCAAATATGCTAAGTTGCTAGTTTTCCAAACAATGGAGAAATCTAAGAAACAATACATTTTTAAAAAGCAAACAGATCCCTGACTTACTAAACATGAATTTAACTTACAACAAGGAAATAAAGTCACCTCTTTTGGACTACAGACTATAAATTGGAGATGAACAATTTTTAAAAATTGAGTCATTAATTTAGGTAGGATACCTACCTCCTGTTGTTAGGAAAATCTTTGTAATATTTGGAAAAGATATAATGAAAATTCTTCACCCTAGAAAGATCTTAGCTGCATTATTTCCCAAACAGGTGATTCAGGTTTGTGTTGTTCAGCAAATTAGTTAACACAAGTTTTAGGCAATTTTAGATAATTATAATAATATGTGTAACATGTATAATATTATAATTACATACTATATAATATTATAAAATACATAAGGGATTCAAAATTATCTATTTACTGTGTTTCAAAAATAGCTCAGCTTGTTTATACAAATAGTTTTTGGAGAGAAAACAAGAGATTAAGACCAATACAACAGTTGGTAGTACAGTGTGTGAATTATCTGAAATCAGATGTTTTCTAACTGTATTAAAAATAAAGTGGGTTATTTGATATTTTTGCTTTCTATCCCTGCTCAAAAAAGGCTATTAATTCTAAACCAATACATAAAAAAATAGTGAAAATTATAATGTATACATTAAACACCTGGCCAGACTGTACTTAAATTAAATAGGCATGAAATTGATTGGTTAATTCTTTTTTTTTTTTTAAGATTTTATTTATTTATTCATGAGAGACCCAGAGAGAGAGAGGCAGAGACACACACAGGCAGAGGGAGAAGCAGGCTCCATGCAGGGCGCCCGACGTGGGACTAGATCCCAGGACTCCAGGATCACGTCCTGGGCCAAACGCAGGCGCCAAACCGCTGAGCCACCCAGGTGTCCCAAACATTATTATTACTGATATGTAATAGGTGAAAAAAACACTACATCATGTCAAACCTTACTTGGAAACTTAACTTAAGCCAGTTGGGGCTGGGGTGGGATGATTGGTTAATTCTTTTGGTTCAAGTCAAATTTTTCAACTACCAATAAAATATTCCTTTTTTTTTTTTTTTAAAGATTTTATGTATTTATTCATGAGAGACAGACAGAGAGAGGCAGAGACATAGGCAGAGGGAGAAGCAGGCTCCTTCCAGGGAGCCCGATGTGGGACTCAATCCCAGGACTCTAGGATCATGCCTCAAGCCACAGGCAAACGCTCAACCACTGAGCCACCCAGGTGTCCCAAATATTCTTATTACTGATATGTAATAGATGAAAAAAACACTACATCATGTTAAACCTTACTTGGAAACTTAACTTAAGCCAGTTGGGGCTGGGGTGGGATGATAACCCAAAATAGAAACTAAAGTAACAACAGATGTAGCTAGCTAGTATCTTCTAAGGTAGATTAAGACGTTGTGCTTTTGAATTGATGAATATATCATTCAGTAAAAGAGCAAGTTTGGTGTTAGAAGATGAACTGCTCACAACAATATGAGAAATATGTAACCTAATGATTTCTTACCATCTCCATAGTACATCTATCCTTAGTCTAAGCCACCAACATCCCTTGCTTGACTTACTACAGTGACTGCCTAGAGATCTTGCTTCTACTCTTGTCAACAATACAGAGGCTGGAAAAACCTAAGTCAAACCCATGCTCAAAACCCTCCAACAGCTCCCTTCTAACTAATGATCCTCTAGAATCTGATTCCTACTACCTCTTTGACCTGATCTGCCACTTTCCCTTTGCCCATTACATGAAAGGCTCACTGGCTTCTTCACCACTTCTCTAAATGGCCAGTATGCTTCTGATTCAGTGCCTTTGTACTTCCTCTTCCCTCCTCCTGGAAATACTATTCCTAGTTATTTGCATGGTTTTCTTTCTCATTTCCTTCAGATTGTCTTTTTTTTTAATTTTTATTTATTTATGATAGTCATACAGAGAGAGAGAAAGAGAGGCAGAGACACAGGCAGAGGGAGAAGCAGGCTCCATGCACCGGGAGCCCGATGTGGGATTCGATCCCGGGTCTCCAGGATCGCGCCCTGGGCCAAAGGCAGGCGCTAAACCGCTGTGCCACCCAGGGATCCCCCAGATTGTCTTCTTAAAGGCTATTTTATTAATGTTGCTTTCTCTCACCATCCTATATGAAATAGCAACCCCCTACCACAAACCAGCATTCCCTATAGTCCTTCACTGGTTTATCTTTTTCCACAGTGCTCATCCCCATCTAGCAAATTTTCTATTCTTTCTATTTTTTCTATTCTCTATCTCTCCACACGTTGAGGCCAGGGACACTGTTTTGTTCACTGAAATATCTCCAGCACCTAGAACCATCCCTGGCATATTGCTTAATATATCTTTATTCAGAGAATGAATTGACTCCAGTACCAAAATTATCAACTTCCCATTAAAAGGAACCAGACTTCTTAAAGAACCACTAATTCTAGGATTAGGACAGAAAATAAACAGGGGAAGTCTAGAATATCTTATCATATTAGAAAAGGAAGAAAGAAAAAAAAAAAGAAAAGGAAGAAAGCTATCAAAGACTACTATGGCTGTATCAAATGGACTTCGAAGAAGTAGATGAGATGGTTTGAGCGTTAATAAGGATAATAACCATGGACTAAAATACTTCAAATATGTTTAGCCCCATGAGCTCACAATGATTCCGAAAATTTAAAAACAAAAACCAAAAAATCATTAGCATTAACCATCTTTAGAGGATGCTAAGGAAACAATTATTTTAAAAACCAGTAAAATTTAATAAAGAAAAAGAAGCAAGTTTTAACAATTTATCAGTTTATAGCTGATATGTTTTATTTACATGCCATTCACTCCCTGCCACTTCCCAACCATTCTGAAGCAAATTCAAGGTCACGTAATCCTTAATATTTCAGTATCATTTCTAAAAGAACATTCTTTTTTAAAAACCTAACTAAAAAAAAACTAAAAAAAAAAAAAAAAAAAAAACCTAACTATATCTCCATTATCACACCTAAAATAAAGGAATTTTCCTAAACATGATCAAATAACCAATTTTCCATTTTTCATGATTAACGCCTGTATTAGTATTCTATTGTTGCTATGTAAAAACAACACAAGTGTACTGCTTTACAGTTCTCCTACACGGCTATTGCTGGGCCAAAGTCAAGGTGTTGGCAGGGCAATCTCTTTCTGGAGGCTCTAGGGAAAACTCCTTTCCTTGCCTTTTCCAGCTTCTAGAGGCTCCCAAATTCTGTGGTTCATAGCCCTCTTCTGCCACCTCAAAGCCAGCAACACGTTCTGCATTACTTTATCACTCCTCTCTTCCATTTTCTAGTTCTAAAGATCCTTGTGATTATGCTGGGCTCCCCAGGATAAGACAGGATAATATCCCCATTTTAAGGTCAGCTGAGAGCATTCAGAATTCCATCTTCATCCCTAGCTCACCTGAGACATGTAATATAACATATTCATAGATTCTAGGTATAAGGACATGACCATCTTCGGGGAGGGCATTATTCTGCCTACTGCATACACTCCAGCCCAATATTAATCAGGATCCAAGTAAGGTCCACTTGCTACATTTGGTTATATGCCTCTTAAATTGCTTTTAGCCTATAATCCCTTTCATCTCCCCACCATTTTCAACATATCTATAGAAGAAACCAAGTCTCTAGTTATATATGTGTGTGTGTATTTGAACTTTTTTCTATAGTAATAAGTTAAAGAGGGTAGCCCAGATGGCTCAGCGGTTTAGTACTGCCTTTAGCCCAGGCTGTGATCCTGGAGTCCCAGGATCAAGTCCCACATTGGGCAACTGAATTGTTTGATCTTTACAAGGTTATAAGGCATTAATATTACTATTTAATAGATCAAGAATATAAAGCTCAGAGAGGATAAGTGACTTGACCAAGGACATGTAGAGCAACAAAATGAGCAAAATGTTTTTTGAACAACTACTACATACCAAATAATTTGCTAGGCTTTACCACCCTGAATAACAGAAACAAAATTTCTGCCCTCATGAAGTTTAAAGAAAGTTATGGATCACTAAACAGTGCCAGAATGATGGAAAGATAATGAGTGTAATTATAGATCTTCATTTAGTCAAGTATATACTGAGAACCTAACAACGTGGCAGGCACTATATTATGCATGAGTACACAGCAGGTAACAAAACATGAATAACCCTTGCCTTCACAGAGCTCATAGCTTTTCTGCCTCTCCTTTTTTTTTTTTTTTTTTTTTTTTTGAGTGGAAGGTGCTTGTGGTTCATCTAAGTACAGACCGTCTATTGTATATAGGAACTCTGAAAAAAGATCAAGGCTGCAAGAATTGATTCAAGAGTCATTAGCATATTGATGACATTTGAGGCTGTGGGAGTTAATGAGATTGTTCAGGGAAAGTGAGAATGAAAACAGAAGAGTTCATAGGGTAAAGCAAATAATCTAAGTACTTCGGGAACACAGAGAAGTAGGAGAAAAACCAGAAGAGTGCATGATGTAAGCCAAAGGAGGAAAGTGGAAAATTTAGGTTTCAAAACCATTTTTTTTTAAAAAAAAGATTGTACTCATTTATTCATGAGAGACACAAAGAGAGAGAGAGAGAGAGAGAGAGAGAGGCAGAGACATAGGCAGAGGGAGAAGCAGGCTCCCTGCATGGAACCCAATGCGGGACTTGATCCTAGGACTCTGGGATCATACCTTGAGCCGAAGGCAGACACTCAACCACTGAGCCACTCATGCGTCCCCCAAAAACTTTTGTATCTGACTCCAAAATCTATGTCCTTATGCATTCATTCATCAAATATTTATTATGTGCCCACAGTGTCAAATTCTTTGCCAGTCAGTGATGACCTATGAAACTATGAAGGCAGATCTCTGCAAATGTGGTCTAAACCTGGAAGTTCTCATTCTGGATTAGTTTAGAAGGACAGGATAGTGATAACTTGAGATTATTAATTTCTGCTACTTTTATTTCCTTAACGAGCCTGCCAGGATCAATTTAGGAACAATGTATGAAAGTACTGTTTTTTATTTGCCCTGCTGTGCCTAACAGCTTATATTATCACTTTAAAGCCCTTCACATATTCTATAAAAGATGAGTTTCCTATAGAGATCTAACTTTCCTTAAATCTAGCTGCCCATACTTTTCAGCCATTATAATTAATGGCTACAAAGTTCTTGAAATAAACATATGAATAAAAGGCTAGGTTCTTCATGTTTTGAGAGATATACATTTAAGAGGATGTATATAAATGCTTCAGAAAGAAAAATAAAATTATAGATCTAGTACTTTTGCTAATGACAAATAGGCTTGAGCATTTGAAGGTTAAATTCATTTTTTGTTGTACAAACTCTACATTGCTGTGAATCTTTCAACTACTACATTTGAATTAAGATAAAGCAACAGAGAAAGTTATGCCAATAAATCTAGGAATAAGCATAAAATATTTTTCTAAACCCTGTTAATAGTTCATTCTTATTAAGTCAGAAATAGGCTTATATCAAGAATACTAATGTTCCCTCCCCAAGAGAAAAAAGACAAATGTTTACAGCTTCAACAAGACAGAAGTCATATGTGAGGTTTATGGTGTGAAAAACAACTGGCTCAGATGCAAGGGGTGTTCCAGTTATAAACACCAAGGCTAATGTTGTACTCATATAAATAACTGGGCTACATCAAAGTGACATTCTGGCACCCCTGAGGAGATAAAGTATTGTAATTCTACATCTCAGAGAATTTGTTCACAAAGGTATGGTAGAAATTTTACACATACTAAATCGGGTAGCAGTGATGGCAACACACTTGCATATTATCGTGTGTAGCAAGTGCTTTCTTCTCTGCCCCTTCACCAATCATCTTGAACAGATGGTGGCCAAGAGAAGCATAGAATCCATGCATTTTGTCTGTCAAGCTCCTTGTGTTGAAAGCATAACCAACAGTCTCCTCTTCATTATCCAGGGATGAAATCATAACCAGTACAAATAGAAAAGGTTTAAAGTTAAGCCAAGATCTAGGATCAGAGGAAAGTACATTCTAGACAGGTTTCTGCAAAATTTATTAAATGGAATCAACGATTTTTTTATTCAATGATTAAAAGCAAAATACACAGATTAAACTATTATCAGTTCTCTAAGCAGTGGAGAATGCTGGTATGTATGCCATAAAGAATTGGAACAGGTGTGCCCAAGGCTAAGTATCAAATATTTCCACAACTTCAGGAGGTTAGTTTCTTCCATTAGCAACCAGCCTTTCAACTCTAAGAACCCAGATTAAACTGGATATAGAGTGTCTTAATTAAAAGTGAGCATGGGGACTTGGATTAGGTTCAGTTCTCTTTCTTAATTTGTTGCATCACACATCATTAAAATTTGGGATATATGTGCTTGCCTTTTTCTCCTGACTAGCTGACCTTACACAGAAAACTTCCATATGATCAGTTACAAGCAAAAGAAAGCTAGTGTGTACCTTGCAGATAAAGATATGAGATCTTAAAATATTCTGGCTTTGCCATCATTCAATTAGAAATCAACATTTTATCAGTTATACATAGAATTTTCTAAATAATCTAGTATCACTGTTACAATTTCTAATTTTACAATGGGAAGACAAAACCTGCTCTGTGGGTGGTCAATGTGTTTCATGTTAAAGAAAAGGCAGGGGGAAGAAAGGAGGAGAGGAGAGGAATAATAAAAAGAAACAAAAAAGAAAAATGCAGATAAATTATTTTTAAAAAATGAAAAATCTGAGGCATCATTTACAACCTCAGGAATACTAAAGAGGATCACTGCTGAACTCATACAGAATCTAAACTAAGAATTTATTTAAAATATTAAATTTGTAAAATTTTGCTTTTATTTTGATGAGAGAACTGTAAAGGACATATATTAAAATTAATTATACTCACCTTACACCTAGAGTTTTGACATATCTTATTTCCAAAGTAACACAAAATCCAAATGGGCTTGGCTTTTACCATTTTCCCACAAATTTTCATCTATTTATATAAGTGAGAAAGCAGCCTAGTCTCAGAAATAAAAGAGAAAGTTGCCTCAGGTTTGAGTTGCTCATATAAATAGAATTCTTTTAATGTACATAAAAAAAACCCTGCAAAATCACAAACTGAAGCAGAAAGGGGAATAAAATTTAAGGAGTGTTTCTCATGTCAAACAATATCAACAATGTCTCACATGATGAATACAATTTACTGGAAAATTGAAAACTTGGAATACTCCTTACATTTCTCTTACTACTACCACTAATTCTCTAAGATAGCTCTCTCAGTTAAAGCCATTAGATCTCTGAAATAGATAACAGTTTATTATCATTACCCAAAATTATGTTTGAATTTCTCATCTTTTAAAAGCAGAGAACACTGCTCAGCTATTTTATGCTGGAGGAAGCAATAGATCTAACATAATGATAATTTTAAGATAACACTTGGGCTCCTTGTTCTGCTAATTCCTAGCTCCATGAATGCAGAAATGTTTTACATTTCCTCACCTGTAAAACAGCAACTACCTCAAAGTGTGGGAGGCTTAAATGAGGTGGTATAAGTAAAATGTTTTCTTGAATGTATAAGAAATGCTTCGTAAATGTCAATTGTTACTACACTCTGACATAAGATCTTACATGATTAAAAAAATAAATTATCAATTAGTTCAACAACTACTTAGAGAACACATACAATGTTTTAGATACAGGAACTCTTGGTATGAAAGAATAAGATACCTGGCCCGAAGAGTTTATCTTCTCACAGGTGATGTTCACAAACAAATAGGCAACAGAGTGCCTTCAGATTACTGCTGTCAAGAGTGCTCTGGACTCTGAGAAAAGTCTGCATCTACTGTAAAGAATTATCAAGCAAAATTTTTCTTATTCCTGTGGTTATACCTAGATTTGGCAATTTTTTTTCTGTAAATGGCCAGAGAGTAATTATTTTAGGTTTTGTGGGACATACAGTGTATGTGGCAATTACTCGACTCTGCCATTGCAGTAGTAGTGGAGCCACAGACATCAAGTAACAAATGTAAAGAAATGACAATGTCAGTGATCCAATAAAACTTTATTTACAAAAACAGGTGGAGGGCCAGATGTGACCAAGGGCCATAGTTTGCCAATTCCTGGTTTAAACCATATGCATCAATTAATAAATAAAAACTTTATGAAAATCATATAGGAATAAGTCCAGGTATCTTCACTCAGAGAAGATTTAATATTTTAATCTCAGAATGAAAGAAAAATGGGGAGAAAGAAGAGCTTTCATAACTATGCTCCTGTATCAGCATGAGAAAGCTTCCAACACAAATAAATTCCAGTTTAGGAAAAAAGAAAAATAAGGTAATTAATAGTTGTCTTATTTTTTCCTTAGAATCATGATTGCAAACCAAAATCTACTTGTTATATAAAAAGACAAGCATATTTACATGCTTCACACTTCAGTTTTGACAATGGACAGCTCCAGTCCGGCCTTTATGGCAAGTGGACTATTTAGTTTAATGATGTCAAAATGCAGGGAGCAGATGGCAGTAAAACATTATTAGAAGAGATGAAACATATGCAACTGGTAGCAGTTTACTTATTCATATAAAAATTTTAAAATGGAACCAATAAATCTATCCATCTTAGCTAAGCAAATCTAGTTATCTCGATTTATTACTGTAACGTAAAGCCTACAATGAAATTTGGGATGGTTGTAGAAACTGTAATTTCCTTTTTCACCCCTATCTTCTTTAGACTTCAAATAAAAGATAAAATTTATATCCACTTATAACTGAGATGCACATCATTCAATCTTTGATCTAATCAGATCTTATAAATACATCTGAGTCTTTCTGGGGGAAAAAAAAAAATCAGATCTCTCCAAAGCTCTGTCCATAATGAATAAATAAGCTTTTCTTTATTGCTAAAATGCAGCAGAGGCAGGGCACAATAAAGGTCATGTTGACTAGAATCTTAGCTAAAATTTTAAAAATGGAGTTTAGATGCAAAGAAAATGTTATTTAAAGCAGACCGTAGTAGTTGCCACTCCCTGGTTTATCCACCCTGTTCAAAGCCAGACCCTTTTCTACAGAGTGGATTTAGTCCTCTTTAAATATAGTCATTGATATTATCTTGTGATACAAGAAAATGTACTACTTAGTCAAAATAGCTGAATTTAACTCAGTTCTGAACAACTCCTTTGACTTCTCTCAGGTTCTCTTACCTCATTTGTAAAATGATGCCCATTTAAAATTTTAATGACATTGCCTTATTGTACACCCTGAGTAAAAAGATATTTAAAAAGTTCTATTATTACTAATCAATGATACCCACAATTTTACTGTTAAGCAAGGTTTTTTTGCTTCCTTCAAGATTACTCATTATATTTCTGAGTTCTAAATACCCAAATGGGGATGGTGATTATTCTCCAAGAAAGGATTCAACGGAAGCTAAAATTAACTAAATATTCATTTTTAAAAGGTGTGTTTTTTTCCCTTTTTCATTTGACCAAAAGAAATTTACTGTGGCCCTAAAAAGGCTTCAAATGATCCTAACTTTTCTATTTACAGCTTCCTTGCACTGTGTTCTTCAAAACATAATTCATGTTTTTAAGAAGAATTAGCAATTTTTATAAATCTCACTGTAAATTATGAGGTCTTGCCTTACCTACATATATTAAAACTGTTTCAAAAATATAAAAAGAAATTCACTAGTAAAAGGATTATATACATATAATATGACACATTTGTTCAATAGGAGTATCAGATTATAAATACCTAATACTAAATGATAAAATACTGCTAGCGTATTATGTCACCATCAACTAAACACCATTTCTTTCATCAATAGCATGTCTGCCTCCATTGATATATTTAATAAGAAAAGTAAAAAAAAAAAAAAGAAATTCAATAATTTCTTGCCAATATCAGGGGACATAAGAATAAACAGGGACTTGTGTGTACAAACAATAAAAGCACCAAAGTGGCATTATTCCAACAAGCTGTAAGAGCTGCTAATGAAAACAGCAAAAGGCAAAATCCCAGCACAACTAGACAATACTACTTACTATAAGAGAAAACACAACAGAGTTTTTTATTTTCAATGGCTTTATGAAATAGTCAGTTTTCTACAGAAAATGGTGATTACAATATTAGCGAATATTATATAGCTAAATGATTTTCTGAGTAAGAAATTCTAAGTTATTTATTACTTAACATAATATAATTAAGAATCATCACAAATGCTCTTAAAAGCTACCTATTTTGAAAGTGGGAAAGAAGAAAATCCTATAATTAATGAAAAAAATTTAAGCATATCTATGGATTTAAAGCTTTCTGAATTTTCTATACACATATATACAACATGAGTATTTAATTTAATTTTTAATTTTTGACTGGTGGGACTCAATAGAATTTTTCTTCTTCTGTCTTATAAGAAAACCCTTTTCCACCATCTCATAATGTTTATTTCCATGACAACATGTAACACAAGTCCTTCTTGCAAAGGCAAGGAATGCTAATGTCAAAGCTACCAATCTCATAATTGCAACTATAAAGAACTGAAAAAGAGTCAACATTTAGAAGATGATGATTTAGGGGAAATTAATGTTCTTGCCTATGGAAATACTGTACAAATAGACTATAAAAGTATGTTATGTTATAAAAGTAAATTTTAACTTATTTCTCAAATATAATGCAAGAAGCAACCCACTCAGATTTATATTTTGTAACTAGACACATTACATTAAAAAAACTCTAGACATATTCAACCAATCTATTCCATAATAGGACTTACTCAAAACCAAGTATAGTTTCTGGAAGCCAAATATGATCCCTACTAGTGTTTTAACAATGGATAAATAAATGCTTTCTAGGGAATAAAGCTCCCTGGAAAAGCATTGGTTAGAACTTGCCTCCCAGTCAGGTTAAAGTGTGAAGCTGCATTCTCTTGTCCTTGGAATTCTCTCCATTCCCATGCCATTGTTCCATAGCAATATTCATTATCATCATCACTATCCTGAATTTCCTCAATGACCTCTTAATTTAGTCTCCAGGACTCCAATCTTAATCTTTATGCTGAGGTCATAATGATCTTTTAAATACACTAACGCTATAATGATCTTTTAATAATGCAAACCTGATTGTCACTTTCAAGTTTACAAATCTGTCAAAGGCTTCCTTTCTGCATCAATCCACATTCTTACTTTCAAAGCCCTTCTTTCTGACCAGGCCTCCATTAACCCATGTAATTTCTTTCTGGCTACTATATAGTCCTGAACATACTGAATGACTTGTTCTCCCTCCAAGAAGCCAAGTTCTCTGAGAGCTTTTGCCATCTTGTTCCCTTTCCAACTTGGCTTCTTCCTAAAAGTATTCAAAGGACATTAGCTACATATGATTTTACTGTAGGCCTAAGTATTAACACTTTATTCCTGCATAAAATATGACTCCACTATAAACCCTAATATAAACAAATATTCTCTCTCAAGATTGTATCATTGGAACTTTATTGGTCTTTTTCTTTCCATTGATCCAGACCTTCCTGTCTTCTGACCTGGATTTGTAATCTGCCTTAAGTCTTTGCACTTTCTTTGCTGATTTCTGTTATTTACTGGTGCTTTAATTTGCATCCACATTAATATGTCCACATTGACAAAATGAGTGGCTATCCCTAATATTTCCTCTGCATTCCACTGCTTGGTTCTTTATAGGCCATATATTCCCATATTTTTAAAGAAATAAATTCCTACCATAGGGCTTCAGATCTATTACAAACTTTTTTAATTACTAGAGATAAATAATATAGTACTGGTCATAGTACTGCTGATGTTCACAACTTTTAAATCTTATGGCAGTTTAATGCTTCAAGAAGAGTGGAATTCTCTGCTCCCTTAAGCAATGTGTGTAGTTTTCAAATGTCAGCCTTTAGCAGACAGCACATCTATGTTTATTCAATGACTTTTGTGGGAATTTCAAGTCTGGCAGGAGGAAAGAACAATGTCTTGTGAATCCCTCAAATCATATGAAGAAGATATCCAAAATACAACAAACTGACCTATCCACCCACTCACTTACTCAGGCTTTGTCATTTACTGAAGGCCTATAATCTGTGCCAGGTATTATTTAGGTAGTGTAAAACAAAAGATTAGTAAGACTCAGTCGTAGTCCTTAAGGGGATCTAAAAACAGCAGTAAAAGACACATATGTAAACAATTACAATGAATATGATGAATGCTATAATAAAGCCATCATCAACATTTTGTAGGGACACAGAGAAAGGATAGCAATTATTCGAGGGCTCGAGAAAGGTTCACCAAGGAGATAACATTTGGTCTTGAAGAGTGAATAGAAATTTTTCAGGGGTGGAAGAGTGGAAAAGCATTTCAAATAAAAGGGGTAGCTTTACAAAGCACAGAGGTGTGTGCCCAAGGAATGGTATGGACTCTTGAACTTTAGTGTGACAGGACTGCAGAGAACATGAAAAACTGTATTACAAAATAGGCTGGAGAAGAAGGTTGGTACAAGGTAATAAAGGGACCTTCACCTCTGCTAAGAAGCCAAACATTTAATGTGTGGGAAGCAGAGAACCCAAAACATTTTCAATCAGAGAAGTCACATGAGAACTGTTCTGCTGGATGTTAGCAGTGTAAGTTATTAATGCTGTCACTAAAATAAATAGGTATAAACTTAACTTAACCTTCCTTGAGTATCATCTATGTGCCACACACTTCAAAATGTTACATCCTAGGCGTGTATGCATGCAGACCTACTTATATATATACATACATAACAACAATGTTACAGGGGACTTCTTCAGACCCTTATTTTAACAGATAAAGAAATTAAAGGTTCAAATGCTCCCTTTAGGGAACATCTCTGGCCTTCTGAAATTCATGCCAAAAGGGCAGGTACTACTATTCTTCATAGCCACCCACTGTCAGCAAAGCTAGTTGGATGAACAATAGGCCTGGTCTAGCAAAGCACTGCTTATATTCTAATTAATTAGTCATTCTCATTTTGTATATAATTAAACAAGTTGGAAAACTGATGTGCTTCCAACATCTAATGGCTCTTCATAACTTTTAAGACTGAGTTTGTGAAGAACATCTGACTATTTTTGGTAAAATAGAGATTTTTTAAAAATATTTTATTTATTTATTCATGAGAGACACACAGAGAGAGAGAGAGAGAGAGAGAGAGAGAGGCAGAGGCATAGGCAGAGGGAGAAGCAGGCTCCATGCAAGGAGCCTGATATGGGACTCGATCCCAGGACTCCAGGACCACACCCTGAACCAAAGGCAGATGCTTGATCATTGAGCCATCTAGGAGTCCCAAAATAGAAATATTTTATATCTGCATCAAATGAACTAAATTTACCCAATCTGGAATCTTTAACCTAAAGAAAATCTAGGGAAAACATTACACAATAAATTAGATCATAAACATAAATGTAAACATAGGAACATATTTGTAACATACCATAAAATTTAAGTTGGTTTTGAAAATATCTAGCTACTTATTAATTATATACAACATGAAGAATTCAAGCAATAAAACATCTATTAGACATACAAATATAGTGAATTAAAATGTTTTAAGAAGTACAAATACCCAATTCTGAAAACTAACGAAACTAACAAAAGTATCACCTTTTATGTATCTTTCTAGATCAAGTCAACACTTTTTTTAAGGTTTGATTATTTATAGTTATTTGACAGAGAGGGAGAAACACAAGCAGAGGGAACAGCAGGCAGAGGGAGAGGGAGAAGCAGGCTCCCCGCTGAGCAGGGAGCCCAATGTGAGGCTCTATCTCAGAACCCTGGGATCATGATCTGAGCCAAAGGCAGATGCTTAACCTACTGAGCCCACCCAGGTGCCCCCACGTCAACATTTCTAAAAGAACTACTATATCTGAATTATTAAAGTACTAAAGGCACAGCGCAAATAGAACATAGTATTGCTAACTTACACAAAATTCAAGCTTGGATTATTGCTTCTTTTGTATCTTAATACTTTCATGCAGACTATGAACTTTTCAATCTTGCATTATAACATAGGTCTTTGCTAGCCACTGATAAACTTGTGTATGTATGTGTGCTGGTGCATGTTAAACTACATGCCTGAGAAAAAGATAATCCAATCTAAATGATGATGCTGTTAACATGCACACCTAGTTCTTCTTTATCAACTGGTAGCATTACTATATTCTTGAAAGACTTCTGGGTAACATAAGCTATGTAACACCACAAATGAAATGTTCTAAGATTCAAAGTCAGAACTTCAGTGGAGGTAATGGAAACCCATGACAGATTCAGAATACACTAGTAGGTCTTAAAATTTCAATCAGCCTTTCAATGCAGGGGTTATTTTTGTGGGCGGGGGGAGGGGGGCGTGGTGGCTATCATTTCAAAACCATATTAGTCATCCCAATAGACAAAAGTATGTCTAAAATACTTATTTGAAAAAATGACTTCCAAATCTTTTCTTAACTACTAAAACATAGTAAGAAATACTATGACACAAAATACTTGTTTACCTGCTGATTCCAAATATGTGTGATTGTACTTACATACATACATGTATAAATTAAAACCACATTTTCGTAGCATGATACCTACATACTCTTACTATGTTAAAATACTTAATATAGTAAAATATTCTTATATCTTCTCTTTTATTTTTATTTATTCATTCATTCATTCATTCATTCATTCATGAGACACACACACACACACACACACACACACACACACACACACACAGAGGCAGAGACACAGGCAGAGGGAAAAGCAGGCTCCAAGCAGGAGCCCGATGTGGGACTCGATTCCAGGTCTCCAGGGTCATGCCCTGGGCTGAAGGCAGCGCTAAACCGCTGAGCCACCCGGGCTGCCCTTATTTCATTTTTTTAAATGAAAATACTGGCTACAATCCATTCAATTGATTTCAGGATCAACTGAATAGGTTACAGACTGCAACTTAGTAATTTTTATCTCATCCTTCTCACCCAACTTTAGGAATTATTTTAAAATGACATCACTGATAATAGTCACTCTTTGATGATGTTGGTGGGGGTGTCTTTTTTCACCTACATTAGAACACAGCTGTGAAGTATCAAAGGAAAGAAACCTGAAGTTCTTGGTGTGGGAGAACTCAATACTTTATTGGAGTTGGCTAGCCAGCAACTGGCCTTTCTAGTTTTTACCTCTCCTGCTCTGGCACTGTAGTTTCACAGGTGAATTGTGAAGAGCCTAAAAACTCGTAATGAGACAGCCATCCCCTTCTAAATCAAAAAATCTTTTTATTTGCATTAGAAAACTCTTAAAACTACATATCAAAGTGGAAGAGTAGATTCTGAGATGTTTTTGTTTCATTTTGTTTTTAAATACGGTACACTAAAGGTAGAGTAGAACAAAATATTTCCCATGGCTGGGGATTTTCTATTTATTTTACAATTCTTACAAAATGGTGTAAAATAAGTAACTTTTACATTATATAATACACACTAAATGCGTTTGTAGCACACCTAGAGCAAAATAAACAGAAGTTCTGCAAATATCTTTTTCTTTTTTTAAAGATTTTATTTATTTGACGGGGGGGGCGGAGAGAGAGAGAGAGAGAGAGAGAGAGAGAGAGAGAGAGAGAGAGAAAGGGCACATGTGCACAAGTAGGCAGAGTGGCAAGCAGAGGGAGAGGGAGAAGCAGACTTTCGGCAGAACAGAGCCCAGTGTAAGGCTTGAGCTCAGGACCCTGGTATCATGACTTGAGCCAAAGGCAGACACTTAACCAACTGAGCCACCCAGGTGCCCTTGCAAATATTTTCTAATTTGAGCTAAGCATGATGATGTAATTCAACAATGATTCACAATGGTAAAACATTTTTTATGATATTAATGCTTTATAATGTCATATAATGTGCAATGGTTTATACTCTTATAGTTTTGTTCAAATTAAATTCACTTATATTTTCTGTAAAAAGTATAATATTTTAAATATTAACCATATGAATCATGATTATAGTTGTGTTGACTGCTTTGATAATAACAAAATACATTTAAAGAAGACAGGATTCTGTTGCCCTCTTGTGGTAATTTTGCTGTACTGTATTCTCCAGGAATTCTGCCTCCATTTTTTTCTTCTCATTTTAAGAGTGGTATTTTGACCATAGTTTCTGAATTTCCAAAAGCAATACATAGACTTTCTGCCCTCTGCAGCGCACATCCTTAATGTCCTCCCATCAGTTTCTACCTCAGATAGTTTTTCCCTCACTTTTAAAAAACATTCTCCTATTCCTTTTCAATTACTACACCAAGGAGATTTTTCTTAAAGTTACTTTCTATAGTCTATATGCACATACAGAATAATTAGAGCCAATCTCCACCATCATACATAAGCTTCAAGTAAATGGAAAACAACTAAAAACCTAGGGGGCTGATCCGTTGACATTTTCTCCCAAGAAAACAGGTCTTGCTAAGTTAACAGTCCAGAAATTTCAGAAGCTCAAGATATTAATCTAAATATTTTAAGTTGGGATGCCTGGGTGGTTCAGCAGTTGAGCGCCTGCCTCTGGCCCAGGGCGTGATCCCAGGGTCCAGGATCAAGTCCCACATCAGGCTCCCTGCATGGAGCTGCTTCCCCCTCTGCCTGTGTCTCTGCCTCTCTCTCTCTCTCTCTCTTCTCTCTCTGTGTCTCTATGAATAAATAAAATCTTTAAAAAATAAAAAAATATTTTAAATTTTCTAAAGTGATAAAGTAGTCTTTAAAATAGTCTAGGTCATATGCAATGGCTTATCTCTTGACTCCCAACAAAATATTTTAGTTTCTCTGTAAAATTAGTAACACATAATGGTAATTCAAAACTATTCAAAATGACACTATGAAATAATTTTAACTGTAAATAATTAGTATTTTTCTAAAGATAACATTAATAATAAAATTGTTTAGTGTCTATTATATTTAAATACTATGGATAATGCAAAGCAAAAGATGGATTCCTAAATTAAATTAACTAAATATCCATTCTAACAACTATAAAAATTCTTAAATACTAATAAATGATCAATCCTTAAAGCAATTCTTGAAATAAATATATATTACATATATATTTAAATATAATATATATACATATATTTAAAAGTAGTCCCTCGTGTATTCAATCAATATCCCAACACTGATGGGAAAAGACTAGAATTCTATAGTGGTCAAGGTGAAAAAAAAAAAAAAAAAGGCGCATTCTATGAAGAAGGACCAGAACATTCTAAAGCCAAGTAACATGGCATGTCTCAGTAACTTAAGATGCTTTAATAAGGCTATGCCACAGATTACAATTTGGAATCAGTGGGAGATGACATTGAGAAGTTAGTGAGAGCCAGAGTGAAAACAGACTTCAATGAGAAGTTAGGGAATGGAGAAATACAGTTAAGCATCTGTAGCAGGAGAGTCAAATGGGCAAATTAAGAGTTTTAGAAAGATACTTGCTGCAGTGAGTAGGACAGATTGATAGGGGGTGAGGAGACAGTGAAAATTACTTAGAAGTTGTTTATAATGACAAAGGCCTGAACCAAGGCAATGGCTCTGACCACAGAGAAAAGAAACTTGAGAAATGCACAGAAGTGAAATCATTAGATATTAGTTACGGTGAGAACATAAGGGTAGAGGTGGGAGGTTCTCAAGCTTACACTGGAGATTTGGTGACTGGATGGATGTACCATTCCCAGAGATATGTAATAGTATTTTTGGACATGCTGTAGTTGGGGTGCCACTTGGAAAACAGCAAGTAGGTCAACGGTGTTGAGGATATGGAGTTCAGGACAGAGAGGACTCTAAATTACCAGTGGCGAGGCTGTACAAGGTCTCTGGATGACAGATCAGAGAGTGTAAAGAGTGAGAAGAGATGAAAGTTGAGGATGAGACTGGAAACACTTAAGTATACAGTCCCATCTTCTTGTTAAGAGAAGTCCTTTAGTCCTATAACCATCACCTTATTTCATGTTGGGAGAAACAGGAGGATCAATTAATCTGTCTTTATTTTACAGATCAGAAGACAGAGGGTCAAAAGTTAAGTGACTGTACCTAAAGCTATTTATCTGTAGAAGTGAATGAAAACTCAGGTTTCCATATTGAGCCCAAGTTGTTTCATCTTACTATTCAAATATTCTCTATTACAAAATGAGGGATAAAAACCATATAGGATCATCTCATTAGATGCAGGAAAAGCATCTAACAAAATTCAACATCTGTTCATGATAAAAACTCTCAACAAAGTAGGTTTATAGGGAACATACCTCAACATAATAAAGGCTACATATGACAAACCCACAGCTAACATCATATTCAATGATGAAAAGCTGACAGCTTTTTCCCTAAGATCAAGAACAAGGCAAGAATGTCCACCCTGGTCACTTTGATTCAACACAGTACATAGTCCTGATCACAGCAATTAGACAACAAAAAAGACATAAAAGGCATCCAAATAGGTAAGGAAGAAGTAAAACTCACTATCTGTAGATGACATGATAGTATATGTAGAAAACCCTAACGACTCCACCAAAAAGCTCTCAGAACTAATAAATTTAGTTAAGTTGCAGTATACAAAAGCAATGCACAAAAATCTGTTGCATTTTTATACACTAACAAACTACCAGAAAGAGAAATAAAGAAAATAATCCCATTTACAATTGCACCAAAAATAATAAAATACCTAGGAAAAAACAAAGGAGGTGAAAGACCCATACTCTGAAAAATTATAAAACATTGATGAAAGAAATTGAAGATGGCACAAATAAGTGGAAAGGTATTCCATGCTCATGGATTGGAAGAATATTGTTAAAATATCCCTACTACCCAAAGCAATCAACAGATTCAATGCAATCCCTATTAAAATGCCAATAGCATTTTTCACAAAACTAGAACAAACAATCCTAAAATTTGTATGGAACCATAAAAGACCCTGAATAGACCGAGCAATCTTGAGAAAAAAGAACAAAGCTGGAGGTATCACAGTCCCAGATTTCAAACTATGCAACAAAGCTACAGTACTTAAAACAGTATGCTACTGGCACAAACACAGAAACATAGATCAATAGAACAGGATACAGAACCCAGAAATAAATCCATGCTTACATGGTCAATTAATCTATGACAGAGAAGGCAAGAACATTCCAACAGGGAAAAAAGATAGTCTCTTCAATAAATGTTCCTGGAAAAACTGGACAATTAAATGCAAAATAATGAAATGGGACCACTTTCTTACATCACACACAAAAATAAGCTAAAAATGAATTTAAGGCCAGCTTTGAAATCTGAAACCATAATAAAACTCCTTAAAAAACGTATGCAGTAATCTATTTGACATTGGCCTTAGTAACATATTCCTAAATATGTTTTCTCAGGCAAGGAAAACAAAAGCAAAAATAAACTATTGGGACTACTGCAAAATCAAAGAAAGAATTTGTTAACAAAAATTCTCCCTACTGAATGGGAGAAGATACTTGCAAATGATATATCTGGTAAGAGGTTAATATCCAAAATATAAAGAACTTATATTGGTGGTTGCCAGACTAGGAGGTGGCAGGATGGGTGAAATAGGTGAACAGGATTAAGGCAACATCCAAAACCCCCAAATCATCTGATTAAAAAATGGGCAGAGGATAAAAAAAATAAACATTTTTCCAAGGAAGACATATCAATGGCCAACAGACACATGAAAAGATGCTCAACATCACTAATTATCAGGCAAATGCAAATCAAAACCACAATGAGATATCACCTTCTACCTGTCAGAATGGCTAAAATTAAAAGACGAAATAATAAGTGTTGGCAAGGATGTGGAGAAAAGGGAACTCTTGTGCACTATTAGTGGGAATCGTAGTGGGAATATAATTTGGTGTAACTGCTGTGGAAAAGAGTATAGAAATTCCTCAAAAACTTAAAATTGGAAATGTAATAGGATCTAGTAATTCCACTACTGGGTATTTACCCAAATAAAAAACCCAGAAATACTAATACAACAAAATATATGCAATCCCTATATTTATTGTAGCATTATTTACAAATAGCTAAGATAGTGAAGCAACCCAATTGTCCACTGACAGATGAATGGATAAAGAAGTTGTGGTATAAATATACAATGGAATATTACTCAGCCATAACAAAGAATGAGATCATTCCTTTGGTGGACAACATGGATGGACCTAGAGGGTATTAGGCTAAGTAAAATAAGTCAGAGAAAGACAAATACCAGATGATTTAATTTATATGTGGAATCTAAAAAACCACACAGATGAATAAACAAATAAGTAAAACAAACAGAATCGTTAAGTACAGAGAACTAAGTGGTGGTTGCCAGAGGGTAAAGGGCCAGTGGAATGGGTAAAATAGGTAAAAGGGATTAAGAGGTATAAACTTCCAGTTATAAAATAAGTAAGTCACAAGGATGAAAAGTACAGCATAGGGAATATATAGTCAATAATATAATAATGTTGTATGGTGACAGATGGCAACTACATTTGATGTGGTGAGCATAGTATAATGTACAGAATTGTCAAAATACTATGTTATAGAGCTGAAACTAATATTTTATGTCAATTATACTTAAATAAAACAAAACAGAATAAATATGTTCTTTCTGGTACTGTAACCTTCTTCTACTTCTGCCTCATAAATTTTCAGAGGATAAGAAGCCAAAGATTCTTTCTTCAGTAATTGATGACAATAAATGCTTCTGTTGTTATTTTGTATATATTATCAAAACTAAAATGTATTTCCAAGGCTAATCTTCCAACAATATAGTTCATTAATAAGACCCCAAGTTTACAATTCACACATGCTTCTTGAATGATCTGGGAAACAAAGAAATTCCCAATTCTTTAATTATGAATAGCAAATGGCAATTGTATCAAACATACACACACAGAATGCTTATGAGATACTTCAGAGAAAAATAGCTATAGCTGTTCCTTGCAGACCTTTTTATTTTTTATTTTATTTTTTTCTTGCAGACCTTTTTAAAGCTTACTTAGAGAATGGGTTTCACCAGTGAATTCTATCAAACATCCTTGAAGACATTTTCATAAGTACACTTAAGAAAAACAAAAAGCAAGAGATTGCCTTGGCATACCTGCTTGGTTTGGCTGTTGCCAGCTTGGTGACTTGATAACGTTGGGAGATCCTGGGGGCTTGAAGGCGGCAGCAGTTGTGAGACCAGCCACCCCTGGTCTGGTGGTGGCTGGGTTCTCCCGCCTCTCAGGCATGCTCCGTGCTGAAGCTACTGATGGTGCCAACTGCTGAGAAGTCTCCTGGGTGTGGCTAGAAAGAAAAAAAGGAAACATTTTTGGTGAAGTGGTAATAACCTAACTTAGCAATGATCCTCTCTTTCCTCAATCTATTAAATCTCTAAAGGAAAACAAAGATATTAATTAAACATTTTTAAAAAAGTAAAACTTGAAAACCACAACTGAAGGACTGTCTTTTTGAAATGAACAAACAAAAACAAAAACAGAAAGGAAAGGAGATTATATTTGTCTAGTACTTTGAAAATTGTCTTTAAAAGGTCTATCATGAGAAATTAGGCTATTGGAACAATGCAGCCAACCCTTTCAAATAATAAGCTAATTTCTTCTTCCTATTCTTGTCTATTTCAATGTTTCAGAAAAATCATTTAAACAACTAATTATTAGAGAATCCCTGATAATCTCTATGAAATGATAGAGATATTTTTTCCCTTTCTTTTTCACTTTCTGGTATTTTGTCAACTAAATTTTCCTGACATCTTACCAGTCTTTTCACTCACATACTCTCAGTCACTCATTCATTAAACGAATATTTGAGCAACTACTACATGGTAGACATTGTGCTATGCATTGGCCACATAATGGTTAAGTAAGAGACAACATCCCCAGCTTAATAGAACATCTAGTGTTCTGTGTTCACAGTACAGGAAAACAAGAGACAAGACTGCCATTGTCCTCACTCAGAGTTACTCTACTTGCTTAACAGGAGACCTTATCTGTGCTGATTCCAGTTTGATTTAGAAGATCACAAAGCTTTTTATTATTACATCCTGTCATTTGTCACATGTTGTCATTTAAAAATAATAATTTTAGTTGGCTCAAATAATAAAATCTGCACTTTGGAATGATATAATTACTATAGCAATTTCTCTCAGGTAAAGCATAATAATAATAATTGTTATAACAACAATAAGAATAATACATCCTGCTAACTTTTGAACAGAAATCAAAGTGCTCCTTGCTTAAATAATTCCAGGCACAGAAACACAAGTCCTTCAATAACTGAGACCAACAGCTGGAGGAGTAGATCAGAAAAGACAGGTTACTAATTAATGACCAGTAAAATAAATGGCCCTTAATAATATACTGGTTAGGCTGAGATTATTTCAATGAAAAGAAATTTCAATTTTTTTCTTAAGATTTTATTTATTTATTCATGGGAGATACACAGAGAGAGGCAGAGACATAGGCAGAGGGAGAAGCAGACTCCCTGTGGGGAGCCCAATGAGGAACTCAATCCCAGGACCCCAGGATCACGACCTGAGCCAAATGCAGATGCTCAATCACTGAGCCACCCAAGTGTCCCCCTAAGCAAAATTCTTTAACTTAGACATTCTGTACCAAAATTCAAAATGCTAAATATAATAAATGGAAAGAAACAAGTTTGGTATTACACTATAATATAATTTTAAAGCTTACTGTCTTACAAAAACAAAGATCAGAGATAAAATATTTGACATTGTCCCAACTACTCTTTTTGGTACCCTTATCACTTGGGTTTAGCAAGGTCTCCTCAGAAAATCCAGCATCCCTGCTTTCCAGAATGCCAATTCACTTACCCTGTTGAAAATCATTTCCCTTTCCCAAATACCAAAATATATTTAGTTTGGGCCTACTGCTATTAATAAAAGTAACGATAATGGCTACTAATATCTATTCTATAAGCAGGTCCATGCATAAGGTCAATCAGTCCACAACAGCATGCATGCTTTTTTTTTAAACAAGAAGTTTATTTAAACATTTGATTTGAAGGAAACACTCTCTAGGATTCATTTTTTTTTTTCAGAGTAATTTATCTCTACTTAAAGACAGACTGCTCTGCATGTAAGGGTTATGTACAAAAATGTAAAATTGTCCCTGGTTTTACAATGATAAATGACAAACATTAAAATTCTCCAATCAAGCAAGGTTTGTGAGAATTTTAATGTTGCTCCTTTTTTTATTAAATACTGAGTACAAAATAGCTTACTGGAATATAATAAGAGCGTGCCACTAACAGAGATGGGGTAGTCTCACACAACTAGTATTTTTCTCCATCCTATTTACATTTGTTCCTATCCTATCTCCATTTGATATCCATCAAAACACACCACTGGCCATTTAAAGTTTTTTAAAAAATGAAATAGATACTGGAGAGAAGATGTAAGTATTGCATTAGGTCCTCAAAGAGATTTTTTTTTTCCAAATGTGGTCAGTAACCTGTCTCTGTATAGACTTCGCTCTGATGATGAAAGATTTCTGCTCAATTAACACTCACAATTCCACAAATATAAAATGATTTTTTTATAAAATGATTTTGAGTGTTTTTTCCTTAGAGAAAAATGTACACTGATCTCTTTTTCTGTTTAAACATTTCCTTTAAAAATTACTCAGAATTATAACTTAAGTATATTGAAAAGTTCCATAACAGTGGATAGAAGATAAACACGTGATCAAGAGATAGCCTATGTCATATCAGGCTTTCACTAATTATAGTCATAGTTATACACTCTGCCATTAATTTTATGTTCCATCAGAAATAATTTTATTTTTTTATCTTTTTTTAAAGATTTCATTTATTTATTCATGAGAGACACAGAGAAAGAGAGACAGAGGTAGAAGGAGAAGCAGGCTCCACGCAGGGAGCCCGATGTGGGACTCAATCCAAGGATCCCAGGATCACGTCGTGAGCTGAAGGCAGACACGTTCAACCACTGAGTCACCCAGGCACCACCAGAAATGACTTTAAACAGTTATTTCATTAAGATTATACCTTTCATGAACAGTTGGGATATTTTTATTTTTATATTATGCCTAATAATTTTTGGCATATTTGTTAACTTTAGGAGAAAAATTAATTTTGTTTCAAAATTTCCCACATATGGCGAAAATTAAGTTGTTTGCCCAGGTAAAACCTTCATATTTGAGAACTATAAGATAGTAGTAGCCAATCAAAACAAATTATTTTATTATTCTTTTTCATTTTTCAGAAGGTATAATGGTATATCTTACTAAATATTTGACTCTTCTAGTATAGCTACCATCCATGCAATGAAACAGTTATACTATAATTTAAGTACTTGCACAATTACTCATAATTTCATATTAAACATCAAGTGTGCTAATAAAAGATATCACAAAGAGTTAAAAGGGGGAATTAATGATCATATAAAATAACATGCTTGAGTATTAGCATTGCATGGAATTTACAGTTAATTTAAAACTGAACACAAATCCACTCTAGGACTTTCTCATCTGGGTTGTTAATATGGTGGTGAGGTGTCACAGAAAGCAGTATCATTTACAGCAAAACACCACTATGGTATCTGCTCCCACAGTACCTTATTTTTTTAACATGGATAGAGCCAGTTGACTTCCTCGAGGACTGGAGGTACGAAAAAGCTAAAGGCTTGGAAACAGGACTGATGCAAAGTGCATCCAGGAGTAAGTGATATTTATCAGGACTGGAGAGCCTGGTGAGCATTTAGAAAGATTTTTAAATCGAAAAATCACATGACCAATAGCAGAAAGTTGTTTTTACAGTCTATGATTTGAAACATTTCCAGAAAGAGACAGAGATAGATGAGACAGAGACTTTATAGACAGGCAGGAAGAACAAAGCAGTAGAAAGAGAATAAAAGAAGATCTGAGTATTCTATTATTTACTCATTAATGTATAATGACTCATTATTTTACTCACTAATATAGAATGACTAAATTTTCACCAAAATTGGTCAAGACAATATTTTAGAAAGTATATAAAGCTTTATAAAGACTACCAAAAATTATATAAAAACAAAATCTCACAAAAATAAAAAGTTATTATTCTTTTTTGGGTAGGGATATAGTTAGACTTTAGATTACCCTCAAATACAATCAGTTTGTGAGAGAAGAAAATACCAATAGGAACTTAAAATATCTATTGATAGTTGATTCTGTTTCAGATATAAAAACTAAAAATGATAAACCCCAAAACTCAATAAGTACACAACATGCAATAATCCATGTAACCGAGAAGTATCATGGATAAATGGTAGTAATGGAAACAGATGAAAGGATGATTTAAAGAAAAAACAGTAATAAATATTGTGGGATATGTCAACAACTTAGGTAAAATGTCCACAGCACAATCAGGATCTCATATAGATCTGTGACTCTTTCACATGGTTATGCTTGCCTTGAGGGGACTTGTAAGGCAGTGAAAAGTGTTGGAATCACACAAGACACACATTGTACGTAAAGTTCTACCTGGTTTTCGCAGCAAGAACAGCAGACACAGTAGCAGCTGCACTGCTAAGAACTGCAGCACTATATCTAGCAGAACAGAAGGTAGAAAAGTTTCGAAAACCTTCCAAAGAACTTGTCACCACATTTCTTGTGGAGCTGCTTAAATTGATACAAAGGGAAAGAAAAAAAGAGGAAAGGAACAAAAAGCAAAGTGAGAAGAGGCAGCATAATACAGATAAGATAGTAACCATCTTATATTAATATTTAGACATTATAAAGGTATGATACAGAAGTATAATAAGAGTTCAGGTCGTTTATTTACTGTTGCTAAGATTTCTCTCAGAGATTGAAATTTGATATATAATCCTCCATAAAACTGATTTTTGAGACATAATGGCTTTTGAATGTATTTAACTTCAGTCTCTAATCCTATTTAAAGTTAAATCAATAACATGTAACACACATGTGAAGATTGATTTGTCTGCATCTAAGTAGAAAATAAATCTAAACATGAAGTTTGAATTTCTGTAATCAGAGAAAGGAAGGTTATGTCGATTTTTCTAAAAAGACTCCATCTACATAAAGAGCTTTACCTTAGAGATGATATATACATCCAGAGCCTGACATTTTAATGAAACTTGTGCTTTCAGGAGAAGCAGGTACAACCAACTGCCTATGCAGAAGCAGCAATACATATTAAAAAGAACAAGAAATAACTTTAAAATATTGAGAATAAATGTATGTGGGAAAGGAAAGCACCTTTAAAATAAACAGCAATTAAACTGACTGTAACTAAAACACCCTCTCTGCTGATATTCTACACTTCTATTTTCAGTTAGCTCTATAAAGACTCAAAAAATGCTCAAAAAATGAAATTCTATTTTCAGAACTCTTATGACTTAAAATAATAAATATTTTCCTTTGGTCTTTTAGAAAAGGTCAAACACCTGGACAGGAATTAACATTCCATCATTAGGAGTGTAAGGATTTTCAAGTTAATTACCAACTTGAATTTGAGAAATTTTTTTATTAAGTTAAAATAAAGTCTAAAATGTACAGCATAAAACCTATAGTTTCTTCTCATTTATGCATACAAGTTATTAATAAACATCCTTACCATTCTAGGACCATTTTTTTTTTCATAATTTGTGACGGTGGTCACCTCCAACACAAAGTAATTATGTGCCAAAATCAACCCAGGTTAATGAGAACTCGGATGTCTGAAATTGTGAGTATGAACATAAGTCTTTTCTCCTTCTCAGAAGAATTTGATAAATTGTTATTTCTAGTTCCTTTGGCTATAATTTTACAAACCATTAGAAAGCATATTAAAGAAACAGTGGCAAGCCATTTTTAAAACTCATACAGAAATAAGTATAGTTTTTTTTGCAAGCCTAAAATTTAATTGAACTGTATGGCTATGTTTTAGTAACCATTGTGAATGGCTAGAAAAGAAAGAATAGGGCTGGAAAGAGAAAAGAAAGATGCTATCAGTGGCAGAGCAGGGCAATATGAGTGTCATGCAATATGGAAGAATAAAGTTACCAAAGGATTCAACTTTGAATTCCTCAATTACTCTGCACCTTTCAAGCAATGGCTACTATTTGAGGAAATAATGGTGAATAATAAATAGAAACTTAAGACTATAAAAAAGTCAGCTAAAAATAAATCAGCTAAATTATCTTTCTCCTATAAAAAGAAAAGGAAACTGTGTGAATTTATTAACTTATATTGTATCACAAATAATAGCATAAAAGGATGTAGCATCAGCGGAGTCCTGCAAAATCTTTTAAGTAACCTGAATATTTTTAGAATACATGTAGGGACTTGGAATGCATGATCTCTATCACTCCTTTTTTTGGGGTGAATGCTCCAACTCAGTAAAGTAGACTTACAACAAACTCAAGAAAGATGATTTTCCAAATCACAGTGAATAAAGAGAAGGCATGGATTTCCTGACGTTATATTAGAACTCTGAATCTGAACAAAAAGAGAGAGAGACAGAAATATATAAAAGCAGTGTAAAGCGGTGTTCCACAGCTGAGTGCCAAAGTTTCTTGTCTACATATTAATGATGTCAGTTCTTAATCTATGATCATTTGTTCCTTTTTAGTCAAACAGTTTTAGTATTTAATTTCACCACTGGCATTACAATTTCGACATACCAAGAAGGAAAAAACTCTACCTAGAACACGTAGTTACTTTAGAAAGTGTGGCTACTTGGCTACCAAAATGTAAAACCTGAGAAGTTGCAGGTGGGTGAGGTCCACTCTTAGGTAGGTCTTCCAGAGAACTGTCAAACCTAAGTTTTCAGAGGCAAAATAAACAAGGCAAAGGAAATATTAATGAAAAGTACAGACATTTATCATCTATACTCCCTTTTAGGTGTACACTGTTTACTTTTGGGAAATACTCTAGTTTTTTGGGGGTTTTTTCTTGTTGTTTTTTTACTTCATAATTACAGTAAGGTTAAAACCAAAACCAATACCCTCACTACCACCAAATATAAGCTATCCCCTCCCCCAATTTTGTAACATGGCTACCTTCATGTGAGGGAAGAAAGGTGGATGAAAATTTCCACATGCATAGTCCAATACAAAGGACTATGTATTTTGCATGCTACAGGAAGTTAGGCTCTAAGAAATTAATTCACCTGTCCAATATCATACACCTAGTAAGAGTCAGATGGAATTTGAGCCTGGTCTACCTGTGTTATTTCCACTACATAATGCTTTCCAACATCTTGTGGGGCAGCTGTCTGAATAGTGATCTGCCAGAAAGCAACTAAAAATCTCCTTTCAAGTCAGAATGCTGTGTTTGCGGATCTGAAATAATATGGATGTTGTTTATCTTGATGTAAACAAAGTATTTTATCCAGTCCCACAACAAATGTTTACATGCAATTGTGTTGCTTTACTTTTTACTTTGTTTCTCTGATGTCTGTACTATTTTTTCTTCTGAATGCCAGAATTAAATTTTAGAACTATCACTAGGTGAAAAAAATTTGAAAACTTTAGTGTGAGTTTTGAAAGAAGAAAGCACCAAGTATAACACTTTGGGAAGAAAAAGTAAATAGGAGAAATACAAAATTGCCCGCTATTAAAAAAAAAAAAAACTCTGCAGATAAAAATAAAATATATCAGTCATGTTATACTGATTTTCAGAATAGACAATGTAACACTAAGATAAAGAAATAGAAAAGTAGAAGTCATATTCCCATTTCTTATTTAGCACCGATCAGACCTTTACCAGAGTATTGAAAAAAAAAAAAAAAAAGGCAGACAACTTAAGAAAACTGTCATGGTAGAATTAAGATATCATTTAAGAGGTAGAGTAGAAAATGTTAAAAGAATAAGAACTGTAAGTCCTATAACAGGGGTCAGCAAACCCTAACCATCAGGTCAAATTTAGCCCACCATTTGGTTTTGTATGGCCTATGAACTAAGAGCGGTTTTAAATGGTTTTCTTAACAATGAAAAGAAGAATAATATTTCATGACACATGAAAATTATATGAAATTCAAATTTCAGCCATAAAGTGTTAATAACTTTTAAATCAAGCTTTTTGGAACACAACCAGGTTTGTTCATTTACACAAGTCTTATGGCTATTTTCAGACTACACATAGAGATGAGTAGTTGTGACAGGTCTTATGGCTCACAAAACCTAACATATTTACTATCTAGATCCTTACAAAAAAAGTTTGCTGACCCCTGTCTTGAGAAAAACCTCTCCACACAGCCACCAGAGTAAACTTTAATACAAATCTGATCTTGTTGTTGAGACTTCCAGCACTGCTTTAAGGACAACTGTGGTCCTGGGTTCCCTACTCTCCAGCTTTTTCTTATGGAACTCTTCTTTCTCTCTGGCTTGCTCAGTCCATCTGGTTTTCCATCTCTTCCTGAACAGGCCAAGTTTCTTCCCATCTCAAGACCTCTGCATAGTCTGCTTCTCTCATTTTGTATGCCTACATCTCTACCAAACACCTTCATTGGGCTAATTCTAAGTGTCCTTCTGCCCTTGAGGCAGAGACATAGGCAGAGGGAGAAGCAGGCTTCCTACAGAGAGCCCAATGTGGGACTCGATCCCAGGATCCCAGGATCACAACCTGAGCCAAAGGCAGACACTCAACCACTGAGCCACCCTGAGGTGTCCCTGCCTTCAGTTTAAACGGGAGGCCTCCCCACAATTCCCCAAATCACCCTAGGCTGCACATATCATATTCTTTCAAAGTCTCTGCACCTTTTCTTCACAAAACTTATTTGTCATTAATGTAATCAAATAGTTTGTGTGGTTAGTTGTTTAAAGCTGGACTCCCTCAACTAAATTAGAAGCTCCAGGAGGTCAGGGACCATGACATTTACTGGTACAAATGAGGTGTAACAAAGTGCTTACCATAAAGTGAATAATAAATATTTGTTGGATAAATGCATGAATGAAACATTGTTTTCAAATACAGAAGTCACTCACAATATACATATATTTCTTAGAAAATATTTGTACCTTCTACAGACTATAGCAATTCAGGTTAAACAGGTTCTATATTACTGCCTAAGCAAGAAGGGACACATCATCAACCTCTAAGAAATTACTAGACCTCCAAAAATACCTTTAAAAATGTCTTTAACAACATAGTTATCAATATTCTAGAAAAAAAGAAAATTTAGTTATACAGAATTATTAATGTCTACATACTAAACATATTATAAGGACAGGTAGGAAAAGGGAATAAGCTGGAGTTCAGTCTTCCAATACCTCCATGCACTATGTTGATTAGAAAAATGAGTGCCACTTGGAAATAAAGTTCATATAACTCATAAAATACCTCCTAAAGCCAGATTTCCACGTTTCCAAACAAATGCATTTGGCATGTTTCCCGTGTGTTACACACACTGATTACCTATCCCTTTGCTTATTAGCCAACCTCTAAAAATACTAGACTTAAGAAAATTTTAAACTATTTCATTTAATACAGAACAGATATCAATATCTAATCTAATTCTGTAATTCCCTAATATTTATTCCTTTTAGGATTGTAAGAAGCTCTAATTAATAGCACCTCTGCAGCAGCCAAACTTTGTGCTTTCTCTGTTAACTTAAGTCAGTGTTTATTTCTTACCAGAGAGAGGTATGAAGACTTTATCCTTCCCAGATATGTCTGGAGAGTTGAGCTTGCAGCCTTTTGGCCTGCTTTTCTCAGGAAAAAATGAACAAAGAGCTATTTGTGTATTATCTTTCTCAGCAATTATGTCTTTCTACGCTTTCCAACGGGGATCCACGCTAGCAATCTGTCCAGGCAAAGCAGGTGTGAGGTTGCTCATCTAACAATTTGCCATCCTATAGGAACAGGGAATGGAACTCTCTTTTCTATGCCTCAGGCCTGACAACTGTCAAAAAAAAAAAAAAAAAAAAAAAAAGCAAGATTCTTATGCTGTGGGCTGCCTCTCCTCCCTTTTCCTCTGGGGCCTCAACTGATCTATCTCCTTTGCGTTTTCTACTTCTCCTTCTCCGTTGCGTGCTCTGGGTTCTCATTAAAAAATACTATAGTATAGTTTCTCTTAAAAAAAAAAAAAAAACACCAAAAATATAAAACAAAACAAAAACTGCCTTCCCTTTCTATTTTCCTATCCCCACTAACAGCCAAAGGGAATAATAGTTTTACTCTAGAAATACTGTGTTTCCTTACCTGCCTGTCGCTCTTCAGCCAGCCAGCTCAAGAGGGCCTCATCTTTCAACTTTGATGAAACCATATTCCTGCTAAAGTCACTAGTGATCTCTTTGCGGCTAAATTCAAGTGATGATTTGCAGTCCTCATTTTCTTTTTATTGTGGTAAAAAACACATATAAAACTTGCCATCTTAACCACTTTTAAGTGTACGGTTTAGTAGTATTAGGTATATTCACTGCTGTGAAACAGACCTCCGAAACTTTCTTATCTTGCAAATCTTAAACTGCACCCATTAAGCAACTCCTCTTTTTCCCCATTGCCCACTCCCTGGCAACCCCATCCTACTTTCTATTCGATGAATTTTACTTCCTTAATATCTCATATAGGTGGAATCATACTGTTTGTCTTTTTGAGTACATCCCTCATTTTACTTAGTCTTGGTATAAGACCTAACTGACCACTCCTTTTCTCCCGTCTTCTATGCCTTAATTCTACACACTTGTGCGTTTTTAGCACCATTTTACTGGCTATTCCTGATTGTGGGATGTGGAAGTTCTCCATTAGTAACACAATTTCAAAATGCTAATCTGGCTCATCCATATTGAGATTATATGTAAACTATGTAAATTTGTCACAAAGGCTAATCTTTAAAGTAACTGCGAATGAATGCAGAAACTTTCTTTTGCAGCAAAAAAAACCTTCAAATTTCCAACTAAAAACTTCATTGCCTCCTCACTTTCTTTATAAATATCACAAAATAACCAAGGAGAGTGACTTATTATATCCCCACATGGCAATGAGAGGAGAAATTCAATATATTAAAATATGTATTTTATACCAGGTAAAGGAGTAAAATGACAATTGTCCTTTGAATTTTCTCTCTTCCACAAAGCAAATATTCACAGAATAATACTGCTAAGCAGAAAATTGAATATACGAGGATCACGCCTGCCTTCTGTGCTTTCAGGGTTCACTGGCAAAGCTACTCATTTTAGTCAAGGAGACCAGTAGTTTGGAAAACTGAGTATCTTCCACTGGCTTCTTGACAATAAAAATGGTGAGTGTATTCACCTGTAACTGAGATTACCCTTCTGGAAAATTAAATCAACTAAACTTCAGCTGGAAATTTCTGGCACTCTTAGTCACAAGCTAAATTTATTAATTGATTTCATTAGCTTTTGTCTTGCAGCAACCTAAAAAGATTATTTAAGCCTGCTAATAATTCTACATTATGGATGGCACTTTATAGAGAACTTAAATTTTAGCAAGTAGGGGCATCCTTGCTTTTGTACACATGGGGAAGCTTATTAAGTAAATGACCAAACATGAAAATACCACCCAAAATTATATTTACTTTTTGTGAGAGCAAAGATAAAAGACTGACTCATTATTTTTCTTGGTGGTTTCCACTTTACTAAAGGAAAAGAGAGAAAGAATAAGAGAGATCTCTGATGCAAATGGAACTTATTACTTGTGTTAGGGGAAGAGTCTGCTCTTTATCAATATATATATAGTCTATTTTATTTATACCTTTCACATTCTGCCTTAACTCTTACATATTTCTCTACTGTTGCTTTCTCTAATGGACTATTATTGAATAATCCCCTTAGTATTATATGAACTCCTTAGGTTAACTCTACAGTACTCCTTGATCTTTTCAAAGAAATTTTTCTTTTTAAAAAATTTATTTGAGACAGAGAAAGAGAGAAAGAAAGAGAGAAAGAGCATGAGCGCACACAGGTGGGAAGGGGTGGGTGCAAAAGGAGAGGGAGAAGCAAATTCCCTGCTGAGCAGGGAGCCCAATGAGGGGCTTGATCCCAGGACCCTGAGATCATGACCTGAGCTGAAGGCAGATGCGTGTGTAACCAAATGAGCCTCTAGAGAAATTTTTCTATACGATCTGAAGATAAGATTGAGCATATAAAATATATATTCTAAAAACCCAATATAATATAAAGATTTTAAAGGTAACACCAATTTTAAAATAATCTGGAACAATCCCCTGATAAATCCCCTACATCCTTCAGTAACAGTTAGGTACTAATCGCTAATCGTAGCCCCTCTCACTCTGCATCATCAACTTCTTGATAGTTCCCATTATTGATTTCAAATAGCTAGAAACAGCTTCCTCTATGGGGCAGAAACCTGCCATTTTGCAGCATTAATGTACTCCTAACATATGAAAAATTATAAATGATAAAGGTATTAGTAGATTCAGAATAAAAAAGATGTAATATTTAATAAGCAACACTGCATCAATCTGCTACCTGTTTGAAAATACACATGAATCTGACTGAATGCCTACTATGCAACAGCCACACACTGTGAGTCCTTAGAGAAGTAAGGTGTCTTGAGAATCCCACCAAGGCATCTTATGCTCCACTGAGTATGCTACCAACATTAGGGAACAAAAGTGAAGGGTCACACACTCTCTAGCTAAATCTTCTGGATCACACATTATCCTGAGTTCTCCCATTCAATTGCTGCATTTACTCATTCAATCAATGATGACATCTGGATTCCACTTCATGCCAAGCATCCTCACATATTCTACTGTCCACTTTAATTTCCTGCCTCTGTGGAGCTTACATTCTAGTGCCCAATTTCCTCTAACAGAGCATGAGGATCAAACTAATCATACTCTCCATACATTTACCTGCCACAATCAGAAGTGCAAACCCTTTGGGTCATCCACTCCTGGATTCTTGTTTCTTTAGTATTTTATATATCTCCTAATCTGATCAATTACCCATCCTTCTCAGCCTGCATAAATCTTGTTAGTCTATTGTATCTTCTATTGTTCTGCATCTTCTGTGCAGTCCCTTCAAAAAGAAGTTCCTTTTCTCTCATACCTTGTACATTTATACACTTGGTACAGAGATAATGCCTTCCTCAATATTGCTTCTAACATCAGTCATCTTAGATCATTCAAAATCCCAAATCTCTCAAGGCTCATTCCTCAGGTTATACCATTATACACTTATCTCTTTTTCTTCCCTTTACCTCACCCACTATTTGCACTTCAGGCCCCAAGTCACTGTCTTCTTCTTCACCCACATTCCAACAGTTGTTCTTGATAACTTCAGTGTTGGCATGTTGAATCACTGAATAATCTAACTGCTAAATTCTTTGACTTCTTCACTTCAATGATAATTCCTCCAAGGCTAAAAAGTTTCAGGCCTGGAACATCTTAGCCATGCACTCCAGAATTCATAACTTTTACTTGTTCATCAGTACCTCTAAAATCTGGATGTTAAGCATCTCCTTTTTTTGTAACTCATTCACCCTCTACATCTTGGTTCTAATAACTTTTTGCTGAACTGACCTTTACCAATTTGACTGACTCTTACCAACTGAATTAACTCTTACCAAATTCATGGATTCTTAGCAGAGAATTTCCTTATCCATCAACCCCTACCCCTCAATATTTCTAGACTACTGTCAGCAGTTCCTCTAAAACAAACCCATCCAATTACTTCCCTCTGCATCAGTACCTCCTTGGCTTAACTTCTTATCTCTTGCCTAAGCTAAGGGAATACACATAACTAATCTCCTGTGTTCATTATTTCTTCCCCACAATCAATTTTACATAATATTCAGAGAGATCTTTTAAAATATATATATCAGATGTTACTCTCATGATTAAAATCCTGTATTGGGTTTTCTAATTAATTGGGATAAGAATCTAAATCTCTTAACACAACTTACAAGGCAAAAAATGATCTGGCTCTTAACTACTTCACATAATCTTTTATTACTCTCTTCTTCATTTACTATGCTTCAGTCATAGTGGATTCTTTCAGTTCGTTAAACATAGCAAGGTGAATCCTATCTCAGGACCTTTGCACTTGCTATTCCCTCTGCCTAGAGAGCCTATCTTCTGCGTTATTGCATAGTTAACTCCTTCAGGTCATTCATGCTACAGCTCAAAGATCTTCTTTTCCCCTAACTGATGTCTAATGACTTCATTCCTCCTCTCCCCTCATTATACTTATATTGTCCTATATTATTTCTTTATAGAATAACCTCATAGCATAAAACTATATTATTTGCTTTTTTATTGAATGTCTGCTCCACTAGACTGTAAATCCATGACAGAACCTTGCCTCTGTTATAAAGCAAGCATCAACAACATCTACAACAACATCTACAAGTAGCACATTGTACTTCATAAGCACTTTCTGGGTTTATTTATTATATGCATATACAATAAACATGAGCAGGGATCACTAAAACCTGGAGACTAAGGGAGAATGGGGAAAAAGAAAACATAGCTATTGATTTCGGTTAAGGAACTACTATCCCCTGTTACCAGCTGAAATCAATTACTCATATAAATGCCTCTGACCCAGACAGCGTAACTGTTCTATGATTTTTGAGTTGATTTTCTTGGGATTACCTACATAATTGTCAGATATTAATGTCAAGGATTAATTATAATATGCTAGGTGAGATTTTACAAGTTTAGAATCAAACTATTGCTTGCCTTATAATTTCAAGAGTCATATGACATGGCTAACTTATATTGTCTTACTTTTTTCTAAAATCTCTAATTTTTTTATATTTATTTTTGCTAACTTTATCCACACCACTACCACCAAATATGTTCCAGAAGACTAAAATTATTTGACCCAAACTACACATAACCATATTATTTTTTTTTATTTTCCCTACTACATTTGGTCCATTTTTCTAGACTCCTAATATATGTTTGAAGGATGTTCTGCTTATGGAACATATATACCATACCGCCCCACTTCAGGAAAGCCACAAATTTAGGAAGCAAACTATAGAAGTCCTCATCCAAGTCACTAATTGATCCTTTAAAACAATATCCTTTGGTTAAATTCAACTTATTATTAATCTAAAAATTTGATAATCATAACCTCATTTCATTATTAAATTCAATGGGATATTAAGAGTCTTTCTTTGATGACTTCTTAAAATTAACATTTCCCCCAATTTACCAAAAATGTGTTAAGCTGGGTGTGATTTGTTTCTTGAGAACTTACTCCTAGGTCTTGGCAATTCTGTTCTTTTCTCACCAAGCAAGGCTTTAAAAATACCTTCTAGATTCTTTTCCAGGTAACCTTAAGTTCAAACTAGTTTACAGTTTAGAAGTTTTTTTTCTTCTTTGAAAAACAGTACTAGGTTTACCTATTCCAAGTCTTCTATTTTCTTTGTCATTCTCCAGGATTTTTTTTTTAAATGCATATAGTGTTACTTACCAAATCTCATCTGTAAGTTCTCTAAATACTTGGGTTACAAATCACTGAGGAAAATAAGACTACTGAGAGCTCATCTAGGATCCCTTTCTATCTGGGACTTTAATTTCCTCCAGAATGTAAACCATCCAAAACTTCTTCAGTATTTATCTCTGGGTTCCGGTAACTTTTGTTTGCTTGTTTATACCTTTTGACAATGAGCATATGGACTATGAAAGTCAATTTTTGCATATTACAAAAACTGATTTTTATTTTTAAAAAATACTTATACGCAGTTTTCCCAGATTAATTTGGGCAAAGTAAACAAGTATTTCCATAGTTAACCACAGTAATGAACAATCTGTGTGAAAATACAGAGAGTAGATAGGAATTATGTTTTTTGCTTCAATGATTTTAAAGTACTATTCTCACAAGGAACTGAAATGTAGTAATTACTTATGATCAATAGATGGCGATCTTTACATTATACAGTGGTCACCAAACCAGTATTTGCATAGGACACTATACTCCGCCAGCAGAAAATGAAAATAAATTACAAATGTTGCGTATTTTCAATAGACAAAAACCAGTGCTTGGTTACATACCCATTTTTTTTGACTTACGGACTTTTTTCTAGGTTGATGCACATACTTTGCAGTAATGATGGTGTCAGCTAAGATTCTATCTGGATGTTATTTTTATTTTTTAAAATTAGACTCTGTTGTGAAAGCCTTTCTGTCGTGTATTTCTGAGCAAATTCCCTTCTTTTTACACTTCATAAAAATATGTGGGAATATGAGACTGAGGAATGATTCCTGATTTCTTTGCATAGCTTATGAAGAATAATAGTTTTAGGTAATTTATTAAAATGGCACATGTCTATAAAAGGATAAACAAGAGTCTAGCATATTTGAAAAATAGCAATTGAAAGAAGACATGGCTCAGGTCAGCAAACTGTTTCTTCATTAAACTATTTTATGTGGGTTACAGGAACATCTGTGAATAAACTAAAATATTTTAAAAACTTGCTATAACAAGAGTATGTTTAGAAATATTTATGAAATTTCTGCTTTCTAAATTTTCAATGAATGCACAAAGTTGATAGGTTTCTATTCAAGAAGTATCTTAAAATCTGTTTTGACAACCTTCAGTTAGAAAGTATGTGGACATTGCTTAGTGCCATGAGACAGCTTACACATAGAGAACTTTTTCCCCCTACTACTCTTATAGTTTTGTGTAATGTAAAAGGTGACTAGAGTTTGAACTATTTTCCTACCAAAGGGAGAGGCAGTTACTCCTCCCTTCAGGAGCATTTTAAGTCTTTGAAAATTAGAAATCCATATCATACATTATTCTTAACCGTAATATATGAAAAATAAGAACCTATCATTACTTGAACAAGAGAGAAAGAAGATTGATAAAACTGTGTTTTGATCATGATAATTTTATATATTTTTTTGCTAACTAAAATGCTTTTTACTTATTCATATGGACCTATATAAGCGTGAAAATTTTAAAACTGCTTATTAAATAAATATTTTACTATGTAGTAGAAAATGAAATGGTGAGATCAAGAAATCACCTTTTAACTTAAGATAAATTGTATGGTGCCTGACACAATGATGTATTTTAGGTATATAGGTTTTTTTTTTTTTTTAAAGTTATCTTTCAATGAAATTTCCTATAGCCTCCCATAATTCTCTACTCTGGTAAATCACATACTATTATGAGCTTTTTCATTATTAATATGTGTTAATAATGTAGCTATTGCTTCTTTTCAGTCAAATGTTGTAGACTAGACTCTTCAAACTTCTTCATTTCCTTAGGAATGATAAAATTATTTCCATTGGTTTTTCTTTTTTAAGATTTTATTTATTCATTTGTGAGAGACACACAGGGAGAGGCAAAGACATAGGCAGGGGGAGAAGCAGGCTCCCTGTGGGGAACCTGATGCAGTACTGGGTCCCAGGACCCCAGGATCACTCCCTGAGCCTAAGGCAGACACTCAATCACTAAGGGACCCAGGCATCCTTCTACTGGTTTTTCTAATCAAAGATCTAAGCATTTCATATACCCATTTCTAAAATTAGTCAGGTATTGTATTATCACAGGAGTCACTGAGCTATTCATGTTGAAACAGATCAAAAACACAAAGGAAGATGGATTAAGAAACAAATTTTTCATTTAATTTGAAGAAGTGTCTTCCACAGCCATTTAACAAGCAGATAATACCAGGAAGAAAGCATCACCACTTTTGCCAATTAGGTTGCCAAAGCACAACAATTCTCCTTTAAAGCAATTTAGATATGGTTCCACTTTATCTACTGTACAAATATTAATGTCTTTTTATAAAAATTTGACTTCTATTGAATTTATATTCAATTAAAAGTTGTTTACTATGCTGTTAACAATTTCCCTAAAATTCAACAATTAAGAAACTGGAGAAATATTCATTGATAAGCAATTAGAAACCATTAGTTAGTGCTAACTAGTGCCAAATATGAGGATACCAAAATTCTTGTGTTCAAAGAACTTATACTCTAGTTAGGGATATAGGCCATGGAGACAAACACCTGTTATCCAAAAGAGAAAAAGAGGTACCACAACAGAGAATATGAACAATCCTTCTAACTGAGTCCAAGTCAGTGACTCTCCTTAAGAATAACTTTTAGATACTACTCTGTCAAACTGATATTAGTACAGAAAGGCCGCTGGTATATATTATGGACTGAATGGCTTCCCCTCAAAATTCATATGTTGAAGACCTAACCCTCCAGTGTGACAGTATTTTGATACAGGCTTATAAGAAGTTAATTCAAGTTAAATGAGGTCATAACAGAGAGACCCTAATCTAAGAAGACTGATATTCTTATAAAAAGGGGAGATACCAGAGCTCTCTCTGTGTGTCCATAGGGGAAAGGCCATGTGAGGACACATTAAGAAGGTGGTCATCTGCAAGCCAGATAGAAAAGACCTATCAGAAAGCTATCCTGACAGCACGTTAGTCTGGAACTTCTAACTTCTAGAACTATTAGAAAATAAATTTGTCATTTATCTAGTTACCTAGTTTTGGTATGTAGGTGGAAGCCTGAGCTGACTAATACAGTGTATTTCTAACTGAAGAATCAGTTCACCAGTGATGAATCTTAGAGTCCTAACATCTACTTTCAAATTACACTTGTATGTTACTTTTTCTTAAAGACTTATTTATTTATTTATTTGAGAGACAGCAAGAGTGAGAGAGGGAGGGGGAGAATGAGCACAGAGAGAGCGAGGGAGAAACAGACTCCCGCTGAGCAGAGAGCCCAATGTGGGACCCTGAGATCATGACCTGAGCCAAAGGCAGATGCTTAACCAACTGAGCCACACAGGCGCCCATTCGTATGTTTTTATACTGTATACTTAAGTATTTATTGTATTTATATATATATTTATATTAAATGCCCATTTATATATTGAATGTATAGATCTTTATTTACAGTTACAGCTGCATCCAGAAAGAAATACTATGCCTGTTAGAATGCCTTTTCCTTCTAATTTATATTATATTAAGACTCTTGTCTTCAAAGAGCCCATACTCTAGTTGAAAATTTATGACATATAGACAAATATCTATGATACAAATTAGGTAAGAAGTAGTAGAAATTATATAGTATATTACTTCAGACGTAAGATTATTGCCACTGTGGAAGATGGAGGTGCACACTGTGGGTGAGTCTACATGGTTGGAATTGTAGAAAGGAATAAGAAAATCGTGGAAGAGGGAGGATTTGCCTTCAGCCCAGTCATTCTCACTAGAACACCATGGGCATTTGGAGCAGGATCATACTTCATTCTGTGAAGTGATTCAGAGCATTACAAGACATACAGGTATCCTCCTGGCCTACATGTTTCCAAAAGCTACTCAGCAGCAACATCTCCCCCAGGAGGAAATAGAAAGTAAACTTTTATGGATGTGAAGAAAACAGTAGATGTGTTCAAACAAAATGTATTAAGTGACTGGTTAAATGGCTAATATATTTTATTCTAAAATGCTGCATATGGAAAAGTGTTAACATACAAAATCATAATAATATTAAGTAGTGCTTGTGATTTACAAGAGTTTATTACATCTACTCAGAGTTCATCCTAATTTTCCACTTTGAAGCTTTTCACTGATTCATTCATATAATCTTGACTGTATTTGATTTCTAAATTGCTTTACCAACTCATTACTCCTAGAATGCTTCTGATGTAATCACCAAATAAACATCCTTTACTTAAGGCAAAAATAAGTCATGTATCTTCTTTTTGACCTCCATACACCTTGTAGGTTGCCCTAACCTCATCTTTCATTTTAATGGTTTCCCTAAACGCTGTTTAGAATCTGGGTTGAAAATTCAAGAAGACGGGATCAGAGGTGACAAAGACCGAGAGAATGAAGGGAAGATGAAGAAACAAGAAGAATTCATGCAACTGAGGTTCAAGCCAGATCAACAAAAGCTAGAATGACCCTCCCAGGTTGTCCCTACCTAGGCTGAAATGACTAGGCTTTTCATTTCAACCCCATACCCCTCCAGTCAGCTCACTGCATATGCACAGCCTCCACAAAGCTGTGGCTTTGGAGTAAAGGGCATCTGCTGTTGAGGTGACATGTGGAGGGACTGACCTGTGAAGGCTATGTGCCCCCTACATGCGCGCGCATGCACACACTCACGCACACATACACATACACAAACATAGCAACAGGCATCAGTACTCTACTGAGGTGGTATTTGGAGGGGCTTCACAGTGTCCACCACTAAGTCTAAATTCCTATCTTTAAAAAGTGGGAAAGTCAGGGGCAGAAACTTTAGAGTTACAAATCTGAGTCTCAAACTCAGAATTTATCATTCCTTGCTGGGGCAACTGGGTGGCTCAGTGGTTGAGCATCTCTGCCTTTGGTTCAGGTTGTGTTGTGATCCTGGGATCCTGGGACTGAGTTCCACATCAGGCTCCCCACAGGAAACCTGCTTCTCCCTCTGCTATGTCTCTGCCCCTCTGTGTATCCTGTGAATAAATAAAATCTTTTAAAAAAATTTATCATTCCTTGCTTACTTATTCTGTAGTAATGATGTCTATTTTGGAGAGAACGAGCAAGGAAATATTTACTTGCTTTAAGTAATTTTCTTCAATAGGATAAACAAAAAGGAATGAGTTCAAAGAATTCTTGATGTTTTTATAGACAGAACTGAATTGTCAAAGCCTTCACTAAATTATGAATAAGGCATCATATGTCTAGTTTCTATACATTTTAAGTGTTATTTTTAAATGTCTTTATGTTGTTTTACAGGGCATTCTGATCCCTACAAATGCATTACCAACATACCAACATACCAACGTATACTCCCTAATAATGCTTCCTTTTCCTAAGTCTTCAATGGGTCTAGTGGGAAAAGCATTGAACTGGTAACTATGCCAAGAGCAACACTAAGTAGGTGAATGTACTTTATTTAGCTTTGATAAAACTTTGATAAACCTCTTTGGTTCTTCATTGTTAAATTTTTCTTGAAAGTGGTTAAATATAAGACAACTTCCCATTCAAAATGCTATGGATAATATGGGGAATATGAGTTATGGGTATATGTATTACATTTTTACAGCATGCTTCCTGTCACATACCATACTTTGGCTACACTACCCTTTCTGGTCTGTATACTTGCCACACTCCTTTTTACTTCAGGGTTTCCACACTTGTTTCTTCTGCCTTGAGCAGTAACCCCAAGTCATCTCATGGCTGACTCTTTCCTCTCTCAGGTGATGGCATTAAGATCATCTCCTCAGAGGTCCACACAACTTAAGTAATCCCTCCATGTCTAAGCCAAATGTCCTTTATACTAATTTATTATCTTAGTAACACAATTATCTCAAATCACCTTGTTTATATATTTATCTGTTACTCATTGTTTAACCCCTAGTACATATTTGTACCTGGTATTTAAGTAATTATTTCATGTGAAAGAATAACTCAGGCAATACATGAGTATTTGTGATTTAGATGATTTTAAATACACATCAGAAATGCAAAAATTATTAAATTTTTCATCGGGGGAAATCAATTCACCCACAACTCTGAATAAATCAGAATAAAAGAAGGGACAGTTACTATCTTAATATCACAATTTTTTTTAATATCACAATTTTTATTAAATAGGCTCTCTACCATATTTTTATATGAGTCTTCTCTTCCTAAAGGGTATAAGGATGGACAAAATGAGTGTGTTTCTGTTTCCACAAATAATATATTTTTCAAAGTAACAAAAATATTCACTTTGTGAGAGACTTTCCATCTTCTAACTGGTAAAACCTTGTAAAAATGTTGAAAATTCTTAACTTTCAATTCTGCATTAAAAACAAGCCTATAATAAAGAAGTCTGTATAAGAGAGACAAACAAAAATAAGCTATAAATTAGGTCACTAGACTTATAATAATATTTTTGCAAGGAGCTTTTACAATATTTGGCTAGCTTTTAAGCTAGGAATATAAGATGTCCCAGAAGATTAATTGAACGTAAGAATTCAACCTCTGATAGGGTCAAATGGAATGTCTTTTGTGATTCAGGCTGAACATTTATACTCATACTCAAATATGGATCATTCTACTTATCTCAGTGTACACTTTCAATGAGACATTAAATACTTTATTTTTAATCAGGGAGGTATTATATTCTTATTTTTAACTGTACTTATGTTAAGTTATAAAGTTCTATACATGTTCACTGGTCTTTATTAGGGAGAAATTCTTTTATTTACTTAAAATTCTCATTTTAGTAGCTCTCTCTCTCCACTCCGTAGTTACTCTAGAAATTTGGTGGTTGGTGGGAAATATCTTGTTTACTCTAACCTACCATTTATTTTCATGAGAATTTGATTCCATGCACTTTCAAATATCATCTTTTGAGATAAATGAGATTTATCAGGTATGGGAAAGCCTGGTCTAAGAAAGTGTATTTTCTTACAGAGGCCAGTTAATAATGGATTGATGTCAAGATCATAAAACCACAAGCAGTATCTGATACAGTAAAAGAAAGATTTTACTGTATTATGAAGTATAGTGGAAATGAGCATAGATAAATCCTAGAATTATTTTTAAATAGATTTTGTGTAAAAAGTTTTAAATAGTAATCAATCACTAACTGAAATTAATGTTTCTCCAAATTATCAGGCAGTTGTCCTAGTCTATAGTGACATCAAAGTGTAAAAAACCTGGAAAAATAAAAATGCCTCAAACTGGGGCTCCTGGGTGGCTCAGTCAGTAGAACATGTGACTCTTGATCTCAGGGTTGTGAGTTTGAACTTCACACTCGGTGTAGAGCTTACTTATAAAAAAATTAAAATAAGATAAAATCTTTTTTAAAATGCCTTAAATAAAAAAAAAATGCCTCAAATATAGGCAAAATCCCTCAGTAATCATTTTCCACAAAGACTAACGCTACGTTGTGCCACAGTCTGTCTGATCTTTTACGTTACTCACATAAGATATTATGTTAAATAACATAATTCAGGAAAAAAATATACAGGCTTTGTCATACTCTACACTCATTTTAGTAGCCTTGCAAAATTAAAAATGTTTTCCAAATGAAATGTCAAGAGAATTATTTATTTTACACAAGTGATAGTGTAACAAGTCTTGGATGACACTGTTACTAGCTTCAGAGAAACAGAAAACAATTACAAAGCTAAGTTAAAGGCAACTTTATTACAGTACTTTCCAAACTTCAAAATGCACTTATTGAATTTAGAACTAATATATAATACATTATATTACAAACAGAAAGCATATCTGGTCAAATTATTAGCTTGCATATATTGCCCAAAATATAGTTTCCTAGGAACAGCAGCCACACACAATAGTTTATATCAGTATATTTCTGATGTCACATAAAGAATCATTTATAATTTATTTTATGTTCATTTAAAAACAAAGCAAAATTATCTTTTCCATTTCTTACTAGTTAATGCCTTGAAGTTGTTTATACCCTAAAAGCATCCACCAGTTTTGAAGGATTTCCTTCAATAGAAAATAGGATTTTTGAAGCTAACCAAATAAAAGAACACTCAATTTCCCCACCGCAAATAGGGGAAGAGTTGTCTTCTTTCCTTTTTAGAAGCCAAATCTGGGCCTCCTTCTCTTCATAGCCATCTTGAAATGGTTCCTGCTTTAAAAAATACCCAAATCTACAAAAAACTCTATTCTAATAAAGTCTTCTCTGTTTTATCTTGCCTCCTCATATTTGTTTATTTAAGGTAATTTACAACCCCCTTTGAACATTATGTAATAATGAATTTAAAAGTAATCTTGCAAAATGTAATAACATAAAGGATATATTTTCCAAATTAGACAAGGGTATTATTTGCTCATCTACCTCTGCTTCACATAACCAACCAAATTCAACTTACAAAAAGAATTCCTTTTCCAACATCAGTACCCTAATAACAAAGGATACAGATATAAAACCACTGAATAGACTGGAGTCTCTTAATTTGCTCTCTTATTTAATATTTGTGAGCTACTGACTAGCACAAAACAATTTCATCTTCCTCTTTTTCATGACAGCAGAAAATGGTTAGAAAAGTATAGAAAAGGTTCTATTTTTTTGTAAGGCAAATTTAATACAGATTTTGCTATGAGGTTGGAAAAAAGAAAAGGTGAATGAAAAGGTATATGCTGGTTGCTTGGGGGGCAAGACTCATAAATCACTGTACGTTAAGAGCACGTGCTGAAACTTCATGGTGCCAGTCACGTAATTTTGTGTATTTGGGACTAAAGACGTGAAGGGGTATCTTTTCCCTGTGGAAATAAAAAAAAAGAAAAGAAAAGAAAAGAAGAGAGAAGTGATAGAAGAGTCATAAGAAAGAGAAAGTTTCTACACTTAGTACATCATGCAGAAAGCATGCTTTAGAACAGCTTAATTTCACTGAGCTATTGTACTTAATAGCAAAGATTTCACGGGTGGAACATTTTTAAAAATACAGAAATTAATCCATAGAGCCCTCCTGGAACATCCATTTCTGTGCCCAAAATAAAATTACTACAAGACAACACAAACTCATTCACAGAGATCTGTAGTGTTAGCAAAAGCATCCCCATATATACTCTTCTGCCCACTTATTTCAATTACAAAAGAAAATTAACCTTATGTGAAATGTAGATAATATCTATTAATATAAAAATCTGTACGTTTTTTAAGTCCCACAGTTAAGTCCTACAAAAGATACCAAAGTTAAATGCTTAGCTTCTAGTTACAAAAACAAAAAGCCATACCATTACACTTGAAAATGTGAAAAAACAAACCGAGACCATTCATGAAAGGAAAGCATTCAATGTACCAAAAAAATGGACAACTTACTTTGCCTTCTTAGTATTTTCAGTGTCCGATTCTTTCACTGAAATATAATAAGCAATATCCAATATTAGTTTACTTTTTTAACTTGAAAAATCACTTAGGTAATTACCTGTACCAATTAATACCATATGGTCAAGCTGCACAGAGCCACTAAAAAACATTCCATATCTTGCAGTCACTGGCTACATACTATAATAAGTACTACTGCTGCTGCTGCTTCTACTGCTACACTTTTCAATACAACTCTCCTGGGCTAGCTTCTTATTTACATTACCCACATTATGCATGGCATAATTTAAGAGCAAACTGACTCAGGAAAATTACTGTTTTCCAATAACTGCCCATCTGTCTAATTGCTATTCTCTATGGCAAAGAACATTCTTAAAATCCTTAGGTATTCACTTACGATGTTCAGTCCCAGTGATCTGGGCAAGGATCCGGAAAGAGCGAGACTGAGTCGTTCCAGTCCTTGGACGCCAATCTTCAGTGTCCTCCATCAGTCTCTTCTTGCTGGCATCACTATGAGTTGGTATGTGATAAAACTCTGTATTGCGCTCCACAATGTGTTTTCTCGGTGGGCTAGGATTAAAAGGAAGGAAAGAATTAAAAAATTTTATATTATATTAAGGATAAAATATCCTCTGCCAAATTACTTATAATATATACACTTAATATCAATGTTCTTTTTTATATCTTTTGCTTGTCCAAGAAAGTGAACTTAGTCTCAATTTTCTTAAAAAGGCATCCTTCTGTAATAGAGTAGACTTGCTTTCTCTTAAACTAGTAAAAAAAAAAAAAGTATTTATATGCTTACATAAAATAATAGTACATATAAGTATCTATTCAAGAGAAAGTTTACCGTTTGGGTGGGGTTTTCCTTTTAATTGACAGAAGAAGGCAGCAGAAGAGAGATTCCACCATAAAAAAAAGGAAAAGAGTAAGACGGAAAATAATGAGAATTGAAAAACTCACAGGGGTTTAAAAATTTTTTGAAATTACTTGTATTGTTCTTCTATCTTATGCCTAACAAAATACAGGTATGGACTATATTCACAACCACTATTAAATATCGGTATGTTGTCAAAATGTATCGTCTTTCACAAAATTAGAAAAAACCTATCTTCACTACACTCAGGAACTAAGGATGGTTTAGTACAGGCTAAGTCAGCAATTTCAAATGCAATTTTGAAAAAGGTCAGAACTGTTACTTTCTATGGTTTTCTCATTCATGTGTATAGATACCCCTCATCCTAAATAAAGTTAGGGTCACAGGGTCAACTGTGTAGGAAATAAGAACTGTGGTATATGAGAAACCAATAAAATGTTTATCAAAACACCAAGATATAAATCCTGGCTCAATGATTTCACAGATCCGTGATTTTGGACAAGTCAACTTCACTGAGCCTGTTTTTTCATTTATAAAATGAGAGTACCACACATAAAGTGGCATTGTTCTAAGCATTAAATGAAATAATTTATGTGAAAAGGATTTGAACTCTGAGTTTGCTAAGAGTTCATTTTTCTGTTAACAAAGAAATATTAAGGAATTTATAATGTATATTAACACTTCAGCCTAAGATCTACTGACCATAACAAATACTCAGTTCTCTCCCACCTCTCCCCAAAACAAGACAAATGCAAACTTTTGGAAGCTATGAGTCTAATTCCGGGAGAGAAAAAGGAGCCTAACTCTGGACCAGCATACTATTGCCATAAGATCCAAGCAGAGAAAGTGCTCAGAGTATCAGATGTGGGTGGCAACATCTCCTGGGTGTAACTCATTGCTAGAAAATCACAGCACTATCAGAATGCCACTGGACTGTTGTCATTTTAATAAGCTACACTACCAAAACTGTCTCAGTATACTAGAAGAGTTTTTGCCCAGTGAAGAACATGATAGGATTAATATTAACCCTGGCTTTAAAAAACAGACATGTAGTAGTTTCAAGCATGACATCCTTTACTTAGTGTGTGTTTCATGCAAGTCATTTAACTACTCCAAATCTCAATTTTACCCATCTGAGAAAAGAGGATTGCATCTACTTTAAAGAATTGTTTTGAGGAATAAATAAGATTTATAACATATGTTAAGTGTTTTCCCCAAAGTATCTAATGCATAGTAATGATCACATAATGTGTTTTTTTAATGATCACTAAAAACATTATTTGTAATGCATTTTCTAAGACTATGGGTCATCCGCATATATAAAGAACAGAATAAGGGGCATCTCAGTGGCTCAATGGTTAAGTGTCTGACTCTTGGTTTTGATTCAGGCTCAGGTCACAATCTTATGGGTTGTGAGACTGAGTCACACTGGGGCTCCATCCTCAGCAGGGAATCAGCTTGAGATTCTCTCCCTCTGTCCTGTCCCCATGCATGTGCATGAGCACTCTTTTTTCTCAAAAAAATAAATCCTTAAAAATAAATAAGGAACAGAATAAATAATATTTATACATAAGATATTTATAGTTTATGGTAAAAATTTAATATTACAGAAGTAAAATATCTAATATTTTACTATTAATTACTTTACTAATTACTTTTACTAAAAACTTAACCCTTTTTAAGAGAATTTTAAATATTAGAATACGTAGACTACTTCATAAACACATTACACTTAGAAGACATAATTTCCTACACAGACAACTCTTTATCTTATGCAATTACTTGAAAAACTTCATATTTAACTACCAAACTTTAAGTTTAAATTTCTCTATAATTAGTGAATCTGGCTTACAATTAAATGGTGCCAATTTCAACTATAAGACTATTGTATTTTCTATAAAAGGTGTGGTCTGTAAAAATACAAAACAGTGGTGGCAAGCTAAGAATAAGTATACTAGGAATAATAAAATGACACCACTTAAGAATGCTTTTTAGCCATGACATTCTTGCAAAAAAGCACAGTACACCTTAGACTCTGTGATAGTCATCACAGCTTAAAGGCTTTGTGGTAAGTGATATGAAATTTCTAAACTTTTACCTTAGCTTTTTGGCTCTGACACTCTAAACTCTGATGACTATGATTTAAAAAGAGAGTAATATCAATGGTTTTCATTTAAAAAATATATTTGAGCTAGAACATAAATTTAACTATCAAAAGCAAATACTTTATTTCAAAATATAGGTATTCACAATTAGCAACTTTATTCAAATTAAAAAAAAAGAATACTAACCAAGAGAGGCCCAAACTATGTCTCTAACTCAAGTATACCCTGTCTACAATACTCATCTATCTTCTTGAAGGTTCGGCTTACTAATTTTTTTTCTACTGCAGAAGTGGAAAATACACCCACTGATTTATATGACGTTCCCTACCATGAAAAACATGTTTCCTAGGTTCCTTAACATATTTGAAAATTCTTGCATGAAGAAGACACTAACCAGGTTTGCTGGTGGTATTAAATTGAAAGCAAGATGGAAAGTTACAGAGAGACAATGATGAAAATTACAAAAGGAAGCACTGATTAGGTACTTACACGGTGCCAGGGTTACTGAAGGAGGAATAATACACACAAAAAATATGTAATAGAGAAGACATTGATGTTCCCAGGATAATGGAAAATGGACAAATATGAGGCAAAAAAAAAAAAAAAAAAGAGGGGGAGAAGAGAAAAGGAAGAGAAAAAAGAAGAAAACAAAAAATGAAATAATGAAATTCAAAACAATGAATTCACATGAAGATATTACACAAACGTCATGCTTCAAAATAAACATAAACAAACAAAAATGAACAAATGTTAGTCGGAATTCTGTTATACTGTTAACAGAAAAAGATCCACTATTTAAAAATATCTCTAGGTTTATATAAATTTATTTTAGTATGTATCCAAATTCCTATATGTTTCTAATAAAAGGCAGAGAATAAAATAATTGTTAGATGTAATGTGTAGAAACAGAACATTTTAGAATCGCTTAAAATCAGAGGAGAATAGACTGTAATATATGAAGTATATATTAATAGCAAATATAATCTCATAAAAAATTATCCTGAATCCTTAAAATAAAAATATAACTCTCCAAATCACTATTTGTATACCTGAAATTAACGTAACATTGTGTATTAACTAAGATTAAGATAAAAACCTAAAAAGCCAAAAAAATTATCCTGAATCAAATATTATAAAGAAATAACATATTATTTGATTTTGTTCTCATTTTTTTAAAAATGTGATTATAATGGAGAATATAGGAAGTACAGTGGATCATAAATAATGGGCTACCACTCAGTTTTCATGTTCTCCTCTGTCCATCATTACTACTCTTATTCACAAGCAAATCCCAGTAAGTTTAGTGCTGATTTGTAGGAACTCATGCTTTTGTATTATCAGTGACCTAATTATTACCCAAAAAGGCATGTCTGATGTGATATAGTAAAGGCACTACATGAATAATACGACCTGAAGAAGGAAATCTCAAATATAAATTCATTGACACAGCCTGTTAACTGTTCAATCATTAAAAACAAATGTATTTATATACCATTATGATAGAGATGACTGAAGTATAAACTACATAGTTTGCCAACACACTGCTGAATCAATCCTGAAATGAAGTTTAGTCAGAGTAACTAGTAATTCATTATAAACACAGTGACAAAAACTGCCTACCGTTTTAATGCTGAGACTGTTCATTGTAGCCGTATTTCCTACCTATATATCAAAGTCAGTTTCATAAACTCTACAGAGAGCTGAGTTTCACTGAATGGGGGGAGGGATGCAGGAGTAAGTTGATCTCAATATTTACTGATACTTACTCAGTATCATTGTAGCCGTATTTCCTACCTATATATCAAAGTCAGTTTCATAAACTCTACAGAGAGCCGAGTTTCACTGAACGGCGGGGAGGGATGCAGGAGTAAGTTGATCTCAATATTTACTGATACTTACTCTGCTCTAATCACAATGCAAAGCTTTCTGCTTCAATATTTACTGATACTTACTCTGCTCTAATCACAATGCAAAGCTTTCTGCTTCATTGTTATTTTAAATAGCAGAGAATTTTTCAAAATAACCTAACCTAAACAGAATTTTAGATACATATTTAAGCATTTTTAAGTCTAAGGGAAAAGTTTTGAATCAACATGAAGATGGAAGGGAAACATTCTACAGTGTAATGAGTGGCAACAAGTGGATATCTGATTGGTTTCAACCTAAAGATGTCAATTTGTATATATGGAACAAATACTTTCAAGCATTTCAGAAAATGTGCCCAAGTAGAATGGCACATCATACACTGCGAAGGCATTTGTGCCAATGTGACAATGAGAAGACCTGGCCTCATACCCTGGCTATGCTGCCCACATGCCCTATGCCCAGGACAAGGTGCCCAGGCAATCTACAGAAGCCTCTCTTTCCTGAACAGTGAAATGGACTACAATTTCTTTTTCTTTCAGACTTCTGGTAAGGGCATACATTTAATATATTTGAAAGCACTCTGAAAACCATACAAATACAGATTTGTTGTTAGGTTAGATCCCCTAACTTATAAAAAAAAATTACTATCAAACCCAACTGTAGATTATGCACATTATTCATTCATATTGCCTCAACCCATTTAAAAATAAATGCAAATTCAAAGTAACAGAAAAAAGCCAGGGTCACAGTCAGGTGATGCAGAGGAAGGCATGTCAAACTGGCTTCAAAAAATCTAAGCTTGAATCTTAAACACTTACAAGATACATGAGAAAATTAAGTAACCTCTCACTTCAAAGTTCAAATGAGAATTAAATCACATAATGCATTTAGAAACACCTAGGACAATGGATAGTAATAATTAATGTATCTGAACCTTGAATTAAAAAATATATATATATTTAACTTAAAATGCTTAAATTTATTTTTCCAAGGCCCAATTTTTCCTCTTTACAAGTCAAATTGTTTGTTACACTGGAATCTAGTAACTAGCCAAAATCTTTGTGTATAAGAATTTAAACAGGGACGCCTGGGTGGCTCAGCGGTTGAGCGTCTGCCTTCGGCTCAGGGTATGATCCCGGAGTCCCAGGATTGAATCCCACATCGGGCTCTTTGTGTGGAGCCTGCTTCTCCCTCTGCCTGTGTCTCTGCCTCTCTCTCTTTCTGTCATGAATAAATAAATAAAATATTTTAAAAAAAGAATTTAAACAATAAATTAGGGCTTGGAGATCTTTCACTAGTATACTTGGGTGCTATATTCCTACATGTATATAACATGGAACTATTCAATTAGTGGGACCACACCCAGCCTAAAATAAAATTGTTCTAATACCTGATCATTAGTTCTCAGGTGTGTCTAAAACAGTTAAATATTCCATCCATATTTCCAATTCTAACCTACATTGTGATGATAAATTGCAGCACATGCTCATACTGATCATAACACAAAATTAATTTCTTATCTAATGTAATTTTTAACTATTTTTAAGGCTGTTAATCACCAGTCAGTGTACCATCAAGACACACACGCACACACACACACACACACAAAAACAGACACAAAAGCAAGGTTTTAAAGGTATACCACAGTGCTTCCCAATGTCTATGCCAACTACCTATGACATTTAATAAGTCAGTAACTATCTCTCTTAACTAATTTCAGAGGTATGTATATTATCATCCAGTGACACACAACTGTACATGTAGAGGTCTAAAACTTCTAGCAACATTGTTTAAAAAAATAAAAACGGTTCTTCAGAGACTTTACCTGGGAAACACCAGTTTGTTATATGGATTTGGAAAACAATTCAGTTTCATATGTTATTTACTAGTGCCATATATGTTTATGCTTTCTTTTGTATCTTTCTCTTTGTCTCCTAATAGTCTCGACTGACACAAATTGCATTTCCCCAAGCATTATGTCTTATAAACCACTACACAGCAAACCCCACATGTACTTTATGACAAAAGTTAAATACTATTATTTATTACCATAAAGCAATTCATTACAACATAGCAATGCAAACCAAACTTAGTGAAAACACTAATAAATGTTTTTATAAATGACAGCTGCTTTGCAAAATATAACTTAATTTTGCAAAAATGAGACACATTCATGCTGTTTACTCATATATAAATCACCATATTTCCTCTCCAGTAATGTGGATACTAACTTTGTCACTTGTGTTTTCTGTAAAGAGAAAAGCATTTAAAAATATTACTACCATATCATCATATTTTCTATCTCCCAAGGCCAGGTTCTTCAAAAGAACATATTGGAACTGTTAGAAGAAATTGCAGTCCAACAAAATTTAAATTAATAAAGGATACATGAAAGACTTACCTCTTGAAAGCAGTGGCATATTATAATGCAAGGGCATATAGAAAGGGAAAAGGTAAATTATTTAAACTACTTGATGCAAAATAGCTTTCCTTCTGGTTTGGAATATAAAGTCCCATTTTGTTCTAAGTAGAGTAAAGAGGGAGAGGAGTAAGGAAAACAGCAAGTTAAGATCAAGAATTTGTATATGCAGAAGAAAGATTAAAAATTTCATAAAGTGCCTTGTTCATTATTTTTCATAAGAAACAAGATACACTTACGTTGTATCTTTAAGAAATATTCTAAAACTATCAACATAATTATAGATTTCATCATACCTTATAATGAGTTAAAATCTCTCAGTAGTAATGCATAATGAATAAACACTTACTGTGTCTTATGTTTATTAATCCTGTATAAATTTGGGTGAGACACCTATCAATTTGGCAAATTAGCCAGTTACTTTAAATCACGTAAAGACTAATAATCTTGCTGCTTTGAGGAAAAAAACAACTTAAGAATTTAGCTTTATACCCTCTTGAAATCTTAATTTTTAGTTACTGGCATATGTTATTTTTAAAATAAAAATATAATTAATAAAAAGTAACAACTCTCAACTTTGAAAGAGTTTTGTTGTAGATCTTTTGTAATATTATAAAAATATGAAAAATGTACTAATCACGTAATTAGTAAATAGTCTGACAATGATTTCAGAAAACAGTTTGATACCTGATGAAGGAAATGAATTCATCAATACCACAAAACATCTACTCTTCAAAATGACACATTATTAACTAGTAAAGTGTGTGATTTATTTTTGATTTCTTTAATGTAGTAAGAGAAATGGCAACTGCAAATTCATCTTAGAATTTCAAAGGCACCACATTTTGTTTTCAGAGTAATCAAGTTTTCATTGTCCTAACATCTGGACAACATTTGAAAGCAATCTATACCCAGTTTACAAATGTGAAGCCATAACTTTCTTGTTAATGATGCAAAAATGTAATAATCCCTTTTCTCCTCACTCTTGCACAGGTCTGGATACAGGCACATGCCCAGTAATCACATGTCCACTGATTAAAAAACCATCATTGAGGCCCTATTACTACACCACTGCCTACAGTTTCAATTTGAAAACAATAAGCTTTAAATCATTTTAAGTTTAGTCAAAGTTGTACTTATAAAACACAAATTTAAGATTTATATTCATATTTTCATGTTTTAAATGTAATACTTTTCCATAACCTGAATTTACTTTTACCTCTATAAGTTTCTATTAAGAAGACTATCGGGGATCCCTGGGTGGCGCAGCGGTTTAGTGCGTGCCTTGGGCTCAGGGCGTGGTCCTGGTGCCTTGGGCTCAGGGCGTGGTCCTGGAATCCGGGGATCAAGTCCCACATCCGGCTCCCTGCATCCTGCATGGAGCCTGCTTCTCCCTCTGCCTGTGTCTCTGCCTGCCTCTCTCTCTCTCTCTCTCTCTCTGTCTCAAATAAAGAAATAAAATCTTAAAAAAAAAAAAAAGACTACCTTATATGAATCAGTAAAGTAGATGGATTTTTTTTTCTTTAAAAAAAAAAGACAATGATTATCTTATAAAATTTCAAGAAATGTTAGTAAGGAGAAATATGTTTGTTCAGACACTTTTTCCAGTGGACTTTTTAATACTGAAACTGGAGTTTAATAAACATAATAAACTTCTGCTTGTAGTTTTCTATGGGATCAACAAGTTGACAGGCAGCATCTTTCTTTTCAGAATATCTACTTTGATTTCTTTAAAATCTATTATCTTAAAATAGACATATAAAAAAATACAACCAAACACATCTCAACACTACATACTATTTCTCTTCCACAAATAAAAGAAGAAATAACATTCTTTGAAGGACACTAATTTTCCTCAATACATATGTCAAAACTTTAAAAAGCCACCCACAACCACAAAAACCATATGTTCGGACCAGTAGCGGTTCTTCCAGACCTCCTGCTCTTTCTCTCAGCAGCAGCCTGGAGCCCTGCCACCGTCTTTTTCAAAGCCCCAAAGTTGCCATGGCAGCATTGCTACAGAAAGCACAGGCCCTTCATTACATGAATTAAAATTCGGAAGGGATTATCTCAGAAAGGACCTATCCACGCAATTATTTTAATTATATTTTCCTGGGAACTGGCATTACTAAAACCATCATATATGCAGATGATTTCCCTTTGTTTTCCTTTTAAAGTACATTTTTGTAACAATAAATCTGATCAAAATCATATCATAAAAATGACTTTGGCTTCAAGTATAGTCACTGAATTCCAAACAGAGTAAAATGACCATGTATAAATGGAAGCTGCTGAAAATGCACTTCAATTTTTTTAAATGCCTCAAAAAAGAAAAAAATCATAAGGAACAGATTTTCCAAAACTTCCACTGGCATCGTATATTCAGTGTCCACTTCTGTAAATCCATCTATTTTAGAAAAACTTTTACAATGTCTGTGCTTCTGTTTGTGAAGCATCCCTTGATGCTGTTGTTCTGTCATTACTGTTTGCTTTTACAGACTAAATTCTAGCTTAAGCTTATCTGAAAAGAATGTTGCTGGCTATCTGACCTAAGCTAGTGCATCATACATAGACATGAGTCAAAACTAAATTTGCTTTCTGTCTTAAGACTACTTCCTAGAAAAAAAGCTTCTTACAAGCTCCTCATTTCCTCTCTTCTTAGGGTGAGATACATAAGCTGACACAACTCTGTTTAAACTTTTGGTGACTAATAAAAGGATGGAAAAAATGAGAAAGAAAGATTCAAGATCTGCCTTGCATTATAACTGCCAGCTGCTCCATGTTATGCCAGGACTTGGAGAAAGAGGTACAGAGTATGTTACACGGTTCATAACATGTCAAAATACATACTTAGGTTTTGATTAACCTATAATTGCCTTGCAGCAAGTGCTGTATGTATATAATATAAAGCTACATGTTAATGAAGCAAATAAAAACTTCATCTCCCTTCCTTCAAAGAACAGCTGATTTGGGGGGGATGTAAATGATTTCCTGGAAATCGCCTGAAAGAAGAGTTTTTAGAAGAGCAGAAAGCACCCTTGGCCACCTACCCATTTTGCTGTTTACTGTCACCCTGGGATCCTCTTCTCTGCCCCTCTGCTAGCTCCTGAGCAGTCTCGGAACACACGCTGGTGACTGCGGGCTGCCGTGGGACATTAACTGCAGGTTTACCAGCGCTCAGTGCAGATGAATGCTGGTCAGCACTAAGATTGGCATTAGCATGCAGTCCAGATGCAGCAAATGAGGGAGGAGTGACAGCAGCCACGGGTGGAGGGGAAGCATGTGATGAAATGGTCGCATGGGCTGGGGTGAAGGCGGACGATGGTGATGGGATGGATGTAACTTTTGGTGAAGACACAGAACCAAAGGGTCGTGGTGCCTTATTGTAGGCCATGTTGGATGTGGATGTGACTTTGGACACAGCAGGAGATGTAATGGGCACAGGTTTAACTACTTCTTTAGGTTCTCCCTATGTAAAATAAAAATAAACATACACAAAACACACCAAATACATGCAAAATAGATTCATTGAAAAGAACACACAGCTAGTTTTTAAAAAGACAAACACAATCATGTTAGCAGCCCAAACTTTACTTGTTTCTAGATTAAAAAAAAAATGAGTATAACATGCATGCCAACTGGTTCCAACATGCATACCACAGATGCAAACAATGAGCGTATTTTTTTTAATAAAAATAAAAAAAGTTTCAAAATATTTAGTAACTAGAATAGGAAAACTATCAAAAAGCCTAAATGCCATCATAAGTGTCAACAGACACTTTAATTTTCCAAAAGGAAAAAATTTTAAATACCCCACAATAAACAAAATATCATTAACAAAAACATTTATTTTAAAATATCCAGTCTTGATTACAATTTCATCTTTCAAACAGCTTACTCTACAGAGTACAATTATTTAAATCATGAGGAAAAAACAGCACATTTCCAAGTCTTCCATTTAAAAAAATTTAAAACAGAGAGAATAAAATCATTTTCATCTAACTCAGAAATGTGCACATTCTAATGAATTATTTTGAATGAAGATACAACTTAAAAGTAAAAATCTCAACAATCCACCTGTTTCTCTGGAATGTTTTGAGATATTATTTGGAGATGGAATAAAATTCTTTCCCTTTTCCAAGATAAATAGTTAATAGTTACATAAGGAAAAAAAAAAAAAAAACGATCTTAGAGGTTTCTTTATTTCCATTTGTCAAAGAAAATTTAACTAAGAAAAGTCAATTCTTCCTAAAATTAACATAATTTATGTTTGCAAGTCTCTATCCCAAAGAAAGTGTGAAGTTTAAAAAACAAAAACAAGTTAAGCTTCTGTGACATTCAAGAACAAATTCCTACTCATCCTACCATTCCAAAAGAAAAATTCTTTTAAAAACTTACAATGGTGGCCCTATTATGTTTAATTAAAAACAAAAAATAAGTGATCTAAATTAATCTTGTAGAAATAATAAAGCTAATTGAGGGAGACAAAGTAACTTAATGTCTCAGCAAATCAATATAAGTAATTCACTGGAAAGGCACAAACAAAATTAAGGAGAAAATCCCCCAAAGTATAAGCCAGGTGTATATGAAAAACGGTTTGGGACAATTTGAGGATGTATATGAGAGAAAAAACATAGTTGCCAATAACTGAATCCAGGATATTCTGAAAATGTAATTAAAAACTTATTACTATCACTAATAAAATGTTACCAAAGACTTGAGGTACTCATTTTTAGTAACCACTTATTTATTCTCTGTAAAATATGTGAATAAAGATAGGCAATTTGAATGTGAATGTAAAAAAAAAAAAAAAAAGGACATTAGTTAGATACTAAATGGCACTGGAAATCATGTTTTAATAACACTGGTATAATTACAGATGTTAATTATGTATGTGTTGATTTCCATCTCCCCCCTGCACCACCACCAATCTTTAAAAGAAAAGAATCATAAGGAAAACTGTATTGAAACTATTAATTGTCAGTATGTCCTAAGATAAGAATGGAAATGGCAGTGATTCAGGAGGGACTATCAAGTGGTACCTAGTGATACCAGATAAGAAACACACCTTTTGAACGGGAACTGGCTCAGGCTTGGGTGTGGCAGATGCCCTAAAGGGAAAAAAAAATAAAGAAAAAGAGAAAAAAATATAAATTTTTGTAAATATCTTATTAATGGAATTATTAGTATATACCTTAATATATTAAATAATCAGAATTTATAGTTTCATAATTCATAGTCTTGACTATTCATCATCTACTAATTAATTCATGTAACTCAAATGCTACAAGTACCTATACCCTTACACACTGTAAGATACTGTATGAAGATACTGAATAAATTCTGGTTGAACTGAGTCACCAAATGAGTATTTATTTGGAATTTATGTTCTTAAATGCTTATGCCAGGTAATATATTTGTTATGGTAAAACTCAACTGTAAATTCTTCTTTAGGCTATATTTTCAGTGAACGAAATAACCATCTTCCATTTGTCTCTTTGTATCAGTACTGTTGCCTGCATGTAATAGGTCATCAGTAATGAGTGTGGCAAAGGAGAGAACAAGGGAAGAAGGGCAAAATTCCATGAATACAGAACCATTTCCAAATTCAAATTAAGTATTTTCAATATATGCTTTTTTGTATTATCACTGTCCCTTTGGTTAGCATGGACTAATAGTGACAATAATTTATTTGAAGCAATTATTGCATATAACCATGACAAATAACCAAAATAGCAACTACCCTTATCCCCATTTTTTACTTGACGTATTTCAAAGTTTAGAGTAAGTAAATTACTAGGATATAGCTGGCTGACAGTTCTTTATTTTATAATATACTAGCTGCAGCCAAGGATAGTAACTAAATGATTGGGAAAGCTTCTAATAATTTAAAGACTACCCAGTATTAAGGTACATATTATGTTTAATCATGCCAGAAGCAATGTGACTCCTCCTATAACACAAGGCTGCAGATAAGACATCAAGTGCAAAATTTAAGAAATGTAACCTAGTAGGTAAATAATAAGTGTAACAATTTAAAGGTTCAAACCATGAGACTGTTTTACTTAGATAACAGATCGCCAATGGAAGGAAGAAGGTAGCATAGGATATTTGATCTCTGAGAATAACTTAATAATGAACTCTAATCAACATTTTTAACAGCAACCAAATTTTCCAATAACAACTAATTTGATTAGTTAGGGCAAGCACTGACTGAGTAATTGACTAACCTAGTGAGAGGCCACAATGGATGCTAACATTCGGTTACTACAATATAGAATTATATTCTGCAAAGCTGTGTAACTTTCCATGTGTACTCTCAAATAGACAAATTCTCCTTTAGCTTTTAGGATTATTATAATAAGCAAAGGAAACAAGTTCAAGTACAGAACAGTGGAATCTTCCTTTCATTGAAATTTCACAATGAGATGTAATCACAGAGGATCTACTTATTAAAACCACCCAAGACATTATTGGAAGTCTGCCATAATAGGATGGTTTCTTTTTTTCATTTGGACACTTAAAGGTGTATGGAACTCTTCTAGAAACATATAAACAATTTATAAAAAGAACTGGATGTTCAACAGTCACCAAGTTTCCAAACAGAATAGAATGCATATATCCTATGTCTATGAAAACAATCCTTTAGTTTTTTCAGGGTGTTAACACGTTCTTAACCAACGTTAGCAACAATAACAAGAACCTCAGAATGGTTAGTTTACTTAATTTTGGAATCCAACCTCTTTTTTTGTTGAGAAAGCACAGAATAATAATGAGTCCTAAAATACTTTATGTATTGAAAGTCTGCAAAAATACTGCTTTGAAATCTTGAATTCACAAATGAACTTACAACCTGAAACCTGAATCTGTTAGCCCTGCTTGCCTTCTGATAAAATTTCACAAGTGCAACTACCTGAAGTATGACAGAAAAAAAAATGGATAACACATCTTCAAAATTCCAGAATTGGGTCCACTACACATTAAAAACACAAACATCATTTTGTAAGGAAAAAATACTTACTTATAATGAAATGTCAAACAAAGTAGTTGACACTAGATGCAATAAAAATTAGTTCCTTGAGCTTAATTATTTAAATAACCACCAAATGAGTCATAAAATCATTAAAACTTAGATTTCCTTTAAAGTTACTCTGTCACACGACATGCAGGTATTCATTTAAGCCATGTAATTTTTTAACCATTGTACTTAAAATGGCCCTCATTTTAGAGTGTCGTTTTGCTTTTTGGAGTGAAGAGAAGTCAAACTGCTGTCATTAAAAATATTTGGAAAAACATTTTAACACACACAGTATATATGTACCTATAACATGCATTAGTTACATTTTAAAAGATCAATATTTAAGTGTACTTATATTTAAATGTATTTTTTATTTAAGTGTATATTTAAGTATAATTACATACTCTTAGGACACTAAAACTATTGTGGTTTGAAAAATTAAAATACATGACAAATGAAATCTATAAAATTAATGAACAGCAAAATTAATAAACAGCTTTAAAAATCCAATTTTTACTATTATAAAATAACAAAATAAAAAGATATACCACCTTTCCACCTTTTGCTCTCGTGTGTAGAGATTTTTTTTAATGTTAATACATAATGTTTGAGAGACTACACATTGCTGGAAAAACTATATATTAACACAACTCTCTTGAAAAATAATTTGCCATGTATTTGTAAAAAGCCCTGAAGAAAGCCCGTGCCCTTTGAGATAATGATCAACTTCTGGGAATATATCATAAGGAAATAATCTGATATGTGGAAAGGACTTTATGTATATTTATTAACTACAGTGTAACTTATAATATTGAAAAATTGGAAACAACCAATTAAATAAACAATGAGGAAATGGTTAATTGCAATATAACCATATGGTGAAACATCCAATGAGTAAAATCATTTTTTGAAAGAATCCTGAACTGCATGATAACATGCTTACTTTATGATATTCAGTTGAAAAGAAAAGAGATAAAAAAGCATATCCAGCATGGTCAATGCATGAAAAAAAGCAGATGGAAATAGACTAACATTTTAGTAAAGGCTCTCTACAAATAGTATTTGCTTTTTCTCTTTTGTGTGTTTTCTGTTTTATAAAATGTACATGTGTTTTTTTATGGCAAGTAAGACTATTTCTCAAAGTATATTTCATGGAAAACTACTTTTCAAAGAACAAAACAAAAAAAGAGGTCTGTTACCAAAGATATCTGGGAAACTTAAAAGTTATATAAGCATGTTAACTGCTGCGGGGCAGAGGCTGTGGAGGGTGGTCGCAGCTCCCTAGTTGATGGTTCATCTTGGTTTCATTTTTTTTTTTTTTTTCATCTTGGTTTCAGATAATCCCAGTGACACGTCCCTCCCAACAAGAACAGAAAGGGGATCAGGGGACACTCCCAGCCCCCCAAACAGGTCAGCCCCTATTAAAGTTGATGCCTGCAAAACAAAAAACAAAAAACAAAAAACAAAAAACAAAACAAACAAAAATAAGCATGTTAATCACAGAACTTCTTAGAGCCTTTAAATGCCTAAAGAAAAAAACTGCAGATTGTTGTCCATACCCCTTTGAAGTATGACATACTCATCTATTTAGAATACTTATTTATTTAGGAAACCTTTTTTCTTAAAACTGGAGTTAGGGGGAAAAACCCTCCAGAAAATGCTATTTTAAAGAAACAGTAAAGAAAGTAAACCTCTGTAAATCTGAAATGTTTACTTAAGTCTCCTACAAGTGGCTGAAATGAAAGAAAATAAATATTTTAATCCATACAATCTTCGAAACTTTTCGTTATATCAAATAGTTTCTTTATCAAACTATTGATTTCTTCAACTGTGTTTAATAAGTAAGATACTCAAAGATTATGAGCATAATCAATGTTTTAGAAAGGAAAATCTCATTTCCCTCACCAAGCTGAAATACGTGTTTCCTATATTCCCATAGGAGAAAATCCTAACAAGTATTTGAATAATATTTTGAATTACTGAATAATAAAAACTATTTCTCAGAATTAAGATTTTTACAGTCATCTTTCAAAAAAAGTAAACACATTATACCCAGCATTTACACCCTTACTTTAGAAATGTCAGAAATTACTTAAAAGTGAATCATTTTTAAAAGATTTTTAAATAGATAAGCAGTTTTTAAAACTAATGTAAAGTTATTAAAAATTACATCTACATTTTCCCCTTTAAATCCTGGGAAATACACAATGGGATAATATATCTCCCTTTCTTTTTTTTTTTATTTTTTTTTATTTTTTATATCTCCCTTTCAACTGCAGTGATCACCACAAGTCACTTTTGTGTAGTGTGTGTTTCAAACCAGCAGAGATCCTGGCAATGGCTTAGTGCCATGGGCTCAACAATTTGCTTATTGTTCTCTGTTCTCTTAGTGTGAAGCCACTGTACAGGAGTAAGCCATGATGGTGAGAGACTGATGCATTGGCCCAATACTATCCTCAGGCTCATGGAATTCAAAGAACAAAGCCATCAGTGTGGCTACAACAATCTATTTTGAAAGGTGATTGATTTTTCTAAGAGCAGCATCCAAAATAAAAATCCTGGGTACACTGCAACCAGTTTCAAAACTTCTGGCTAAACAGTTCAAAGACCTCTATGTTATAATGGATTTTATTAGAGACTAAAATTGTGATGCCCTGGTTATAATGATGTATAGGAAAAATAATGCTATAAATAAGCAATAGCTCTATCAGGAATTAGATTCAAAGGAATCAAACAAAACTGCATCTTATGAACACCCAATGAATGGTATTATATTTAAGTTATATAATGAATTAATGGATTTTTATAATACTGCTTTATAAAATAATGTGCTTTCAGCTTAAAAAGTAGCCAACGAATGCTCACATTGGTATTTAAGAATGAGGAATTAAGCAACAGAACTAGACTGATAAAGATTATTCACATTACTCATAATGTCTTAATGACTCCTTCAACCATATCTAATATACCTAACTCATAAACAATCATACAGAAAACAGAAGGATTTTTAAGTTCCTTTTCTGTGAGATGAGCTCTATCTAAGTTTCCCACAACATGGCCATCTTTGGACTCACTGACCTCAAGACCCGTAAACACTAGGGTACATCATTAATCACTTTAATTGCAAAGTTGTCAATTTGCAATAACAAAGCAACTCCAGAGGGGAAAAAAGTGAGCACTCAACTGTGCAGAGGGATGTCTCCTTAAACAATTCCTCCATATTTTATTGTAGTTCCAGTCAGTCTACTGTAAATTCAAACCTTAAACATTTAAACCACTTAGGGCAATGTATTTATGATTTTTTCTAAAAGACTTGAGAATCTGTAAGGATTAAATTTTCTATAAATAAAAGTACAAAAAAGTTATATCATAACACCTTTTGGCTTATAAAATATTGTGTTCACCACATACACATGCACTCATACATACAGTCTCACTCTCAATTTCTCTCCCGCTCTGCATCTTCTTTATCTTACCATGGGGACTAACATAGTATCTTTTATTCCTATCAAAAGGGAAAAAGAACCCAAAGCTGGACATACTTTGAACAATGAGAAAAAGAAGGTAAGAAAAGAGAAGCAAGGGGATTGCTCTAGTCCATCTGAGTGGCTGGGACCCCCTCTGCTTGGGCTTGGCTTGAGACTGGGAGAGGCTCTGATTCCACACGTAAGGATGAAGGGCTTTTGTTCTAAGATCCTTCTCAGATGGTCATAGCAGTTGATGAGGTTTGAGAAGAAACTCAACCAATTCTAAATCAAGCCACAGAAGAACAGAGGGCAGGAGGAGGAGAGACCAAGACAGGGAGGAAAGAAGGAAAAGACTTCTACTGAGCTTGCCTGACCTGCATGGCACACTATTTGGGGGCACGGCAGGAGTTCAGAGGTGGGGGGAGAATAGACAAGGAAACATTAAGCTAAATTTAAAGTGATAAAATATTTCCCATTATACAAATAATGATAGCATCAGCATTACATTACATTACCATTTACCGGGGTCTTACTAGGAGCTCAACATTGAATTAAGGCCTTATATACAATACAATACTTAATTTCAGAAATAAAGCTCAGAAATGTTAAATAATTTGGACTCCTAATGCCAAGTTTAATGCCAATGTCCCCATTTTTCTCCCTCTAATATATCCATCTCACCCAGCAGGAACCAAGAGATTAACAAATATTTCTTCTTCTCATGCTATGCTGCTTTAATTTTTATGGTTGAAGTTCACAAATTTGATGCTATTAAGATCTTCAGAAATGTAAACTGAATACTGATCAATTTGAATAACTAGTTTTGGTGACAGTTTTATATGTTACATGTCATCTTTCACTTGAGATTATCCTTTCATCTGTCCATTAATCAATATTTATTGAGGCGCAGGCACTGTTCCAGCCAGGGGAATATAGTAGCAAACAAGGCAAAGAAGGTTCCTGCCTCAAATCTACATTCTAATGAAGGAGGTAGATAATAAGTCAATAAATAAGACAGTTTCATATAGTGATAAATGCAAAATTTCACATTATTCTACCTGATTCTAATGGAAGAAATTTATTTTTTCTACTTAACATTTATTACCATAAAAACATTTTTAAACATTTTTCATCTGTCCATTCTGCCTCATGTCCATACTCAAAATAACCTCAGAACACTGAAGGGGAAAAAAACATATTTTTCTAACTAGTATTTATAAAAGAACTTCTATCAAAAAGACTGTTAAAGAAATTGTGTAATATTTTAGATATGTTCAAGTTTAAATAAAAGGAACTTCAAAGTCCAGGCTAATGTATTCTTATTATAGGTAAAATTCTTTTACAGGGAAAATACTATTTCAGTAGAAATTTTAAATAAGGAATCTATTTTATATGCCCCACTATTAAGAAATGTTAAACTTTACTGTAAGGGGCCAGATGGTCAATACTTTAGTTTTTGTGGGTCATAGGCTCTCAATTTAATGCTTAAAGGTTCTATCATTAGAACAAGAAGAATGACAAGTGTAAATAAGTGGGCATGCCTACGTTCCAATAGAACTTTATTCATAAGAACAGGATGGGGGCTAAATCTGGTCAACCTCTGGTTTAGATCATTTTATGGTTTTCATTATAACAAACCTTCTGGAAATAATCCTATATGAACATGGCTCTTTTGGACTGTAAGCCTCACAATTATTCTGCATAATAAAAAAATCTTAGTTACAATTTCTTCAGACACTGACATGAATAAAAATATGAGAGCTTAGCACCTCATCAATCTTTCTGTGGTTGCTGGGCACTACTTGTCAATTCCTTTTAACCCCTCTATCTCGAACTTTGGTATTACTTGCAACTGAATGACCCAACCTAAACTTCCAAATCACCAGCTCAAATAAAATTCACACCACATGGCATTGATGAAGCTTGGTGAAGAGACGGGGTTAATGTTATTGGATTAAGATGATATTTTAGGCACTATTTTTAACTCCACTACTCAGTACTTCAGTTTATTTGCTAATACATGATAAGGGTTAATAAAAACCTCTCTCATTTTCTGCTATATATTGTGAATGAACTATTAATAATATGTATTTTTTTAATTCTAAGAGAGTTAACTAACAAGGATGAACTATGCATTCTGTGAGAGAAGCAGAAAGGGGTAAATTCCTTCTTTCTCATTCTTGTCCACAAAACTCTATACTTTATTTCATATTAGGAATGGACAGTAATACTTTCAACATTGATATAAACAAGCAATTAATGACAGAGTTGCATTCTCTGAAAACCTACTGGTTTATAGCTTTCTTTGGGCACAATGCTAATCACTTCTATTTAATATATACTTTCTTCTAGCTCCAATCAGTAAGAAAAAAAATATTTTTATCAACATAGTCCTTGATTGCTAATATAAAAATAATAGGATTTGTAAAGTAAATAATCTACTTGTGAAAATTCAGGAGTTCCATTGATACATCTACATCTTTCTGGCTCTTTCAATGATACTATTAAGATACTCTTAAATAACAAATGTGGTTAACATTCATTCATATTAGGAAAGTAGGCATCAATGACAAACTATATGCATAACTGGATTTTCAGAGACTTATAGCCATGCATATAAAACTAATGCTTCAGGAAAACTCTTATGATAAGCACCAGATGATGGAGAGTAGGAGAAAAGTAGTATAAAAGCAGGCACAATTCATAAATTTACTTACTTTTTTCTTCCCTTTAGGAAAAGCTTAGAGCCCTAAAAAGACTGAGAGAACCTATCTTTCATTTCTCTTACCAAGCTCTTTGTTAATAGAGAGGAATTCTTTGAGAAATAGGAGAAATAGGTAAATGAAGGTTGCAAGTCTAGGTTACCAAAAAAATAAATTAGCTAACTCTACAGTTTCTTTGTTGATACAACAAGGATAATAATCTTTCCTTGAGGAATTGTTTTGAGGATAAAATGAGATCACGAATGTCATACACCTTTGTGACTGACACAGAGTCAGCAGTGATAGAGACTACTTTCCTACTCCTTATACAGAAGATCTGACCCTTGAGTTATAGAAATTATTTTTCTTATTATATACTGTTATAATCAAACCAAATTATCTACCAGGATAAGTTTCAAGAGAAAACAACAAACTAGAAATGGATGAAAAAATATCACTTGTTGAGTATATGCCAATCATTTCACTTGGCCCATTATATAAATTATATCACCTATTTTTCTTGAGAGAGTAATACTGTTCTCATTTTAATACAGGAAGAGAAGCTCAAATGAGTTAAATTATTTGACCACAATTTAGAATTTGAAAAAGGCAGAACTGAGAACTGAATGCAAGTTTTCGATATTCTCTATAAGCAGCTCTAAACCTCGGTATTATGGAGCCTTTAATCTATTCTTCCATATTTTTTTCTAGATAAGCAGAATATCTTCCCCATAGCAATAAGAATTCTAAAATAACTTCATTTTCCAGCAGGTTCCATAATGATTATCATCTATGGTGCTAAACTGAGTGTTTTACTTAAAATTGCAACCAGCTTCTGAAGTTAGTGGCCACGTAGATCCCAAGATACCACATCACAAGACATTCCTGTGTGTATGTTATGAATTACATGTTTCTGTTTCCTCTTCACAATCTTGAGAAAATAAAGGAACAGGTATCATAGTCCCCATTATAGTTATCAAGGGTGATATACTACCAATAATCCAGAATGAATCAGGCTACAGGTTTGATTTGTGCCCTGTGACACACTAGTGCATGCTGAGCATGTAAGATTATAGAAATAATCATGATGGTTCCTTTTAATTAGGTTTTGGCTAGATATTCATATATACTGGGTAACTAAATATATACCTACATCCATAAATATACCCACATACATACCTAAGTCACCTAATAATACATTTTTGATAGTGTTCAATTCTTTTTGAATCAGCTTTATTTTTTTATAAACAAATACACACACACACACACACACACACACACACACACACACGCACCTTTATGTTATGGACAGAATCCAGTTCCCATTAACCACCAGATTTGTTATTAGTATGGCCTTATATATTACCATAAGTTATTTTAACCAAGCACCTTCTCATTCCTGACCAATATGTCTTATACCCAATGTCACTTCAAGTTCAAGGGCAATACCTGCGTTATAATTTCCTTAATTTCATTAATTTATTAATTACTTCTACAGGGACAGCTGGGTGGCTCAGTGGTTTAGCACCTGCCTTTGGCCCAGGTCATGATCCCAGGATCCAGGCTCAAGTCCCGCATCTGGCCCCCTGCGTGGAACCTGCTTCTCCCTCTGCCTATGTCTCTGCGTGTCTCTCTCTCTCTCTCTCTCGCTCTCGCTCTCTCTCTCTGTCTCTGATGAATAAATAAATAAAACCTTAAAAAAAATTCTACAAATACTCACTGAGCCCCTAACACACCAAGTTGTTGTAGGGCAGTGGGGCAAGAGTAATGAATGAAACAAACTACCTACTTTGAGGGGAAGCAGACTAAAAACAAGTATATCACATGGTAATAAGCAAAACAGAGTCTAGTAAAGCAAGACAGGAAAGGGATATGTTATCTTATATAAAAGAGTCAGAGAAGACCTCTCTATTAAGATGAAATCTGAGCAGAGACCTGAAGTAGAGAAATCAAGGTCAACCAAATAGCAAGTGTAAAGTCTCTAAGGTAAGAATGTGCCAGTGAGGCACAGGAGCTAGGAAAGCTGGGAGGTCAGTGAGAGGCACAGCCAGAGAGAGAAGTGGGAGCTAGAGCACATAAGCTACTTTATGCCAATATAAGAACCTGGTCTTATACTCTAAGTGAGAGGAACAAGTATCCTTAATCACAGCACTTCATTTTTGTAAGAAAGTTAAATCCACATCTGAAATTAAAGAAGATTAAATCTAAATACAGTGTTGAGCAATAAATTACCCTGTATATATGTTTGAACCGTATAAGCCTACTTACTAACCATAAAAGAAGGGGAAGAGGGACTGAAACTTGCCTAAAATCTTAAATATATTGAGATAAAACACAAATAGAAGATAGCAAAATACCTAATTTGTTCTTCATACATCCAAAGTGTAAGAGAATGTTTTTTGAAGTTCACATTTATATGCTCTCTGTCCTATACTAATATCAGAGGCACAATTTTGCCAGTAACTTTTTCCAGATACATCTCTTTTTCTATTTTTGTCTAGGCTAAACACATTAAATTACAAACTTTTTTTGTAAAGTGGGTATTTTTAGGTATTTCAATAAAATTCAAAAGGACAAGCATTCCAGTATTTAGCGCAGCCTTATTAGGAAAACAAAGTCAGTCTGCTGTCTGTGGAGAGCACAGGAATGAAAACTTTTCATTCTTTATAGTCTCAACTTATGTTTTTCCACTTATTTAACCCTCAAAAAATAATTTGGGATATGTTTAGGTCTTTTAAAAATCTGGAGGTAGTTACTCAGAGTCCAGGAATTTAAAAATTAATGATCAAATGCGACTATTTTAGCCATAGATAAATCAGTCTATCCTTATTCAATTAAGATGAGACTCTAATTTCACACTTATCAGTTCACTGTAGAATCCTGTCCAATATCATCATCATTGAATCTCGTTAAATTAGGTCAAAGTATTCAATATAATATCTAAATCAAAAAAGGAAAATTTAAAGCCAGAAAACATTAAAATATTTGTTCATTTTGGAGTGCCTGAGTGGCTCAGTTAGTTAAGCATCCAACTCTTGATCTCAGCGCAGGTCTTGATCTCAGGGTCATGAGTTCAAGCCCCACACTAAGTTCCAGGCTGGGTGTGGAGCCTACTTAAAAATAAAATAGGGGCACCTGGGTGGTTCAGTGGTTGAGTGTCTATCTTAGGCTCAGGTTGTGATCCTGGGGTCCTGGGATCAAGTTCCGCATCAGGCCCCCCACAGGGAGCCTGCTTCTCTCTCTGCCTATGTATGTCTCTGCCTCTCTCTCTCTCTGTCTCTCACAAATAAATAAATAAAATCATAAGTAAGTAAACAAATAAATAAATAAATAAAATGAATAAATGAATTTGTTCATTCTTTTATTATTTGTGATTAGCATATAACTACCACAATAGACTATCACATAGAAAGGGCTGAAATGCATTCAATTTTTCCTTTATTAAGAAACTTTTTTTTTAATTTATTTTTTATTGGTGTTCAATTTACTAACATTTATTAAGAAACTTTAGTTTTGTTTATAGATACTGAATTTTGTCTGTAAGGTAAAACAGTATTGCTTCTATTTCTGATTAATTATATAATGGACTTTGTTGTGAAATTTAGGCTACATTAGAATTCCCAATGTTAAAGTATTACTTTTAACAAAGGGATGATATAAAATCTTACAAATTATATTCTCTATCCTAATACCTCTGATATGGAAGGAAGAAAATCCAAAACTGTAGCAAATTAACAACACATTTTACCTATTTTACCAAAAGGCAAGCTTATTGTCCTGAGAGAATTCCCTCCACCACTGTTTGAATCTAATATATTAGAACATGACCCTTGAATACTGCTTCATAACAGCACACAACTCACAACATAGTTGACTCATAATGTAAGTTCAGCAATACCCAAATTGATCTACAGCTTTCCATGGGACAAATCCACTGATCAAATGTCAAATTGCTTCAAAAATTTCTAAATGCTTATTCTCAGTTTCAGCACTTACCTTATTGTAGACCAGGAGCAAATAGTTAAAACTGACACCAGTGTCCAGGGACTGCCAAGTGAGTAGAAGTGGTGTAGACCACCACTGTAAACCATTTAATCACAATACACAGTCAGAAATATATTTTATATCATGACCTACCTAGTACAAATATGAACCAATAAAACATATTTTCATGTGCAATTTGTTAAAATATATTCTGTTCTAGTCTGTTTCATTTAAAAAAACAAAAAAAGTAGGGAGGGGAAATGCTGGTCCTGACTCAAAAAACTAAATGCATAATAAACTTCAGTTTGAGAAACACTAATCTTTACTCAAAGGCAGAGAGCACAGAAAGGTCTGGAAGGTTGGCAGGTGATATAATAAACACAATGGCTATCACACAAATAGTGGTTCACAGAACTGAAACAGCCCATTCATGAAACAATATTAAACTAGTTTTAACTTTTGAAAAACACTGCATCCAATTATATCCTCAAAGGAACAAAATGAACAGACATAACAATAACAATAATTAACACAGGCTTTGGCTAGGGTATGTCTGTAGAGTTCAATCTCACTAAATTTGCTTTTGACAAATTTATAATCACTGAGAAGAACAGAAATGCTAACCATAGGTTACTATATGTAACTTTCCAACAATGACATCCTCTAGCAAGTACTTACTATAAATTGGTGGAGATTTTCCCTATTTGAAAATGTGTGAAAACTTAGAAAAGCCAAACACTAATACCTAAGTCATAAGACAAATAATGTGAAATATATTAGGCTCTTTAGTGAAAGAAAAACACATTGTCTCATCTGATATCTCTCTTATGTTGGTGCTGAAAGATCTCTAAAGAACAGGAATTGGTGATTCCTATATTTACTTCCTCTTTTTATTAGATTCACAGAAGGACCTGGGACCTCATAAAGGATCAGAAATCAGTCAATAGAAAAACACACAATGTACTCAATATTGTGATCTTAAAAAAATGCAAACTATTTACAATAAATGGAAAACTACTTATATAGCTTTGGCATCACAGTTCCTGATTCCTTTTAAGATAACAATGATTCTTTTCTTCCATAACTATTCTGATATTTAACTCTTTGGGCTGCTTTTCTAAAATGTTCTAACTGAACACCAACAGTGAGATTTTAATTAAAAGGACTTTCACTTAATTAGAGCTGTCTAACTGGAATGGGCTGTTTGGTGATGTTCACACAGGAGCTGTATCATTGTTTCAGGGTTCTTTCCTAGGAGAAGGCCAAATCGACTGGCTATATTAGCTAATTCTTTTATTTCTCCTAGGGAATGTATTATTACCTATGACAAGGTGGAAGAGACACAGAAAAGACTGGCAAATAAATCCAACACTAACACTGGCCTCAAAGATTTTAAAATTCATCTAAGGGATCCCTGGGTGGCGCAGTGGTTTGGCGCCTGCCTTTGGCCCAGGGCACGATCCTGGAGACCCGGGATGGAGTCCCACGTCAGGCTCCCAGTGCATGGAGCCTGCTTCTCCCTCTGCCTATGTCTCTGCCTCTCTCTCTCTCTCTCTGTGTGACTATCATAAAGAAATAAAAAAATAAAATAAAATAAATAAAATAAAATTCATCTAAGATAGTGTGGTCACTTTGATAAATAGTGTAGTCTTTAGAATGTCCAGTACCTCCCAGAGTTAAGAGCAGATCGCCTAGATTCTAATCCTAGTTCCTCCATTTACTAGTTGTTTAACTTACTAGTAAGTTAAAAGCTAGGCTAAACACATTAAATTACAAAGTAAGCGTATGTTACTTAAGCTCTCTATTTCCTCACTTGTAAAATAAGAACAGTAACAATACTTATCTCTCTTATCAAGGGTAATTATGAAAACTCAATGAAAAAATGCCTGTAAGGTGTTTAGAGCAATGCTTGCCACATGGACACTATTATAGTGTCAGTTATGGTATTTAATATTTCTTATGACATGAAAACTGAACATAAATGACAACTATCATCTTCTTCCAGGCTCCAGGCTTTTATGAGAGAAGAATTTAACATTACACACAATATTGTTTTCTGAAAGCCACCTCACCAGTCTAATTTCAGAAAATGTCAGTTCTTGGCTACCATAAGAATGAGGATGTACTAGGGATAATGGGAAATGGGATAGATAACCCCATTCCAAATCATTCATCCCTAAGTCCCCAGAGTGAAACTAAAGTCTTCTTTTCTTCTAAACACTTCTTTGGCTCAGTGGTTAAGCATCTGCCTTTGGCCCAGGGTGTAGCCCTGGAGTCCCAGAATCCAGTCACACATCAGGCTCCCTGAATGGAGTTTGCTTCTCTCTCTATGTCTCTGCCTCTCTCTCTCTCTCTGTGTCTCTCATGAATAAATAAATAAAATCTTAAAAAAAAAAAAATAAAACAGTTCTTTCAACTAGCAACAATCCTAGGCTAGGTGGGCTACATTTGCTTCTGAAAAGTTAATTGAAGGAGAAAGTCATCGAATTACCAAGGGAAAGTCAATGACTCTCTTCTTCTAAATTACCCTCAGGCATTTTACTGAACCCAAGGTACAAAGGCAACAGGTAGGCTCACCATGGTATTGTGTACTTGCCCTCAGAGGTAACATCTGGGGGATAAGTGTGGCCCTTGGATGCCTCTGAAACCATCACAGTCACTGGCAAGGAAGTCTATGTAGATAAGAAACTATATCACAGGCTGTCCAGAGAACAAGCTCTGTTCCCAATCCCAAGAAGAAATCCAGCATATTAAAACTTTCTCCAAAAGTATTGCCAAGTACTGAAGTTCTATAAACAAAAAAAAGTTATGACACAAATAGTCAAAGCCAAAAACATGTATGTCATGGTATAGCCAACACATTTCCTCTCTCATTTTCATCAGTGGTTACAATCTAAAAACCCAGTCATATATGGCAATAAAATATAAAAATTATACATCAGAATTAGCAGCTATGTTCATGGGCCACACCCAAGGCTGTGGGTGAGCTGCATACCTCAATTAATGTTGAGAATCACATAAGGAAATTAAACTTGCATTATAATTTTTGTTCCCGTTTTGACATGCACAACATCTAAGAGTTCGACTACTTTCACACATGGCCTTGTTTTCAGCTGTCTATCACATAAAATTGCAATTTAGCATCTCACTGATCTGTTTTCTAGGGAAACCTACCCCAGAGCAAACACTGACATATGCTTATGCTTTGCTGTTCCTATGAAAACAAGATGTGACATGACTCACTGTTCTTCTTGCTGAATTATGTGTCTTCTGTGAGTTCTGAAGAGACTAGCAGTTAAAATGTGCTGGAATATTGATGAGTATGGCTATTAAAAAAAAGTTATTTAGAAGGAATATTTGTAGAAGTAAAGCAGTCTTGTAAAAATAGCACTAGATAGAAGGTCAGGTTCAGATAATTATAGTTTACCATTTCAGAATCACGAAAAATGTTTGCTATAACCTAAAGATTTGCTGTAGTCTATGTTTGATAAAACTAGACACTAAGAAAACCAGGATGGTGCCTGAAATTGGACAAAATCCTTAGTAAAGTCTTGAGAAACCAAAAAATTACATAGATCTTAAAAGATCATCTAAACTGGCTTTATATATTATCAACATTAAAATCATTAATAAAATCTTTTTTATTCTTTAGGTTTCCTGATAGATAAATAATAACCTGGTTTATGTTAAACTATCACAATTTCCTACTAGTCTATTCAAAATTCCTCACTGTATAATATAAAATTTTTAGTTTACCAAAAATACTAAGCATAACTATCTACACATAGACTCAAATATTGCTACAGCTGAAATGCTTTAGACAAAAAATTTCATCATAACCACTTGCAGAAACCAAACACATGGTTTTATTAAAAACACTCTTCAAGATAAATATACACTTACATAACTTAATTCTCATTACATTATTATACTAGAAAAAAAAGAGACCCTGACACTTCATTTTACAGAAAAACATAATAGAGCAGTGATTTATGACCTCACCTAGAATAAAAGTAAAGCAATGAATCCATGCTGAAAGCCCAAATTTTTATTCCCAAAGTAGGTCAGTATTATAACCCCTGGTGTTATACTTGAATGTATTTCAAGGCCCGATATACAAAACAAAAGCACAGCTTCTCTTGTTGAAGTACAAGTATAGGCAGAAAACTCTGAATGCATTTCACTGGCCATGTGATACCACCAACCATAGTACACTTATGATAGAATTTGATAAAGATGAATCTTCTTTATATATAAACAGGAAAAATGAAGTTCAGAAAGAAAAGGTTGACTACCACTTCATTGTCCTTTCTACCATACTTGAAATCTGAGTCTTTCCTATGCCTCCATTTTTTCATTTGATAAATGGGTATATTTTCTACTCATCTGCTTTATGAAGAGAGAGCATAATATCAAGGAAATTAAAAGCATGAATTTTATTTGAAACCAAGACTTACATCTTTTTTTTTCTTAATCTACTTAACATTGTAACCATCATATGGTACTATCATAGACAAATTCATTATAAGCAGTTTATGTCACTAATTTCGCACTTTAGTAGTAGCTGAAGTAAAGTCAAATGGAAAAGTTTACATACTAAAGTTAAAAACAGGATTCTTCACATTAGTGTTCAATTCTACTAGACCACAATTCTATATCATCTAAAGAAAAATAACATTTGAAACCAATTTTTGGGGATCCCTGGGTGGCGCAGCGGTTTGGTGCCTGCCTTTGGCCCAGGGCGCGATCCTGGAGACCCGGGATCGAATCCCACATCGGGCTCCCGGTGCATGGAGCCTGCTTCTCCCTCTGCCTGTGTCTCTGCGCCTCTCTCTCTCTCTGTGACTATCATAAATAAATAAAAATTAAAAAAAAAATTTAGAAACCAATTTTTGTTTTGTCAATTTTTTAAATAGATGAAATCCGCTCACAAACTTGATAATGCTATTCCCCTTCCTTAAAAGTTTGTATTCTTGGGGCATCTGGGTGGCTCAGTGGTTGAGGGTCTGCCTTTGGCTCAGGTCATGATGCCAGGTCCTGAGATCAAGTCCCAGATCTGGCTCCCCACAGGGAGCCTGCTTCTTCCTCAGCCTATGTCTCTGCTTCACTCTCTGACTCTCATGAATAAATAAATACAATCTTAAAAAAAAAAAAACTGTTTGTACTCTTATACCATATGCATTTGTCAAAATTATAATTAAATAATTATATGATTATGCGGACTATCCCCTTTATTAGCTGGTGTAGCAGTTTCATGACAGCAGGTATCACTAGTTCAACTCTGCTTCCTGAAGTATACATTGGAAGGATGTATAATCTGTGTATATATACAGTCAGACAGAAGAACATATATGAGGATGCTTGTTTTCCCTAGATGGCATGAGTTTCTTATTTTCTGTATCTTCCCAATGGTCTTCATTATATGTGTAATTGTTTTACAAACAGACAGTAGCCACTAAATATTTCCTTAGGCAGAAAAGTACTTGAAATAAAAGGTAATAGACAAAAGGAAAACAGCATTAATTTGAAAGCCACTTAAATTCAAATGAATTTGTAATCTATTGATGGAAGATGGCCTCTAAAAGAATTACAGCATATACTCTGGAAAAGGAACACAAAGAAAAACAATTAACTGGTTTAAATAATAAAATGATAAAAACTGTATAAAGATGACAGAAAGATAATAAGGCCAATAACAAAAGGAAGATGAGTGTTTCATTCCTAGCAAAGACAAAGTGATTACAAAGACATTATCTGTGCAGAAAACCTGTACTGTGGCACAATATAAGTAAATATTTGAGGAATGTGAAAGAAGAGATTTTTTTTTAAAGAAATATATTTTCAAAAATATTTTCACATTTCCCACAAGCTTACTTAGGCCATTCATCCCCCAGTGCTATGTCTATATATAGTTTGAAATGCTTAATTTCCTTCTATATAGAAGAATTGGATTTCAAACATGCAGATAAAAACACAACACATGAAGAGCTGTGTAATTTGGCAAGGAGAGAAGTGCTCCAGGTTCCCTGATGCAGTGTGCTTAGCAAATCCATGCAGGGAGAGGGGCAGTGGCTCACACAGGCCTTTAGGGCCCACTTTACCAGCAAGTGCTCTCTATGGGTGTCTGTCGACTCTCTTACTGAATCCCAATATACAGAATTCTCCCAAACTTTGGCTCACACAGAATATTTATATTGCTGTAAGAATTTAAAGACTGAAAATGGTTTTTAAAAATATATTGTTAAATAATCTTTCCAAAATGATGATATTGACAAGCTGGCAAGAGCAGTAGAGCTGTAAAGTAAAAGTCTCACCTACCATAAGTCAGTAAATATAACTAAGACCGAAGATTCAAGAGTTAGAAGATGATTATTATTTAGAAATTACAAAGGTAAATACCATGAGAAATAATTGTTGCTCTGATCAAGTAAAGGAAGGGTTAAAAATGGAACTGCTCAGTTTTCTGTATATAAGCCTTTATATTTCCTTTACTATTTGCATAAAATATTTTGATAAAATAAAATTAACCTAAGAAGTACATTTGGTGATTCAAAATAAGGCAGTAACATTAGTGATACATATTAAAAGAATGCATGGCTAATAATTTCAAATATCACATAAGAAAATGATTTACTGAAAAACAAAACAGGGTCACCTGGTTGACTCAGTTGGTACAGCATGTAACTCTTGATCTTGGGGATGTAAGTTCCAGCCCCACACTGACTATGGAGACTACTTAAAAATAAAATCTTTACAAAAAACAAAATAAAGGAAGCCTACAAAAATGTACATATCTACCAACAACATACATACACTCGCTACATTTCTAGCTCCTCTCCGTCTGCTCCAGGTATACTAATCAAAGCAGGTGACCTAAAGTGACCCAATCTTGCCCTACCCTTTCCAAGCTCTATGACTACGTCATAGATGTGGCCTGATGTTCCCAGAGTGCCTTTTTCTCCATTTCCATGGTATAATACCAATCTTTTTTTTAGTCAATATCAAATATCACTATTTTATGAAGCAAAATTTAAGAGGAAAAGATCTTTCTCTAAGATTCTAGTCTTTCTTTGTTTTTCCTTTCATATTCTGATATATAAAGTTATATATATATCTATATATAATATTATATATTAAAATGAGATTTTGCCTAAGTAAATTTTCTTATATTTAAGAGATATTTATATCCATTTTCATTCAATTAGTCTATAAATGCTCTACTGAGATCACAGAACGCATACTACTAAATTAATTTTACTATCTCTTTAAGTGACTCCTGTTTAGACAATATTTAAAGAGTTAGAATTTAGTCTGTTCTTATTTTGTTTTTAAAATTATGCAGACTTGGGCAGCCCAGGGGGCTCAGCAGTTTAGCACCACCTTCAGCCCAGGGCATTTTCCTGGAGACCCAGGATCCAGTCCCATGTTGAGCTCCCTGCATGGAGCCTGCTTTGCCCTCTGTCTGTCTGTGTCTCTGCCTCTCTCTCTCCCTCTCTCTCTCATGAATAAATAAATAAAATCTTTAAAAAAAATAAAATTAAATTAAGCAGACTCTAAGTCTCAGATATAATCCATTTCATAATTCAAGCTTTTAAAACATCTTTCACACAATATTTTCATTTTCTCCCTTTTTTGTCCAATCATAAAAGTGTTGCCCACATTTTTTTTAAGATTTTATTTATTTATTCATGAGAGACAGAGAAAGAGAGAAAGAGAGAGAGAGAGGGGCAGAGACAAAGGCAGAGAGAGAAGCAGGCTCCATGCAGGGAGCCTGATTTGGGACTCGATCCCAAGACTCCAGGATCACGCCCTGGGCCAAAGGGAGGCACCAAACCATTGAGCCACCCAGGCGTCCCTGCCCACATTTCTTTAAACAAATCTCTCAGCCACTCAACCTGACAACTTGTGGATATTTTAAAATTATACTAGAGTATATATTACACCTTCAAGAACAGTTGTCACTAAATGAAATATAAGACTTATAAAGGAGATTAGGCTCCTCAGATTCTGAGAACAGGTAATTGTGATGATACACAAAAAATAATCATCAAAGTATGTTTTATAATTGCAATAAAACACATGTCCATATCCACAGGTCATCTCAGGTAGAGAAGCACACTCTTATTGGGCATTAGGTAGCTCCTCAGAACAATAATTAGCCTGGCATTATAATCATCAGGCAGAGTCAAAATCTCACTCTAACTAAGCAACATCTTTGCCTATTTAACATGTAAGAAATAATTAGTTCACAGAATGGAAAAAAGTTAACCAGTCCTTCTACAGAGAATGAATGACATATTTCCTAAAGTGTAAAGAAAGGGAAGTTCTTCTACTCTCCCAATTTCCTCTAAGAGAACAATTTATACTAAGCGACACAGGAACTTTTGTTTCATGCTGACATCAGTTGCTATCACTTGTATCTTTTATGGGCTGTATAGTGGACACAGGGGCTAGTTCAGTAACTGTTAATGTTGTCCGGATTTAACTCCTCATGTATATTTACTCCTTTATGTATATTTTAGCATCTCTTGTGTGGTATGACTCTGCTCTGAGTTTTGTAGGAAATACCACATAACTGAATAAGATTTCTTAACATTTATCTGGGGAGATGGAATAAACAGGCACTAAGGGCCAGTGGTTGAACTTATGGGCTGTAGAGTGACAAAGACTGGACTCTAAAGTCAAAATCTCTGGGTATAGAACCCTGTACTCTGCTTCAAGCTTCTTAAATTCAATAAAGTTTCAGGGCCTTAATTTTGGAGGACCTCAGGGATATTGCCCTTTGATTGACTACACATAAATTCATTAGGATCCACCTTTGGAACAAGTAATTTATGAGGCTCCTTGCAAACAGTAAATTCACAGTCTTTATCCAGAGTACTAATTTTTCTATCTGTAGCATTTGGCAGAATAGTTGGTATAAAAAACAAAATAAAGGAAGCCTAAGTTTAATAAATAAATGTTAATAAATTAAATAGTTTCACTGAAAAACAAAAAAGTGCTGGATTAAACTGAGCTGGACACAAACTAGCTTGAAAACTGAGATGAAAATGATCTTTTCTAGCAGAAACACTAAAATGATTTTGCAGTCTCAAACCACCCATGTTACACTGCCCTTAACTTTACATTGTGATACATAGGATACATGCTTTACATTGTAAAGCAAGTAGGGTGTGATCCATTGGCTTTATTCTTCAAAATTTTCTAAACTCTTCTGGAGTGTTTACTTTCATCTGAATTTTTAAATTAGCATGTCAAGTTCAAGCTTTTATTATTTTTATCTGGGTTTTTTTTGTTTGTTTGTTTTGCATTTCTTATTCTCTTAGTTCTTTCTGTATCTATTTAATTTTATTCCAATAAGGACCTCAACCTCACAGCTCAGGTAGAGTGTATTCCCAAGAAAGGTTATACACTATTTTTATAAGTTTCTTTCTAAAAATGTTTGTGCAAGTAAGTACTCAAAACATTATGATGGATAATTTTTAATAAGATACATTTAAAAAATCATTAATTACAATAGACAGTGACACAAGATAGCAGCCACCACGGGCTCAGGAGTAAAAGTCCCTCGCAATTTTCAACTATTCAAAGAACTGGAAGGCCAGAAAGTAGTAGGAGATGGCACAGTTAGCTGGGGTCTAGAAGATGACGAAGACATGACACTCACATGATAGACAGGGATGATAACTGGGCCTCCAAGAACAATTTATGAAAACCGAATATACAACCTTAAAATAGAATTTGGACCTAAATACCTAGAAGCACCCCCCCTTTGTAAGATTTGTAACAAAAATTAATATAAATGGAATTAATAGTTCTAATGGAGTGATGGACCCCGAGAGCCATATCAGTGCTAGCAAAATGGCAGAATTCATATACCATCAAAGTTGTCCTGCAAGAGCTCTGGCACCTAATGATGTCTAAAGGAAACATGAAACTCCCTCGGCGGCCCGAAGGACAGTGTTACAGCAATTAATCAAAGAGAAACCACAGGCCCTCCCCTTCCCCCCACCAATTTGATTTAAGCAGTCATTTTCCACAGTAGTACATTTTCTAGACATGTCTTGTAGACCTCAAAAGTACTGGAAAGGAAGCTCCCATTCAAAGGCCATCTATCTTAAGATACTGTAAATGATAGTAATTTTTTGTCCATTTGAAATATATAAGTTGTGCTATAACAAATCATTCCTGTCAAGTGTAACCACTGTCCACATAGTTCAACTTCTGGGATCAAGAAAGTATATTTAAATAGATTCCCATCATAATGGGTAGGGCACATCTAACTCAACTGTGAAAAGACACATCACACAATCACCTTGCTGGTGATTACATGGCCTGGGGTCTCTGCCTTCTTCCCTTCTCCTCCTGCTGGCTCCCTCCCTCTCTCCCTCCCCCCACCCCTTTGTCCCTGAAACAGCCCTCCAGCTTGGGGTGGCTTGCTAGAATAGGCATCAAGGTTTCAGGTTGCAGCCTGTGGGACTACTGCTGGGTGTGCAGGGGTGCTCCAGCTGCACCCCCGGTTTCATTTTTTAAGTCTTAAATGATGCCCTCCCCCCTCCAAGCCATCATCCTTTCTCCACTTCCCATGACCACCCTCGGCTGAAGCATAGATTGTAACCCCCTCTGTTACCCTCTGAAATTGGCCTTTGGTGAGGAATTCAGGGCTTTCCCCATATCTTCTTTCCCACTTTAATAGAGAGGTGTTGCTTTTTCCTTCCTCCTCAAGTCCCTTTTTTGCACCATCACCACCCAATACTTCCTTGCTTTGTCCAGAAGCCATTAGGTAAGGTTGGAAAAAGTCTGACTTCCCTCGTTTAGTTTGGAACCACATTTACTCTTCATTCTCCACCAGCCTGGGAATGAATATTGGGTCCTCAGCCCTGCCACCCTCTGCTGTCATTGTCAGCTGATGCCATTTTTTAGCTCAGGTTTTGATAAAGTGAAAAGAAGTCACCAGGGGTACTCAGACCTGCCATTTCTCAAAGTGCTCGGTGGTAAAACTTGGAGAAAGGCCACAGAAGACACTTGTAAGCACACCACACGATCCCTCTGAATGAATTGTTTTCTTTTCCTGTAATTGCTTTTGCTTTTAACAATTGAAGAAGTTTAAAACAGGGTTCTCATGTGGTCATCTTACAATCCATTTGGGTCTAGGTTGGAATCTGATAACTGGAACAAAAAGAACCTTGGATTCGGTGCATACTTTGGTTTTGGTGCCGCTGCATCTCATGGTCCTCAACAGGGATCGAGAAAGAACTTGGTGTGCATAGCAGATCCCCGAAATTGGTGGGCTTGACTTCCTGGCAAATTGCTGTGGTTTTCTACTTTACTGTTCAGGACCACTAAATGCTGAGATGTTGATGCATACCAAAATAAAAGCAATTCATTGTGTTCTCAGGGTTTTTTGTTGTTGTTGTTGTTGTTGTTTTTAATTTAGTGTTTGTGTAAAACACCTTTTGAAGCAGCAACTATCAAGTCTGAAAAGCAATCGATGTTTCCATTAATCTTTTTCTGGGGGATACCTTAGTTCTAAGGATTTAACATCCTGTAAGTAAAGTTGAACATAACAGTATTCCATAAGCAGCCTTTTTATTGTCAGACCATTGCCTGATTTTAATATAATTTTTAAAAAGTATGCATTAAAAAATCATTAATTACAAATATCAGAACTATTCTCATTTACCCCTCAAGAACAGAGAACTACTGTTGGATACTATAGAATTTGAAAATGAGAGTTACAGAATTCCAAACTTTTATAGTTCCAAAATTAGACAATTATGGAACTGCAAGTCATCAAAGTTTAAGTCAATCTGTGGTATCTCTGTGATGGATATTTTGAAGTGGGCCAACTAAGCTAAAACACCACTAAAGATAATACCCCAAAGTTATTCTGAGAAGTGATAAGCTCTAGCCAAAGCCACATTGTTTCCTTACATCTTTCAGTGTGTGACAGCAGACAGAGCTCAAAATAATTTTGCAAGGACAATTGCACATGTTAAAGGCTTATTAACAGGTCTTTTAAATTTCTCATCTTCCATGATTCAAAGTTTTCACAAATTAGAATTGAAATGTTTCTACTAAATAGATAATGCATAAGCCTTTCTGAAATGTTTTAATTTTGATTCCAAATAAATGAAAATACAATGTATTTTATATAGAAAAATAATTTATATGCAATCATAGCTTAGAATAAGAATGATATTTAAAATCACAAAGAGGTCTTGAATCAAACCTTCTGAAATAAAGTAAGAAACTGTATTCAGGTAATAATTCTGTTGAATTATTATATAATTATGTAATATTACACTGTATAATTTTCATATATTTAGTATGTGTGTATTGTGTATATGAGGGATATTTTATCACTGATTCCAGCAGAGAAGCATATGAATAGAAGCTTTATATTCTGCAAACCCTTATACAAATACAAGGTGTTTATATCATTATCATTTCACCAAAGATGTAGGATTCTGAAGATTTACTGAAAAGTTTTAGAGTCATGATATGGATAAGACCTCTGCAGACTCCAAGCCTTCAGATCATGCTACAATTTACCAATCTCAGTTTTCCTAGGAGTTGTATAGAACTTGGCCCAGGGATGCTTACTAAATGTTTAAAAATGCATGAGTAAAAAGTAGCTGGCAAAAAGCCCTTCTTCAATAATAAAGAAGCCACCTCTGACAACCAGAGCAAATAAAACATAGCTGAGAAAAGTGACTCTTAATTTACCAAAAGAGAAGGGTGCTTTAATAGCTTTACAGCTTCTATGCAATGCTGATAAGTAACAGGTGACAAGGATGAAAAAGATTCCAAAATGAAATAGAGCAATACTAGAGGGTAATAAGCTCTGTTGGCAGTGATAAAAGAAAAAGAGCAAGGTGGCAAAAAACAGGCACAGACTTCAGAGAAAAGAACCAGAAAACACAAAAGTGAATCAAAATACTAAATTTACTTAAAATTTAATTAATTAATACTACATTTATACTAAATTTAATCTACATTTAAATTTAATACTACAATAGCAGTTTGACCATAGGGCATTTATGCAAGGTATGTGTGTTTATGTTTGTATGGTGTGAAGGAAGGGGCAGTCAGAAATAGGCAGTAAAAGGGAACTAAACTGACAAGTCATTTAGAGCTCATTTCTTTTTTTTTAAATATTTTATTTATTTATTCATGAGAGACACAGAGAGAGAGAGTGAGAGAGAGAGAGAGACAGAGACACAGGCAGAGGGAGAAGCAGGTTCCATGCTGGGAGCCCGATGCGGGACTCAATCCCAGGTTTCCAGGATCACCCTGGGCTGAAGGCGGCGCTAAACCGCTGAGCCACCCAGGCTGCCTGTCATTTAGATTTCAATAGTCCCTAAGAGCATCAAAATACCACACTAAAGAGGCATGTGTCAAACTAAGGGTACGGTACCATAGAAATTATGGACTCTAGAGCCAGGCCAGGTTCAAAATAAAGAGCTGCGGTTTTACTAAAGGGGTGACTTCAGGCAAGCTATCTAATCTTTCTTTTGTGAAAGAAAAGATTGTTTTTTACTTTGCTGTATAAATGATGAATAACATCATTTACTTCACAGGGAAGATGCTATGAGTATTATATGAGTTGATAAAAATAAATCAGGACAATGATTTAGCTATTATTTTTTAAAGATTTATTTATTTACTAGAGCACATGTAAGCGGGGGTGAGGGGGGAGCACAGGGTAAGAATCTCAAGCAGGTGCCCTGCTCAGCATAGACCTTACATGGGGCTTGAACTAAGGACTCTGAGATCATGACCTGAGCTGAAATCAAGAGTCGGACGCTTAACCAACTGAGCCACCCAGGTGCCCCGATTAAGCTATTATTAATTATGTGACAGATGTTCTAGTACATGGTTCTTGTCCTCATTTTCACCATCTTCCCATGCATCCAGTGGCAATATTATAAGAACGAATATTATAAGAAAAGTTTATTCAAGAACTGATCTACCATACAGATAAAATACAAAACTCTCGAGACTATTATGAATGCCAGTGGGTCTAAGTGTTTAAAATTCAGTTCAAACTAAAAGAAAATTTTTAAAGAAAAACTTTCAAGATTTTTCTGACATGGTCATATGTCCGAAACATAAGAAGCCCAATGAAAACTTGCAAGCACTGGAATAAATAAAGGTCAGTTTAAATTCTTATGCTCATCAAGGACTATCTCTTACTCTTCATGAAAACTTACACTGTGAGACAGAAGAGTAGGATGACAAAAAAAGTGCCTATTTTCCACTCTGCTAGTGTTTTGTTTTGTTTTTTAAATCAAAGATAGTGTTTTCAATCTTGGCCTAACTTGATGACATGTCAAAGACACAAAGTAATTGTGAAGAATTAGACTTTTTGAAGAAAAAGAAAGATATTTTGGAAATGTCTTCATTTCCAAACCACAAACTACTTCTAGAGAAGGGTATCCACGTAACGACATCCAAATGGCTCATTCTATCTTTATGGGCACAGGCAAATTAAAAGAAACAACAATAATGCTGATATTCATAACAGCTGGACTCAAAAGCTGGACTCAAGATGCATTCTGCTGACCCATGCCCTCCAATATCCATATGTGCTACAGGAGGAACAAAAGAGAAACAATGTTAATTGAGTGTACACACAACACTTTATCCAAACAGCCCTCTGACATCAGAAGGTTTGCTCCCCTCTAAAGATGAAGAATGGACATACCCCTGATACTATCAATTCCATTTCTGGATATTTATCCCACAGATCTACTCTCACATGTATAAAATGAAGCATATTTAAAGTAAACCATTATAACATTGTTAAGAGCACACTAACTGACCATCCATAGGAAATGGGTTCAATATATTTTGGTATATTAGTGTAATGGAATGTTACGTACCTATTTTTAAAATGAGCAAGTTGTTATTACTGATATAGAAAGATCCTCAAGGGATGCCTGGGTGGCTCAGCGGTTGAGCGTCTGCCTTAGGCTCAGGGCATGATCCCAGATTCCCAGGGTTCAAGTCTCACATCAGGCTCCTTGCCTGGAGCCTGCTTCTCCCTCTGCCTGTGTCTCTGCCTCTGTGTGTGTGTGTGTGTGTCACATGAATAAATAAAAACAATCTTAAAAAAAAGAAAAAGAAAAAAAGATCCTCAAGATAAGCTAAATTTTAAAATGTTAAGTTAAAACGGAAAGATACAAGACAGTATGCACAGTATCTACCATTTGTAGGAAAAAGAGACAAATATGTACATATATCTTGCTCTTACGTGCATAATATACCTCTGTAAAAATATAGCAGCATAATGTCTCAATATATGAAAGAGAATTAGCTGACGAGAGACAGGAGGGAGGAAAAAGAATTTTCATTGCAAAATTTAGATTTCAAGCAATATGAATATATAACTCATTCAAAAAATAAACAAAATTTAATTTAAAAAAAAAAAGAAGAAAAGAATTTTGCCTAATGCCCTCCCAATGGCTAGTAAATAGAAGAGACCTGAATCTTAGACTAACACCCAAATCAAGACTTTTTTCATTATACCATGGTGCCACATATAAACTGCATCTTTGGCACCTTGTAATAAATGTTACCCAAAAAGAATTTTCAGAAATGTTAAATAATACACATTCTAATACAGAAATAAAATGTTACCAGGATATACACTCAGTTCTGTCTGATACTGAAGCCCACGTGCTTTCCATTGTACCAGGTAGTCTCCTTCAGCTAAACAGAAAAATGCATCTAACCAGGAGATTCAGACAGTAATCATTTGCTATAGCCAAGATTTTTTTCAGAATTTAACTGCATTTCCCAGCTCCAAATTATTATATATATAATAATTATATATATATGTGTGTGTGTGTGTGTGTAGATTTTCAAAACCCTTTTCCTTCATTTAAATATTTTAGACTATCTAGATATGCTAAATCCCTTTAAGTGACTTCAATCATCCTTATGGTTTCATCAATGAGGCATAAAAGATTTCTTGATCTTTATGAAAATGTTGACAATACAGGTGAAGCATGCAAATCCCTGTTTCTAGAATAGTCTCCAATTATGAATCCTGATTTCTACAGAATACTTTTTATGCATTCTTCTCCACAAAAAGAAAAATTCAAAACTAAAGAAATATAAATACATATAGATATAAGTTCCTATTGTCAGAGCTCATGTCCATCCATGGCCTTTTCCAGAAATAATTATAAACTGGCACTCTAACTAGAAAATGAGAATGCATATATTAAAATAGAGATAAAGAAAGAACACAAAGGTCATTTAATAAGTAATCATATACTCTGTAAAAATCTCCTCACTGTACAGAAGAATAAAGCTTGCAAGCATTCTACTGTTTCAAAGTACCACCATGCAAATGAAGGTCAATTATATACATTGCATACAATGTCTTAACCTTTAGGTTAGAGCAAATATGCATAAAACGGATCTTTTCTAGAAATGATCATTTGTGGAAACCAAGAATGTAGGAAACTTAGAGAATTAAAGCAAAATATGAATTAAAAAACAAAGTGACCATCATTATGTACTTAGTGCCTTAGATGTCTTTTTCAAGCCATGAAATATTATCAAGAAAAGGAAAAGTTTAGGACTAGGTAATATATTTGTAAGTCAGGTACTCATTTATATAAGGAAGACAGTGAGACAAAATAAGAAAAGTCTGGCCAGCCATAGAACATCAAATCACCCCTGGGCAAGGTGACTGCACAGCAAAAGTGGTGAAATGAGAAAGACCAATTTATCTGTGAACTATACTAGGCTTAGAGGGAAGTGGGTGTGCCCTGAGGAAGATTAGATGAATTCCTAACATGTTTTTGAAGCAGAATGTGAGTGACTCACAGAGAGTAAACAGGCACTTTATATCTGATGTCTTTCAGTTCACCCCTTTCTTTCCTCTCTTATCTTCCCTTAAAAGAATGTCACAAAAACAGCCCAGTTCCTTACTCCTCCTAAATTGAAAACTGGGTGTATACAAACTCTTCCTAATGATCTACTAAAACATAGGCACTATCTCTCAGACCCCTGTTTTTGTCTTCCAAAGGGTAAGGCAGAGTGAAAATATCATTCCATCTTACTCCTATCCTCCCAGTAATAAATAAATTTATGTTCAATATAACATAATTGCAATGACCTTCTAATTGCAAAGACCTCTTACTTAAAATTTTGTGACAAATGGATTTCAAAAGTAAAGTTCAGAGTTTGAACTGAATGTTGGCTAGGAATTCAGTCGAGTGGTAAACATGGGCTCTCCTGGAATACAAATCTGGGTTCAAACACTGATACACCCATTGATGTTCATGCTTGTGTAAGTTATTCAACTTTCATTTCTTGATCTTTAAAAAGAAAGAAAGAAAGTACTCTTGTACCCACATACAAAATGCAAAAGAACAAATGGTACAGAAGACAGAAAAGACCAGGACACAACTAGAATCTGACAAAAATTAGACATCTCAAAAAAATGGCACTCTAAGTGGCCAGAAGTTTGACATACTATATATGGTAATGGTGAGAAACATAATGATAAGGATGGGAACAGAAATTTTTTTTATAGAAAGTGAACAACTAAAAGATTATTGAATAGCACTGTACTTCCCAGGACTGAGAAGGGGTGTCAAACACCCATTTATATCCTCCCAATAGTGGTCCCCAATGACTCCAGCATAGAAATTTTTTCTGTTGCTAGAAGTGAGGTCCCCTACAAACAGTACTAGTGAGCCACAAAGAAGACCCATCAACCAAGCTGACGTGAAGCCTGGAAGAGACTTCAATGTCACTTCGGAGAAACAGATGATAAAATAAATCATTCAGGCTTCATACCTCATGCAATCCTCACAGTTACAGTCAATTCGGTACACATAATTCAACACTTTAAGAAGGCAAGATGGTAGGCAGAATAATGGCTTTCCCACAATGTCCCTGTCCTAATCTTGAGAACCTGTAAATAATGTTAAATAACATGGCAGTGAAGAATTAAAGTTTCCTTAAACTTTAATTAAAACTGCTAATTAAAACTGCTAATTTTTTTAACTGGAATTAAAACTGCTAATCAGATGACTTTAAAATGGGAAGATTATCCTAGATTATCCAGTAGGCCCAATGTAACAACGAGGGATCCTTACCTGTGGAAGGGGGAGGCCAAAGAGTCAGCATCAAAATGATATGATGTGAGAGACTCCGTAGCCTTTAATGCCTTTGAAGATGAAAAGAATGGGAGCCAAAGAAAGCAAGCAGCCTCTAGAAGCTGGAAAAGGCAAAAGGACAGATTCTCTCCTAAAGCTTCCAGAAAGAAAACACAGCCTGTCAACACCTTAATTTTAGCTCACTGAGACCCATTTTGGTCTTTTGACCTCTATAACTGTAAGATAATAAATTTGTGGGGATTTTTTTTTCTGCCACTAAACTTGCAGTATTTTGTTACATAGCATTAGGAAACTAATACACGAAGAATTAAACTTTTAAAGACTTTTATGAAATGTTTTTAAAGAATTGAGGTATTTAATGTCAATTTATCTAGAAAATCCAGTTATTCAGAATTAGCCATGCCCTGAGGTTTTAGAGGTAACTGAAGTTTTACCACTAACTTTAGATAAATGCTTTTTCCCTTACGTCTAAAAATCACTAACAGTAACTGTAAACCTAGACGTTACGATACTGAGATATAACCACAATATTAACCAGATGAAATTTCTAATATCTTAAATCCATTAAATATTTAGTTTTGAAAAAGGAATGCCCCGTTTCCAAAAGGAATGCTAGCATTGGATATATTAAGTAAAAACTCTAAGCATTATATATACTAAAACATTAAAGTCTAAAATTTTGATATCCCCCAAAAAAATAAAAATAAAAAATAAAATTAAATAAAATTTTGATATCCCTGTTTTCAATGCCTCTTAAAGATTAAGTGTAGTTTTAGATTTTAAAAGCTACTTCAAATTATGATTGGAAAATATCAGAGAGGGTGACAGAACATGAGAGACTCCTAACTCTGTGAAATGAACAGGGGTAGTGGAAAAGGGAGGTGGGCGGGGGGATGGGGTGACTGGGTGACAGGCACTGAGGGGGGCACTTGACGGGATGAACACTGGGTGTTACACTATATGTTGGCAAATCGAACTCCAATAAAAAAAAAAAAAAAAGCTACTTCGGGATCCCTGGGTGGTGCAGCGTTTTGGTGCCTGCCTTTGGCCCAGGGCGCGATCCTGGAGACCCGGGATCGAATCCCACATCAGGCTCCCGGTGCATGGAGCCTGCTTCTCCCTCTGCCTATGTCTCTGCCTCTCTCTCTCTCTCTCTCTCTCTGTGACTATCATAAATAAATAAAAAAAAAATTAAAAAAAAAAAAAAGCTACTTCAAATTATAGATGGGAAAAAAAATTATAGATGGGATGTTATAAAATCAGTAACACCTCCATATGTTTTAAAACATCTTCTGATAACAGAAAATGTGTTAATATTTAATATCAGATTAACAATTAAACACTTTAATGTATTTCTCTAAAAAGTAAGAACATTAGCAAAATGAACATGTCTGGAACCTCTTTAGAGTAAATTCCAAAGATTTCCAAATGCTTTCATATAGTATGAATTTAAAAAGTAAATGCAAAGAGGAAAAATAGTATTTACATATATTTCTCTAAGTGACATGTATCCTCTTTTTCTATATGGTTACTTTCAACGTGAAACAATGCTGCTTTGAATAGAAATGTGGGTGTGTGCACATGGATGTGTATGAGGGTGGGTGTTTAGATAGGTATGGTAGAAACAAACAATTTTCTACTTCAGGAGGAAATTAATAACAGGGGCAGTATTAGTAATACAGTATCATCTGGGTCAAGATATTGTTAAAAATCCATCACTATATTCAGTTCTATGACAATATACTCCTCCTGAAGCAAGCATAATAAATGCTAATGGTGAAAACAAATTTTGCATCCATCAGCCAAATTATCTACACAGAAATAGAAAACAAGTATTTCCAACTCAGTTGGGCTTACAATTTCCTAGGCTTTTGCATTACGTTATCAACAGTTCCATTTAAGAGATTACTTTAAGACTATAGTTTTAGAGTTTTTATAAAATTCCAAGAAATAAGACATATTTTTTAAAAAATACTGTTTTCTAAAACATATGCTTTGAAATTTTTTCACTTGTCAGTAACTTAGGAAGACAAGACAATATTGACAACACAAGGGATCCCTGGGTGGCTCAGCGGTTTAGCACCTGCCTTTGACCCAGGGCGGGATCCTGAAGTCCTGGGATCGAGTCCCGCGTCGGGCTCCCTGCATGGAGCCTGCTTCTCCCTCTGCCAGTGCCTCTGCCTCTCTCTCTCTCTCTCTCTCTGTGTCTCTCATGAATAAATACATAAAATCTTAAAAAAAAAACACACACAAGCAATCCTTTCATCAAGAAACAGATGAAAAATCTATCTATCTGACCACCATGACCTTATCAAATAGGCTTACACAACTGTGGAAAAATAAACAATAATAAGAATTACTGGGGCAATTTGTTTTATCCAGCATCCAGTATTCTCAACAAACATCTACTAAAAAGGACGACGAAATGAAAGATGGTCATGTTTCCTGTCTAGAAAATATTATTCAGAATTGGAGTAATAGTGCTCTTAAAAAGAAACAATGACCCCCAACCTTAACAAGAATGTCCCCTTAGGAAGGAGCCATCACTCACAAAATGCTGAAAGTGCAATAATTGGATGATGTGATCTAAGCAACATTCTTTCTTACAATTTTTCCCTTTTTGGTATATGTGTCAGGCACTGGGTAAGAAGAATGATCCTTTAAAAAAATGCATAAACAACAAAACCAAACTGTGCTGAGGAAGATACCACAAAAAGGCAAAACAAATATTACTTGAGTTTTTAAAATGATACCATATATGTACATGGATAATAAAGGATACTGATGTATTAAAATTTTTTTAATTTAAAAGAGCAAGCGCCATCATTTGTGATATAAACTGTTTTAAAAAATGTAACTTTTATTACTAATTAAAGAGGCCTTAAATAAGCATGAAGAAATTCAAAGACATTGGAATTACATTTTCTAAAATATCTGCATGCTTAATTTGAGCAAACTACTTATTAAATGCCCAGGTTTAACTTTTTCAACTAAGGTAACTACTCTATAAAATAGGGATTCCTAATTTATGGGTAAATAAACTGAAGTTCTAAAAACTAAAGTAACAATGCTCATAATCCTAGAGCTAGTAAGTGATGAAGTCAGAATTAGAACTCTGATGTTTCAGATTGGTCTCACTAAACCAGAAAAACAAGTTTTTGCTGCTGTCAAAGTAGTGAGTTGCCTTTTCTCCTGCTGGAGTAACCACAGCAAGGTAACTCCAGTCTTTGCATCGAGAAAATTCTTCAATGAGTCTTATGCATACATTTCCCAAACAGACACTAAGCAACAAGGAGAAAAAATGTACCAGGTGTGAAATCATTCCTAATTAAATAAAGGACTAGATATCATACAGGCAATGCCTCAAAACAGATCATCTACAAACTGAGCAGAATAGATCAGTATGGCATCACAGTGTGATGGTAAAGAAGACAGCTCATAGTCAAAACAAATTCACTACTCACTCAATATCTCCCTGAGAAATGGTGATACTAATAGTATGCACCTAGGGGATCCCTGGGTGGCTCAGCGGTTTAGCGCCTGCCTTTGGCCCAGGGCGTGATCCTGGAGTCCAGGGATCAAGTCTCACATAGGGTTCCCTGAATGGGGCCAGCTCCTCCCTCTGCCTGTGTCTCTGCCTCTGTCTCTCTCTTTCTCTCTCTGTGTGTCTCTCATGAATAAATAAAATCTTAAAAAAAATAAAATAAAAAATAAAAGTATGTACCCGTAGTCTGTTGAATGGTGGTCCCCAAAAAGATATATCCATGTCCTAATACCCAGAACCTGTGAATGTTACCTATTTGGAAAAGGGGTCTTGCAGATAAAATAAGTTAAAGATCTTGAGAGGAGACATCTTAGATTACCTGAACAGACCCCTCAATCCAGTGACAGATCTCCTTGTAAGAGACAGAAGAGAAGAAGACATAGACATACAAAGGAGGAGGTAAGGTGATGATGAAGGCAGAGATGGAAGTAAGGCAGCCATCAGGAACACTGACAGCCACTTGAAGATGAAAGCAGCAAGGAAGAATTTTCCCCCAGAGCTTCCAAAGAGAGTATAGCCCTCCACCATCTTGATTACAGACTTCTAGTGTATTCAAAGTACCCCTGATCTTTAATATAAGTATACAATAAATATTAGCAATTACTATTAGTGAATTAATATATATGAGGGGCAGCCATTCTACACATTCTACGTGCAGACATCCACTTTTGCATTTTTCCAGGGTAGAAAATTAGAAAATGTCACATATTTCTTTCTTCACTGTGAAATGAATTACTAAAATATACTTTGTACTCTACTAAATTTATCTTAAAAATTAGCAACTGTAACCATTAAGCTTTGTTTCTAGGAAGGACAAATGATTTTCTTTTTAATGCTCTTCTCACTTCACTATTTTAGGTTAAAGCTAAATATACTAATAGCCTTGGGAAAGTATCATTCATTACTAACCTTTTAAATAGATTAAATAGGTTTCTCAGATCATTGGAAATAGTTAGAATTATAAAAATAGGGTGAATGGTTTAACAAAAAAAAAAAAAGGAAAAAGACTCAATGACCAAACACTGCTTCAGTCAGGGTGTAGCTACAAAGCACAATGAATTTTTCTAATCCAAGGAATGAGCCACTTAAGCAGTACATGTATACTGACCAGGTGCACCGCCAAACCTCCTCTTACCCAAAAGGTTAGATATATCATTGAAACCTCCCACCTCCTTCTCTACAGGACTACTGCCTACCAAATACTGGTAGGCAAATGAGAAATAAATATAAACACTTTCTAAATACAAGCTCCCTTTAAGGCCCAAAATGCAGGGTTTCTAATTTGTGTTCAAGCAAAGAGGAGACTCTCATTTTAAATTCCATCTCTGACTCTATTCATTTACCAAAACAGGAGATAAAACAGGAAGTAAGAGAGAATGGCAGGTCTCTCCCCTCACCAGGGCACCTGCCACGTATGAGGACAGAAGGTGAAGAACTGGAACTTGGAGACTATGACCCTGTAATGGCACAGTTTATGTAACTCATTCGTAATGTGGCCCAATGAGTATCAAGCTAGAGCAATCAGGCACCAACTCTAACTTCCAGGAGAGGAGTTGAACCAAATGGACAGAATTTGTATGCTCCATCAGCTCCCATTCCAAGTAGGCAGAAAAGATGTATGTGGATGTTCTATTCTCACTATGGGCAGAAGCAGTAAAAAGGAGAATGAATTACCTCACTCCCTAACTGGTAGCGGACAAAAGAAGGGGGCTGGATTTATAATCAAGATCTAAAAATGTACACATTAAAGTTATAGCTCCCCAGAGAGGAATATACCATGGGGGGCTGCTACATAAAACTGTTCTTGCCATTCTGTGGCTACAACTCAGTATAGTTTTATTTAGAATCACAAACTTGCACTCATTAGTCTCACTCATTTCTGCACTATTGTTTGCTTTCATCTCCTAATTCTTACAGTAAAAACATTTTTAGGAAATTTTCACCCTCATATGCAGTATTCAGTTCAACAAATGTTTTAGCACAAACCATGAGCAAGTCTATGGGAAAGACGAGAACACACTTCTATAAACAAGACCGGTGAGGCCTTTGCCCTTAGGAACTTATAGTCCAGTAGCAGATGTAAATGAGATTTTATATTCACTAATGAGATTTTTTCCCTCTCAAAACCAAAATGTTGGAAAATTTGGAAGGGGAACACATGTGTATGTTTTAGGGAACATTAAGTGTTCTATACCCTTAAATATAGAATGCATATGAGCTCCACAAGGGGCCCAGCTCTGATATTTAAGGAAACCAGGGAGCTGTAGACCTCACCAGCTCTGATAAATGTTATCTCGAATGGCTCTAGAACTAAAAATGGAAGATGAAGTATACAGTCAAATGAAACTGGCTCTCCCAGAAGTTTTTATCGTTCTGCTCACACTAACTTGAATTACAGGTTCTGTATTTATCTTACCTGTCACACTGCATCAAATGTCCCTTTATGGCCGGGACTATGTCTTTTTTTTTTTTTTTCCCCTGTAAACTGTACAGGAATTAATGAAGACTCACTCCAACTAAAAACCTAACAAATAGTCATTAAAAGAATGAGTACATCAGTTTTACTAACTTGAGAGGAGAAGAAAGAAAAACTAAGCAAAAGGAACAAAGTTTAAAATGGAAGATAAACAACAGAAAGGAGGCAGCGAGACATGGATCAGGACAGCTGCTCCTCAGAAAGTTCCTCAACCAGTTTGGAACTTCCAGCCCTCACCATCAAGGCTCTCACTCCTCCCCCAAACTCTCTTCACACCCAGGCCTCCATTCCTTCCCACCCACTCTTGTGAAATAATCTCCCAACTGGTCTCCCTTCCTTCCCCATCAACATGCCAGAATAGTCTGTAATCCTGGCAGGTGACCCCAGGCATTGTTTTCCTCCATTTCCTTATCTTTAAGAGGAGAATAATAATAACATCCATACCTCACAAAATTCTCCAAAGGATTAAATAAATTATATGTGAAGCATTTAAAAGAATGCCTAACATAGAGTACCTGCTCAAAAAATACTATTATTATTACTATTATTAAATCTATTATTATTGTATTTCAAAACAATTCTTCAATAATTTCCCATTAACCAAGAACCAAAATTCAAAATTTTACTTATGGCAGCTGAGATTCTTATAATAATCTGAACCCTTTAACCTTCTAATCCTCTCCCACTCTTTTGGCACTGACCTGTAACTTGCCCTGTATGTTAATCATGGAATTACTCTCAGGTAAGATCTCTTGTCTCTAGGATCCCAGCAAACTTTCTCACTGCTCTAAATCTAAAAATTCCTTCATTTTCAGAAATTCAAACTTGTAGTGACTGAACAATGCTACTCTGTTCCTTTCTGCCATCATCATTCATGCACTTGTGCGTGTGTGTGTGTGTGTGTGTGTGTGTGTGTTGGGGATGAAAGGGGCTATACCTCAATATTTTTAAGGTCTCTATGTCCACTGAAACTAACAATGTTTTTCCTATTTCTTTAATATACATATGGTTCACTCAACCTCCAGAGCATGTAATTAGTGATTTTGACACTTTAGAGAGAAAAGGAGGGATTTTAAGGCTTTAAAGAAGGAAAGAAATGCAGGAAAATGAACACCTTGAAGGAAGTAGTAGAAAAAGTTAGAGAAAACAGGAAGCATGCTGGCTACTTTAAAAGTGATAGCATTAAAAAAAAAAGTGATGGCATTTGGTAAAACCAATTTATTACTAAATCGAGCGTATTTCTCACACACAGCATAAGATACTGATAGGACACCTAAAAAAACACTGTAATCAAAGCACCAAACAGATGGAAGAACAGAGTAGAGCAGGGTAAACAGGCACATGGAGTGATTAAGCTGAGCCCATGGGCTAATATCTGTCTCCTTTTTTTCCTCTGCTACACAACTGTAATCCCAGTGTCACCGCTGTCACAGAGTTGTCACTGCAGGTATTTTGAAAACCGATCAAAAAGAAACCCCGAAGCATTCATAGAGATAAATGGTAAATGTGGACTAAGAGTTTTATGGTTGACAGCTGGAGCTGCATCACTCTAAAATGCTACAAATCTAGGAAGTCTGTTCTCTATACATGAACTTGGCCATGCATTTTAATTTAACTGAAAAACTATTTTACAGATAGAGATATTATTAAAGCTGCTTTAATAAATCCAGAGAATGCATATGTTGGAGCTGCTAAAGGAATGAATGAGGTAATATTACTGCCAGAATATTTTGTGAGCTTCTAAAAAAGCAAATTTTTTAGAGCACTGACTTCTTGTTAATATTTTCCATGGAATTTGAAATTACTGGAATATCAAACAAATGTCTCCATAAATGCCTCTTTCTCTGCCTCATATGAAGCAAACTCAAAAATTCTTATTGTGGTGTATTTGGGAGAATAAAATGCACATTTAGACAACAGGTATTATAATAACTATATAATAAGAATATTTTCTTAATTCCTTTATTTAAAGGGACAGTGTGATATTGTAGAACAATCATATTAGGAGGGAAACAGACCTGAGCTTGAATTCTGGTTTATTTACATATAAATTGTATGAATTTGAAGTACAGAGCTTAACCTCTCTATATAGTGGGGTGATAATATCTGTCACAATAATTGCTATGAAGATTAAATGACTAAAATATATTAAGCTCCTAGCTCAGTAACTTGTAAAGTTAAGAATTTAAAATGTCAGCTTCTTTAGGGGAGCCTGGGTGACTCATGTTAAGCATCTGACTTGGGTCAGGTCATGATCTCAGGGTCCTGGGATCAGAGCACCACCTTGAACTCCCTGCTCAGTAGGGAGTCGGCTTCTTTTTTTTCCCTCTGTCACTACTCCTCCTCCTCCCCCTGCTCCTGCTCTCTCTCGCAAATAAATAAAAATCTTTAAAAATAAATAAACAGAATAAAATGCTAGCTTCTTTAATATATTTTACTTACCAAATTCCCACTGCGTGCTAAGAAACAAGACTGAAACTGCTTCCCTAGCAACCTTGAAAAAAAAAACTATTATCTAAAGTTCTTGGAAACATGAAAATTGTTATAACCTATTAAGCTTCTTTTAAGGAACAGATAAGAAAGAAACTATCTTCTGTGTAATACTAAAATAACTTCAACTGTAAATATTATATAGCAATAGAAATTACATGCAAAAAAATAAAAAACAGCACACCCAAGTTTCAATAAAGTAGCAATTTGCTTTGATCCCTGGAGGTAATTCTTAGGCTCACTCAGAGCAAACAGGCTTCTCATATGAAAATGAAATCTACATGAATATTATAGAATCGGAAAAATCTGGGAAAGTGATGACTGTATATTTCAGTGTGTCAAAGAAATTAAAATTCTATTTTGAAAGAGGTAATTAACTAGCTTATCTTTCAAATACAAAAATACTGTTCTTAGTTTTCAGAATAATTTGGTAACCAGACATATTCTCAGGATAACAAAAACATTCTGGAATAATAAATAATCCACTATTTCAAAGCAGAGTCTATATAACATAATTCCAGTAAAACAAAAGAATCTGGAAAGTCCCTCATATTCATTGTAACAGTATGAATTACACAGGAAAAGACTGCTATTCAACTTCAGCCAAAAAAGTCAAATAAGGCAGACTCAATTGTAAGAGAGGTTACTGAATTCAGGATTATCATCTATGGATTTTTAGTATAAGACAAAAATAAACTCTTGCTGTATTACTTGAGAAATTAAAATTCATACATACACAAAAATAGATGAATGAAGGACTATTCTTCTTATGCATTTAAGTTGCACAGAAAGAGTGTTAATAAGAGATCGTGGATGGTTTAAAAAAATTATTAGGACTAGTAACATTTAAAAACCTGTGGATCAGGGTACCTGGGTGCCTTAGTTACTTAAGCATTCAACTCTTGATTTCGGCTCAGGACATGATCTCAGGCTTGTGAGATAGAGCCCTGCAGTGGGCTCTACCCTGGGCATGGAGCCTACTTAAGATTCTCTCTCTCCTTCTCTCTGTGCCCCCCGCCCACCTTTTCTCCTAACTCTCTCTCTCAAAAAAAAAACAATGAACAAAAAAAAAAAAAAAGAACCTGTGTATAAAGCTGGTTTACTGTGAAAATGCAAGCTTTAAAATACATTAAAGAAAAACTAGGGTGCAAAGTTTGACAGTATAAGTAATCTGCCACATATGTGTTTTGCACAATCACTCTGGTTTACTTTTCAACTCACATACAGCCCAAGCTATTTCAGTCTTTGAGACCTTAATAGCAACAACAGCCACTGGAAACAGTTGGGAATGACTTGAATTTCAATCCTTTCAAAAGCCCTTGATGCTATGGACAAAAATGTTTATTTGGAACCCCAAGGAGACTGCTGCCATTAAATATACAAGAATGACCAGATTGTCACTCTATCTCACTAACAGCTTAAGAATTATTCCTAAATTTATCAGGCGAAAGTAGCAAAAATTACTGTAACTTTAAAAGCAGCATTCTCTACAATGAAAGGCAATAAATATTTTTTGAGTATCTTCTAAGTCGCCACACTGTGGTTAGGTACTGGAGTATGTAATAAACAGAATTTCATCTCTGTCCTTCAAGAGTTGGGTGTGATCTTCTTGCCACTTAATCAGTATACACATAATATCTTAGCAATTTCTTTTCATACAAAGAAATATTGTATGAAAATTTCTCACTTTAAAACTCTGAAATCAAGCTAATTTCTTTCTTAAAATGATAATGAAGCTTAATTTGGTAGGATCCAATGTGGTAGAATCATTATCCTCATCTGCTAATAAGCTCATGTGACCAGGAGAATCTTTTCAGGTTACTCTGCTCCATCAACTGTTCTACTGTGCATGTCTTTCTGTCTCTGTTTCCCTCCCCATCCTCATGCTATCTCCCCTCACACTCCCTGGATGTCTCTGCTCAGGACTCTAGCTCTACTTTTAGATAGCTAAAAACGTTTTGTTTTGGCCACTGGTTTCCAGTCTATGAATCACACTCGAAGCAGATGGAGGTAACTGGCACCCAGGTGTAAGTCTTCACAAGTGAGACATGAATTCATCAGTGTAACTAAGCACTAAACTTAAAGTTGGCCTAAGTCTTGTATATATTTTGATTTTTAAATAAATGTACATTCTTGTACATATATATAGAAAATCTTTTCATTTAAAACTGTAATGTAATACAAAATCTTCAGTTACTAAGTATATAATTATTTCATAATGTGACAGAGGAAACATCGCCCATAAAATATCTGACATTAAAACTAAAAGTCCTGGGACACCTGGGTGGCTCAGCAGTGGAGTGTCTGCCTTCTGCTCAGGGCATGATCGTGGAATCCCAGGATTGAGTCCATATCGGGCTCCCTGCAAGGAGTCTACTTCTCCCTCTGCCTGTGTCTCTGCCTCTCTCTCTCCCTCTCTCTCTCTCCGTGTGTGTGTGTGTGTCTCATGAATAAATAAATAAAATCTTAAAAAATATATATTTAAAAAAAGTCCTTATTTAAGGTTAGAAACCAGATCCCCACACAGTGCGCTCCTTGAGGGCAGGTATGAGGGCTTCCTTTTTATCCTCGAGATCAGCACAGCAAGTGTTCCATTAGTCTATGCTAAACAAATGGATCTTAAACATTTCCATCTAAGATCTAGGCCTTAAGACTAGGTGCTATGCCTCTGCCACCACCATACCCTGGGGCCATGCTAATTTACTCTACACTATTCACAGTTTGTCTTGAGATATTCACAAATGTGATTCAATAGGTGACTGAGAAGCATGTGGGAGGTTCAGGCAAGGAATGAGTCTTTCTGATCCTGGTAACAGGGTTGATGGTGGGCCTTACGCCAAGATCAGTGCAGCAGGCAATTCAAATTGGTGTAAGATCAGTTCTGACTATGTTAAAAAGTGTGCGGAATCTGTGAGACATCCAAGTGTGAAGTACTTTCAGTGAGTGATGTGACAGAAGCAGAACATAGGCTCCAGTAAACTGAAGAGCAGGGGGAAGGTGAAAGGAGAACAAAGCATGGGTCCAGCAGACTAACAATCTGGACCATAAGCAGCTCTTCCCTCTTTCCTCATATTACACCACTACTGTGACTTTTAAAATGACTCTCTAAGTTCTAATTTCTCTCATTTGTCCTGTTTTACATTTCAAGCCTTCATGTAGCCAAGTTACTGCAATACTTGCCTGACCAGTCTCCCTGTCTGTGTGTCTCCACCTTCTTCCAAGCAGTCTCACTAAATATTACTCTGAAAATGTCACTTTTGGGGTCAAATTTTTTAATTTTGTGTCTAGGACACTGCAAAGCACTATTCTCATCTACTTTTCCTTTTATTTGTATCTCTTATTTCCAACTGGTCAACATGCTCATCTCAATAGATGCCTGAGGAGTGGCTGCCTTCAAACTACCTCAGAGAGTATTCCTCTAGCTGACACACCCTCCTATCTTGAAAGTCTAGCCCAAGTTTCAGCTTTGAATGGGATGCCTATAGTTCTGTACCACTTCCTGTTTCTTCTTATACCAATGAATAGATACAAATTCCTTAACAGCAAAAATCATAAGTCACTCTCTTTATATCTACACTTTATGGCTGCACCTCATAATGCAAACCTGGAGGAAAAGTCCAAATTTTTAAAATCTGGAACATTATGAGATTTTTCATCTGAACTTAATTAACATTTGTGTTAACAAAAAGTTATAAAAAATGATTTCTAAAAGTAACGTTAAAAAATGGTCCAAAAGTTAGTAATTTAACTTGATTTTAATGTTACTCAGGAAATTACAGAGTATCCTGAGTTTGGATGGAAGAGAGGGATTTTAAAAATTCAGTTTTTGTGTCTTTCCGACTTAAGTCACAGTGAAAAGAATTATATCTACACTGCTCCTCTAAGGAGAATAAGAGGAATTAGCAGAATAAATAAAACTAGGTGTGCACTGGTTTCTCTTTGCTGCCATCAATTATTGGTTAAGGCAATAATTTTGAACCGAAGCAGTTGTCAGCTGGCAGTAAGCATGTTTGTATATACTGCACTGTGTTTTTTTTTTTTAAAGATTTATTTATTTATTCATGATAGACACAGAGAGAGAGAGAGAGGCAGAGACACAGGCAGAGGGAGAAGCAGGCTCCATGCCGGGAGCCTGATGTGGGACTCGATCCCAGGACTCCAGGATCGTGCCCTGGGCCAAAGGCAGGCGCTAAACCGCTGAGCCACCCAGGGATCCCCTATACTGCACTGTTTTAAAAAGTTTTAATCATAACTGTAAGATCAAAAATCACTCACTTGACTAAAAAAGGCTTTCTTCTAACTTGTAAGATTATCTTTCTTTCTCACAGAACTACCTACCAGACTGCCCTCTCATTTTCTCCATTTCCCTCCAGTCACACCCATTTAGTTGCTAAGAAACAAAATAAATATGGTCTCCAAGAAGTATCTATAGGATAGATACTATATCATGAGGAAAGGAGGAGGAAGAAAGAAAACTTACCTCTACTGTGCCCTTAGTTCTTTACATATGCTAATTCATTTAACCTTTATAAAAGTCCCCAGAAGGCAGTTATTATTATGCCCATAACAAATGGCTAACTGAAATTCATGCACATTAACTTGCCTAAGATTACATACCTTGAAAGTGGTAAAACTAAGGTTTGCCCCAAGTCTGCCTAATTTCAAAGCCAGTGTTATTACCATTCCCCTTTCTCTTCTGTTTATGACCTTTAAAAAAAAAAATCTGCAAATACAAACAATTCTACATATTAAAATTTTTCCTTTTTTTTTTTTTAAGATTTATTTATTCATGAGACAGAGAGAGAGAGAGAGAGGCAGAGAAACAGAGAAAGAAGCCAGCTCTATGCAGGGAGCCCGATGTGGGACTTGATCCTGGGACTCCAGGATCAGGCCTTGGGCAGAAGGCAGACATTTAACTGCTGAGCCACCCAGGCATCCCTCCAATTCTTTTTCATAGTGAAAAATTTTTTTAAGATTTTATTTATTTATTCATGAGAGACACACAGAGAGAGGCAGAGACATAGGCAAGAGAGAAGCAGGCTCCATGCAGGGAGCCTGACATGGGACTCGATCCCAGGACTCCAGGATCCCACCCTGGGCAGAAGGCAGGCACTTAACCGCCAAGCCACCCAGGCGTCCCTGTGCAGCTCTAATTAAAAAATAATCCAATTAAATGTCTTCTAATTCACAGAAATTCAAATATCCCAATAGAGAACTGAAAAAAAAAATTTAATATTTTGTTTATTCAGACAGAGAGAGAGAGAGACAGAGAGAGAGAGAGAGGCAGAGACACAGGCAAAGGGAGAAACAGGCTCCGTTTAGGGAGTCTGACATGGGACTCCATCCCGGGTCTCCAGGATCAGGCGCTGGGCTGCAGGCGGCGCTAAACTGCTGCGCCACCAGGGCTGCCCCAAGAACTGAAAATTTTGACTAAAAATTTTTTTTCTAAAATCCTGCCTCTATGCTATTATTGAAAGAGCAGAGAGGAACCCATAAAGCTAACAGTAATAAAATGTTAAGCAATCTGTTAAAATGAAACAAAAGATGGCTAATAGCTTCGATCTGGTAGAGCAACTACTTTTTCCTTTTTTCTTATAATTCAGTTAGCCTATTAAATTATTCCAATCTGTCATTCACTAGTAGTAGTTACTGGACCTCTGACAATTTTCTTTGTTGTTTGAAAGATGAGGAAGATGGGGGAGGCAGAAACAGCGTACATCAGTATTTTTCAAAACTCAATCCTTCTAGATCTTTCACTTCCAATCATAATAAGCTATACACTAAATGAAGCCTAAGGAGCAAAAAAAAAAAAAACAAAACAAATCATAGATCTGTCACTACCAGTAATATAAAAAACAAGGAAGATTTAAAAAGCTATACATATATATATTCTCTGTGATTCTGAGAGGATTAATTTAAAAATATAAAGTAAGGACAAAGATAATACTTTTTATAATTAAATGTTGTTTGAATATCTATCTGACCTACCTTTCACCTTTAAGTCAACAGAATAGTACAAGTCACTTTGTTAACCTGGCACAGTTTAAGATAAGTCCAATGAAGAAAATCCAATTTCCTGATTCTCTCAGCCAAAATAAGCAAACCTAAGTTAGTTTGATCTAACAGCAAGCTCTAGGAAACATATCCATTTACAACTGAAAAATCAGAACAAGAATCAGAATTTAAGGGAACTTAGAAATCACCCATGACCTCATTTTATAGTCAAGAAAATTAAGTACCAGAAGTTAGTTAACAGTTATTTGACATGGAAGCTTCAGGAAGTAATGTTTTGTTGGCTGAAATAGAATTTTTAAAATGATCCACTTTGAGTTGCATAAAAGTATAGGCAAAATGTACTTGATACTTAAAAATGAAAAAAAAAAAACAAACTGCTATTTGCCTAACTTCCCCAAGAGGAAAAATAATTTCAAATAGAATTTTTCATTGTCTAGTTGTACTCAGAATCAGTTCCAGTTGCAGGAGGGCAATAAAAAAAAAAACTTCCAATCCTTTTCTAAGAATAAAAGACAAATTAAAATGAAATTTTCCACACTTCATATTCAGATAACCAAAACACAGTGAATCAACTCTTATTTTTTAAAAATATCACAAAGAGATAATATATTTGCTTTATTAAATGCCTTCAAATTAGACTAGATAGAAAAAAAGCTACAAAGCAACCTTAATCATAAGCAACTATCTTTATCTTGCTTTTTCTTATCTAAATCCTATTTTCAGAAATTGAGGTTAGGTCCAAAGAAATCAAGTAAGAGTATATATTATATATTTATTTAATGAATTGATACATATCATTAATACTTAGTACAAAAAATATTCACAAAGCAAAATTGCTGGCAACTTTCATTTTAAAAACAAAAATGACTTTTCTCTTATATTCTCCCCCTGGAGATTCTTGGGTGGAAGTGAGCAAACCTTTGCAAAGGTGGCAACCATCTGGTGTTTCTGACAGTGCCAGAAGGAAAAGGCAGTCCTTTTTGAGGAGAAGCTTGGTCTGCTCCTCCTTCTAGCCCAACCTTTCAATAATGAAGTTGTTTCTCTCCCAGAACCTGCTGTAGATCTGGCCAGGCAGCTACAACTCTTTAAGTCTTTCTCACAATTTTTTTAGGTCCAGGAAAACTTAAATTTGGTTACAAACATTACAGTGACCCACAAGGCCCATCTCAAGCCACTTCCTGCTGCCTCTCCGATCCCACCTCTTACCCTCACAGACACTGCCTTCATTCCCTCTGCTTCTGGCATACTAGACTCCCTGACAAGGCCGCTGTACCATTTCTTCCCTTTGCCTAGGACACACATGACTTACACATCCAATAACTTTCTTACTGAAGCTTTCCTAACCACTCTATTTTAACTTGCAATTCCCCACCCTTGCACTCCCTATCTCCCTTACATGCTCTATTTTTCCCCAGTAACACTTAACCATCATGTGATATAATATATGCTTTTACTTACTTCTTTATTGTCTATCTCTGCTCACTAAAAGGTCAGTGCTGTGAGGCAGAGATTTTTGTCTGTTTTGCTCACTGCATGTCTCCAGCATCTCTAACAGTACTTGGCATATAGTAAAGGCTCAAAAATTACTTATGGAATAAATAAATGATTCCAAGTTTAGGAATTAATTCTGGTATCTATCAAAGATTAATCAAACATTAAGAACACAAAACTATGCAAGATGTTGTTAAATACAGATGGTACAAAAAACATGGTCTTTGCTTTCAAGTATTCTAGCTGGAGAAGCAGAACTAATATACATGGAGTAATTACTTAAATACATAGACAATATTAAGTATGACTATTAACTAATTAGGTTTATTTGTATGATTCATGGAATGTGCCTTGTTATTCCTGGTTATACACCTAGCATATAATTAAATGCTGAATCAAATGGTATAAACTTGTCATACGAGTTCAGAGAAGAAAAAAAAATGAATGTATTGCAAAAGTAAGAAAGGACTATGGGTAGATGATGAGGTTCAACATGGGCTTTGTGGATACAGAGGCTCAACATGGGCTTTGTGGATATAGAGGCATGGGTCAGCAGTGAAGAGGTAAGCTGGCATGTCAGATGAAGTGAATTTTATAAGAGGACAGCCAGGCAGGTGAGGGACAGTAAGAAACCTATCTTAAGCAAAATGATGTTACTCACTGTGAGTAGTCTGATCTGGGGAAGACAATTTGAGTCTAGATCACAAAGAACCTAATCCTCTGAGCAAATGGACTCAAGTCTGGATGGAATCTCATAGCACATGCTGTACCCAGTCTGAGTGCCCTGGAACCCTTCTACCAGTTTGGTACAGCCAACTTATGAAATGCTAACGGTTCACACCAGCAACTTTCTGTGTAAACAAGAGAAACCATTTCCTACCCCCCACCCTGCATGCACACGCACACACACCCACACACATCCATTTCCAGGAAAACTGGTGGCCAATGACTAACATATCCAAGAGAGAGGGGGAAAAAGCCTTGTTCCCTTGCCTCAAGGCAAGACAGACTCTATGGCACAATTTTGTCCCCAAGTTACCTCCTGGATCAAGCTGAGGCTAGATAACCCCTGAAACCACATCCTTGCTCATCTCAGTTGCTTCTTCTTAATCCTCCTTCACCCACTTCATTGTAACATTTCAAAGACCTCTCTTGATATATTACTTGTACATGATTTCTACCTCAGGTTCTGTTTCTAAGGAAACTGGACTATGACAAGTCTGTAAAGGAAAGTACTACATATTCACAAAGAAAAGTACATGTTTATGAAGAAAAGAGTTACATAGCACAAGTACTGTTGTAGGTCATTCAGTTTGGAAGGAGAATACAAAACAGTCTGGTTGGTAACAGATGGAATAAAGAGGGTAAGGAGACAGGAAATCAATTAAGGATGCTGTTGTCAAATTTAGAAATCAGTGGAAAAAAATATTTGCTTTGATATTACAACTTAGGAAAAGAAGGGACTTAGTATAGGGAAAGATTGAAGCTAACTCTTCACAATTTTGTTCTTTCCTTGAAAGGCAAAAAATATTTCTTCAATAGTACTGTTAATGTTTTGGGTTTTTTGTTTTGTTTTGTTTTGTTTTGTTTGTTTTGAGAGAGAGAGAGAATGCGTGAGCAAGCAGGGGAGACAAGAGGTAAAGGGAAGGACAGAATCTTAAGCAGGCTCCACACACAGCAGACTACAATACAGGACTGGAATAAGATGAGGGGTCTGATCTCATGACCTTAAGATCATGACCTGAGCTGAAATCAAGAATCGGATGCTTAATGGACTAAGCCACCTAGGTGCCCCAGTAGTGACTGTCAATGTTATACCATAAATTCTTTTAAATACAAATCTCAGGGGCACCTGGGTGGCTCAGTAGTTGAGCATCTGCCTTTGGCTCAGGTCGTGATCCTGGGGTCCTGGGATCGAGTCCCACATTGGTCTCCCCATGGGGAGCCTGCTTTTCCCTTGGCCTATGTCTCTGCCTCTCTCTCTTGTGTCTCTCATGAATAAATAAAATCTTTTAAAAGAAATTAAAATAAATAAACACAAATCTCTTTTCAGGTTGACATTATTTAACACAAGAAGTATTCAAAAGTTGAGAATTACAATGAATAACAACAATAATAACAACTCTAAAATTTGTTCTCATGTTTTGGGCCCTGAATATCTATATTCAGAAATACTGAAGATTAAGCAGTATCTCCAAATATATAAAATGACTTCGTTTGTTAAATCCCATAGTCAGGTAGCTTAAAAGAATCTTTATGAAGGTGAGTAAAAGATTACTTAAATTGGAAATGCATGCAAACAAGGTAACATCTGGTTTTCATCTGTTCTTATGGGACCCAGAAGTATTTTCAAAAGAAAATAAGATACTGGGTCCTGGGTCATAACATGTGCAGCACAATGTGAAAATAGGTATGCTGATATGAAAGAAATGATACACAACCCAGGAAAAGAGCTTATACTTTAAATAAACTCTCAACTTTAGAATTTGAGAAACAGCCCATCATCATCATCTATATTTATTTTATTTTGTTAATATCTCAAATTACGCTTCTTGACTTCATGGTACCCTTTCAAAATTCATATTTAGTAAAAACGACTATAAATAAAAATGACTACTTTTCATTTAGTTAGTAAAAATAATTTTGTGTTAAATGTCTCAGTACTTAGAACATAATGGACATTTAAAAAAACAGAACTTTTTAGTAAGGTTATTTTTTTTCTTATTGACTACTTTATATGCATTAAAATGTACATCTAACAGCTATCAAAATTTAAATACAAATAACCTTTGAACAAACAGTCTCACTGACAGGAATTTCTCCCACACAAAAAAAAGGGGGAGGGTGGGAGGGGCTGCTTACATCAAAGTAATTCTGTAAGTCTAAGTTCATAAAACTTTCTCCTACTCCATTTTAAGACCAAATTGACACTCTTCCAGACAAGTACATATAGCTTACCCTGTATATATCTTTTAAATAGTCCCAGGAGAGGCTCCAAGAAAAAAAAAAAAGGTTCCATAGCCAAATACATTTGGTACTACATATGTTATCCCCCTCTTAAAAATTAACAAAATACACAATAACTTACAGAAGCCTCCAAGATATTTTGGGGGGGGGGGGGGGAATGGTGTTTTCCAAATTTTATAGAAATAGAACACTTTTGTAATCATCAAAAACAAGACTTATTTAAAGCCTTCCATACTGTTAAATGATAGATACTTGCCCTATAAACCTTAAAGGTTGAGAGCTATCAGTGAGACACCCTCTCCCCACTCCCTTTCACCTCCCTTCCCCCCTTGGTCCAAGATACTGCAGTAATTATAACATTATAATTCATAATAATCATAGGGAACTTACTAAAATATACTTCTTGGTCCTTTCAGATAACTTTTGATTTCTATCAGTATTTTTAGCAAGCAATAATCCAAATGATTTCACGGCAAGTGAAATGCTGAAATGCTCAAAATGCCTGATACAGTATAGTCAATGAGATGATTAGCTATGCTATAACTGAGGCTAGAGTAACTTTAAAAAACAAAAACAGTAAATTCAGAAAATCTGTGTTTCAAATGAGTATATTAAAATTACATTTTTCAATCCAGGAAAAAAAAGGGCAAAAGACATACTAAGAAAAGCCAAAATGTATCTTAAAAGAATACCCTCTAATATACTACCCAGAATATTAAAGCCAAGAGTTTTACCCTATTATAAGAATTTTTAGCCTGCACTGTATTGAGACATCTCAGGAATTCTTAGATTTTTCTAAAATTATATATATAATTTGTATGAGTACATGAATGCATGTCTTTTTATGCGGAAATAATCCAAAGGTTTCACCAGTTTTTCATATAGTGCTCAATTACTCCATTTAAAAGCCATTTCATTTTTTATTTATCTACCTGAAACAATGGTAGTAGAAACTTCTTAATTAACAAGACAAATCAGATACATAAAAACACACTCCTCAGCATTGTTTCTCTCTCAGAGGCAAACAAAATGCAAATTACCTTTGCAGAGTCATATTCAAAGAGCCTGTACAACCCTTAATCTTGTTCTGGGCTTCAAGATGAGTCATTCCATGTGCGCTTATTCCATCAATGCTGAGAACCACATCGCCTATTCTTACATTTGCCTGGGATGCTTTGCCGCCATCTTTCAGCTGTAATAAATACATTTCATTAGGAGTGTCACTCTTTAAAAAACAGAGAATAACAAACACAGATGAAAATTATGCTTCTGCTGTATCAAAAGTGTATAATATACTTTTAGACAAAATAATAAAAAGTCATCTTGGTTTAACAAGTAAAGTCAAAATGCAAGTGACTTTCATGTTTATTTCCTTAAATTCTTATTTGCTCTCTTAAAAACTAAAAGAATTTTCTGAAAAAGTTCCCTGGTAATTTCTCCATTTTTTTGTTGTGTAACAGTAGCGTGAGATTGTTATGAATGAGGAAGAGAAGTAACCAAGGAAATTACATTTTAGCATCTGTAAAATTCTTTAAACAACTGTATTTTTGTTTTAGCACAAAGAATATTACAGAGGATCTATTGAACAATCCTTCCTGTTAAGTCCAATTTCTACCAAGTGTTTGGGGTCCTGAATTCCTTTAGATCACAGGCCCAAACATATTTTACATTAGATGTGCTTCCTGCTCAAGACATTTAGTAGGAGAGAAAGGAAGACAGTTGTGTCTGAGACTGTCAGACTTTTTTGTGTATCACAATCTCCAATCTTTCTTCTCTTCTCTAAAAACTTTTCTATGTGTTCACGTAACTTAGTTTGATCTCCTTAAAAGTTCATGTGTATCTATTTCATTGCTCCAAAAAAAGCAAATATAAAATAACAGTAAAATGAAAGATGATGTAATTTTAACACATACCTAGAAACACGGAAAAAGTACAAATCAAAAGAAACCATTCTAATTCAAATGATAAGCTAGGAATTCAGTAAGTACAAGTAGGTAACACTGAATATTGGATTGTTGGAACACAGGTGAGATTTCACCCAAAAAAAAAGAAAGAAAGAAAATAACCAATATTCCTCAAATACTTAAAACTAAAAGATTTTATACTGTTTCTCTTTGGAATGATGAAAAAATTCTGGAAGTGGACAGCAGTGATGGTTGTACAACACTGTAACTATACTTATTGCAAGTGAATTGTACACTTAAAAGTGGTTAAAATGATTAACTTTTATGATTACCACAATTTTTTAAAAAAATGAAAAAAAAAGGGATGCCTGAGTGGCTCAGCAGTTGGGTGTCTGCCTTCGGCCCAGGGCGTGATCCTGGAGTCCTGGGATCGAGTCCCACATCAGGCTCCCCACAGGGAGCCTGCTTCGCTTCTCCCTCTGCCTGTGTCTCTGCCTCTCTCTCTCTCTCTCTCTCTCTCTCTCTCTCGTCTCTCATGAATAAATAAAAAAATCTTTAAAAAAATGAAAAAAAAAACCCTAAATATTTTAGAGAACATTGTGCTAAAATTACTTCCTGATTATATCCCTCAGCAAACTAAACAAGAACCAAGTACTGGAATTCACAACTTGGAAGCAAAGCAATAAATAAAATAGCATATGTTCACTTAGGTTAGGTTTTGATTATCATCAGCTGTCAAACCCTCTCCTTAAAAATAATGATCGAGGCAGACCAATATTAGTATATGAGAACAAGTATCTGGATCTAAAATCAAGAAAATAGTAGTGAAGGTTAGATTCATTGAGAAAGGGCCCATGTCTGTGTTCCTCTCCACTTTATCCTAATGCTACAAGTGTGCCTAGCATACTACAGACCTTCATGGAATATATACTGAAAGAATGAATGCCACATATTTATTATTATCATTATTATTATTATTATTATTATTTAAAGATTTCATTTATTTATTCATGAGAGACACAGAGAGAGAAGCAGACACACAGGCAGAGGGAGAAGCAGGCTCCATGCAGGGAGCCCAACCTGGGACTTGATCCCAGAACTCCAGGATCACACCCTGAGCCAAAGACAGATACTCAACCACTGAGCCATCCAGGCATCCCATGTATTTATTATTTAATAGTGGCAATGGTTTGTTTTAAATTATGAAATTGGGGGGGGGCACCTAGCTGGCTCAGTCGGTAGAGCATGCAACTCTTGATCTCAGGGTTGTGAGTTCGAGCCCCATGCTGGGTATGGAGCTTACTTCATTAAAAAATAAATTAATTAAATAAAATAAATTGTGATATTAGGAAAAACTAAAATTTTACATAATTAGAAATTTATTCCATTTTAAAACACAACTATCAAGTGACTAAATTCTTGAAATTAGTAAGAAAAAATACTTGAACAAAGCTATATAAAACCTCACAGACATGAAGTGTTAAAAAAGATTCTAAAACGTTCAAATGAAGTATTCTCTATCACATACATAGTGTATCATGATTTTGTTTTCATCTTTACACTAATAGAAATAATCCTCTCAGCTGCTGCCAAGAGATTTAAGAGTAAAAAAATTAGAATGTTGACACTAAACAAAATTTCCAGAGTAACAAAACAAATCAAAATTTAACTCATGGCAAACTTATCAATATAGTTATATCATATATGCATACATGTACTCATATATACACCTTTTATTATATATCATATGATTGACAAAGTAGTTCCAAAATTCAACAAAAATTAAATGGACTAGATTTCAGAATCACAGGATGAAGAAAAAATAAGATAAAACTTTATTAAGCATATTTTAAAATACTATAAAGGCAGAAATATTTATTAAAATATGAAAGCTGTGGGGGGTAGGGAAAAAGTCTTTAAAAACAGTATAACTACATTAGGGGATACAGTTTTACTACATTAAGTAATAGGTGAACTGTCTTTTAATAAGCAGTATTTCTTTTTATGACTTTAAATATAAAGAAACCACTTAATAGCAGAATATGAACTGTCCTTCCCAAATGCACCAAATTAAACTGTTAAAATTGTGAAGGATATTTACAGAGAACTGTTCCTAAAATCCAGCAGTGCTGGGTTTTATAAATGGGACTTATTTATAAGGTTGTTATAATGATTATGTGAGATAAGAGCTCAATAGACATTAACTATTATTTCCTTGACTTCAGATTATTAACCTGAGAAATGTACAGGCTATACTAAATTATCTTAAAGGTCCCTTCCAGTTTTAAAAGTTTATCTATCTGGGGTACCTGTGTAGCTCAGTCAGTTGAGCATTCAACTCTTTGGTTTCAGCTCAGGTCCTGATCCCCAGGTCCTGGGATTGAGCCCCCTGCCAGGGTCCATTCTCAGTGGGGAGTCTGTTTGAGAGTCTCCCTCTGCCCCTCCCCCTGCTCGCTTTCTCTCTCAAATAAATAAATCTTTAAAAAATAAAAGTTTACCTATGAGCTATCTGCACAAAGGTATAGATCTAATCCTAAAAGAAGAGTTAAGTTTGAACGATTTCATTGGTTGAGCAAAGGAAAATCTATTCCCTTCCAAACTGAGCAAATGAATTGAAATTTGAATCCTGATAATGAGAGAAGCTATCAAATAATTTATCCTAGGTTTTATTTTAGCCAAGAAAGGAAGTCAAGCACTAAAATAAATAGAGATAGATAGATAGACAGAGACAACCAGAAATAGAACACAGCTGAATTACCTCACAATTTCTCACATAAGGTAGCCTTAAAATAGAAACACTGAAACCTATGCACATTTCCTCTAAATGTACTCAACAAAAGCAATTTAAATACTCTCAACCAGTAGTAATATAAAGATAATGAACAATGTAGAAAGAAAACAATCTGATCAAATCCAATGTCACAACTAGGTAAAACTTTTCTTACTCCTATGTTCCAGCTGCCTACTAGATTCTAAAATCCCATGATCTCAAGATGTTCAAATCCAACTTCTTAGAAGTATCTATCCCTTTTGGAATGCTTTTACTCTAACTGCCACCCTTATTTTTAAATGGTGGAGCATAGAAACCCTATAGCCCCTGTGAATTCTGCTTCTACCATCTAGGGAAATTACCAAATTGTGCCTATCCTTCCATTCCTTTCCCATGCTTGTCCAAACTCTGAACATCTGTCACCTTGACTTTGCCTACTACCTACAAGAGTTTCCTAAAGACCTCCCTACCATCAAACTCTTCATATTCCTCCCCTTTTCCTCAATCTTCACATTTCCATAATGGTGGCCTTATTACCACTTCATACTGGAGAGTCCCAATCATGTCAACTATTTATAAAAGAGGGTGAAAAAACTTCAAATATCTTCTTGCTTCCTACAATTTAGAAAAAAGCTAAAGCCTGAATTATGAATCATCTATAACTTGTTACAGTCAGAGATCATGTTTTAGAATTTGTTCTTCTCCAAGAGCCTTGAATATTGTAGGTATTAGAAAAATATCTATTTAAACTATAGTAAATAAGAAATCAATATATCACACATCAGTTTACTATGCTAAATTCTAGTAGAATATATTTAATTCACCAAAGAGAAAAATGGATCTAATCTGAATATGAGAATCTTTGATGAATTAGGCTGAACTGATCTAAGTAAGGTCAAAACTCAAACCACATTTCTAATAGAACAAAGTAAATTCATTTTGGATAATAGTTAGTGATATATCTTTCCCAGGATCTTCAAAGAAATATCACAATCTTCTTGATATCTTTATCTAACAAGTGTTAGGAAGAACTTGATTATGGGGCAGCTGGGTGGCTCAGTCAGTTCAGCATCGAACTCTTGATTTCAATTCTGGACCATGGACCTGTTTAAGATTCTCTCTCTATCCCCCTGCCCCACTCTGCCCCTAGCTCGTTCTCTCTCTCTATCATAAATAAATAAAGAGCTTAATTGTATTTATTAATCACAACTTTTTCTCAATGATCAGAAATGGAGGGCAGCCCGGGTGGCTCAGTGGTTTGGCACCGCCTTCAGCCCAGGCCGTGATCCTGGAGACCCAGGATCGAGTCCCACGTCGGGCTCCCTGCATGGAGCCTACTTCTCCCTCTGCTTGTGTCTCTGCCTCTCTCTGTGTCTCTTGTGAATAAATAAAGTCTTAAAAAAAAAAAAAAAAGAAATGGAAACAAATGTCCATCACCATCTATCCAATCTTTCATATTATTTAAACTGTCAAACAAATTCCTTTTTGTCTATAGTTTTTTGAGGACAGTAATATTAATCATCTTGCGTTTTTAATATTAACATCTTTTCTAAATCTCTAACCATCTTTAGTATGTGATACTTAGGTTTTTCTATTCACACAATTTAAAGACCATGAAGAGCCTGAACTAATGCTGTATGTATAATATGTATAGTGGGAAAGGCCCAATGCACAGAAACAAATTTAAGACTTGTTAAATCCTATGAGCTTCATTTACCCCAGAACCGCCTCCTCAAGCCATCCACTCATTAGAAAGATAAATGTTTTTCTTCCCCCTTAAATTGGGGAGGATGTCACATTATTATGAATTGTTAGCAGCTAAGGAAAAACTACAAGGTCACTCATTATTTGCACAGTTCATTTTTTCTTTGTTTTTCCAAGTCTGAATAGCTTGCATTCATTTGAAAGAGTAATCTTTCTGTCATCAGTAAATCTTGTACATATTATATGACAGTCATAAGTGTATGTGTATTTCATAAATGTACAATGTGTAAGAAGAAAGCAGTAGTGGGAGGCTCCTGTATCAAGCTCAGCATAAATCAAACTAATCACAAGCAAATGCTTCCCCTTTGATCCTGAGATGTACTTTTTATTACTGTTGTCCAATATTCCTCAAACTTAATTGTAGCTATAATGTTTCTTTAAAAACACTACTTTCAAAAAATAAAAATAAAAATAAAAAAATAAAACACTGCTTTGCGGTCTCAAGATGCAAGCATACGTGGCTGTACATGTTGGAACTACTTCTGAGCTTCTGTTTACAGATGCAGAAATGAAGGTAAATCAGGACAACTATATCCTCTTCAAGAGAATGGTATCTCTACTGAGCCTCCCTATTAATCAAGATGAAACAGGCTCTACAATCAATCACCTATACTTGGACTAAAATCTCTATGGATTCATTTTAACCCTTTATCTGCAATTACAGATGACAGGAAGTTTTCTCTTGAAAAGGAAGTCCAGTCTTCAGTAAGCAGATGGGTAGACTGTGTGTGTGTGTGTGTGTGTGTGTGTGTGTGTGTGTGTGTATAGTGTATAGTTATGGGAAAAGATGAAAGGCACCACCAGCCTGGGCATCCTCCATCTTACTTTAACCAGGAAATACTAGGTAAAGTATCTTCACTCATTTTAGAGGAGAAGCTCTTCTCATGTATTTTTCTATCCTGAGAAACAAATGACCCAGAAAAAGTAATTAGGACTATTTACTGAGCAACAATAGTAAACAAGCAACTATGAGATACCCTTTATCTTTCTTAGCCATTATCAGGTAGTTTTAGTCCATGTTACAGTAGAAAAAGGGAGCTTCAAAGGGACTGCCTATGTCCATACAGCAAATAAGAACACAGTATAGAGCACAGGCTTTGTTATCAGGCAAACATGAGTTCATATTCATGTTCGGCCATTTATTGGTTATGTGACATGAATTTATTAGACCTCTGTAAGCTTCGTTTATCTCTCATTAAAATGAAGACTACAATTCCACCTGCCTCACAGAACATTCAAGCAGATAATAAAACACTAGCATAGTACATACCGCACAATGCAAGATAAATGTTCACTATTATCATTATTATACCATGCCACCAATTTACATAGGCTGGACGCCTGTTTCAAGGACATACAGGGCAGAGAAGACAGCTTTTCAAACTGATCAGTCAGACCTTCTGGCTTCTCTTTCCCTCCATAAGTAAAGACAAAATATCCTTTCTTCATTCACTCTATTCCTTTAGCTTCTCTAAGCCTAAAGTTTTCCTTTATACAGCAAGAGAGCTAGATACATCACAGGATCAGAACCAGCTTGCCATGTTCTCTTTCTCTGCTTACCACTATCAAATTCTGAATTTTCCAAACTCCATTCTCAGAGGATGGTGATCTCACATGACCACTTCCCAGGTCAGGTGTTGCCATTGTACCAAGAGGACAAAGAATAAGAATCAATAAGATAATATTGGGGAAGAAGCCTTGGAATGGGGGTTAACAAATGACAGGAAGGAGAGAAAACACACAGCAAAAGGAACGAAAAAGGGCACTGGCACAGAGAGTAGAATAGGAAACCACGATTATGAGAGAAGAAAGGGCCATGAAGTATCTGAGGTTTGGTAAACTATATCTAGGCCTTATCTCTGAGTCTATTGTACATCCAGGGGCACATGCATAAGATAATATTTAAAATGAACAGAACATCAAAATAAGAATTAATTATGGGAGATTTTATACTTTGAGTTGAATAAAATAACCTAAACTATTAATAACTATGATTTAGAGCCAATTAACTCACAGTAATACTAATGTGCATCATTAAACATGTCATTAACTTTATTGTACTCAAATAAAATTTATAACTAAACTTCTCCCAAATGCTTAGCCTCCATGCAAATGTGTGGTTCCAAAGCATTTCTTCTTAAAATTTTTTTAAAATATATATATATACATTTTATTTGAGAGAGGGAGCACATGCACAAGTGTGGGGAGGGACAGAGGGACAAGCAGCCTGACATAGGGCTCAATCCCAGGACTCTGAATTGAAGTCAGACACTTAATCAACTGAGCCACCAAGCACCCCTCTTCTTAAAACTTTTTAACATGAGAGAAAAGTAGCACTACATCTTTATAAAATTGCATTAAAAATATAAGTATCTCAGAGCATGCCACTTAAACAAAAATCTCAAAAAATGCACTAAATAGAACACTTATCTTAACCACAAAGAAGTATGCTATTTGGGATTCGTCAGAAGTTAGAGATACACCTGTTAAACTAACCTTTTCCTGTAGCTATTACCTCTTGAAAGCAAGCATATCACAGAAACAAAATAATCACAGAACGCATAGCAAAAAACCAAAATCAATGAAATCATTATAGAGCTCTCACTTTTAAAAATTAAAATCCAATATGGTGGATATCATTTAAATAAATTTAACTGCCTAAGATTTCTCTTAAAAATGAGCATTTAGGGGCACTGGGGTGGCTTAGTTGGTTATGTGGCCAATTCTTGATTTCGGTCAAGTCATGATCTCAGAGTTTTAAAACTGAGCCCTGCTTTGGGCTCTGCACTGGGCATGGAGCTGGTTAGGATTCTCTCTCTCTCTCTCTCTCTCTCTCTCTCTCCACCTTCCTCTGCCTCACCTCACCCTCTCTATCTCTTTAAAAAAAAAAAAAAGAGCATTTAATATAGCTACTATATTGCCCTAAGCTTTCTCAAAAAGAGGCAAAATGTCTAACCACAGCAGTGACTGCAACACTGTCTTAGAATTCTCTAATGAAACATATCCTTCCAAATCACTGGGAATTCCCAATATACATACAAAAACCTACATGAGCCTTTCCTTGGAAATAAGCCAGCAGTTACAAACCTCAGAAAATAGATGTCAACAATAGCAATGATTTACTGAAGATATATATGACCAAGTATATTACAGAGATCACTTTATAAAATAGATAACACCATTTCAATAATCAGATGTTTATTATGAACAACTTATGCTGGTTCAAAAAATTACTTTGGTAATTATCCTGTTATATTTTATGGGCAACAAGTAGGAGACAGGTACCTATATCATGCACCACAACCAACATGCAAGTTTTCAACCTCTGCATATTTTCAACAAATATGGAATGCTTGGAAATGTATGACCCTAACACCATGGGTATGACAAGAATGCCCTCAGACTTATTAAATGTAAAAAAGGAATATATAAATATGACAGCTATAGAAAGAAACACTACCAGAAATTTCCCATGTCCAAAAACCCTGGGAACTAAACCATGGGAAAATAAAAGATGCTATTTTTCTAACAGTGATTTACCAAAATTTGGATAAATATACTAATAAAATTGTATCAATCTAACCAATAGGATTTTCTGGAAGCAGAGAAAAGCACTAAGGAAAGTCTTATTTTGAAAAACTCCTAAGTATTGGGCAATCTTTAATTTTGCTTTAAAAACATACTTTCTAGTACCTATTGTAGGTTAAAACATTTAAATCCAGGCTTACGAGTCTCTGGTTGCAAGTCTCCAGGTATTTATCTCTCACATACTTCCCAGAATACCACGGATGTGGCTTTTGCACTGCTACCCCTCAAAAAAACATAAGAATGTATGAGAATTATCCCAAAATAGGGAACTCACAGAACTTGTTTTCCTGACAATGAGTATTACTTAATCATCAACCAAATATCACAAATAAACAAAAGTAGCAGAGTTTTTAACCATTAAAGTCAGAAGTAAAGAATATTTGAAAAGTACTAAATTTTTCTCAAACGTATCCTTTAAGTCTTTTTATCAAATCCTAATATATTTACCATCACTCCAGTACTTGTTAATCTGCCTTATAATATTACACTCAAAACTTTAAAGTTGTTTTGTCATGAATTATCTATTCTTAGATAGTGTTGGCACTTCAATCAGCCTGTAGATACTACTCAACTACATATAAAAAAGCTAATCTCTGTCTTGGATGTTTAATGTGAACATGTATGCCCCTTTAAAATTTGAGGCTACTTTGGATTCATTTTAATACTCTTTCCTGTGGGGAAAAAAATGATCTGGCTTTTGTATATTAGAATGGTAACATAAAACAATCACTGATGTCTCTCCGTGAGTAAATATGTAAACTCCTGACCAATGTGAGTAGTGGTTACTTTAACTATGGGCCTTATTTTAACTATGGTTCAAACTGTAATCAATTTTACCCAAAAGTCTGAGAATACACCTTATATGGTAGCAATGAAGAGAATACCTCAAAGTATGTGTCATTATGCCTCACAAAACCAAAGCAAAATAAGAGGGTGATTATGCCTTCTCTTTCCTTATGTAGCCTCTGAGCTACCTAGTTCAAACACAAGGCTTGTTAATACTGTTTGTTCTAGGGGCACCTGGATGGCTCAGTCAGTTAAGTGTCTGCCTTCGACTCAGGTTGTGGTTTGGGGTCCTGGGATGGAGCCCCGAATTGGGCAACCTGCTCAGCAGGAAGCCTGCTTCACCCTGTCCTCCCTGCTTGTGCTTTCTCACTAGCTATCTCTGTCTCTCTCAAATAAATAATAAAATCTAAAAAAAAAAAAAAAAAAGTTGTTTGTTCTAGACTCTAAATCTCTTTTCCATGATGAGTCCTCCTTTACTGAAACAACGTCTTTGTCTTTATTCTTCTTTATCAGCATCCTAATAAAATAGAAACATGCCTCCTTAAATTGTAATTCACTATTAAAACACCACATAACAGTTTTATTTTATAGCTAATCCATACATGTTTAAGCCCAGATATTTAATGTGCTTTGTAGTTAATGTGTGAATATAATTAATTCTACCAATAATGTGAAAGTATGGTGGTTTAATTTAAAAAAAAAAACACACATACAAACATCTCTAAATCAAACAAATTTGTTAATTACAGAGAAATTTGTGTTTCTATATAGTCCACTTTTTAATAATAAGGAAAATGGTAATAAATGTCACAGGTAACTATAAAGGTTAAAAATGAATTGGTCAACTCTAGTTTACCTAAGAACAGATTAACGCTGAAATTCAACCTTCCCTCCTTACTAGTATGAGATGATTTCCCTAAAATTATATGCAAATTGTATACAACTATACATGTATTTTCCATTAAGTAAGTTCATAGCTTTCCCCAAATTCTCAAAGGCATCTATGACAAAAAAAAAATGTTAAGAATGAATTATTTAATGAAATCTTAGAACAGTGTTTCTCAAAGTGTGGTTCCTAAACTACCAGTGGTAGCATACTTTTATGAGAGGGAAAAAATTCACCAGCCCTTCAAAACCCACAAGCTAAAGATGTTTCAAAACAAAACAAAATGCATTAGCATCATGAAAACTTAAGAATTCAAAGCAGAAAGAAAAAGAATTCAAAGTAGAGTTAATATTTACTTAATGTGGTACAAAATTATGACTTCACATGCTAATGGCAGGTAAGTATTAAAGCAAGGACTCACTTTTTTAAAATTCCTATAATCTTCATAATGTAAATCACTAATTATTTAATAAGGGCCTATTCCATTAAGGCACTGCATTTGATACTAAATTCAGAGAAAGGTATAAAGAACTGGAATAGCTCTACCCCTCATCTACTATTTAACTTGTCACATGTGTATGTAACTTTCCATAAAGTGGTACTCCTCAAATGATCTGTGGTGAAAGACACTATCTTTGAGGAAAACGTTTTCCCTCAATCTGCCTTATACCAATTTTTCTGTAATCTATAATAAAAACATATTACTGGAAAACAAAATGTAAAGAAACCATGCAAAATATAAAACCAAATTTCTTATCAGATTCAATAGACAAACTATAAAATTACTGTCAAACTACAAAAGTTTCTAAATACTTATTGTTCATTTCCGTCCTTATTTCATCTCAATCTGTAACCAACAGTTTGCTGGTCTGCAGACCAGAAGGATTTTCTTCTAGGCAATGACTGTATCTTTAATGTCTCTTTAAATCTATCATACAGGACTTAAAAATAACACACAATAGGGCAGCCCCAGTGGCACAGCGGTTTAGCGCTGCCTGCAGCCTGGGGTGTGATCCTGGAGACCTGGGATCGAGTCCCACATCGGGCTTCCTGCATGGAGCCTGCTTCTTCCTCTGCCTGTGTCTCTGCCTCACTCTCTCTCTAAATAAATAAATAAATAAATATTTAAAAAAATAAAAATAAAAAATAAAAATAACACACAATAAACATTTAATGAGTTATCATACTGGAAATAAATGGCATTTAGCCAACAGACTATTGTTTAGTAATTTATTTTATTTCCAATTTTCTTTGCTTTTATGTTAAACATAAAACGATGAATAATATTATCAATTTATTTTGACATAAAGATCTGACTTTTTCTTTAGGAATTGTTCCTAAAAAGGTATGTACATTTAAATTTTTGATCCATGACACTAGAATGCCAGCAAGAAAATTTGCAACTATTTATAATTCTGCAAACTATGCATGAATATGTGTTATCCATACTCTTACAACTCTTAGTATTACAAAAGAAACCTGAGGGTAACTTTAACTCTACCACGAATAAATCCTGTGACCTTGGGCAAACCATTCATATCTCCAGCCTCATTCCACTCAGCTATATGGAACAGCTGGACCAAATGTCCTAGGGTCTCTTTCAACTCTAAACCATAATAAATATTGACACAGGCTACCATCTCTCATTAGTCTAAACAGTCATTACGATTAGTATCCATTACTCGATTTGGCATTAAAATAATTTTTGTATTATTTCTAATTGCTTCATATATACTATTATTTCTCTATTATAACACATTAAAATGGCAAACATAACTACCTTTCAAAAACCTGAAACTGTAACAACCTTAGAAATTCTAAAGGCAAAAAAAAAGAAACTCCAAAGGCTAGGTTTCAGAGCTAATTAGGAGAGAAGAGAATCTAGCTTATCTTCATTTTCAGATCCCACATGATTTTTTCTTTTAGAATGAATATTAATACGATTATATATTTAATTCTAGAATATTTAATTCTAAAGAACAAGAATCTCCTTTCTACTGGTTAAGAGCTGAGCCCTTCAGCATTTAATGTTGAATTATACATTCATTTATCATACATTTACTGAGTGATTACATATGAACCAGATGCTAATAACTATAAGAATGAATTATAAGGCAAATGGGGAAGCCAAGTATTCATTTATTCCATCTTTTAACAAATACTTGCCAAGCGTCTTATTTTGTGCCAAGTTGTTCTAGGCATGGGGATACAACAATGAACAAAATGAGGTCCTTGGCCTCATAGAACTTAAATTCAGTCAGGGGGAAAGAGACAATCAACAAATATATATGCAGATAAATAAAATGTCAAAAATAAGTATTATATTAGGAAAATACAACAGAGAAAGGGGACAGAAAGTAGAGATGCTCTGTCTGTCATGATAAGGTAGTCAGAGAAGACTTCCTGGGGTAGTGACATTTGAACAGAAACCAGAAGGAAGGAAGAGAGCCATGCAGAGATCTAGAGGGAATGCATTCTAGGCAAAGGGACAATCAGAAGTAAAGGATACTCTGGGACATTACAGTCTAATAAAGAAATGTATAAAAGTTATCAACATAGGGGATCCTGGGTAGCTGTCAGTTAAACATCTGACTCTTGATTTCGGCTCAGGTCATGATCTTGGGGTTGTAAGATCAAGCACTATTTTGGGCTCCATGCTAGACATGCAGCCTGATTAAAATTCTCTCCCTCTGCCCCTCTGCCCCCATCTATCCCTCTCTCTCTCTCTCCCCATTTCTTAAAAAGAAAGTTATCAACATAAATTACTGGAATGACTAATATATCTTGATGACATGAAGGTTTCTCAGAAATAATCACAAATATGAGTTGTGATTTTAAAATTTGAGTTAAATATAAGTTAAAACATGAGTTGAAATTTACAGAAACAAAATGGGAGAGATGTATGTGCTAAAAGCAAAAACAAAAACCACATGAAAGACCTAATGATATGAAAGCACTACCATTTCCAGGGAATGACAAGTAGTTAAAGGTATTTATATTCTAGGGAGAAAGTGACAAGGAAACTAAGCCCAGGCTGGCTGGGTTGCCAAAGGCATTAAAAAAAAGGGGGGGGGGGCATTGTATGTGACAATAAATAACTTGTAAAGAATCTAAATTTACAAGTTGCTTCCACTCAACTACTATGGTCTCCTTAAAAATATCATAGCTTAGAACAGATTGCTTACATATACAACTGTAACTACTAGATGCTTTATTGTTTCCAGGAAATCCAGGCTTGTCACCCCCTGATTCCCTTTCAGGGCTTCTCTACTGTGCACTTTCTCTCATCCTATAAAGAACATGGGAAAGTCTTCACTCCATTCCTGTATTAGGAAATGTGGCCTCAGCTTCCTTTGTACTCTGTAGGCTTCTAGAACCAAGATCCATCAAGAGATAGACGAAAGAAGTTAATGTTTCCATATTTAGGATTATTTTATTCACTCTGCTTAGAATTTGTTGAGAGAAAAAAAAAAAAACAAAACCCTAAGGTTCCTTTCCTTTCCAGCTCTTTGTTTAGGTCAAAACTACCACCAATACCCCTACTAGGTCTCTGGTGCCTTCTCCTGCAGTCCCAGGTCTATTTTTCTAGACCAATAAAATGGCTTGAACAGTTGGCTCTCATCAAGATAGCACCAAATGTTGGTAGATCATGTCTAACACTCTGGTCTCTAAGTCACAAAACACTGATTTACTTTAGATGTTTCACTTCCTCCACAGAAAGCACACACATGATCACAGAGAGAGCTAGAAATGAAAAGGAAATGTTCTTACATCAATGCCAGTATTTTTTTCCTTTTTTAAACTAAGAGTAAAAGAGACTGGAGCTACACTGAATGATTATTGTTTTGGTGCAGTTGGTGCACCATATGTTTCTGAGCTTTGGGTAACACTGGATTTGGCAGGGGATAGGCTGCTGACAGCAGTTAGGGAAAGTTTATTAAGCAATGTTACTGCTCCCAGTTGTATAAAGTCTGCAGGGGTAGAAGTGAAGGAATGGAGGGGGCCAAGATTTTTGTATGCCTGGTAGCATATGCTTGAAGCATATTTGTCTGCTGTTTCATCTTCACCTTGTTTCTCACTTTGATAAATGAAACCACCTCTTCCCTTCAGAATAAGGGCCCAGAATAATGATTCCCTTCAGAATCATTCAAATATAGCGATAAGACTAAAGCCATTATTGTTAGAGAAGACACAAATTTCTTAGCAAAAATCACAGGTAAATCTAGGATATACATAGAGCTTTTCTTGTATGCATCAAAAATTATCACTACCAAATGTTGGACACTATTGAATGAGAGACCAATGTACTTCAAAATCTTTTGAATTATGTTAGAGTAGTTGACACAGGTTCAATTCTTTCAGGAAACAGTTAATGAATACATGATATATACCAGTGCATGATGTAGTGTCTGTATGTGTGTATGTGTGTGTGTGAGAGAGAGAGACAGACAGACAGACAGACTCTCTGTGTTGGTACGTGTGTATATGGTGGGGCAGGAATGGAAGATAACATGAAGTTATCTTTTTTGATTGTTAAAAGTATGTGTAATTAGCAGATAACATTTATAACACTACCTTTTACAAAACCTTCCATTTCTACATGTAAAATAACAAAGATCAGATAACAAATAACAAAGGTTAATATTTTATATTAACATTACTTCAAAATATGCAAATATCTATTCAAAATGTTAAACATTAAGAATATATTTCCAAGAAAATCTATCTGGTAATCACCTGGTTAGCTTAGTTATTATTACTATTATTAACTAAGTTAGCTTCATTATTATTCTCTGCTGGCCATTTCCTCAACTTCCAAACAATATTAGAATATTATTTCAGTTGGAAAACTTCTTTTCAGGAACAAAACCCTCTAACTAGTCCATGAGTTCTCCAGCTACACTGTTCAACAGAAACAAAAACTAGAGACCAGTGTGCTCACATGTAATACCTAATAGGTCAGAAACACTGAGGTAAGAAACATTCCTTACAACAGATTCTTCAATCACAGCAATACCTCATGGACTAAAAATTGTTCTAGCACAAAACCAAGGTAATAGAAACATAAATTTTTACTGAGAATTCTCTGAAGAGCTATAGCAAGCTTTAGGAGTAAAGATTTTTTCAAGGGCACCTAGGTGGCTCAGTTGGGTTAAGTGTCTAACTCTTGGTTTTGGCTCAGGTCATGATCTTGCAGTGGTGGGACTGAGCCCCAAGCTGGGCTCTATACTCAGTGAGGAGTCTGCTTCAGTTTCTTCCTCCCTCTCCTTCTGCCCTTCCCTGCTCACGCGCTCTGTCTTCCTCTCTCTCAAATAAATAAAATCTTAAAAAAAAAAAAAAAAGGAAAGAAACAAGAAGAGGAGGGACCTTAGGCTTATTGCTCTACCAAAATGATTTGGTAAAAGCAAAAAACTTTTCTCCTTGAAGCAATGTAAAAGAAAACAAAAACAAAAACAAAAAATTAGTAGACATTATCCAGCCCCAATTAAAATGGATTTTTCAGTATATTTTCTTTGCTCCCAAATCTGAAACTGTATTTAGGCATTTCATGAAATGCACAAAATCTCTTAATTTTCACTTGATAATTATTCTGCAATCATAAAAAGCATTAACACAAGTTCCACTTCTTGCAACTGATTCAATATTTGTTTCCAACAACTTTTTACAGACTTAAGAGGTATACCAAAAAAACAGTGTATAAAAAAGAATGGTATTTTGGGCCGTGGGAAAAGGATTTAGAAGCTTTTCACTGACTTGAAGATACACATAATATTCCGGAATAAATCTACAACCCAGTATTTAGATTCAAAAGCAAAAAATTCAAGGAGAAATTCAAATTCAATGGAATTTAGAAGGTTTGACAAGGAGTCCACAAAAGTAAAATCAGGGTGAGGTGCTTGGCTGGCCTAGTCAAAAGAGCATGCAACTCTTGATCTCAAGGTTATGAGTTCCAGGGATCCCTGGGTGGCGCAGCGGTTTGGCGCCTGCCTTTGGCCCAGGGCGCGATCCTGGAGACCCGGGACTGAATCCCACATCGGGCTCTCGGTGCATGGAGCCTGCTTCTCCCTCTGACTGTGTCTCTGCCTCTCTCTCTCTCTCTCTCTGTGACTATCATAAATAAATAAAAAAAATTTAAAAAAAAAGGTTATGAGTTCTAGCCCTACAATAACTATAGAAATTACTTAAAGAAAACTTAAAAATTTTTTTTACTTATAAAAATAAAGTCAGGGTGGTTTTAGAAGGCTATGTCATCTCTATAAGTTAACAGTGTGGCAGTCTTTGGGCTTTTAAATTATTTTTAAGTAGTAATATAGTCTTAGGCTACTTTTTTTTTTTCTTTTTTAGTCTTAGGCTACATTAAAAAAAAAAAGCACATTAAGGGAAGTGTTATTTCCATTGTATTCTATTCTATATGTTTAGTCCATATCAGGAATACTGTATAATTTAGTACCAGAAAAACAACCACAATTAGAATAGTAAAAGACCCAGAAGTTATATCATACAAGCAACTACTAAATAAAAACGGATGGTGCTGGAAAGACTGAGTATACAATAGTAGACCAGAATTACTGTTTTACTAGCAGTGATTCCCACACTTGGCTGATCACAATCTCTTTGGATACTTTTTAGAAGTACAGAGACTATGGAGACTGATTACAAGAGATGCTGATTTAGAAAGTCTTAGTGAGGACCCAGAATTCTAATAATCTTCTGGGCAGAAACTAAGATGAATGGGTACAAGTTCCACAAAGAAAGATTTCTTTTCTCAGCACAGTTAAGGGCTTAAAAACATTCAGAACATTCCAGAAACAAAATGGTTTTCTTGCGAAGTAATAAGATTACTATTTCTGGGTAAACGTCTAAGCAGAAGGCAGACAGCCACATGCCATGGGTATATAGAGGATATATGAATCTGAAAATGAAAAAGAGTAAAGTACTCAATAATTTATTGCTGAGTAAACCCCCAGACACAAGAACACCGTTATACAATTTTAGTTACACACAGTAAATGCTCCTTCTCCATGAGAATATAACCATGAAGTTCTGATTTTCATTACACATCATAGTCATTTCAGTTAGACTGCAAACATCTTTTTACTGAGGCAAATGCCATAAAATGAAATAGAAGTTTCCATCTAGCTAGAGTCCAGAGAACCTAGATTTTTATTGTTAAATAAATAATAAACTTAGCTTCAAGAGACAGTACTAAACTTTCTGTTAAACTGTGATGATACTGGTAAATGTAAGAAAGAAGAGAGGAGGAGGACTCTCGGGCCACACAGAATTCTGATTATTCACGGTACTGTAAATCACCTCTACATAGGATATCTAACTTGTCCCATAAAGATGTAATAGTAATCACCCCAAATTGGAATAAAAGATGTTGTGTGAGCTAAATAAACATAATTTCTCTAGCATTCTGCATTTATTATATAAAACTTGTTAAGTAACTTAATGTTACATCGAGTTATCATAAACCAGCAAAACAAAGTGAGAATATGAATAGTGTAGAACTCATTTGGTCTAGAGTTGGATGCTCAAATGACTTTTCTTATATGTTTGATAGATAAAAAAGCTAGTCTCAGGTATCTAAGTTGGTACAGGTAATTAGATGTCTCAGCCTTTTAAAATAGGACTATTATCAAAGATTGGGTAGTTTAATTGGTAACAAAAGTGACAGGTATAAACACCTACAAGTAAAAACCTGGCAGATTTCTAAAATGAACTCACTTATGACCTGGACAATGTTACTGCTATTTTTGTGCCAATGTAAAGGTGCACCACCAAAAACATCTTCCTCCTACATAATAAAAGGCTATTCTGAAACTATTATTTTTGGGAGAGGTCAGTGAAAAATACCCCTATTACTCAATTTGAACTTTTATTGGTCTAAAAGAGGTTAAGGAATCCGGTTAAGGAATTTTCATACAAAGAACTTCAACCTGCTACCAGTACAGGCTTGATGCTAATAATAGAGGAGGAAAAACCAAACACAAGATTGGAATTAGATGTTTTACATGTATTAACTCATTTAACCTCATGGAAACACTGCAAAGTACTAGCAATCCCAATTTATCAGTGAGAAAATTAAGACACAGACAGCTTCAGTTACTAGTCTAAGGTCAGAGATAGGAGGTTACAGCAATGAGACTAGAACATAGGTAGTATGATTCCAAAGTCCATCTTGTGACCACAAGCTGGGCTGCCCTCCCACTGGCACATCATCTGCCACTCTCTCCCCTGAGATAACATACTGCACTCTCCAGCCAAATACACGTTTTATTCCTGAACAGTTTATTCCTTAAATCCCATCTATCTGTTCCTCCTCCTTAGATAAACAAGACTGGATAAAACAGGAGGGAAATCACTCTCCTCTAAAGCTCAACTCTCAATTGCCACCCTAATTAACTCTCTCAATCTTGTCTACCTTCCAGGAGAAACAAAGATACCAAGTATCACATTAATTTTTTAAAAATTCCTTAGTCAAACTTTCTAACCATCCAGACTAAAAAGAAAAAGAGAGAAAAACAGAAGGAGAAGAGAGAGGAGGAAGGACAAAAAGGGAAAAAGAACTAAAGGAAGAAAAGGAAAGTGGCAGAGGACAAAACCCCCTAAATCCCCTTTCTTCATTTTAAAATCCCTGTATTTCTCCTAATGAATTAGTCTTACTCCAAAATACGACTCCTAGGCTCATCTGGGGAGTAAAGAGGGTCACCCTCCCCAGTTTCTACCTTCCAAGATGGGGTATTATCCTCTTTCCTCCCAACATTTTTAATTTGGTGGGAGGATCTTCCCTGGTACACTCTTTTTTTTTTTTTTTTTCCCCCCTGGTACACTCTTGATGAATAAGGATAGAAGCCCTCTCTGGGAAGACTGTGTAGGGAAGAATATGACCAGCTCAAATAGGACTGATCGATGAAATAACAAAGAGCACAGCTGCTCAAAGTATCTGTAAAGAACTAATCTTTTTAGGCAGCCTGGGGAGCTCAGTGGTTTGGCACCGCCTTTGGTCCAGGGCGTGATCCTGGAGACCTGGGATCAAGTCCCACATCGGGGTCCCTGCATGGAGCCTGTATCTCTCTCTGCCTGTGGGTCTCTGCCTCTCTCTCTCTCTCTCTCTTTCTTTCTCTCTGTGTCGCTCATGAATAAATAAATAAAATCTTAAAAAAAAAAGAACTAATCTTTTTAAATCTCCAATCTGTTTCAGACAAATGCTGCTAACAAAAATACAACAAAAATATTATCAGAAAAATTAATTTTAAAAGTATATAAAAGACAAGCCCCCAATTTTATTAGAATCAAGAGACTTGGGATCCCTGGGTGGCACAGCGGTTTAGCGCCTGCCTTTGGCCCAGGGCCAATCCTGGAGACCCGGGATCGAATCCCACGTCGGGCTCCCAGTGCATGGAGCCTGCCTCTCCCTCTGCCTATGTCTATGTCTCTACCTCTGTGTGTGTGTGTGTGTGTGTGTGTGTGTGTGACTATCATAAATAAATAAAAATTTTAAAAAAAAGAATCAAGAGACTTGAAATTATTGGGCCAAACTGATATAAGAATTTCTAAATACTTCAAAAAAAAAAAAAACTAAATACTTATTCTCAATTTCTAACATACAGTATCAGAAACTGACAACACTTTGAAAAACACCGTATTAGAACATCAAAGACTTCTTTCTGTGCCCTAAAGATCATATTTGAAAGAGCTAAAAAAAACTTTTAGAAATTCAGAAAAATATGGGCACCTGGACAGCTCAGTTGGTTAAGGTTCTGACCCATGATTTCTGCTCAGGTCATGATCTCATGGATTGTGGGATTGAGGCCCACCCACATCAGGCTCCCTGTTTAGCAGGGAATCTATTTAGAATTCTCTTTCTCCTTTTCCCTCTGCCTCTCCTCCCACTTGTGTGCACATGCTGGCTGGCTCTCTCTCACTCTCTAAAATAAATTTTAAAATATTTTTTAATTCAGAAAAAAAATTTTTTTTCTAAATATCAACAGGAATTACCAGAAGGAATAAGACAATGCAATTATGGACAACTTTTCTTTTTTTTTTAAGATTTTATTTATTTATTGAGAGACACAGAGAGAGAGGCAGAGACATAGGCAAAAGGAGAAGCAGGCTCTATACAGGACGCCCAATGTGGGACTCGATCCTGGGTCTCCAGGATCATGCCCTGGGCCAAACGCAGATACTCAACCACTAAGCCACCTAGGCGTCCCACTTATGGACAACTTTTAAAATTTTCTTCCTTATACTTCATATTTTAAAAATTGATAGAAGTAGGGCAGCCCAGGTGGCTCAGCAGTTTAGTGCCACCTTCGACCCAGGGCGTGACCTGGAGACCCAGGATCGAGTCCCATGTCGGGGTCCCTGCATGGAGTCTGCTTCTGCCTCTGTGTGTGTGTGTGTGTCTCTCATGAATAAATAAATTAAAATATTTAAAAATAAATAAATAAAAGTTAGTAGAAGTAAATAAAATTTTTTAAAAGCAAATATTTCAATTGCTATAGCTTATCTTCTGGCATATAAATGTCTGAATACTCAAAACATCTCTTCTGCCTTTTTATCTTTGTATATTTCTTATATTCTCCTTCCTTTCTTTACACAGCCTTCAATTCCCCAGTGTAAAAAAAAAAAAAGTAAGCAGAATTTATGTAAAATTTCCTGAGGGTGGGTATTATGAGTATTGATCCCCTAGTTTGGAAGATCTATTAAAACATTAAAATGTTTACTGTGTTTACACATGTCCTTTTGATTAAAAATTAATGAAAGAATTCACAGATATCAATAAAATTCACAACTATGCAAACACTCTTACAAGGTTTTAGATGCTCTGAAAGAAGCTGCTTTTGCTGTGAGGCACAGTAACTTATTCAGAAAAAAAAATTATACTTTGAGTTATTTAGGTATGAATAGTGACCACTGTCAAAGAAGTATCATTTTTAGATTCTCTACTATATACAAAGTTTTTATATTAAAAGTTTGCCCCACAAAGGAAATACATATAGTTCTGAAAAGTATGTAAACAGTAAGATTATTTTTCACATATCAAAAAACTAAACTATAAATAGGATAACTGCATGTTGCCAGAGTGTAGGGAAACAGACACCTTCATACATTATTGGTGGGTAATTTGCAATATATATTAAAATAACAAAAGTATATGTATTTTTGATGCAGCAAATCTACTTCCAGGAATTATCCTACAAATATCTTCACACATGGGTAAAATCATGTACAAGCAATTCTGCTGCAATACAACATATGTGTCCCTAAAAATCTCTGTGCTATGCAACATTATGCCATGAGAACCTCATGGAAAAAATACAGTTTATGGAGAAAATATGGCTTAAGGGAAAAATAGAATTAAAGACACAACACTCTGGGACTTTACCTTGAAAAAGACCAGAAGTTTGCTAGAAATGGGCTATAGCTGCCATAAAAGCTGGTTATTGTGACATAATGGAAGGAGAGTTGTCTGAAATCGAAAAGCAAGTTATAACATCAGACGTGGATAGAAGTGGCTCATAACACATTCAGTGAACTAAGCAGATGTTTGAGGTATGTGTGTTTTGTGTATTCCCCCTAAGCAGTTCAGTTCAGCTGGGTTCAGTATTCTATGTTCTCCTGGTTTTTCTCTCAGACTAAATCACACATAAGCAAATACAAAATCCATATTCAAATTGTTCCCTGAAATATCAATTGTACAAATTCACATATTCAAAACAAACATAATACCAGAACTCATTGTATGTAGCTCTGTCAGTATGAGAGATCTAAACAATAAAATTCTTGGCAATTGTTAAAAAAAAATTGAGGAATTGACGATTATACCTCAATAAAGCTAAAAAAAGAAAACAACAACAAAACTTCTAAGTAATGACAAGGCAAGGTCTAAATATAAGCACTGATTAAGTTAAAAAAGAAAAAGCAAGACACAAAAGAGTATGCACAAAATGCTGCCATTTGTGTAAGAAAGGGGAAAAATAAGCATAAGTTCACATCTGACTCTTATGCATAAAAAATTTCTGAAAGGATACTCAAAAAATTATTAACTATGGTCACTGATACTGAAGCTGGGCACACAAGAGACACAGGTAAAAGGTTACTCATTTGAAAATGAGCACAACATGTAAGATAACATAGAGATTACCATACATGTTTATTACATTGTTTCTTACTTGAACTTATAAATGTATTCAATAGATAAACAAAATGAATTAAAGTTTGTTTACTCTCAAGAAAGAGGAAAATATAAAGGATTCCTTTTTTTCCTCAATTTCCTATTTCAAGTCCAATAATTGAATAAATAGCTACCACAGCAGTAGAAACAGATAATTATTTATATGCCTCTTGACCATATACGTCTTCTACAGAGAAGATTTCAGTTTTTCTGAAATATCTATCAACACAAAGTAAATTCTGGTGAAATCTGGTTTAAACAATCGTATCTCAAATTATTTTTAAAGTATCCAAGTTCTCATGAGTAGAATCCTTTACCTACTAAAAATAGAACACAATACCTAGCCCTAAAGAATTCCATAAAATAATTTGCAATGAAAACCTATGGGCTCAAATAAAATCAGAAATGAAAAAGGACATGTTAAAAGATACCACAGAGAAAACAAAGGATCATAAGAGACTACTATGGACAATCATATGCCAGCTAATTGCATAAGCTAGAAAAAATGGTAAATTCCTAAAAACATACAACCTACCAAGACTGAATCATGATGAAATAGGAAATCTGAATAAACCAATTACCAGTAAGGAGATCAAATCAATAATCCAAAACCTCCAAACAAATAAAATCCAAAACCAGATAGCTTCACTGATAAAAAAATCTACCAAACGTTAAAAAAAAAAAAGTGATACCAATCTTTTTCAAATGCTTCCCCAAAAAATTAAAGAGTAGGGAACACTTCCCAACCCATTTCATGAGGCTGGCATTACCCGGATACCAAAACCAAACAAAGATGCCACAAGAAAAAAAACGTATAGGCTAATATACCCGATGAACACAGATGCAAAAATCCTCAGCAAAATATTAGAAAGCCAAACACAACATATTAAAAGGATCATACACCATGATCAAGTAAAGATTTATTCCAGGAATGCAAGGTTAGTTCAATATTTGCAAATCAGTGTGATATACTACATTAACAAAATGTAGAGCAAAAATCACAGGATCATAACAATAGATGCAGAAAAAGCATTTGACGAAACTGAACATCCATTTATGACAACTCTCAAAAAAGTATGGAGGAAACATACCTCAACGTAATAAGAGCCATCTATCACAAGCCTACCGCTAACATTACACTCAATGATAAAAAGCTGAAAACCTTTCCTCTAAAATCAGAACACAAGGATGCCCATTCTCATCACTTTTATTCAACATAGTATTGGAAGTCCTAACCGGACCAATTAGGCGAGATAGATAAACGGCATCCAAATTGGAATGAAAGCAATCAAACCATCACTATTTACAGATGACATTATATATTAGAAAATATTAGAGATACCATCAAAAAAAGTGTTAGAATACAAGAATTCTGTAAAGTTGCAGAATACAAAATCAATGCACAAATATCTGATGCACTTCTATACACAAATAATGAACCAGAAAGAGATATAAAGAAAGTAATTCCATTTATACCAAATATGTTTAATACCAAATGTATAATACCAAATAATACCAAAATGAATAAAATACATATAGGAATAAATTTAACCAAGTATTGGTGAAAGACCTGTAAGATGAAAACTATAAGACACTGATGAAAGAAATTGAAAAAGAAAACATAAATGGAAAGATATTCTGATATCAACAAATATCAATTCAATGCAATCCCTACAAAAATTCTAATGACATTTTTCAAAGAAATCATCCGAAAAAACTAATCCTAAATTTGTATGGAACCACATACACAAAAAATAAATAACCAAAGCAATCCTTATAAAGAAGAATAAAGCTGGAGGCATCATACTCCCTGATTTCCAACTATATTACAAAGCTACAGTAATTAAAACAGTATGGTTACTGGCATTAAAAACAGACACATAAGTTAATGGAACAGAACAGAGAGTCCAAAAATAAACCCACATATATATGGCCAATTAACTTATGACAAAGGAGCCAAAAATTACACAATGGGAAAAGAGGGCAGTCTCCTCAATAAACAGTATTGGGAATACTGGATAGCCACCTACAAGAATAAAATTTGACTACTCAAAATGAATTAAGGACTTGAATATGTGACTTAAAACCATAAAACTCCTAGAGAAAAACATAGGCAATAAACTCCTTAACACAGGCCTTAGTGATAATTTTAAAATTAACACCAAAAGCAACAGAAGCAAAAATGAGACTATACCATACTAAAGAGCTTCTGTATAGCAAAGGAAACTATTAATAAAATAAAAGGTAACCTAATAAGTGGGAGAAAATATTTGCAAATCATATAAGGTGCTAATATATAAAGAACTCCTACAACTAAACAGCAAAAAAAAAAAAAAAATTCCAATTAAAATCATAGCAGATGATCTGAATGGCCGTTTTCCCAAAGAATACATACAGATGGCCAGCAGGTACATGAAAAGATGTTCAACATCATTAATCATAGGAAAATACAAATCTACAATGAGATTTGTACAAAACACAAAACTACAATGAGATTATCACCTCACACCTGTTTAGAATGGCTATTAACAAAAAGATAAAAAGTGTTAACAAGGATGTGGAGAAAAAAGGAACCCTCATGCACTGACCATTAGTGGAAATGTAAACTCGTGAAGCCACTGTGGAAAACAGCATGAAGGTTCTTTAAAAAATTAAAAATAAAACTACCATATGATACACCAATTCCACTTCTGAATATTTATCTGAAAAAGACAAAAACACTAACTCTAAAAGATATATGTACCCCATGTTCACTGAAGCATTATTTACAATAGCCAAGATATAGAAAAAACCTAAGTGTTGGTCAATGAGTGAATGGACAAGAAATTGTATTATATACTTATATACAAATATATATATACCAGTTGTTCAAGTTGACCCTTGAACAATACTAGGGTTAGGAATGCTGGCCCCCTGCACAGCTGAAAATCTACAATTAACTTTTGATTCTCGAAAACCTTAACTATTAATAAGCCTACTACTGATCAAAAGTCTTGCTGATAATAAAGTGGATTAACATATATTTTGTATGCCATATGTGTTACATACTGTATTTGTCCAACAAACTAAGCTAGAGAAAATAAAATATTAAGAAAACCATAAGAGAAAATACATCTACAGTAGTGTACTGTAAAAAATCCACATATAGGGGGATCCCTGGGTGGCTCAGCAGTTTAGCGCCTGCCTTCGGCCCAGGGCGCGATGCTGGAGTCCCGGGATCGAGTTCCGTATGGCCTCTCTGCGTGGGGCCTGCTTCTCCCTCTGCCTGTATCTCTGCCTCTCTCTCTCTCTGTGTCTCTCATGAATAAATAAATAAAATCTTTTAAAAAAAATCCACATATAAATGGACCTGTGTACTTCAAACTTGCCTTGTTCAAGGATCAGTTGTAAAATGTACTATTATTCAGCCATAATAAAGAAAGAAATCTTGCCATTTGCAACAGCAAGATGGACCTGCAGGGTATTATGTTAAATGAAATAAAAAGTCGGACACAGAAAAAGAAATACCATATATATGAGCTCTCTTATATGTGGAATCTAAAATGAAAAAACAAATGAACAAAAAACAAACAAACAAAACAAGCAAGCTCATATATAGAGGATAGTTTGGTGATCGTCAGAGGTGGGGAAGGGGGTTGGAGAAATGGATGAATTATTTTCTTTTTTTTAAGTTTCAATAAGTTGTTTTAGAAAAAAAAAAACAAGTATAGGGAAAGTTTCTTCTCCCTATATTTATACCATTAACAGCTCATACCTATCATTTGAGTTGTCTGCTAAAGGAGAATAAAATGTCAGTTATAATTATGAAGTCACATAATGAAGTGAAAATATCTTTAATCAAAAACATAATCACTTTGTGAAGAGTCACACATTATGGATTGAAAAATCTACTTCCAAACAGAGTTGAAAAAGGAAAGAAACCTCAAAATGTTACATATTAATCAGATATCTTCCTTCTTACTCTAGTTTTCCCTTCCTCTTCTTATATTGGATGCATGCATATACTCATTCATTCTGTGCCTATCTTTTAAATGCCAAGAAGGCAATGAGAAATAGGCAATACACAGTGAACAAGAAAAATGTGGGCTCTGCTTCTGTCAGTCTAGAAAGTGGACAGACAGTACTTAAATATAATTATTAGTATAATTAAATATACTACCTTTTGTTAATGCAAGGTACAATGTGTAAAAAATACAGGGATCTTACCGAGTCTAGGAGTCAACCAGGTGACTCAGAAAGTCTAAGTGTTAGCCAAACAGAGAGAATTTCCAAAGATCAGTAATATGAAGATCCTGAGCTAGGAATACATCTACAATAGCAAAATACATATAAAAGTCAAGGAAATAGATGAAAACACAAAAGCATCTCTGTTACACGTATTTCATTTTCATATTTAGCCATGAGCAAAGGATTCCTGGAGGTGCCCTAATTTTAAATTTAGCCACTGAATTTGAGTAAGAAATAAATGTAATGCTAATATCTTTCTGCAGGTACAATCCAAATGAGCCTGCTTTTTAAAGCACACATTTGAAAAAAAATAAATAAAGCACACATTTGGTTTTTCAAGGCTTAGGCCTGACCTCAAAGCCCAGGTCACTCTTCATTTGGATTACTGGCTGAACATCCAGGTTTAGCTAAGCAATAGCAAAATAACTCTTAGTTCTCCAAGAAGGATTCTCAAATAACAGATATAACAATGTAGTTATTCCTCTCAGGCTAACTGACCAAGTTATATCTCCCTCCCAGCATGAGGCTAAACTGCAATCTGGCAATCTCAAAGAAATAAGTGCTGATGGCTAACAGTGGTCCAAAACCTTACTATGTTTTGAGGGTACCTGGGTGGCTCAGTAAGTTAAGTGTCTCCCTTTGGCTCAGGTCATGACCCCAGAGTCCCAGATCAGGCTCCTTGCTCAGTGGGGAGTCTGTTTTTCCCTTTGACCATCCCCCTTCTCATGCTGTTTCAAATAAATAAAAATCTTGAAAACAAACAAAAAAACCTTATGATTTGAAACTGGAGAATAGCACACTAGATATACATTGTTCTAATGTTGCAACAGTTAACACAAAACAGATTCCCATTTTATTAAATTAAGCTCTTTCATGATCTCTATATAAATCTTTGTGATGATATATAGACAAGCCACATTACAAATAAACTTTAGGCCTAAACTCCAAAATAATTCATTAAGATATTTTCTAATTGGAACATTAGAGATGAGCACAGTCAACTTATCTTTCCAAAATGAATTTTGCTTCATAAACTGGTAACTATATTTCTATCATGATCATATCATGTTGTACACAGCTCCTTGCATAGAAGTTGTTCCTCTACTTTTTTTTTACCTCTATTAGAATACTGATAGTATCTGAATTATTATTTTCACTTCTTTAAATAAAAGGTAATTACTAGTAGTATAAAAATATCAATTATCTTCTCAATTTTAAAATACTAAGCAGAAAGATTTGGCAGTAAATAAATTACTGTTAATACACGCCCTCATAATTCTCAGCAGTATTATTAAAAATACGAAAATATCACAAGAAAGTGTTAATTCATTTAATCTAAGCACAATGGCTTTCTTTGAGAGAAATAATGCATATGATAAGGAATCATACATAAAGCAGTCTTTGGGGGAAAAAAGAAACCTAAACCAATGTATAGTCTTACGCAATTTTTTTTTTAAGATTTTATTTATTTATTCATGAGAGACACAAGAGAGAGAGGCAGAGACATAGGCAGAGGGAGAAGCAGGCTCCATGTAGGTAGCCTGATGTGGGACTCGACCCCAGGATCCCAGGATTACGACCTGAGCCAAAGGCAGATGCTCAACCACTAAGCCACCCAGGCACCCCTGTCTTACACAATTCTTAAGTCACAATTACTCATTTGGTGTGAGCTTGAAAGTGTCACACCTGCTGGAAATAAATCTTCTGAAATCAGAAAGACTCATACGTAATGCCTTTATATTTACTACCACCAACGAAAATTTAATGAGGAACTACATTATAAGGAGACATTTAATTTTATTTTTTGCAAGATTTTATTTATTTATCTGAAACAGAAAAAGTGTACACAGAGGAGAAGGGAAGCTGACTTCCTGCTGAGGAGAGAGCCCAAAGCAGGACTCTATCCCAGGACCTGAGATCATGACCTGAGCTGAAAGCAGACGCTTAACTGAGTCACCCATGTACCCCAAGGCATATAATTTTAGATAAATCTGATTTTTCTGGAATTGAATTTGTAGGCTGATATCTATTTTTGCTCTAGTTTTTAGGACTAAGCCAAATGGAACCTGAAATTGGCAATGAGTGGCTCGTTTCTCCTTCATTAGGTCAAATGTGCATCTGGCAAGCTATCAGTCCAGACATGTTCTGGTTATCAGTGTACTGGCCAAAGCAGCCCCAGAGTAATTCAACGTGCTGCATTAGTACTGTTCAGGTTGCAAAAATAAACTATTTCCCCAGACTTTACTTAGAAAACAGCTTGTACTGATTTTCATAAAAATGTCCTCTTACATATTCATCAATTCAGTAACATTTCCATAAGAACTCAATTACTGGCAACAGAATAGTCATTCCCATTTTTACCAACAAAGCACATTATACTTTTACTTAATAATTTCAATTAACATTCAAAAGATTCTAAGTTTTTAAAATTTCCTAGACAGTTATATAGACTCAAATTTGAGTCCATGTAATACTAAATAAAAAAGCAGAAAACAACACATCACTAAAGAAAATACACAGCAAAATGGCAAGATGCTCAATCCAACTGTAAGATGAATAGGTTCTAGGGATCTAAATACTCCATAATGACTACAGTTAACAATACTATATTGTATACTTAAAATTTGCTAAGAAAATAGATCTTAAATGTTTTTACCACACTTGCACAAAAATAATTATGTGAAGTTAACTAATTTTATTGTGGTGATCCTTTCACAATATATATGTGAATACTTAATATATGATGCATGTCTTATAAATATTATGTCAATTATTCCTCAGTAAAGTTGGAAAAAAATTTTGACTGAGGAAGATGCTCAATGTCTTTCATTAGGCATAAGGGAAATTAAAGTGAAGGGTGGTTTTCTACAGCTGGATAGCCACATAAAAAAGAAGGAAATTGGTCCTTTTCCTCACACTATGCACAAAAATTAACCAAAATGAATAAATTTAAATGTACTAGCTACAACTATAAAGCTCTTACAAGAAAACATGGGAGTAAATCTTGAAGACTTTGAGTTTGGCAAAACCTTTTTAGATGTGACACGTAAAACATAAGCAATAAAAGGGAAAAACAGATTACACTGAACTTCATCAAAATTAAAAACTTTTGGGGCACCTGGGTGGCTCAGTGGTTGAACATCTGCCTTTGGCTCAGGATGTGATCCCGGCGTCCTGGGATCAAGTCCCACATCCGGCTTCCTGCATGGGGCCTGCTTCTCCCTCTGCCTGTGTCTCTGCCTCTGTGTTATCTCTCATGAATAAATAAAATCTCAAAATAAATAAATAAATAAAAATTAGTAAAGGATCTGAAGAGACATTCCTCCAAAGAAGAAATACAAGTATCTAATAATCATATAAAATGATGCTCAATATGAGTAGCCATCAGGAAAATGCAAACCAAAACAACAATACTACTTCATATTCACTACGATGACTCCAACAATAACAAGTGTTGCAAGAATGTGAAGAAAGCAGAACCCTTGTTAACACTGCTGAGGTGGGCACTTGACCAGATGAGCACTGGGTGTTATTCTGTATGTTGGCAAATTGAACACCAATAAAAAATAAATTTATTATTTTAAAAACAAACAAAAACAAAACACTGCTGATGGGAATTAAAATGATACAACCACTTTGGAAAACAGTCTCACCAGATCCTCAAATGTTTACCGTAAAATTAAAATTACCATATTATCCACTAATTCTATTCACAGATACTTGCCCAAAGCAGTAAAAACATACTTACATGCAAAAACTTGTACATGAATGTTTGCAGCACTGATTTAATTGGCATTTAGCATTTGCACCTTGAAACAAACTTTACCGTCTTCTGAGCTCTTGAGTTATTCAGGTATTTGATTAAACAATTTTCCTTGCATAACTTCTGAACTCTGACATTGGTTATTTTTAATAACAAATCATAAATAAATCATTTTTTCAAGTTAGAATATACACACCTAAGTTTCTGCTTTATAAATTTAATTTGGCTCTATTATCTCTTAACCAATGTCAAATTAGAAAAAAGTAATTCTTAAACTAAGTAGCTCTTCTGGAACTTAGCTGAAAAAAAGTGTATCATTACTGACAATTATGTAATTATTTTAAAAGGAGATTAAAGATTTCCATCATATTATAAAAATGATATTCCTTCCTTCATATGATTCTGGCACAAGAAACCTCTAACTTAAATGAGATAGAGAAGATGTGAAATGGATTCATCTCACTGATGCTATAAAAAAAAATAAGGCACAGTTTACATGTCTCAGTTGTAAAGGTTATGAACCTTAGCTGTCACTTGAAAACTTCTGAAGGCATAAAAAAAAGCAATATAATATGCAAGCGATGTATTCAGCAAGTCAGCCAGACACTGAAGATACATTCCAAAGAGATTATTCAATATTCAATTTGTTTTCAGTCCAAGAAGAAAAGGAAATTATTCCAAAATTTAAATATGAACTAGCAACAGTAAAAGTTTCTATAACATGATCATATTAACTCTTAAAAAGCAGATAAAAATAATCAATATCAGAGTTCATAAGTCATGCAAGGAAAATTATTTAATCAAATACACAAATAAGTCAAGAGCCTGCTGCAGGGGATCCCTGAGTGGGGATCTCTGTTAGTCAACACAGACATCAAAATATTAAGGATCTCTGTTAGTCAACACAGACAAGGTTCACACCAGCATGTAAAAATTCCCACTGGGAATAGATAAATGGTGCTTTGTAACAGAAATGGAGAATAAAAAACTTCTGATGGATAAAGCAATGGCACACAGTAATTTAATATTGTAGTAAAAAATCCATATTCACATATAGTAAAAAAGAGTCATAGAACTGAAATGTATATTGAGAACCCACTCCTACCTTCTTCTGGGTAGAACTCAAATTACTTTATTGAATTACTTAACACTGCAACATTGCTATTTATTAAAACAGTAGTCTAAAGAATCATTTACCTTCTTGAATCATGATTAGCTGACTAGCCACATTTTTTAAATCCTAAATTAGTGTCTCCTGCCACTTACCATTTGCATAATTATTAGAAACACTAACTTATTTTAATATCAACCTATGGAAAATTATAAATATCAAATTAAAGAGAAATTTTAGAAAGATAAAACATGCAATATGCAAAATAAATTAATTTTGACCATTTATTCCTTTGAGTTATCTCAGCAATACTTTATCCACTGTTGTATTTTAAGGGGGCACATATATAACTCAGTCAGTAAGCATCTGACTCGATTTCAGCTCTGGTCATGATCTCAGGGTGGTGGAATGGAGCCCTGTGTCAGCTCCATGCTGGGCATCGAACCTGCCTAAGATTCTCTTTCTCTCTCTGCCCTTACCTGCCTCTCTTTAAAAAAAAAAAAAGTTTACGTACTATGAATAAATACAGCCTATGAGATTATAATTGGAGCTATTTTACTTAAAAATCTTTAAATAAATATTCTTTTTGTCGAGGTTATTTTGAGAAAAACTAATTTTAAAGCATAATTGCAAATGTCAAGGTTTCAAAGATTTAAAATATAATCTAAAATAATTTGAATATTATTTTACACAGAATCAAGTATATATAAAATATTCATAAAGTTTATAATAATTTAGTCACTTAAGAGATGTTTAGTAATTTTCAAATTGTTTATTGATTTTATTAAAATTTGCATATATAACATTCATTAATAAAACTACCCACACTTTATATTTGATTTTTTTGTTATTAAGTGCCACATAAGGGATGCCTGGGTGGCTCAGCAGTTGAGCGTCTCTACCTTTGGTTCAGGGCATGATCCTGGAGTTCCTGGATCCAGTCCCACATCGGGCTCCCTGCATGGAGCCTGCCTCTCCCTCTGCCTGTGTCTCTGCCTCTCTCTCTGTGTGTCTCTCACGAATTAATAAATGAAATTAAAAAAAAAAAAACAGCCATATAAAGGTATGTATCGGTCAAAAAAATAAGCATTCATTTTTTTATTTTATACTTTATACTTTACAGACATTAATTTTTAAAAAACCCTCTAGATATAAAGAATAATTATAAAGCCAATAACATCAATTTTGTACATTGATAATAAATCCCTAAACATACTGACTCAGAAAGATGACCATAATATATGTATAAAGAAGAAAAGGAAAGTTCAGAATAACATGTATATGTAGAGGACAGTGGTACACATCAGAGCATAGAAATGATGAGTAAAAAAGCTGGAAAGATTACATCTGAGAAGGGAGGCTGGAAGAGGTTGAAGAAATTGTACTTTAAATTTTGTGTACTTTTATATTATTTGAATATTTTACAAGCATTAAACCTTAATTTTTAGATAAAAATATGTATTTGTTTTAAAAGATGATACTAGTCAGTATTCTCGAATTCTACATCTAATTAGGAAGGATTAGATTATGACCAAAGCCACAAAAGCAACAAATCTTAACTACCTGATAGTCAAACTCTAGAATGACTTCCTCATTTATGATATTTATCACCCATATATAAGTATCTACCTGAAGTATGTATAATATACATGTGCATGCATTCACAGCAACTGCATGTAGTGTAATTTAAGATGATCAAATATTCTCAGACTGTAAAGTTCTAGAACCAGGGACAAAGCGTCCCAGACTAACTTATGCCTGGTTCACAGCTGCTAGCATAACTTGTCTCAATCGTCTATTCTATTCTCTAATGACGAAAGAGTCCACATACTGAGTGTGAAGGACTGCCAAATCTTCGAGGGCTACTTGTATTTCATCAACAGAAGAAAACACACCTTTATGACCATTCCAAACGGGACATCTTCTGAGATGCCGCTCAATGGGTGGTACACAAACTAATTCTTCTTACAAAATTACTTTTCCATAAAAGGAGATGAGCTGTACTGTTTACTTCACTTCCTTTGTACTTTTACTCCACCTTAACTCATAGAGAAATAATGCCCTTAAGGCAAATGCTTTATGGCATTTGTTTTAGTAAAGGGCAAGGCATTTTATGACAACTAAAACAGCCCAATAAAGGAAGTGGTGACACATGCTCAACTAGGAGGCCTCAAAAACAAGTACTAACTAAATTGACACTGGCATTGCTGAAAAACTGACTCCAAAAGTATGAATACTTTAAAATGTGTAAGTATTCTATTTCAAAGATGTATAGATTAGGGTTATAAAAAGGTTTGTTTGCTTGTGTATTTCACTTGGAAGTGAAATTTTTGTACCAAAAAAATAACGAGAGATATTTAAGACTGCTGAGAGTATGCAAAGATATGATTTAGAAGTGACACTACATTTTTCAAAACTACTTAAAGGTAAAAAGGAAGTTAATTTAAGGATAGCACTTAATTTTTTTTTTTTTGTATTTTAAAAACTATATTTCCCATGCTTAAATGGCAAAATAAACATTTCTTCCTCTGGGGAGGGGGGTGGTACAGAAAGGACAAGGGGGAGGAAATTATATTTCCATTTCTAAAGGACTTCAGGAAAGAATGACTAAAAAAGGAAAGAAAAAAGCTTTCCCCAATAAAATGAAGATAACAGAAATTTCTGAAAACCTGAATGAGTATGAATCTTTGCAAGTCAGATAAGCACCATTAATGGAAAAACAGCTCCCTGACTATTTGAAGGTTAAAAAAAAAAAGTTCCAAGAATGTCAATTACTCCAAGACAATGTACTTTTATCAAACATTAAACAATCTAAAAGTTGATTTCACACACAGAACCACCATTCAGCAAGCTAAAATGTATCTGCATCAACAACAAACGCCTGTAGTGAAGGATGCACTCACCAAAAAGAACAAGTTAATTCAGCATCTTAATACAAACCACCCAACTTGAAGAACTTATGCAGAAGAGTGGAGGAATCTAGGAAGGCTCGAGGAATCTAAGAAGGCTCAAAAGTTCTATTTCTCAAGTATATGTGTTCTTGCATCACTTGTGTCACCAATTAAAAACAGAAAATCCACTTTCTACCGTAGAGATTCTAATTCACTTAAGTATTGAGTGAGGCACTGGAATGTGTCTTTTAATTGAGAGTGCCAAATAATTCTGATACAGGTAGACCAAGAAACACTGTTTCAGAGAGTCCCCTACACCACATTAAGTTTTTTAGTGAAGCATACACAGCCCATCCGCAAAGCAACCAAAAGAAAGCCTAATACTCCCACCCCACTATAAGAATGACCCCCACATTAAGCACAGTCAATAAAGCAATTCTTGAACATTTGCAGTAAACAGGACAGAGTTTCCATTCCTAATGAATTTTTTAAGGGAGCACAGGCAGGCTAAAATCAGCAAGGAGAAACTGACTTTTTGGATATGTGCCACATGTCATGTTTTACTGGCTATATGTTTTAAAGAATGAATGGCCAGGCTGCAAGAAGTAAGAAAGCTGCAAGCAATACACAGAAAACAAACTGCAAGAATTTATCTGGATCCACAGTTTTCTTCAACTTACTGTTCAGGAAGGGAGCCACATGATTCTTGATGATAAATCATATTCAAATTACATTGAAATTATGCTGTTTTCTGATCACCTCTCCATCCCAGCTGGTCAAGTTCTACAAAGGCTGAAGTTCATTAACAAAATGTATACTGGTAGGTACTAACAGCTTTCAGTAAGGAAGGCTCTGGTGTGAGGCAAAATGTTTCTTATGTAGTGAAGTTAGGATTATAATCAGCTGCACATACCAGAAAATCCTTGGGTGGTTTTATTTTTTTTAAGATTTTATTTATTTGTGAGAAAGAGAGAGAGATGGAGAGAGAGAGCACACAGTGGGGGGGGGGGGGTGAGCACAGACTCCCCACTGAGCAGGGAGCCCAATATAGTGCTGGATTCCAGGACCCAGAGACCATGACCTGAGCCAAAGGCAGATGTTTAACTGACTCAGCCACCCAGACGCCCCTCTACAGTGGTTTTAATAAAAAAGAAATTATTTTCTTCATGTAAAGGGAAAGGCAAAGGTGGACAATCCAAGGCAGCTCCACAATGGTATCACTGCCCCAGGTTCTTTCATTCTTTCTCCTCAGCTACCCATATATATATAGATTTCACCTACTTTTTAATTGTCACAAATGGTAGAAAGTCCAAGCACTATGTTAAGCTTCCTGCCAAGGAGAAGGTAATCAATAGGGAATAGAAGCACCTGACTCAGGGAAACAAATATAATCTAGCAGACATCCTCTTACACTGCATTGCAATGAGTCTACAAAGACAAATCACTTAGCTGGGCACAGTGCCACCCTAAAGAAAACAGGGTACTTGTAGTAAAGAGAGGATGAAAAGCAATGGAGAAGCAAACTGCAATGACTATCACCCCAAAATTTCTTATTAATAAAAGTCATCACAGAATTTTCATCTAGAGTGAGGTTTTGGTCTAGAGAGCTTATAATGAGGTCTAATATATCAGCATAATCTACTCATTAAAGATCTTTCTCTGATCTCCTAGAGCCTTAACACTATACTTTAGTGTTTTTATTTAGAGGCCACATATAAAACCTCATCTAATTTATCAAAAGCTAACTGATTCTTACCTAATAGTATCCTTTATTACTTGGTTATATTTCCAAATACAAAAAAAAATGTAGACTATTTTAAGAAAAGAAATGCTAATACTAACCTAGGTATCTACAGATAGTAACCTACAGTTCTATTTCTTGGAGTAGAAGAAATATAACTACTACCAAAGTGGCAGAACTTAGATGTACAGGATTTATCTGAGAGGTTGAATCTAAAGGATCTCAATAGCACACTGATTCCCAGTTCTGCCTTCCTGAGCCTAAGGAAGCCTATGATACTTCCTATTGAATCCGAGTGCAGATTCATAACCTACTGGCCTTTCACCACACAAGTATCACATAATTTATGTTCTTAACAGACAGAAAAGCCATTAGAGGTGACACTATTCCTTAAGCATAAGGTATCTACACTAGTTCACTCACTTCAACCACATAATTTCTCAACTATATAACATATATACATATATATATATTACATTAGTCATACAGTGTATGAAACAAATGCTTTTATTTATTGAGTACTTTATCACATCACTTGACAACATAGCACTAGCACAATAATATATAACCAAAGGGAGAGACATTGTATTCAGAATCATAGAGTGCTAACATAACTAAATGGGTAAGCCTAAGAGAAACAAACTTGGAAACAGTAGATGAACAGGAGAGAAATACAATTTGGCTAGTGTCAAAAAGACAAAAATAGAGATTTGTACTTTCTTCTGGTTCTTCTATCAAATAACAGATGTCCATTAGGCAGGTATTCACCTTGTGACTCTGTTCTCAAAACATTAATTTCTTTTCCTTCCACTCATTTCCTTCATGACACCTCCCTCCTCTTAAGAGTAGAGATACATCTGGTAGGGGAATGTCTCCTTGCCCTCAGTTACACTTCCTTCATCTAGTCATCTGATGAATCATGTGAGGCTTTACAAAACCACTCATGACAACTAATTGTCCAAGAGCTCCAATATGGGCATAACCTCCCCATGCCTAGGCAAATATTAGGAATATGAGTCTTGTCCTATATATGACATTACCCAATTGTAAACGATTTCTCCCCAAAACTTTCACTCTTCCATCCTCTAAAAAAATATCCCCACACTCTGCTGATTCACTTGTTTTTAAGTCAATATCCCTCACATGACTATGATCTTTTCAAGAAAAGGAAATATATCTTATTCATTTTTGTATCCCCAGAGCAAAATCACCAAATGAATGAAATGTACATTGAATTTCCCAATTATAGGGCAGCCTAGGTGGCTCAGCGGTTTAACACCTGCCTTCAGCCCAGGGCATGATCCTGGAGTCCTGGGATCAAGTCCCATGTCAGGCTCCCTTAGGCTTCTCCCTCAGCCTAAGTCTCTGCCTCTCTTTCTGGGTCTCTCATGAATAAATCAATAAAATCTTAAAAAAAAAAAAAAAAAGAAAAGAAAAGAGACCCTGTGTTAGAAAATATACAGGAATGACTTGTCTTATTACTTAGACTTCTACAAAAACTTTTTTAAAAGGCAATGAATACTTATTTCTAAGTATTTATTAAATATTTTATTACTAAGATGATTAAAACATTAATATGAACTTGCAAAAATTTTATATTGTAATTTTTCAATTTTATATTGCTTTCACTTACATATTATCTAATTTCATTCTCAAGAAAGTTCTGTAGCAACTTATCCCAATTTACAAGGAGAATGTTTGTTACTTAGTGATTTGAAATAAATTATCTAAGTGGATACACCCTAGCTAATAAATAGCACTAGACCCAGAACATCTGATTTCAAATCACTGCTTTTTTCACTATGGTATAAGACAGATCTCTACCTGGTTCTCAGTATCTTTTCCAACTAGGTATGTGTCTCTAGGCAAGTCACACAATTTCTCTGGCTTCCCTCAGTGTCCTCGTTTGTAAAATGAGGACACTAACTCCCTGTAGGATAACATGAGGTATGATGAAAAATGTGTCAAAGAGCTTTGTAAGTTATTCACAGCATATTTATTTTGATATATAAACAAGATAATCCTTAGATATAAAACCTAGTAAATATATTGATCCACACAAAGTAAATTAGTGACTTTTTTCCCTGAAGTTCATATATTCAAACAAGTTATTTTGCTGTGCTTTCTCCACAAATTTTTAGAACCTAAATTATCAGAAGTTTTCTTAATTTATACTCTTCAAATTAAACTTTCCCCAAAAGAAAAATAACAAAAAGAAAAATGTTTTCAGCCATCACTTAACTCCATATATCAACAAGAAACAAAGGATTTTACTATAATCCAGAAGCAGTTTCCTGCTTTTTTTTCCTTCCTCTGTAAAATTACATGTCACACATAATGGAATTTGAACCTGAAAGAAATGCTGAGCTGGCTGGACCATAATCTCAGATTGGTAACATACCTCACTAGCAGCTTGCTAATAAAACCATACTTCGTACAGAATGTACCTTGTTTTGGGAGACATGCAGGAAATGTATCTAAGGTTTCAAATTGGTCCCTCTTGGGGTCACTGATTAGATTTCAACACAGGAGGTAAATATAGGGAATAAGGTGAAGAGGCATTAATCTTAAAGCAGTGCTTCCTAATGTGTAGTGTTAAAGATGATTTTAGATGGTACACACATGAAGAGTTTTTATCTTAATAGTTATTATATCCATCTTAATTGGTATTTTAAAATATAATGAAGAAATCAAAACCATGGTTCCATAAATGTGCATGACCAGAATGAGAATAAAGTATGAATTCTGGTTTCAAAACATGGCAAGAGGGGCATTTGGGTGGCTCAATTAAGTGTCTGCCTTCAGCTGAGGTCATATTCCCAGAGTCCCTGGATCAAGCCCCACATCAGGCTCCCTGCTCAGTAGGCAGTCTGCTTCTCCCTCTGCCCCTACCCCTCCTCATGCTTTCTCTCTCATTCCCTCTCTCTCTCAAAAAAAAAAAAAAAAAAAAGGGCAAGAGGTATGAAAACAGTAAACAAATAACAAGTTGAGAATATGACAAAAATCATGAACATGTTAAACAAAAGACTAATCTAGGGATGCCTGGGTGGCTCAACGGTTGAGCATCTGCCTTCAACTCAGGTGTGATCCTGGGGGATTGAGTCCCACATTGTCTCCTTGCATGGAGCCTGCTTCTCCCTCTGCCTGTGTCTCTGCCTCTCTCTCTTTCTTTTCCTGTCGTGAATAAAGTGAATAAATAAAATCTTAAAAAAAAGAAAAGACTAATCCGAAAAGCACTTCTGTTGACCCAACACTATTTTTCTATAATAAATTTATCCCTCAAAAAAAATGTTTATATGACACAAATAGCACAATTACTGCAATAAAAAATTGTAATAAAAAACAAACTATAAAAGAAGCTATAGATTAAAATGGATTTGAGAAATTTCTAAACCAATTCTAAACCTAAACAATGGACTTTACCTGGACCCTTATTCAAACAGATTGTTAAAAATAATTATTCTTATAACACAAATACATACTTACGGATGACAATCAGGAAAATAGGAACTTTGAATAGCTGATATTAGGAAATTATTGTCAACATTTCAGGGGTGATAAAGGTAGTTAGGTTCTCAAAAAGAGTTCTTACTACAGTGCCTGCCTTGGTGGAACATATGATTCTTGGATCTCAGGGTTGTGAGTTTGAGCCCTATATTGGGTATAGAGATTACTTTAAAAAACATTTTTTAATTAAAAAAAAAAGAATTCTTACTTTTTGAGATACATTCTAGAATATTTGGATGAAATAATATAATAGCTAGAATTTGCTTCAAAAGAATCCAGAAGTAAAGGCAGAAGCCAATGAAAGTACAGATAAAATGAAAATGACTACATAGTTGAACCTCAGGGATCAATACATTGGGCTCATTATTCTACTTCTATGTTGAAAACTTCCACACTGAAAAATTTTAATTTGTATTAATGTTTTAAATTATTATGTTACACCGAAATTTAAAATTGTAACTAGAAAGGAAGTGAAAACTGAAAATAACTCTCTTACTCCCAAACTAAAAATGATGGGCTAGTTTTCAGAATCTTTTCTGATAAATAATGCATTTTAAATACATCTTTCCGGGATCCCTGGGTGGCGCAGCGGTTTGGCATCTGCCTTTGGCCCAGGGCGCGATCCTGGAGACCTGGGATCGAATCCCACTTCGGGCTCCCTGCATGGAGCCTGCTCCTCCCTCTGCCTGTGTCTCTGCCTCTCTGTCTCTCTCTGTGTGACTATCATGTATAAGTAAATAAAATCTTTTAAAAAATAAAATAAAATAAAATAAAAGCTTTAAAAAAATTAAATTAAAAATAAATAAATAAATACATCTTTCCTCAACCACCCTTCCTTACAATTCAATTTTTTAAAAAATGCTAAGTTACCATTCTGTTACTACACAAATATGTTGTAGTAACATACACTTCACAAATATGTCATAATAGCACATACTTCATAGGCAGATACAATAAAAAGTGATGCCCTCTCTACTTATTTTCAGAGTTCCAACACCTTCATCACAAGTCAATAAACTCATCAAGAGAAAAGGAGTTAATAAGTTATCAACCTTTCCTTTCTTTTGACACACTTTTACTTCCCTACTAAATTTAGATAGTGTTCCACACCATGATTAGCAGATTAATATAATGATGGTAACTGATTTAAAAGGCCAAGTTCAAAACACATTAGACACTCATGACCCGACACAGTCATCCTACCCCCCACAATTAAACTAAAAAATAAAAACCGTGATAGCCATTTGTGGACCTGCACATAAAAAAAGCAATTAATAGAGGCACACGCATCAATATTAAATTTACAGGTATTTGTTAGTTAATATTAAACAGTCTTAACATTAACCTAAATCACAACATGTCATCTGAGACTTTAATTTAAAAAAAAAAAAAAAACCTTGTCTGAGGAAAGCATCCTTGTCCCACGGACTGACGGGAGAGCGGCTTCTCCAGCCCAGCTGTCCGTGCTGCAGACGGTCTGCCCTGCTGCCTACGTCCTCCGGTCCTGCCTGTTTCTCCTGCCTAAAGGACATCTGGACACTTCGAATTTTTCCATGAAACTGATCATTAAATCTTTTTAGAACTGTAAGGAATCAAGGAAACAAGGCCTTCCCTTTAGACTTTGTCCCTGATTCCAATTACCTTGAAGTTTGCCCAAATTTGTGGGTGGCTTCATCCCCTCGACTAAACATTTAGTCCTTTGTTAGGTTTACATCACAGAAGCCCTGAAATCCAGTCCAATAAAATACGAACCAGCAAAATAAATAAATAAATAAATAAATAAATAAATAATAAATAAATAAATAAATAATAAAAAATAAAAAATAAAAAATAAAAAATAAAAAATAAAAAAAAAAAAAAAAAAAAAAAGGAGGTGAAGTGCACCTGGCTGGCTCAGTCTGTAGAGCAGGTAACATTTGATCTTGGTAATGAAAGTTCAAATCCCACATTTGATGTAGAGACTACTTAAAAATAAAATCTTAAGAAAATAAATAATAGGAGGTTAAATGTCTTTGGACAGTCACTTCGAATGTTTAAAAACAGAAATAGATTGGGCAGCCCCGGGTGGCTCAGCGGTTTAGCGCCACCTTCAGCCCAGGGCCTGATCCTGGAGACCTGGGATCGAGCCCCACATCATGCTGCCTGTATGGAGCCTGCTTCTCCCTCTACCTATGTCTCTGCCTCTCTCTTTCTCTCTGTGTCTCTCATGAATAAATGAATGAAATCTTAAAAAAAAAAAAAACAGAAATATGGTTTAGTCAATAAATCAAGGAATTAGCAAGAACAATACTTCAAATAGAATTTGGAATATTACTATAGGTCAATATCTACCAAATTTAAAAAAATCCAGCATAGATAAGGCAATTTAAAAAAAAATTAAAGAGAAAAGAGCAAGACCCTCAAGGCATAGATAATCTTTAAAAAGGAATAAACTACAGGGCACCTGGGTAGCTCAGTCAATATAGCATCTAATTCTTGGTTTTGGCTCAGATCAAGATCTCAGGGTTGTGAGATTGAGCCCTTCATCTGCCACTGCGCTTGGTGGGGAGGTCTGCTTGGGATTCTCTCCCTCTCCATCTGTTCCTTCTCCACCCCTGCCTCACACACTTCCACTCTCTCTCTCATAAATAATAAATCTTTAAAAAAAGGAATAAACTATCTTAATTGGCATTAAAATACATCACTCCACACTAAAAATAGTTCCAGATGGATTAGAGTTAAAACTGTTGAAAACTTATACAAAGCAAATGACAGGATAAAATCATTACTGAGAATCTCAAGGGTGGGGGCAGGGCAAGATGGTGGAGGAGTAGGGGTCCTCAACTCACCTGGCTCCACCAACTTACCTAGATAACTGAAACCATCCTGAAAACCTATGAATTCAACCTGAGATTTAAAGAGAGAACAGCTGGAATGCTACAGAGAAAAGGGTTTTCACTTCTAACAAGAATCATCTAGGGTAAAATTTACTTAGGTCATAGTTGATATTCTGGACTCAAACCACTCATACAGCCACTCTGCACTGAGCAAATTGTCTAGAAAGAGGACCTCACCACAAAAGAAAAAATCAGAAACAGTACTCTCTGCCACAGAGTTATAGAATTTGGATTATAATTCGATGTCAGAAAGCCAATTCAGAAGCATGATTATAAAGCTACTGATAGCTCTGGAAAAAAGCATAAAGGATTCAAGAGACTTCATGACTGCGGAATTTAGATATAATCAGGCCAAAATTAAAAATCAATTAAATGAGATGCAATCTAAACTGGAGGTCCTAACGATGAGGGTTAATGAGGTAGAAGAAAGAGTGAGTGACATAGAAGACAAGATGATGGCAAGGAAGGAACCTGAGGAAAAAAGAGAAAAACAATTAAAAGACCATGAGGAAAGCTTAAGGGAAATAAATGATAGCCTCAGAAGGAAAAATCTATGTATAATTGGGGTTCCAGAGAGCACCGAGAGGGACAGAGGGCCATAAACCATATTTGAACAAATCATAGCTGAGAACTTCCCTAATTTCAGGAGGGAAACAAGCATTCAGATCCAGGAGATGGAGAGGTTCACCCCCCCCCAACCAAAAAATCAATAAAAACCATTCAACACCTCGACATTTAATAGTGAAACTTGCAAATTCCAAAGATAAAGAGAAAATCCTTAAAGCAGCAAGAGACAAGAGATCCCTAACTTATATGAGGAGAACTATTGGATTAACAGCAGACCTCTCCACAGAGACCTGGCAGGCCAGAAACGGCTGGCAGGATATATTCAGGGTCCTAAATGTGAAGAACATGCAGCCAAGAATACTTTATCCAGCAAGGCTCTCATTCAGAATAGGAGAGATAAAGAGCTTCCAAGATAGGCAGAAACTGAAAGAATATGTGACCACCAAACCAGCTCTGCAAGAAATATTAAGCAGGACCCTGTAAAAGAAAGAGGAAGCCCGGGGATCCCTGGGTGGCTCAGCGGTTTGGTGCCTGCCTTTGGCCCAGGGCGCGATCCTGGAGTCCTGGGATCGAGTCCCACGTCGGGCTCCTGGCATGGAGCCTGCTTCTCTCCCCTCCTGTGTCTCTGCCTATGTTTATCATAAATAAATAAATAAATCTTTAAAAAGGAAGGAAGGAAGGAAGGAAGGAAGGAAGGAAGGAAGGAAGGGAGGGAGGGAGGGAGGGAGGGAGGGAGGGAGGGAGGGAGGGAGGGAGGGAGGGAGGGAAAGCCCAAAGAAATAATCCACAAAAACAGGGACTGAATAGGTATTTTGAGGACACTAAATTCATATCTTTCAATAGTAACTCTGAACGTGAATGGGCTAAATGATCCCATCAAAAGACATAGGGTTTCAGACGGAATAAAAAAGCAAGACCCATCTATTTGCTGTCTACAAGAGACTCATTTTAGACCTACAGCCTGATAATGAAAGGTTGGAGAACCATTTACCATTCAAACGGTCCTCAAAAGAAAGCTGGGGTAGCAATCGCCATATCAGATAAATTAACATTTATCCCAAAGACTGTAGTAAGAGATGAATAGGGACAGTATATCATACTTAAAGAATCTATCCAACAAGAGGACCTAACAATCATGAATTTTATGCCCCAAATGTGGGAGCTGCCAAGTATATAAATCACTCAATAACCAAAGTGAAGACATACTTAGATAATACACTTACACTAGGAGACTTTAACACAGCGCTTTCTACAAATGACAGATATAAGCACATCTCCAAAGAAATGAGAGCTTTAAATGATACACTGGACCAGATGGATTTCACAGATATTTGCAGAACTTTACATCCAAACGCAACTGAATACATATTCTTCTCAAGTGCACATGGAACTTTCTCCAGAGTAGACCACATACTGGGTCACAAGTCAGGTCTTAACTGATAACAAAAGATTGGGATTGTCCCCTGCATATTTTCAACCATAATGGTTTGAAACTAGTACTCAATCACAAGAAGAAATTTGGAAGAAACTCAAACACATGGAGGTTTAAGAGCATCCTGCTAAAAGATGAATGTGGGTCAACCAGGAAATTAGAGAAGAATTAAAAAGATTCATGGAAACTAATGAAAATGAAGATACAGCCATTCAAAATCTTTGGGATACAGCAAAAGCAGTCCTAAGAGCGAAATACATTGCAATACAAGCATCCCTCAAAAAACTGGAAAAAAATCAAATACACAAGCTAACCTCACACCTAAAGGAACTGGAGAAAGAATAAAACCTACACCAAGCAGAAGAATAGAGTTAATAAAGATTCGAGCAGAACTCAATGAAATAGAGACCAGAAGAGCTGTAGAACAAAACCAGGAGTTGGTTCTTTGAAAGAATTAATAAGATAGATAAACCATTAGCCAGCCTTATTAAAAAGAAAAAAGACTCAAATTAATAAAGTCATGAATGAAAGAGGAGAGATCACAACCAATACCAAGGAAATACAAATGATTTAAAAACGTATTATGAGCAACTATACACCAATAAATTAGGCAATCTAGAAGAAATGGATGCATTTCTGGAAAACCACAAACTACCAAAACTGGAACAGGAAAAAATAGAAAACCTGAACAGGCCAATAACCTGGAGGAAACTGAAGCAGTCATCAAAAACCTCCCAAAACACAAAAGTCCAGGGCCAGATGGCTTCCCAGGGGAACTCTATCAAACGTTTGAAGAAGAAACAATGCCTATTCTACTAAAGATGTTCCAAAAGATAGAAAGGGACAGAATATTTCCAAACTCACTTTATGAGACCAGCATCACCTTAATTCCAAAACCAGACAAAGACTCCACCAAAAAGGAGAATTATAGACCAATATCTCTGATGAACACAGATGCAAAAATTATCAACAAGATACTAGCCAACGGGATCCAACAGTACATTAAGAAGATTATTCACCATGGCCAAGTGGGATTTATCCCTGGGATGAAAGGCTGGTTCAACACTCATAAAACAATCAACGTGATAGATCATATCAGCAAGAGAAAAAACAAGAACCATATGATCCTCTCAAAGGATGCAGAGAAAGCAGTGGACAAAATACAGCATCCATTCCTGATCAAAACTCTTCAGAGGGTAGGGATAGAGGGAACATTCCTCAGCATCTTAAAAGCCATCTACGAAAAACCCACAGCAAATATCATTCCAAATGGGGAAACACTAGGAGCCTTTCCCCTAAGATCAGGAACAAGACAGGGTTGTCCACTCTCACCACTGCTATTCAACATAGTACTAGAAGTCCTAGCCTCAGCAATCAGACAACAAAAAGAAATAAAAGGCATTCAAATTGGCAAAGAAAAAGTCAAACGCTCCCTCTTCACAGATGACTTGATACTGTACATAGCAAACCCCAAAGACTCTACCCCAAGATTGCTAGAACTCATACAGCAATTCAGCAATGTGGCAGAATACAAAATCAACACCCAGAAATCAGTGGCATTTCTATACACTAACAATGAGACTGAAGAAAGAGAAATTAAGGAATCAATCCCATTTACAATTGCACCCAAAAGCATAAAATACCTAGGAATAAACCTAACCCAAGAGGTAAAGGATCTATACCCTAAAACTACAGAACACTTCTAAAAGAAATTGAGGAAGATACAAAGAGATGGAAAAATATTCCATGCTCATGGATTAGAAGAATTAATATTGTGAAAATGTCAATGCTACTCAGGGCAATTTATACATTCAATGCAATCCCTATCAAAATAAAATGCACTTTCTTCAGAGAGTTGGAACAAATAATCCTAAGATTTGTGTGGAATCAGAAAAGACTCTGAATAGCCAGGGGAATATTGAAAAAGAAAACCAGAGCCAGGGGCATCACAATGCCAGATTTCAAGCTGTACTACAAAGCTGTGATCATCAAGATAGTGTGGTACTGGCACAAAAACAGACACATAGATCAATGGAACAGAATAGAGAATCCAGAAATGGGCCCTCAACTCTATAGTCAACTAATATACAACAAAGCAGGAAAGACTATCCACTGGAAAAAAGAAAGTCTCTTCAATAAGCGTTGGTGTTGGGAAAATTGGACCGCCAAATGACGAATACCCACCATTTGCTTCAATGTGGATGGAACTGGAGGGTATTATGCTGAGTGAAGGAAGTCAATCGGAGAACGAGAAACATTATATGGTTTCATTCATTCGGGGAATATAAAAAATAGTGAAAGGGATTAAAGGGGAAAGGAGAGAAATGGAGTGGGAAATATCACAGAGGGTGACAGAACATGAGAGACTCCTAACTCTGGGAAACGAACAAGGGGGTGGTGGAAAGGGAGGTGGGCGGGAGGATGGGGTGACTGGGTGATGAGCACTGAGGGGGGCACTTGGCGGGATGAGCACTGGGTGTTATACTATATGTTGGCATATGGAACTCCAATAAAAAAATACACAAAAAATTTAAAAATTTTAAAAATTAAAAAAAAATGAATCTCAAGGGAACGGACTCTTTTTTTTTTTTTAAGGGAACTGACTTTCTAATCTTTAAAGACACATGGACCAAAAAAAAAGAAAAAAATGTGAACAGCACTGAGGAGGGCACTTGATGGAATGAGTTTTGGGTGTTACACTGTATGTTGGCAAACACTATATGTTGCCAAATACTTAACTTGTATTGTTAAGTACAATAAAAACATTAAAAATGTGAACAAATGAAAACGATAAATTTCTGTGTGTCAAAAACATATAAACAACAAAAATGAAGAAAAACTGGCAGAAATATATGCAGCAAATGTAGTTATAGTTTAATGCCACTAAATATAAAGGGTTCCTGGAAACTGAAACAATAAATATCGTAATTATTTCTACCTTATATAAGGATACTGAGCCATGAGTCAAGGAGTGTCTTAGAACATGAAAGCACTGATATTGGCTGTTTCCAAGGTAAAAAAAAATCAGCATTTTTGTATTGTCTATGCTGGTCTTTTTGTCAATTTGCTCTCAGATCAATCCCCTACCCTTCTTTGCCCCTCTCTCTACAGTAAGAAAGTACATTCCCCAGGCTCCCTTGCTCTTTGCTCTGGCTTCTAAACTGGTCTCACCAATAAGACAGGCAATGTCAGAGCCTGAGGGTTAGGAGAGAAGCCTTGATATTTGTCCCCTTTCTACATCTTCTCTGTGGTTCCACCTCTGGTTAGTCAGTGCCCATGGCTTCATGGTCCCAGCTCTGAATTATGCTCTCTGTGTTTTTTACTCCTACCACACAAGGCCCACACTCTAGCACTGGTAACACCACATCTTTGCATTATCTCGCTTGGTCCTAAAGATGGCAATCTCCTGTGGTTGCTCATTCCTAAAATACCCTGTCAGACCCTGTTGGGCTTCTCTTCTCAACTAAAACCTGTTTACAAATTCCTTGTACTCAAATTTCCTATTTAAAACACTCTAGATGTTTTCCTAATTAGGCCCTAATTCATTTAGTTCCTCAAATCAGGGAGTTAATAGGAGATTTTAATAGAAGAAGCTGGTAATTCAAAGCAATGTTTATTGAAACTTATGTTTGGTGGGGATGGACATCAAAACAGCGAAAATTGATATGTGAATTATCCAGGATCTTACTATTACTAATAATACTATTAACTACTAATAGTTAATTAGTATTACTTAACACTAATATATATGCTCTATGGCCCACATTTATCTAAAAAATCATCATGGTAATAAATAAAAATATTCTTAAAAAGTTTTTTAAATAAATAAATAAATAAATAAATGTTTTTAAAGAAATCAATAAAAACATAGCTGCTAATTTAGTTACCTACTATAAACCTACTTTAGCTCTAGCCTCCTCTCAAACTGTTAACTTTTTCCCTTCTTTCCCCTTCTCCTAGTGGCATTTTCTACAGAAACAAGAAAAATTCAAAAGTTGGTGAAAGGCAGTGGAAACTTTTATTCAGAAGCTTAAAAAATAGCTTCTTACAACAACTTCTGCCAGAATATTTCTGCCAAGACTAAAAAATCAGAATCAAAGCAAAGACAAATAGCCTAAAATGATGACAATGAATAAGATTAGATAAAAAGGTTGTATGTGAAAAGCATCACAAGATATGACAATATTTCATCTATGTTATCCATATCTAATATAAAATGGAATAATTTAAGAATGATTTAGCTTCTCATCATGGTTTGTCTTGAAAAGAATCCATATACAAAGATCCCCTATCAAACTTCCTTAAAGGGTCATTCTCAACAATCAATAATGAGAAAGAAATTGATTAAGAAAAATGAAAAAAAAAAAGTGTACTGAAATAGTTAGTGGTTTGGGTGTGTTTTACAAAATTAAAGACACCAGTGTCTCTAGAAATCAATGATACAATGAATTTCAACCACTGGCCTAATAGTCCTGCTCATAGCCTAACACTTCCAGCCAGACTGAGTTCACTATGACCTCGTATAGATGTAATACTACACTAAACCATATTCTACTGGGCACAGTAATCTTTAACTTATTTGCTGACTTGCTACCAAAAGTGGAATAATGTATACTTATCACAAAATGAAGTTCTGACAAGACAGATTCATTTGATTAATAACTTTTCAGTGATTTTAAGGAAGTTCATAGACAGCTATACTAAAGTAAAATTTTACAAATATATGTAACCACAAGCCAAACCTTAGGGTTTTTTTTTTTCACTATATTTCATCTATTCCAGGCCACTTTTAAAAACCATTTTAAAATGAAAACTAAAAGTCATAGCTTCACTCTTTTCCTTCAAATTCCAACTTAAAAATACCCTATAAACATGAAAAAGTCAAAAAGGCCAATTACAGGGCAGCCCCGGTGGCGCAGCCGTTTAGCGCCGCCTACAGCCCGGGGTGTGATCCTGGAGACCCGGGACGGAGTCCCACATCGGGCTTCCTGCATGGAGCCTGCTCTCTCTCTGCCTGTGTCTCTGCCTCTCTCTCGCTCTCTCTGAATGAATAAATAAATCTTAAAAAAAAAAAAAAAAAGGCCAATTACAAAAAAGGAAGTATCTCTCAAATAACACAGACCACTTTTAATGCTTTAAGAATGTTTAAACACACAAATTAAGAAATGTTCAGTAAGTTTACAGAGTGCATCTCCAGGCTAGACTGTGTGCCAAAATTCACTTACTTATATTAAAAAGAATGGGAAGAGAGAATTGGGTTACCTGAAAAATAGTGACTCTTACCCACCCAAGTTAAAACATTCAAAATAGAGGATCTGCAAATACTATCCAATTAGAAATAATGTGTTACAAAACTATAAATGAAAACAGGGAAGCTGATTCCAAAGTAAAACACAACACTGGCTTCCTCATGTATGTGTATGCTATGTACACATGTTGATCACCAATATGTGAAGAACCAATCTTCAGAGTGTTAACCTGTTAATACTATTGTCAAGTACATTCATACTTCATACCGAGAAATATGTAGGCATATTTATGACACTTTGCTTTTAGTTTAGATATTATGTACAACTTTAAGAACTACCTAACAGTTTAAATACCTAGGAGCAATATATATCAAGTTTTTGTGGGATGTATTGCTTTTAATGAGAAGGCACATTATAATGCCTCAGAATTACTGAACTAAGAGGTAGTTTGCCAAATCTGACAAACATTTCACTGTCTTTAAATACAGGCTATTTCCTGGTAAATCTTTAGTTTAGTTAAGAAATCACGTTACCATAACTACACCAATCCCTAAAGTTAAATTTTAGTTTCCACAATTTCAAGTAAAAGCCTGTAATAATCTGCTGTCTACTCATTCCTGTCTAAATGCTATTAAAATTTCTCTGGCAACTTCAAGGGAAAAAAGTCTTTTTAAAAAATATGCATTTATAATACCTATAAGAAATAACAAGTTTATAAACAAATCATTTTTCTGATCAAATGAAAGTCACATCAATTTCTACAGTACTGCATGTGCCATTTATGTAATGAATTTTTAAAAATCCAGCAGTTCAATATACTGCTATTTTTTCTCCTTTTTAAAAAATCATCTTAATCATTTTTAAGTGATAGTTCAGTAGTGGCAAATACATTCACAGTGTTGTGCAACAGGGTTCAGAATTTTTTCAAATTGCAAAACTGAAACTTTATACCCATTAAAAAACTCATTTCCCTCTCCCTCCAACCCTGGTCACTATCATTTTACTTTCTCCTACTGGTTTTTAGTTTTTATTTTCCTTTTTAAAAGATTATGACTTTATAAGATGAAAAAAATTAAACTCAATGCAAATAATCATCATCATTTCTGGTGGAAGCCAAATTTGACCAAGAAACTCAAGAATGCTGCACTTACAAAAACCTACATCATCACAAATGAAATAAGCACAAAAACCTCATCTAAGCAACCTAATAAATCAACTTCCAAATTCTACTGAAGAAAATACTTGTTTCACAAAATCACTGAAAAATAAGTTTTAAAATTTTTACCAATTGTAGAGAAGGGAATCATCTGTATTACATCAGAGTTTTACCATTAGATTGAATTTATAAAGTAGTTCTCCATTAGAATAAATTTGTCCTTTACAAAACAGTCCCTTTACTGAGAAAGTTTCTAATGTTTCTTGCCAAATAAATAAAAGAGTAGGGTTTCACTGATGCAAAGATCATATGGCTGATTATGAAATTTTTTTTATTATGAAACTTTTAATTGGGATAACTTAGATAACTGTCTAGCTAAAGAATGAAGGTTTAATGATGATAATAAAAAAGAAAACTCTTTGGGGAAACTGTTCCCTCAAAGAAAATATTTAGCTATTTTTACTTAAAATTACAATCTCGTTGACTAGAACAAAACCCAAGACAACTAGACTATGGTCACCAATTTACCTGAGAAGTTAGCAGACTTTAAAAAGGTCACTCTTGTCGGGTATAAATGAAACATTTTCATGATCATCCATTATTTTATATTTGTTTTTAAGTAGGCTCCCCACCCAACATGGAGGTTGAACTCATGACCCTCAATCCTCTACAGATTGAGCCAGCTAGGCGCCCTTCATGATCATGCACTGTAATGAAACCAAAACTTCCCAGGAAATGTTTCTGAAAGTAAAACTTAAAAGGCAATTTCAAATATTTCCCAAAATAGACTGAATCATTTTCAATATTAATATGCCTTTAATAATCTTGTTATTTTAATGATTACCCAAAAGATACTAAAATTTCTCAATCTCCTTTATGAAGCTGAAAAATAAGGGTAAAGACAAAATCGTGGAATAAAGACAAAAATAACTTTTTGTTTCACTTTACCTTTCAAAGTGAATATTATTCTAAGGGTGATGGCAATTAGTCCTCACTCCATAAAAATTATCACTGAACTATATATATGTAATCTGACCCCACTTCTCATTTATAATCCTTTACTCTTGCTACAATACTAAACAATACTAAGAATACAAATATCAGTATTTACAACCTTTTAAACCTCAAATACTATTAAAACTTAACATCAGTCCTGAATAAAATAACATTGCAATCGGCAGACTTTCTTACTGAACAAATTTTTTACTACATATCACAGTACTGTGTACTGTGTTCCAAACCCAAACAAAAACTCTATGTTAACAAGGTCTTATTTAACAAGACAAAATGCTTCTGTCCTATCAACTAAACTGCTATAGATTTTAATACAATTAATCTCAGGAAATAACTACTCTCAACTCTCTACAATCATCTTCTACTACTCTCCCTCCTGCAGCCACTCCTTCCAGCCACTCAAGTCTTGCTGCTCCTCAAACATGCCAAGCCAACACTCATCTCAGGGTCTTTAATCTGCCCAAAAGGCTCTTCCCCAAAAGCACTTCATCCAAGTCTCTGTTACGTGTCATCTCATCTGTGAGGCCTTATTTATTCACCTTCTATAAATTAATAACCCCTATTCAACAACCACTTCCTTTCCCTAGACTCCTTTGTCTTGCTCCAAATGATTTATCAACTATTTTTGTTTATTGTCTCTTCTTTACTCTTCTAAAATACAGATCTGAGAGAGCAGAGACTTTAATTTTTTTTCCCACTGCTGTATTTTCAGTGTCTAGTACAGTGCCTGGCAGACAGGAGATGTTCAATAAATATTTAAGGAGTAAGTAATAAGCAAACTAATGAATGAGCAGCAATGATTTACATTCATTTGTACAGTGAAAGTTCATAGTAGTTAGATCTTATATTTCATAAAATGCATAGAGCTTGTAAATAGTATGATCACATTCAGATCTCCTAACTTCTTCTACAGACAGGCTGGCTACATTTGGCAGAGGCACCCATCCCAGGTCCAGTTGGTTATGACCAGAAAAGTAAGATGGCAAGGTAAACAGCACAGAGCTCTACATACAAAGGCTGCTAAATTGCAAAAACTCCTGGAAACAGATAGTACAAATGGCAGACACATTTCTTAGCTTGTCTAGTCTACATTTCACCTGTATATTCTCTAATAATCAAATTTATCCCTCATTGGAGAAAAAAAAAAAATGTCCCCAACAGCAGCTGCCTCTCACCAGCAATACACTTTAGAAGAATTTAAAAAAAAGAATTTAAAAAAAGAAGAGTTCCTGGGTAGTTCAGTCAATTAAGCATCTGCCTTCTGCAGGAGCCTTAATCCCAGGATTGTGGGACAGAGTTACAAGTTGGGCTTCCTGCCCCTGCTGGGCAAGGAGTCTGCTTCTCCCTCTCCCTCTGCCCCTCCTCCCTGCTTGTGTTTTCTCTCTCCCGCTCTCTCTAATAAATCTTTTTTAAAAAATAAATTAATAAAATTAAATAAATTTAACAAATAAAAAGAATTTTAAAAAACAAAAAGCCAAAAATAAAAAAAAAAAAAACACAAAAAGCCATAGTGAATTATAATCACAATAGAAAGGATACCTGATTGGAGGTATTACTAGTATCTACCCTCTTTTTAGATCTCTTTGAGAGTTTATGGAAAATCTGACAGATGGAAGAAGGAAATGACCTATTCATTCAACAAATATTATGTAACTTTTATAAGATACTTTAAGAAATAATTCAAACCACAGGGTGTACATATGTGTGTGTGTGGAGAAAGGGGTTTCTTAAAAATTCTATATAAAAACCTAAAAAATATAAAACTTCTTCAAAAAAGAAAAGCAAAATTGAATTTTGAAGGTGACATTATCAAAGTGATAGATGTAGAAATATTATTTCAAAAATAGTGGCAAAACTGCTTCAACTAGATATTACTGGTATTACTATAAGGTAACTTTTTTATTAAAAATTTTATTTTTTGTTTTTTTCCATATTTTTTTATTCTTCTAGGTCTTATTTAAATTCTACTTAGTTGGGGATCCCTGGGTGGCTCCGCGGTTTGGCACCTGCCTTTGGCCCGGGGGTGTGATCCTGGGGTCCCGGGGTCGGGTCCCGCGTCGGGTTCCTGGCATGGAGCCTGCTTCTCCCTCTTCCTGTGTCTCTCTGCCTCTCTCTCTCTCTCTCTCTCTCTCTGTGTCTTTCATAAATAAATAAGTTAAATAAATAAATAAATAAATAAATAAATAAATAAATAAATTCTACTTAGCTAATATCTAGTGTACTATTAGTTTTAGGAGTAGAATTTAGTGATTTATCACTTACATATAACACCCAATGCTCATCACGAGTGTCCTCCTTAATACCAATCGCCATCTCCCACCCATCTTCCCTCCAGCAACCCTCAGCTTGTTCTCTACAGGTAAGAGTCTGTTTTCTGGTTTACCCTCCCTCTCTTTAAAGATTTTATTATTTTTAAAGAATCTCTACCACCAACATGGAGCTCAAACTTAACAACCCGAGATCAAAAGTCGCACGTTCCACCAACTGAGCCAACCAGACACTCCATTATAAGATAATGTTTATTATTATCAGGTAATTCTCACTAAGTATTTACTATGTGCCAGACATGTTACATGTATTAATTTATTCAATTTGACAATGCTAAGATGTAAATACCTTACCCCCATTCGACAGTATACAGTTAAATAATCTGCCCAAATATATATATCTGGTAAATTTCAGAGCCAGGACTCATATGCAGGCATTGTGCTTCAGAGCTTGTACTCACAGTAACTACAATAAACAGCATGCAGAATACTGTCCACTAAAAATGTAATCTTAAAATATGTTGGAGAAAATATAAACCCTAAAAAAAAACACCGTAAAAAAGTCAGTAAAAAATATACAAGACTAGTATATTAGCTTTGGTAATAAAATATTCACAGATGTTTGACCATTCATTATTATGTAATGAAAATTGCCTAATGTGTTTTTTAAAGCTAGAAATTAATTATTATTAGGTTATTTTAAATATTAAGATAAAATCAAGAAAACTATATCTAAAATTTGTTTTAGAGGCCCCTGGGTGGTTCAGTTGGTTAAGCGTCCAACTCTTACTTACAGCTCAAGTCATGATCTCAAGGTCATGGGATCAAGCCCCGTATGTAACATGGAATCTGTTTGGGATTCTCACTCCCTCTTCCTCTACCTCTCCCCAACCAAGTATGCATGCTCTCTATAAAATAAATAAATCTTTTTAAAAATATACAAATAAATAAAATTTGCTTCAGACTAGTGTATTATTCCATCACATTAAGGTACTACTGATAATTCCTAAGTTGCTTGTAAAGCATTATTTTGTAAATATAACCCAAAACTCACAGGAAAAGTCATTTCTTGCTCTGAATTTATAAAAAGCTGACCTAAATATGAAGCATGAAGTTACATTTACCAAGGCTTTATGATTTATTACTGTAGACTTACACCTATATGATAGTGATGACATCTTTATCCATTACCTATGTGTTTAAAGCATAAAAATCTGAGTTTACTAAAGTATCAATGGGCAGCTTCTCCTATTAGATGTTAAGAGTACCAAAGTGACCTCTATGAAAGATTCAGAAATGAAAAACATTAAATCTTATAAACTCCCTCCAGTTAAGATAATAAAAAGGTCACAAAACATAACCTTTGGCATTGGGGGCGCTAACCAACCAAGAGGCTTTTAAAGCATTCTTTTTAAAAATAGATACATTTTAAAACCTTTTTCAGCTCAACTATCAGACCTAGAATAAACATCCCAACACTCACTTTATCTTTGAGGCATACTCTAACAAAAGTGTTACCAACATAATTTGTAAACAACTCCTCAGTGTAATGCAGTATTTCTTTATTAAAGTAGAAAAGGTCATAACATCACAAGGAAATGAAAACAGAAGCCATCTGGGCAACAAGCTACTTCTTAAGAGTTACATATAAAATTTAAAAGAACACAAAACAAAGCCAAAAAAATGTAACCAGTGTGCAAAGAACAATGAAAAAATAATAATGTATCATGTTATAACTATAAATAACTTTTCAAAACAAACATATATTAAAAGGAATATTTTACTTCCAGATAGCCACTTTGGAAGGCTATATACTTATTTCTTTGCTCAAAAAATGTTTTGAATTCTTTCCCAGAAACTTTTACCAAAACCAATTTACAAAAAAACACCAGTTTGTAGAAGGATCACAATAATATTGACCCGCTCTCTCTAGCTCAGGTCTAATCCAAAGGAATCGGAATCCCTCTTAAATCCCCAGGAAATGTTTCATGATTATTCCCAATGTTATCCTCCTCAGTAACTTGAACCTCATCTCTCAGAGTTCTGACACTAGATCTACCTCATTTCACTCTGCTTTCCTTTCTTGCTCATAGCATCATTGCCACACTGGCCGCCTTTCTATTCCTTGAACACACCAAGCTCTTTCCTGTCTGAAGGCTTTTGCACTTACCATTCTCTGTGCCTGCAATGCTGTTCTCCTGGCTCTTCCCATCACTGGCTTCTTACTCTTAAATAAATGTTGCCTCCTCGGTCAGAAGGGCTCTTCTTAAGGACCCAATTTAAAGGTAAAGACCTTATCCCCAGACACTCATCCTCTTCCCCCAATTATTCCCTAGCACATCACCTTATTAAATTACACTGCTTATTTATTGATATACTTTGAACTATCAGTCCCATTTACTAGAATATTAGATCCACAACACAAAGGACTTTCTTTTGTTTAGCTCTGTAGTTTTAGTACTTAGGCCAATACTGAGCACACATAGGTGCTCAATAATGATAATGAACAAATGACTCTATGCCCAGATGTGGGTATAGGCAAATTCTGCCTGCCACTGCCACTTCGCATCTCCTCCATGGATTCTACAGATCCTAGTCTAGAAGCTCCCTGCTATCCTGACACAGGTTATATGGTCAATGCACATTACAGTGCTATTTTCCTAGATCTGATTACATATATGTCCTCTTCTACTTCTAAGCACCTATATTTCATATCATATTCCATGCACCTTTATGTCGGAAAATAGAGAACCACCCCGTATGCTCAAGGTCTAGTACACAGTAAGAGATCAATAAATATGTGCTGACTCACCTTATCATTTCAGGGCTCTGGCACAGGTCAATCAGGAGAAGGGCAGCACCAGAAAAGGATACCAAGAGGACAGACCCTGCTCTACCAAGATTTTACCCATCTCTCATAAAATATAACAGTAACAAATAATAATGAAATCTCCAGGGGCTTTGCATGAATACACTCAATTATCTGTTTCCTGAATTCCTTCCCATGAGGTTTCTTGATCTTTCATGCAAACAGCACACACCCATAAACAAACACTTGCCCCTCTTAGGCTCTCCTAACCTTTAGATATGTCCAAACAAGCCTGAATTTGCACATGTACAAAGTATAGGCCAGTTTTAGTCTACTTTCTCTTTTTAAACAAAAGATATACATATTGTAAAAATTTCCAACAGTACAAAAGTATACAGAGGAAACACAGTTCCATCAAGCCTACTGCCCAGAGTAGCACCTAAACCCTGAACTATCCAGTCACACAAAAATCAGTTTCCTGACATAATAACTATACTTTTGCATTGATCTTAATATATCTGAGCTTCAGTTCTGAGAGTCACACATATTAAAAGCATATGCCCAAGAGTGTAAAGAGAGGCAAACTGTCATGAGAGAAACATTTGAAGAAATGGCTTCCTAAGAGTATTTACAAGACTAAAAAGGAAATACAACTCAGTCACTTATCTTAAAGGCTAAGTAAGAAAGGGTTATCCTTTGCTGTGCATGACACTAAAAGACAGAAGTAGAACTGTTAGAAATTTACAGAAAACAAATTCTGACTGACACACAAGAAGACTATACCTTGGGAGGCAGGTGGTTATTATATGTTGTAACCTCCGGGACATTTTCTAGAAACTTAAAACCTGACTAGAATTAAAAACAAAGAAACCAAAATGTTTCATCAGTTAATTCTATCAATTATGTATATTAACAAAACAAATCTAGAGGAAACCTCATTGCAATTACAACCTAGCCTCCCCTTTGTCTTCTATTATCATTATGATTATCAGTCTATTGAACACAAACTGGGAATTATAGCATCATCTTGACCCACAGTGTAGAGGGGTTCTTTTTCCCCTGGTGAGAGAGATTCACAATTTCACAAAGTATATGATCTACTTATGCGTACTTAACTGTACTCCTATGAAACCTAATATGAAGACCAAAAATCTATAGTTTTCTCTGGTTCATGGGATTAAAAAAAAAAAATTAGTTCTTTTTAACATATTACCATCTGGTTTTGCAATGAGGTATAAAGTAAAATCAAGTATCGTCAAAGATTCCAAAAGAAGTCTTTGATAAATTCAACATTATTAAATTTTACAGTATTAAAATATCATAAGTAGTAGGGGTACCTGGGTGGTTCAGTCAGTTAAGCGTCTGCCTTAGGCTCAGGCCTTGTCCTGAGATCTAGCCCTAAGTCAGGATTCCTGCTTAATGGGGAGTCTGCTTCTCCCTCTGCCCCTTCTCCTGAGCAAACACTTACTCTTTCTCTCTCTCTCAAATAAATTAATAAAGTCTTAAATATTTTAAGTAGTATGCCAACTTCAGTCCTTTAAATCTTTGTCACAAAGATATTTAACAACATTATATAGAGAATTAAACCCTGATTGTCATTTATTTACAAAAAGGATTTGACCTATGGTAACTGAACTCTGAAAAATGGGAAAGGATTGGTGGTTGGGGAAAAATAGATCTGTCACATTATTTAATGACAGTTCCCATGAATTAAGCCTTAGTATTTTGCTGAAATGATCTAAGTTACAAAAGATCCATAATAAAAATGTTTTTTTAAAAAAGCAAAGCCATATATGATTCCCAAATATTTGTTTACAAAATGGAACACAAATGGCAGATGAGAAATATCCAGACAGCATGTATCTCTAAACATCCTGAATTCAATGTCTACAGCATGGAGCCTACGTTTTAAAAATCTCTTAGATGATTCTGATACTTCCTTTGGGAACTTGTCATATTTTTTCTTAATAATCTGTTATTTCCATCTATACATGTCTTTTATTCCATAGCATGTATCCTCTCTTTAAGAAATACACACACAGGGGCAGCTGGCTGGCTCAATGTCAGTGTAGCATGTGACTCTTTATCTGGGGTTGTGAGTTCCCAAATTGGGTGCAAAGATTACTTAAAAACAGAAAGGAAAGGGGAAAGAGAAAAGGAGAAAGGAAAGGAAAGAAAAATACACAAACTTAGCTGTTAGTAGTGAAAACTGTCATCTATTTCCAGAAAATAGAATATCCTGGTTAAAAGCATTATTACTACTCAGTTTAACTTGTTTCGTATCATTAGCCTAATCAATTATTAGCTGTGTAACTCTGGCCATGTAATTTAACTTCTCTCTCCCTTTTATTTTTTTTAAGATTTTATTTATTTATTTATGAGAGACACACAGAGAGAGAGAGAGAGAGGCAGAGACACAGGCAGAGGGAGAAGCAGGCTACATGCAGGGAGCCTGACATGGGACTCGATCCTGGGTCTCCAGGATCAGGCCCTGGGCTGAAGGTGGCGCTAAACCGCTGAGCCACCCGGGCTGCCCTCTCTCTCCCTTTTAAAATCATACTTCCTCAGAGGATCATCAGTGAGAATTAAATAATGGAACATGTGCAAAATGTTTAGAGCAGAACCTAGACAATAACAAGGGCTCGATAAATGTTAGCATATTTACATTACTATTATTATTATTTAATACAGGAAAGAAAGGAAACCCAAGCAAGTTAGAGTAGTCAAAATTTGAAAGAACAGTTGGTATGAATGTGCCTTGAAGGATGGGTACAGAATTAAAAGTAAGAATAAACAAAGGTAGTAAGCACAAAAAGTTAAGAGATCAACAAGGACTTTAGGGTTCAAAATGGACCCTAAATTTGGACCATAAATTCAGTTGTATTAACTGGGCCCATTTATATGCAGACTGACAAAGTTTATCAAAAGTATCACTCTGAGAATTGGATACCAGTAACTAGAAAGTTCCAGAATGGATACAGGTACACTTAAGCAAAATGTCTACTATAAAAAGACCAGAAGAACTATTTGTAGAATATTGAGTAGTAGCATAGAAATACTTCAAGAGAATGTCCAGAATCATGAAAATTACATATGTAGTAATACTTGTGTGTGTGTGTGTGTGTATATATATATATATATATATATATACACACACACACACAAACTTCTTTCTCCAGATCATTTCTAAGGGTTCCTGGTTAAGGGATAAAGCATTTGTTTTCTAAAGGACATTTGTCCTCCACTACCTTTCCTCAAGAAAATAAATACTTTCAGAACATATCCACAACGTCCTCTGGCTAGCATTATACCACACTACTAAATTTTTTTATTTTACCATCTATAAAAGTTAAAACCTCAGAAATCATTAGTGAAATACTAGGCTTATAACTGGATCCTCAAGAGAACCGAATCACACTTAAATCCCTGATAGAACTAATGGTAAATGGTATTTAGTTGTTAATGTCATCAAAATAAAATTTTAGTAAATCAAAATTTACTCAAGACATTTATCGTGAAGAACAATAGCCATTACTGAATCAATGTTTGGATTCTGGAAAAAAAAAATGTTTAACAAGTCACAGAATTCAAACAACAAATAGTACAGATTCTCACCTAGTTCCAAACTCTTTTCATCATATGTATTTTAAGATTTTATTTTTAAGTAATCTCTATACCCAACATGGGGCTCAAACCCACAACCCCAAGATCAAGAGTCACATGCTCTACTGAATGAGTGAGCTAGGCATCCCTCTATCACATTTAAAAGGAAATGTCACATTCCCCCTTAACCACATAAAATACAAACATGGCTGGTATCCTTACTCTTTTTGTCACCAAGGTAACCAACACACACACTCTGCTGCTCAAACCAGGGTAAAATGAAGAAATACACTGTGCCACACATTAGTATGCCTTCACAATGTCTCACTCACTATGTTATACAACACTTAATACTTCAGTTAAGCTCCGCTGGCTAATAAAGGTTGATAAGAAAACACAGTGAGTCTCCTGGGGGTGAATTTTACTATGTCCCAAAGCCATAATGAACAGCTCATAATAGTCAATCTCCTTGTCATATCATTTAAAGTGAGCTAGAAAAGAGTGGGATTTGAAATCCCACAATATATCAAGCTCCAGGAGAAACTCCAAAAGTAACAACCTTGAATCTATTCAATGTGATTTGCTCAAATTTTTCTGAAAGTCTATGAGAGGGCAATATGCCAAACACTGTTCAACAAAAAACAAACAAAATCTTTCACGTGTAATTGGAAGTAATATATTAACATTGAGAGGAAATCTGCTTAAAGACAGGAAATAAATTTTTAAAAAGAATTAAGAAACAAATGATAGAGGTAATTATTAATCAAAACTCTGAACAAAAAAATTCGAAGAACATCATCCCTAGAAATTAATGGTATTATTTATAGAAGAGCAGTATATTTTTATTTCATATGTTCTCATGCAAAATTGGAAAGAATGAACCACTTAAAAACAGAAAATCCTCCATTAGACTACCTGTGATTAAGCCCTATAAAAAAGGAGAAAAGTGGAAATAGGCCCATCTGATTAGAAAAGATCAAAGTCTGTTGAAATGTGTGCTAGCACGGGTATAAGGAAACCAGCATTCTTATATTGTGGGTAGGAGTATCTCTACAGAGATATTTGGCAATATCAATTAAAATTAGAAATGTATATAATTCTTTGACTCAGCAATTCCATTTCTAGGAATTTATCTGGCAGATATGTTCATGTATATGCAAAAAATATAAATGCAAAAACTACACTTCAGTGCCAGTAAAACTAGTCGAATAAATTATGATAAATCCAAACGGTGCAGCGACACAAAAAGAATAAAGATATACTTACTCATTCGTCATTACATGAAGAAAACAAAACACAAAAAAAAAGTATAGTTTTTAAGGATAATGTTTGTGTTGAAGAGGGGCGGGAGGGATACACATATATATACATTTTTCTATATAGATCATCTCTGAAAGTATGCACAAGAAACTGTTAACCCTGGCTGCTTCCAGAAGAGGAAATGAACAGCAGGACAACAGGAGGCTCTCCTTTATATGTTATTGTATCTTTGGAATTTCAAAACATATGAATGTATTACCTAAAAAGAAGCATAAATTAACCAAACCTTAAAGGAGGAAAGAGTGAAGGGTTAAGAAGAATGCTTGGGTACCAAATGTGACCCAGGGAATAAGTGCTCCCACTGTGGCCTTTTTAAAATTTCCTCTTTTCTCTTTCCATCTAAATTCCCTCCTGTTAGCTTTCCCAGTCCATTTTACTCTCCTCCATGGAGGCCTATCAGGTCATGTGTTAAAACTATCTAGTCCTGCTGGGAGTACTAAACGCCAAAGAGGTCGATGGACTTTGTTCCAGTAATCATCATAGAAAATGAGCATCAACATCAGCTGTAAAAGAAATGAGTTATTTACAATAGATAATTCCACTTAACATAAAACAAGGGGAAAAAAAAAAAAAAAAACATGGGGAAAGACAGGGAAGTGAACATATGATTTTACAATACTATAAAAAATTCTTCCAGACCTATCCTTAAACACTCATTCAATACTGTCTGCTCTGTCTTTTCATAAGTATTACCTAAAAAAAAACAACCAAAAAACTTAATAAAAACAGGGTTCCCATGCTAGAAAAGTGATTTTCCCACTTTGTAATTTCAAAACCAAACCTGCATTCCCAAGAAGGCTACAGAGTAGCTCTGCACCTAGAATACCTAAATTAATGGTCACCATGGTCACTACTTATTAATTGCTTAAACTCATTTTTTCAGGGCAGCTGGGTGACTCAATCAGTTAAGTGTCTGTCTTCAGCTCAGGTCACGATCCTGCGATCCCAGGAGGGGTCCTGGGATCAAACTCTACATTGGACTCCCTGCTCAGCGGGGAGCCTGCTTCTCCCTCTCCCTTTGCCCTTCGCCCCCTTGTGCTTGCTCTCTCTCTCTCTCAAATAAATAAAATCTTTAAAAAAAAAAAACTGATTTTGTCTCTTTTCATTCCTTCATGTCATTTATTTGCAAATGTATACATATATTAATAATTCACATGCCAGGGTCTTGTTCTGTCACATTTTATATTAATATTTCTGTATCTCAAAATTTAAATAAAATACCTAGAATCTCACCAACTAAAACTGAAACATAATTATCCCTTATAAGGCACCAAAGAAACCACCCCTTTTTTGTCCAGACCAATATTTGCTTCTAGATTAACTAATTCCTATCAGAGTTTTTCCTCCATGTGGTTGTAACTGGGGGAAAGGCTATGGCTAGTCTCATGGTATATGAGAATCTGGGTAAGAACTACTGAAAAGAAGATATTTTGGACAAAGACAACTGGTTAACTGCATAGTTAACCAAAAACTATCGTAAAGAAAAGCTCTGTCTTCAAAGTTCTCAAAAATTACTGAAAATAAGTCTACAGTCTTCAATATCTTCAGTTTAAGTAAATGTTCTACCTAATTCATGAGTACATAAAAAAGTTATGTGAAAATCTCCTTTACTTAGGTTTAAAGTGTTATTCTTGGGGTGCCTGGGTGGCTCAGTCAGTTAAGTGGCCAACTCTCGATTCTGCCTCAGGTCATGATCTCAGGGTCCTGAGATCGAGCCCGGAATCTGGCTCTGCACTGGGCTGGGTGTGGTGTGGAGCCTGCTTAAGATTTTCTTTCTCCCTCTGCCCCTTCAATGCCTCACCCCCACCCCCTGCTTTTACACTCTCTCTCTCTCTAAAAAATAAAATCAAGTGTTATTCTTACTTCACCCAATCTCCAATATTATTTCCTCTATCAGATACAGAAGGCCTACAGACCAGTAAAATCCCTCTTATTTTAACAAATAACTTTCCAAAATGCCCAACATTAATTAAATTCTGAAAAATCAAGCTCCCCTTTTCTAAAACTACTAATTTACAACAAAACACACTGATAAGATCTTTCATTTATTTACTAATAATAAGCCAGAAAAACATTTTCAGAAATATTTTGAAATTCCTTACCCTTATGACCACAATGATAGAAAATCGCCACTTAGGAAAAAATTGGTCTCTGTGCCCCAAACAAAAGGTAATTAATATTTTAAAAGCAGAAGATGAACATACATATGAAATATACATTATATAGTTTTACAAACTAAATCATTAACTTTCCAACTTGGCATAATGACAGGGTAGTTGGAAGGGAATGTAAAAGAAAATACTCAACAGCTTAAAATTAACAATGGGCCCATTTATTCAAGGTAGGATGGTTCTCTCATTTCAGCTTGAGAGGACTGAAAGTCTCTTTCTATCCTCCTCTAGGAGGTAAACTCCGCAGCTGGCCTGTCTGGAGAATCACTCAACTATATTCATAACTTTGCTCAGAGTCCTTTGCTCAGAGTCCACAATGGCAAGAAAGTCTTCATCTTCACTTTGCACTGAAAACCATCACATAGAATTGTTGACTCTGAAGTGTTCAAATTTCCTTTAAGGATCATTTCAATTAATTTCTCCTGTAGGAAGCTGAACCCACAAATACAAAAGATATATGCCCACTGAAACTGAGAAACACTTACTGTAACTTCATAATTTCATCAAATATGATGTGACAGGTCTTATGTCTTGTGACAGGTCTTACGACCATGTAATAGCACTGTACTTATTTCTTTTCTCTGCAACCTTTGTGCACCCCAATACTTTGTATCTTCTTAAATGGTTTCTAGGAAGCACTCCTATAACTGCTGCATGAATGAATTCTCGGCAAAATGTTTCACAGCTGTCTTTTCTCTGTTCTGTCTTATACTCCCAAGTCAAACTCCATACTCCAGAAAACAGTAAGTTTCTTTCTCCTTTCAAATCCAACTAAAATCTTGTCTGAGATGGTAACAACGAATCCTCTTCTAACTCTTGAGAATCAAAATCATTCTTTGTATTAATACTAATTTGTATTAAAATACCTGGCCTCATTTTTAACTATTAAAGAAACAATCTAGATGTGTTTGTGGAGAATTAGGAGATCATCTTCAGGAAATCCAAATAAGGACATTTTAGGGAAAAAACTCTAACATCATAAATCAGAAAACAACACACAGCAGAGTTTTGCAACTTTAGGATGCCATACTTAAGACATGTTATTCACAAATATATAATCCTTCCTGTATTTCCATCATGAGGAAAGTCAACTTGCCAAAATATGGCCTTGAATTGTGCAAGAAGTCTCCTATTTCTTCTTATAAAATATACTGGCAAAGACCAATAACCCACACTGCTCCAATGAAACCCATCCCCACATTCCATGGCTTCAAGGCATTTCCATAAATACAGGGTCATAAAAAGGCAGCCTATAAACTCCTGTAGCCAGCACTACATTTTAAGAATAGGAAACTGAAGAGAATGACATGTGATTATATAGTTACAGTAATCTGAGGATCTTTTTTAAAGTTTGCAGGAATTACCAATCTCATCTTAGAAACCTACCTCCTAAAAAAGAATGCAAAAATTATGCATTATAGATAATAGGCAAATCCGTACAAAATGTTAAAATTGTATAGTTTGCAAAAAACCTGTATGGTTTGCATATTTTAACGCACAAAGTCATATCCAGCATATTCATACACTTGTTTGAACAAAATAGCATGCTATCATGCTAGTAACAACAAAATCTCAAGAAAACAATGCTTAAGTCCCAGCCAATGGCCTACTTATCACAAAAACATTCCCTGTCACAGAGTTCCAATGTTATAGGGAACATAAATAGCCCTGTGGAGTTCAACATGGCATTACATGACCAGAGCATGCTTCTAAACTCTAAACATAAACATGGAGGTTCCTAGCTAAGCACAAACTTGTGATTTTTTTCCGTTTTCAATTCCAGTAGACTCTAAGTAAAAAAAAAAAAAAAAAAAAAAAGACTACATTACCCACAATTATGGGGCATTTGATATTTCAAGACTAAATTTTTTTTTCTTTCTAATTTTATAATAATATATTAATAATATTACAATGTAATAATATTATGGTAATTATAACTAAGAGAATACCATGTGCCAGACCCTAAGAATTTCATACATATTATTAAAATAATAAGAGAATCACTAAATTATATGTTTTTAAAGCATGCTGTCAAGTTTTAATTACTTCTTAGGCACATGGGTGGCTCAATAGGCTAAGAATTTGCCTTCTGCTCCTGAGACAGAATCCACATCCAGCTCTGCCTCTCCATCTATCCCACCCCCCTGTTTGTGATATATCTCTCTGAATAAATAAAATCTTTAAAAAGAAAAAAAAAGGTTTAATTACTTCTTGACACTATTAAACAATCCAGTGACCACAGAAATACATCCCAATAATTTTACGTAATTAAGGCAAACTAAATACAACTAGGGAACTAAGTAAGATGAGGTATAATGTTACTAATCCTACTACAACAATATAAATTAGTTATTAGGCATGCATCTTTATTAGGCAATGTTACTACTAGGCATGTTTGAACTGAACCACACAAGGGGTTAAAAGTAACTACAATGAAAGCCAACAGCCTAGCAGCACAGTTGAGCCAACATTCCCTCCACTCCTCCCCTCCCCTTCCCATCCTCTCCAGTCCAGAATGAATTGCATGCCCCACTGCACAAGGCCCAAAAAGGTCACAGGAGATGGCAGAGACTTTTGTAAGAGAACAGAAATAACTCAGCAGCTTTGTTACCGTAGTCTCTTTTAATCAGTATGTTCAAAATCCTTTAATTAGCACTCTGTCTACACAAGGAAAGCATTTCTTCTGTGCCAGGGGAGGGCACATATGTATGTACACAGTGTTCTGTTGTATCAGCATCTCAACATGGAGCTAGGCCTCAAACTGTCTGCCAGGGAACTGAAGCACAGAAAACTTTTTTAAAGGCATGGTATCACAAAATTTACACATTATATTTGCATTTGTTACCAAACAACAAAGTGATTATTTAGTTTGTTTCACTAGATGTCAATTTGTTTGACTTTTTTTTCCAGCAAAAATGGTGCATTTTAAACTAAACAATAACTTTCTATAGTCTATTATCTATAAAGATATTCAAACTTAATATAAAAAATGTTAATAGAACATAAAAATAAGACATATTCAAATATCATTCCTTCCCTCATAAGAGATCTTCAGTAAGAGAAAAAAAAAATTGCCTTGCTCAAACAGGAATAAATCATAAGACATATTTTCACATGGATGCTCTCCATTTAAAATCTCATCCAACCATGAAGTCCTAAAACTTAGAGGCTGGATTACATATATGTATTTCCTTATAAACTCTGATTAACTGGAATCAAGACAGAAGTTGGTGCTAAATTAAAATTAACCTTTAAAAAATAAAATAAATTGTTTTAAAAATCCATGGCCAAGAAACAAGGAAATCTCCATTAGTAAACAGGGATTAGCAGTATTTTAGCAGAAATTTTCGAGTGTTACAAACATTTTTCTTTTAAAATTAAGTTGTATGTATATTGTAAGAAGCAGTATATGTACATATATTTATACACATAAATAAACAAAACAACAGACTCCTAAATACCTGATTAGAGAAACAATCTAATTAAAGAAACAATCTATAGATAAAATTTATTATTAGGGAAGCAGGATAGCATAATTGCTTGAAAGCCAGCTCTTCCATACCAGCCATGTGAGCTCATAACAGTTTTGTACAATGGGCATAATACCACTATTTCACAGGTTGACATGAGAATTAAATGAGATGATGCACATAAAACATCTGGCAAAAATCCAAGTTTCCTGCCAAGGCTGTCAGGGGGTGGAATAGGAGGTATTTTTGTTCATTGCACAAAAGTATAAATTGGCACAACCTACCAAAATTGTATATGTATTTGTCCATATATACATACATATGTATATACGTATACACACACACATACACTACACACACACATACACAGCTGGCCCTTGAACAGCATGGGATTTGGGGCACTGACTCCTCCCATACAGTTGAAAATCCACATACAACTTTTGACTCACTCAAAACTTTACTAGTAGCCTACTATTTATTGAAAGCCTTACCGATAACATAAACAGTCAATTAAAACATATTTTGTATATATTGTATTTTTACAATACTGTAAACTAGAAAAAAGAAAATATTGAGAAAATCATAAAGGAGGGACACCTAGGTGGCTCAGCAGTTGAGCGTCTGCCTTCTGCTCAGGGCGTGATCCTGGAGTTCTGTGACTGAGTCCCACATCAGGCTCCATGCAGGGAGCCTGCTTCTCCCTCCACCTGTGTCTCTGCCTCTCTCTCTGTATCTCTCATGAATATTAAAAAAAAAAAAAAAAAGAAAGAAAGAAAATCATAAGGGGGTACCTGGGTGGCTCAGTCGGTTAAGCATCCAACTCTTGACTTTGGCTCAGGTCATGATCTGAAGGACTTGAGAGCAAGGTGTGCACAGCACTCCATAATTAGCAGTCTCTGCTTGAGATTCTCTCCCTCTCCCTCTGCCCCACCCCCTGCACTCACACAAATTCTCTCTCTCAAATAAATAAATAAATCTTTGTTTAAAAAAAGAAAATCATAAGGAAGAGAAAATACATTTACAGAATTGCATATATAGTTGTCGGAAAAAAATCCCCACGTAAGTGGACCTGCACAATCCAAATCTGTGTTGCTCAAGGGTCAACTATATGTGTAAAAATTATGTTTATATGGTATCTACTACAGCACTGTTTGTAATAGCAATACTGGAAACAATACACATGCCAGTCCTTCATGGAGGACTGGCTAAATAAATGCTACTTCCCTAAGAGAGAATTCTATACAGTTGTTTAAAAACAAAACCTCTAGGGAAAGTTCTCTGTGGTAAGTTGTTGAGGAAAAACAAAAGACATGAAACAGTGTGTATAACATGTTACCATATATGTAAAAGGGGAGTGGATATTCATATTTATTTGTCTGTGGAAAAAATAAAAAAGCCCTCTGTAACATTATACAAGTAATTGATAGCAAGAAGAAAGTAAAACAGTGCTTGACACATAGTCAAGCCTCAAAAAAATACCATCATCCATGAAAACATATCCTTAAATTGTAAGCACAGAATACATTCAAACTAAATCTGTAATGAGGTAAACAACCAAATCTCAATTATTTATAAGCCCATTATCCAGGAGATCCAAGCCCTAGATTCTTCTTCAAAGGTAAGTAGCCTTTGGCAATTTTACTGTTGACTGTCATCTTCACCAAAAGGGAGTTGAGGAAATAACACTAAAAACAGTCATTTTATTTGATATTGATCAACACTTTTTTAATTAACAGCCTTTGGAGTTGAAAGGAACGATGAAAATCCCATAGGGCAATCTTTTAATATTACATATGAGGTCCAGAGAATTCCCCAAATTAGTGACAGTTTAAAGATTTGAAGTTTGTCCTCCAAATACTTTCCATTTCCCAGTAATAAGATGAGGGAAACTGAAAATAAGCTTAACTGAAATCAGTTATCCTTGCTAAATTCCCTCCCCTCCACATCCTTTATTACACATAACTAAGTTTGCTGAGATCAAATCCCATAAGCAATTGTAATGAGTACAGGTTATCCAGAGAATTCAACAACTCAGCCCTGAGGTTTCCAAGACTAAGCATTGAATGAACATCTGTAATAAAATCTGTGAAGTTTGCTTACACTAGAGATTGTCAGAGGCATGTTGAAATCCTTGCCACCTTGCAGCCGGAAACCCCAAGGAGCTGGGCCAACCAAGGACACACTGTAGTTGCTCATGGCTCTACCAGCTCAAAGTCCAATTCCAAAAAATGAAAGAACCTGTGAAAGAAAATTTGATGGTTAACAAAAATGTTTATTTGAAATCCTATTACATATTTAAATGTATTTAATATAAACTCAACTAAATTATGTTCAATATTCTGTTTTGGGGGGATGAGAAAATATAGAGGTTTAAGTCTATATTAAGTTCTCACTTCAGTCTTTTCAGAAAAAGGAATCTATGAGCTAATATACAAATTCTAAACTGACGCCAATTTCCATAGTCTAAAAATTCCATATCAGAATCTATTTCTAGACACTTGATCAGTTTTACAACTTGCTACAGTACAATTTGTGGCTTTCTGCATACAAACTTTAACTTAAAGTACTTTACAACACTTCATTATACAGAGGAGAAAGAAGATTTTATTTCAGGCTTAACTCAAAATTTTTTTCCCCTCCCTTCTACCTCATGCACTCTTTAGCCTGCAGCTGGCAAGAATCCTTAAATTCTAAGCTACTCTCACATATGAAAAGGACTGCAAATCCATAGATTCTTATTCATGCTTTCCACATACAAAATTCTATAAAGTAAGTTGTTTCTTAATGCACAAAACTATTCTCTCCAATCATAAATTACAACTTGTATTTCCTCTTATAGGAACATGATATTTTCCACACTTAGAGCAATATTTACTTTTCCTTTAGACAGGCAATGATAGGCAATATTCTAGCATTTCAATGAGAACCCGCTTCTTGTTTTACATACACACCACATCAGGCAAGGTAAAGAAAAAGCATTAACCAGTGAATGAGACTGACTAAATAGGGTAGGAATTTAAGGTTAATCTTAATGCATGAAAGGGAACTGGAGCTTTAGAAAAAAAGCAGCACTTCAGTGCTGTCTTTTTTGTTTTGCTGTAAGTACACCCACAATGACTCTCATGGTTGGACTTTTATATAATTAAAAGAAGTGTGGGGACGCCTAGGTGGCTCAGCAATTGAGCGCCTGCCTTCAGCCCAGGGCTTGATCCTGGAGTCCCAGATGGAGTCCCATGTCAGGCTCCCTGCATGGAGCCTGCTTCTCTCTCTGTGTCTCTCATGAATAAATAAATAAAATCTTAAAAAAAAAAAAAGTGTGACTTTGAGTTTGGTATTGGTTGATGTGATGTTTATGTGTGGTGGGAGAAATTGGAAGAAATGGATATTTTCTAAAATGTAATGCTATGAAACATTTCTCTCTTCAAAAATATTAAAGGGCAGCCCTGGTGGCTTAGCAGTTTAGCGCCGCCTTCAGCCCAGGGTGTGATCCTGGAGACCCAGGATCGAGTCCCACATTGAGTCCCACATGGGTTCCCTGCATGGAGCCTGCTTCTCCCTCTGCCTGTGTCTCTGCTCCCACTCCCCCACCCCGCCCCCGTGTGTGTCTCTCATGAATAAATAAATAAAACCTTAAAAAAATAAAAATATTGAAAATACAACAGATGTATAATTTAATAATCTTAAAACCATTGAAGGCACACTTGCTTGGACAATCTGTGCTGTTGGACTAAATCATCACCTTATATTACTTACATTAAAACATTTTTCCATTTTTTTAACCCATTCAAATCTTTGATCCCATTACACCAAATTAATATTGGCAAATGTACATATCGAACTACTGTGTATAATAAAAACAAACAGATTACATCCTCTAATAAGGGGGAAATGAGGCAAAACTTTCAAGTCTGGCTCTTAAAGAAAAATTAAACCAATAAAAATCTACACTGCATCTAACCAGAAAAGAAATGAGCTTTTACACTGGCATGGCAGGACAAATTCAGGACTGATGTAATATGCACAGGGCCCTAAAAGACCCACTGGCCATTCCAGAAGTCAAACTGGTAGATACATATGAACAAATAAGTAGAAAAATTAAAGAGCCATACATAATTTAATTGCTTTCCTGCCGTAATAAAAGATTTTCATAGAACTAATAAAGACCGCCCTGACACTGGAATTCTATGATACATATCAGAAGTGTGTAGAGCCGACTGATATTTCACAGGCAGCTTGCCCCCTCCTTTTTTAATCTTTAACTTGCATCAAGAGAAGAATGTGGAAGTTAGGCTCAACTTCTTCCGTCCCCATTATTCCCTACAAGAGAATGTATGTAATTTATATATCAAACCATGTACATACAACTTCCCTTTACTTGGGAACTCCCTTCCTGACCTACCTCGTTTATTAGAATTGCTAGCCCTGGCAAGGTCATAGCCGCACTACAGAACCATGTCATTTCACTTCTAGTATTCCCCCTCGGCTAGCTTCACTTGCCTTAAAAAACATTCTGATCCCCAAGCAATGGTAATATCCTCGCTGTCCTTTTCCAGATCTCCTCCGTCTGGTTATTAGTGCCCAAAACTCCTCCTGAAATACTAAGCAGGCAGGAAAGAGCGAGCAGCCCATTCTGCTTTCGAACACGAAGGAAATGTTGGACCTTCTCTACACAGCTTGGGAATTTTCTTTGGGGCAAAGTCTAAACAATGTCTTCGCTCTCTCACTTGGGAAGGAAGCTTGGTAATTCCCACACTTCTAACCACCCCCACCCCCCACCCCCCCACCCCCGGCTTCTTCGCCTCTTCGGTGAGCGGGAAGGCGGAAAGGGCAACTCACAGTGACAGGAACGGTCTGAAGAACAAGCAGTATCTTGCGATTCTCTTTTCCCAAACTGAGGGAGAAAACGGAGACGGAGCTGAAGAACCCAAGCTACGGGCGCGCACACTAGGAGAGGAGTCGACCAGGCAGTTTTCCAGAAGAGGTTCACGCCTAGCCCCGTTGGCCAAATAAGGCTCCGGAGCGGGCCGTTTCCGCGGCGGGCAGGTCCGACGCCCTCACGGTCAGGAAGGCGGCCTTGGGAGGGGAGCTGGCGATCACACCCCGGACCTGCCCTGCCCTGCCCTGCCCTGCCCTGCCCAACGCGGCCACGAATTTTCGCTCCTCTTTCCCCCCTTCCTTTATCCACTTCTGTCATCGAACGCACCGAAGGCACAGCCTCAACAGAAGTCCCAACAAGTACTCGAGTATCAACAAATCTGGAGATTACCACAGATTTTTTTTTTTTTAAAAAGCTTTCTTTCAGGTCGCACGGCAGTCTGCCCACACGAGTACTCAATTTTTTAATATCTGAGGGGAAATAAACACGTCTCAGGAGCGAGAAAGCAAACAAATAAAAATAACGCGCCTTTCGCGTGGAGCCCCGCTCCCCACACGCCACGAGGTTCGTGCTTGACGTGGGTGCGCCCAGGGGTCCCGGCGGGTCCCCGCCGCCGCCGCCGCCGCCGCCGCCGCCGCGCTCGTGCCGGACCACCCGGGCTCCGGGAACTCGCAGCGCTCGCGCTCTGGCCCTGCGGCCGCTCCCGCGCCGCCCTGCCCCGGAGCTCGTCTTCCCACGCGGCTCTCACCTCAACCGCTCCGGCAGGCACCTGAGGAGCCGGCCCCGCGCGAGGCGCGCCCCCTCCTCCTCCTCCACAGCCGCGCGGCCCCCCGCGTCCCGGGCGCAGGGAGACCGCTTCGCGCCCTCCTCCCTCCGGGTCCGCATCCCCGCCCGGCGGCCACTCACCTCGAGCCCGCAGCGCCGCCGCAGCCGCCGCAGCCTCCGCAGCCTCCGCCTCAGACGAGCGCTGACAAGTGACTCGGGGTGCGCGCGCCGGCCCCACCGCCCCCGGGGACTTCCGCCCTCTCGCACTCCCCGGCCCCGCCCCCAGGGAGGACACGCCCCCCCGCGCTCCCGGCCCCGCCCCCAGGCGGGGACACGCCCCCCGCGCTCCGGGCCCCGCCCCGGCGGTGCAGGGCTGCAGCGGCGGTGCAGGGCTGCCCGGGGCGGGCGGAGTCGGGCGCGCGGGCGTGCCGAGGCGCGCTGCAGCCGGCGCCGGAGAACAATCGAGCTACCGAGTTTCGGTGGGAGTAGTCAGGGGATTCCGAGCAGTACCTGGCAAAGGTACGCTCCGCGTGTCTGTTTTGTAACGGATGCTTTTCTCTCTCCAGAAATGAGTTGGCAAGCAGTTGTTCCGGCTAAAAATAGAAGGGGGCTTTGGATAAATCCCTAGCTATGCAAGTTCAGCGGCTACTGCCTGGTTTTTGGAGAGAGCTTTACATGCCCTAAAAGGTGCAGACCCTGAAGTTTACGTGTCAGGAAGGTGGAAACCGGTAACCCGTAATATCTAGAAGCTAAATTCTGTGATCATACCAGAATACAGGGATAGAGAGCAAGGGCCAAAAGCCGTTTAACCAGCATATCCTCATTATTTTTTTTTTTCGAAGTCCGACAAATCAGTAGCCCACTTTTCAGTTTCTATAAAGTTGTTGGATTTATCCCAAGGAATTTATTCATAAGCAAACTTAATGTGCAGTGAATATACAGAAAGTAACCTGTTGACTTTTTTTAAATTTTTTTTTTAATTTTTATTTATTCATGATAGTCACACAGAGAGAGAGAGAGAGAGAGGAGAGACATAGGCAGAGGGAGAAGCAGGCTCCATGCACCGGGAGCCCGACGTGGGATTCGATCCCGGGTCTCCAGGATCGCGCCCTGGGCCAAAGGCAGGCGCCAAACCGCTGCGCCACCCAGGGATCCCTGTTGACTTTTTTTTAAAGATTTTGTTTATTCATGAGAGACACGGGGGTGGGGGGGGGGGCAGAGACACAGGCAGAGGGAGCAGCAGGAGCCTGATGCAGGACTTGATCCCAGGACTCCAGGATCACCACCTTAGCCAAGAGCAGACATTCAACCAATGAGCAACCCAAGTAATTGGGTTCTAGAAAGTGAAAAGGACAGTTTTTAACCAAGGGTCATGTAAAGCAAGAATGAACTCCATGAATCTCCTAAATGTACAACAGCCTTCTAGAGAAGGTCCAATACTGCCCTGACCAAAATGGTAGCCACTAGCCACATATGGCTATGGAACATTTGAAATATGTGACTAAGGCACTGAATTTTTTTGTATCATTTTAATTGACATTTACAAGCCGAAGCAGGGTAACATTTGTGTTCAACAAAACTTTGAGTAGAACTACATTTCACTTCACCATTGAAAACTTAGTACCCAAGTTGAGATACTATAGTTCAAAAAAAAACACGCTGAATTTCAAAGTCTTAGTTTGAAAATTTTAATGTAAAAATGCCTCATTAATAATTTTATATTGATTACATTTTAGAATAAGATTTTTATATTTGAATAAAATATAATATTAAAATTAACTTCATCCGTTTTCTTTTTTTTTTTAAGATTTATTTATTTATTTATTCATGATAGATGTAGAGAGAGAAAGAGAGAGGCAGAGACACAGGAGGATGGAGAAGCAGGCTCCACACCAGGAGCCCGACGCGGGACTCGATCCCGAGACCCCAGGATCACACCCCGGGCCAAAGGCAGGCCCAAACCGCAGAGCCACCCAGGGATCCCCCATCTGTTTTCTTTTTTATGTGCTTACTAAGATACTTAAAGTTACCTATGTGACTAGCACTGTATTTTCATTGGATGGCACTGCTCCATAGTGCTCATAACATTCCCCCCAAGATTATGTTGGAAGGAAAGGTTTCCTAGTGTGAAAGCTGGTTTAAGGAGTACTTTATTTTTTTTTAAGATTTTATTTTTTTAAGTAATCTCTGCATCCAATGTGGGCAGGAACCCACAACCCAAGATAGAGGGTCCTGCCCTCCACAATCTGAGTTAGCCAGGCGTCCCTGGAGCACTTTAATATGTTATCATGTTTGACACTTCACCTCAAAATTAAATAAATAATAACAGTGACGTTTACAAACACCCACCATGTGCCAAACAGTGTGGCAATCCTTACAATAACTGTAGACAAATGTCATCCTCATTTATAGTTCAGAAATTTGAGTTTGCAAGAAATTATAGTTTGCGACACTTCAATAGGGCAATGGCTAAGAGTTGCCCTGTAAGAGTGCCATCTCTGCTCCTCTTCATGTTTGCTGCTGATACAGTTAAAATCAACAAGGTTGATAAAGACATCAAGAATTGCAGGTAGTATATGGAGATGTCACCAGAGGGTAAACATCTTGAAGAGTGGAGAGTAGAGGAGTGTTGCTTACTTAGCAAGTTCAAATGTTAGCCTGTAGTTGCTAGCCTGCCTCTGAATCCTCCTCCTCCTCTCGCAGTTTAAAGTGGGGTAATAGTAAAAAAAACAAATTGATGTAAATTCAATAAGCCATCCAATTTAAAGACCAGAGAAAGAAGATGGAAAACTATAGCAGCTAACGCTGTTGAGAGCCAGAGAAATGCAATCTGCAACAAATTATGGAAATTAAATACTTGTATATTATTATGAGTATGTATGTTACTTGTATATGAAATGGGACAAACTTCCTGAACCATTTCTGGTAGAGCATATGCCTTAACTTGTTTGAGAATGAATTGCTCCCAGGGATCCCTGGGTGGCGCAGCGGTTTGGCGCCTGCCTTTGGCCCAGGGCGCAATCCTGAAGACCCGGGATTGAATCCCACATCAGGCTCCTGGTGCATGGAGTCTGCTTCTCCCTCTGCCTATGTCTCTGCCTCTCTCTCTGTGACTATCATAAATTAATTAATTAATTAATTTTAAAAAAAGAGAGAGAATGAATTGCTCCCAAGCCATTCTGACTCCACTCTTCTGTCTCGTTCATGACTAACATCTATGAAATGGTTGGCCGTGATTTGAAGGACAGTCTGTGACTACAGACTACTAGCATGATGATAACTGATCCATTGGGAAATCAGACCAGTGTCCTTAGCCTTGTTAACTTTCTGGGCTAAGCAAAGGAATTCACCACAAAGGAAACTATATTTAAAATTTCAATTTGTCATAACCAATGCATAAGAGAGAACATACAAGAGAAAAAAATAGACCAAAAGATTAATTTAGCAGGAAGAATTTTCAAGAATATTCCATCTATGGGATGCCTGGGTGGCTCAGCGGTTGAACCCCTACCTTCAGAAGCTCAGGGCATGATCCCAGGATCCAGGATCAAGTATTACATTGGGCTCCCTGCATGGAGCCTGCTTCTCCCTCTGCCTATGTCTCTGCCTCTCTCTCTCTGTGTGCCTCTCATGAATAAATAAGTACAATCTTTAAAAAAAAAGAATATTCCATCTAAGCAGTATTTACCCAAGTGAATAAATGTTTGCTCTACATTTTATTATCCAATGTATGACTCAGAATCCTCTTGCCGTACTTCAAAAATAACAGAAACTTTTAATTACAAGATGGCATGGCTGTGACAAGTTCTTACAGTTGCACCCAATAAACTGTAAAGTGCCAGTCTTTAAAAAGTTCCTACATTACTCTAAGTCAATTTATTTTTTAAGTCCTAATCCTGAAAGGCAAATAAACCACTCACAGGTATGAATATTTAATGTTTATAATACAGAATGGTGGGGGGCCTCGGTGGCTCAGTTGGTTAAGCATCGGATTCTTGATTTTGGCTCAGGTCACAATTTCTGGGTCATGAGATAAAGCTCGCATTGGGCTCTAGACTGGGCGTGGAGCCTGCTTAAGTTTCCCTCTCTCTCTCTCTCTCTCTCTCTCTCTCCCCCTCTTTCTCTGCCCTCCACCAAAATAAAATAAAATAAAATAAAAATAAATAAAATAAAATAAAATAAAATAAAATAAAATCCAGTATTGAGAGAATGCTAGGAAGAGGGGCAAGCATAAAGCAGCGTAGAGAGAGTGGAAAGAAGTAAATGGATGGGAAAGGCTCTCTGAGCAGATCCATTAAGCCTTCGTAATTGAGTAAGTATGTGATAGAGGGAAAAGTGGAAAAGTTTAAACTTTTTAAAATTGCTTCAAGATTATAAGTCTGGCTTTTGGGAGTTGAATATAACTACTATGAAGAAAGAGGAGTAATTTTTGAAGGGACGATACATTTTCCTGGCAGTTTCTAGTAAGCAAAAGAAAAAAAAAAGCAAGTGAGGGGTATGAGTAAAAAGAGTAAGAGTAAGAGCACTGAAAAAAGTACCAGGAAGCTCCAAGTTTCAGATTTCAGAAAGGAGAATATTCCTCATAAGACCAAGGTTTAGCTAGTCTGATGTTTTACACAAAGTTACTTCTTTGAGGCATCTGGTTGGTGATCCAAATAATAGAGAGTATGTGATTTTGGAGAGGAGATAGAAATGAAATCTGTAGGTCAATAATTGAAAAAGCTTGGTATATGAAGAAAAATGTTATCTGAAGAAAGTCAAGAAAATGAGAAATAGACCTGAGGCACAACTTCTCAATTAGTTAGTTATGCCAAGAAATTAATCTCCTCAGCCTGGGAGGCACAGGCTGGGAAGGCTTATCCATTTTCCTTGGTTTCTAAAGAAGTTTGCCTTGATGTAAAAAGTAGAAGAGGAAACCAAGAGGAGACAAATGAAAACGAACAAACCAACAAACAAACCTGCCGGCTTTCAATCAGAATGATCAGGATATCTTGTACATTTGAGCTAAATGAACTAAGGACATTGTGAAGAGAGAAGATTTAGATGTATGCTGTAAGAGCTGTTTAGAAAGATCTGCCCACACCCCTGTGCAGTGTTGCTTTATTAAAACATTTTCAATATTGGTCACTTTGCTTTACACCTGATACTAATAGGCCTTTGCATATCAATTATACACCACCAAGAGTACCATCTGTTTCCTCTCAGAACCCTGACTGGTAAATAATTAGTGATTCTTTTTGTCGTAATATCATCACATAAATCATTAGAATGTTATGCACACTTATTTATTGAGCATCAATATCAACTCTGTTGATATGTGATTTTAAAAGTAAATTCACTTTTTGTAAAAATATTGTGATTTTTGCTTTTGAGATTTTTTTTAATTGATGACTTTTTAAATTAGTCATTTTAGGATTTTTTTTTTAAGATTTTTATTTATTTATTCATGAGAGACACAGCAAGAGAGAGAGAGGCAGAGACATAGGCTGAGGAAGAAGTAGGCTCCCTGCAAGGAGCCTGATGTGGGACTCGATCTCAGATCCCAGGATCACACACTGGGCCAAAGGCAGATGCTCAACCGCTGAGCCACCCAGCCATCCCTCATTTTAGGATTTCTCATTTTAGGATTTTTAGAAGCATTTCCATTAGATTACACTGTGGTGTGACCCACCATCACTTAAAATCTGGAAGCAAGTGCCTCTATATTGTCAACTTTTAATCAATTTTTAAAAGAGCTAGTAGCAAAGGTGATTATTCTGAATCACAAAATATATCTTAAATCTAGATTTTGTCTATGCATATAGGGTAAACAGAGTTATTTTTGGGAAGTAGGATTATGAAACTGTTATTTTTTTAAATTTTTATTTATTTATGATAGTCACACACACACAGAGAGAGAGAGAGAGAGGCAGAGACATAGGCAGAGGGAGAAGCAGGCTCCATGCACCGGGAGCCCGACATGGGATTCGATCCCAGGTCTCCAGGATCACGCCCTGGGCCAAAGGCAGGCGCCAAACCGCTGCGCCACCCAGGGATCCCAAAACTGTTAATTTTTTACTTTATAATTTTCTACATTTCAAATTGTAGAGAATATTTATCACACCTATAATAAGAATAAAACAACACAGACTTTTTTTAAAACCACATGAATTGACTAACTTCATGATAATATAAATTATATAATATGCTATATAATTTAAATTTTTAATAGCCCCAAATTAATTTTACATTAATTGCTTTTTAAAACTCTATTTAATTTATGGTTTTGTCCCAAACTACTGATGTAATCTCTTCTGATCCTTTAGGTAGTCTTTCACATTGTCTGGGTTTAGAATTTCTCATGCTTTCCTTGTGTCTCTCCATTAAAGTGGAGCTATGAAGACACAATTATTAACAATGCTAGTGTACAAATAAGATTATTTAGACAAGTGGTATTTTGGATTGGAAAGATCCTTGGGGAAATCTAATCTTAACATGCTTTATTTACAGCAAAATCTCTCCACCCAAAAGACAGTACCTCTGCTAAGTGTTTTTAAAACCCGTTTACATACTCTGGGAAAAGCAAGGAAACTAATATTTTCATTGGAAGGTATCCACATGTGCAGTCACAGTGGAATGCAGTAAAGCATGCCATTTCTGGCAAAAATGTAAAGGGATGTAGTAATAAGAATGACCAATCAACTCATCAAGAATCTAATTAAAGCATAGAATTGTTTTTAAGATAAGGAATAATATGAAGGCATAAATATGTATAAATAACATATACAAAAACTATACTGAATTCCACTAATAATATCCAGTTTACACATCATATCAAATTCTGCCAATCTGTATAATATGCATATACCTACTGGCATTTAATTTCAGAATAAAACTATTCTGGGAAATTCCTCAAAGCCACTTTCTGCCAGTTGTGTAACGGTAAACTAATGAAAAAAGTAAGCAGGCATTTTTAAAAATCTATGAGATGTGAAATCTGGAATTTTTCAATATTTTCATAATCTGATTATTTCACATGACAAAATATTCTTAAACCATACGTTAGCCAAAAGTTTGATGCCTGCTTCTTCCTAGAATTTAAAAGCTTTAACAAAGTAACTGCAGTGTGCTCTGTGTAAATAACAAATCCATCTTTCTACTTAAATATTATTACTTCAGACACTAAAACTTACATCTAAAAATTCATGGAGAAAGTTTAGCTATAAATACCTATGGATGGTTGCCTCTGGATGGTTAAATTTGATATAATTTTATTATGCTTCTATTTGCTTTTTTGTACTCAAATTTTCTAAAAACATTTTACTTTTATAATGAAGTGAAAATCAGGAGCAACATTTTTAGCACATTCACAACACTGTTATACACACATATATTGTTATAGAAATTTGCATATACACGTTACAAATATCTTTGGAACAAATGGAAATAGCCATTACTAGCTGGATAATCTTCTGAATTCTTTATATGTATTGACTTACTTCATTCTTCTAGCAACCATAGGAGCTACATACTCTTATTTTCAGATAAGGAAATGAAAGAACAGAGTTAATATAACTTACATTTGTACAGCTGTCTATTATAGGCAGAACCAGGTTTTGAAACATGACTATTGAGTACACGTACATAACTGAAATGTGGCTGCTTTTACAGAATATATTATGGAAGTTTATATCTCTGAAGTTTTCTTTTCATTCAAGTCAGATTCAGCCCAATGTGGTTCTAATTCTAGATGTAAACTTCCTTGACTATTTTCATGTTTTATATAACTGACAAGGAATATTAGGTAAATGACAATAAGGTAAAAAGATTGATCATAATAAATTTCAGGATTAAGAGATAAATCTCTAAACCTGATAGTAAAGAATATTTTCTTCTAATATTTTAAGCTGAAACTGTTATTTCTATTAAGATTCATAGCCTCCCCTACAGAATGAGACCTCCTGATTATAGTAACTTATTTTTTAATATGTGAAGAAGAGTGAAAAGATCAAATTATAATCTCCACAGAATATTTGGTTTTCTCTATGAATTTCTCCTAGGAAGGAAAATTTGAGAACATATATATGGTGTTTCATCAATACAAAGTCAAGGGACACTTGGGTGACTCAGGCAGTTAAGCAACTGCTTTCAGCTCAGGTCATGATCTCAGGGTCCTGGAACAGAGCCCCCGGCATCAGGCTCCATGTTCAGTGGGGAACCTGCTTCTTTCTCCCTCTTCCTCTGTCCCCTCCCACCTGCCGCTCATGCTTTCTCTCCCTCTCTCTCTCTGTCTAATAAGAAAATAAAATCTTTTGTTCTTTTTAGTAAATAAAATCTTTAAAAAAATACAAATATCCAAATTAAATCTGAAAAATACAGTATTCAAATTTGTCCTAGATTTTATTTTATTTTTTAATTTAACCCGGGTTACTTGATATAGATACACCTTAATTTTAATAGGGTGGCTTTAATCAAAGTTAGACATTAAAAGATAATTTTGATAAATCTGTAAACAAATACATTCAACACAACAGTTAAAGTAACAAAAAGTGCTGTGATAAATATGACCAAAACAAATACCACAGTGAGGTAAATGAGGCAAGTTTTCCAAATTAACATTAATTGAGGGATCCCTGGGTGGCGCAGCGGTTTGGCGCCTGCCTTTGGCCCAGGGCGCGATCCTGGAGACCTGGGATCGAATCCCACGTCGGGCTCCCAGTGCATGGAGCCTACTTCTCCCTCTGCCTGTGTCTCTGCCTCTCTCTCTCTCTCTCTCTCTCTCTCTCTCTCTGTGACTATCATAAATAAATAAAAAATTTAAAAAAAAAAAACCCAACTCTCCTCTTTAAAAAAAAAAATTAATTGAACATTTTGTTTAATGGAATTTATTAGGCCAATAAGTCTATGTAGGATTTAATCTTTAGGAGAAAAAAATGAAGACATTTCTTGTTTTCTTTGTATTTATCTAGTCAGATTCCTTGACAAAATTCTTATAGACTTTTTTACATTTAATAGAATTTCATATTATTGACGTTGTACTATTTATTAAATGTATAATAGTTTAAATTTTATATTATTAAATATATACTTATATAACAGTTAAATCAATGTGTTGTCATTTCAGAACTTAGTCTCTGTAACACTGAAATATTTCTGACCCCAAAACATAAAATTTTTGACTGAGGGATCCTAGTGCATACAAGGAGACAGCAAGCAGCCTTGGAGTTCAAGGAGAACTTTTAGTAGGTTTTTTAATCAAAAGGGCAGAAATACCACTAGGAAAGTAAAGATCTTATCCATTTCACAGATATTTCAATATGATAAGCAGGGACAAACAAGTATTAACCCCTCCTAGAAAAGAAATGAGTTGGTTCTTATAACTTGAGCCAAAGTATCAACTGTTACATGTAGATCCAAATATAGCGCCTCCTGGCAAAGAAACAGCCCCCAGCAAGAGGCAGAGCTGGTGGACACCTGATAGCATTGCCTGAGTAACTTGAGCTAAAGTTTTGCTTGTTGTGGAGACAAATAACACTGAAAATCCAGGCAGAGAACAAATCACATTACCTCAATTTTAGAATGTTCTTTGAAGATGGATTTGAAATCTCCTGATATTTTTTGCTTTACTTTTTATCAAGAAATTTCAAACATACACTTTTTTTGGAAGATTTTATTTATTTGAGAGAGAGAGAAAAAAAAAGAAAAGAGCAAAAGAGGGGGAGGAGCAAAGAGAGAAGCAGGCCCCCCTGCTGAGCAGGGAGCCCAATGTGGGGCCTAACCAATGTGACCTGAGCCCAAGGCAGATGCTTAACTGACTGACCCACCCAGGCCCCTCAAACATACACTTGTTATTACAGAAAGAATATTATAACGAACTCCCAATGTATCCATTATCAAGCCTCAACAATTGCCATCATTAATATATAACCTTAAAGTTTTATACATAGCTTTAAACAGAAACATTTTATGTATGACAAGATTTCACAAACTATTACTCAGTTTAGATAACAGACTGGTTTTCAGTTATGTCATGCTGCACTTGAAGAGTTGGTTAGAAAGAGAACACTAGGCAGGACTTTTTCAGATTGAAACTCTTAAAGCGGGCAGCCCGAGTGGCTCAGCAGTTTAGTGCCGGCTTCGGCCCAGGTCGTGGTCAGGGAGACCTGGGATCGAGTCCCATGTCAGGCTTCCTGCATGGAGTCTGCTTCTCCCTCTGCCTGTGTCTCTACCTTTTTCTCTCTCTGCGTGTCTCTCATGAATAAATAAATAAAATTTTTTAAAAAAAAAGAAATTCTTAGGGCAAATAAATCTTTATAAAGTCTCTATCAATCAAAACCAAATATATTCAGAAATTTATTTTTATTGGTACAACTACAGAGTCTGCCCTGAGGCAGACTCTCAGGGACTCGTTCGTGCAAAAAATAAAGCTCACTAGAAGTTGATGAGAAACCCAGAAGTTTATTGTAAATTAGAAAAAGGATACTTGTGCGGCAATCTGGAATATTCAGATCATTTTACTTTGAGGAAAGCCCAATTGAAAATAAAATTTAAATTAGAAGTTTGCTTATCTGCAGTAGAATCAGAGTAAAAAGAGGTGGAAGAAGTTAAGGAGAACCTCCTCCAGTTGGGATAACCAGATAATCATTGGGTGATCACTTCAGTAGGTGATATAGAATGCTCATAACACACTGTCCCCAGGCCGCAGGTGGAGAACACTAACCAGAGCTTAGTTTCAAAGTCTTCCTTGTTAAAGCTCCTAATTTCATTTTTTCCCTATTACTAAAACACTCCACTATGAAGATATCCAATTTCTAAGATTGTAGTTTACCTTCCTAAGTAGCTTTTAAATTAATGTCTTCCTTTTTGAGAGAAACTCCCAGGCCCCTTGCTGACATTTTGGAAGAAATCTACTTAGAAAGCATGGACTCCTAGGTATGCTATCTATCATCCCTCAGATCATTTAGACTGGAATACTGCCAAAACACAAAATTCAATTTTTTGTTCCATTTTTGCAGATTTCAGAAAAAGGACTCGGTTTCTTTTCTTTTTTTCTGAGATTGTTAAAAGATAGACTAGCCTATTACCTAAACTCTATGGGATGCTTTCCTAAAGAATAAAAGTTCTTGCTTAAATTTCCAACCTGAACACCAGCAAAAAATGTTTTCTTCCTTTTCCAGACTTGTTGATTCTATTGTTTATAAAATTAACAAAACTGATTTGTTTCTCTCTTGTGCATGCACATGCTACCAATTTATTGCTGTATTATTTTTTCTTTAGCAAGGAATTGAGATGTGAAACCATTTCGAGAGTTCTCGGATTATCTTTTTTTTTTTTTTAAGTGTATCCATCTTTATTTTTTTTTTAATTTTTATTTATTTATGATAGTCACAGAGAGAGAGAGAGAGAGAGGCAGAGACACAGGCAGAGGGAGAAGCAGGCTCCATGCACCGGGAGCCTGATGTGGTATTCGATCCCGGGTCTCCAGGATAGCGCCCTGGGCCAAAGGTAGGCGCCAAACCGCTGCGCCACCCAGGGATCCCAGTTCTCGGATTATCTAATTAGAATTTCTGTTTCAGGGATCCCTGGGTGGCTCAGCGGTTTAGCCCCTGCCTTCGGTCCAGGGTGTGATCCTGGAGTCCTGGGGTCGAGTCCCATGTCAGGCTCCCTGCATGGAGCCTGCTTATCCCTCTGCCTATGTCTCTGCTCTGTGTGTGTGTGTGTGTGTGTGTCTCTCTCTCATGAATGAATAAATAAAAAAAAAAAATCTTTAAAAAAAAGAATTTCTGTTTCATTAGCTCTCTTGCATATGAAGTAACAAAAGAGTCGTAAGAAGTACACAGGGTCAGAGGTTTCATGACTTCATTTGTTCTGAGTGACTTCCATTCTAACCCAACCCAATCCATAATAATTGGGCTTGACCAACAAGCCTACTAATGATAGGAATTCTTAAAAATCAGTTCCAACCAAAAGAATGAAATTGGAGAGCATTTCATTTTAATTTCATGAATTGCCAACACATTGTTATTCTGGCTTTTGAGAAGAGCAGTTTCCTCCTCTGCTGGTCTATTGCAGAGGTTGGCTAGTAGACCATGTAGTAGACTAGGCAGTGGTTGGCTAGTGGACCATGTAGTGACAAAATAGAGGGGATGCTGAGGAATTTCCTCGCTGTAGCATTTAGGTATCAGTAAAGAATGATGTTTGGGCACCTGGGTGGCTCAGTTGGTTAAGCACCTGCCTTCCGTCATGATCCCAGGGTCCTGGGATGGAGCCCCATGTCAGGTTCCCTGCTCAGCAAGGAGTCTGCTTCTCTCTCTCCCCCTGCACCTCCACCCTGCTCATGCTCTCTCTCTCACTCTCTCAAGTAAATGAATAAAAACCTTCAAAAATAAAAAAGTAAGAAATAATGATGTTTGGTTATCTTCTATACAAATATAAAATAATATTGGGCATAAATAATTTCACCAAAAACAATTCACTTTTTAGTTTTCAAGTTAAAAAATTCCCTGGTTAATTACACAAAATCTAAGGCAATCTTCTGTTTTTCCCCCTAAGATTTATTTACCCGTGTTTATTTTCTTATCTATATATTTATATTATGGATTGACAAGTATGAAGAGCCCACCTGCAAAATGACAATAAGATTATCTGACAATATCAGAGCATGATATTTTTAGCTAAGTGGTATATACACAGAATGTACATACAATGCGTCCTATTCTTCACATTTTTTTTCCCTCAAAAACGTTTAAGTACCACTATGTAAGTGGTACTTAAACTATTGCAAATGGAAATCTTGCAGATAGGACTGGTTGACATGAGCAGTGATGTTATTGTCGACAAATTTACTTTGTTCTATGTAGTTATAATAACTGATTATAATTTTTAAGACTTTTATTAAAAGACATTTTCAAAAAATATTTTATTTTTTAGTAATCTTTACATCCAGTGTGGGGCTTGAACTTACAACCCTGAGATCAAGTCTCATGCTCCACCAACTGAGCCAGCCGGGCACCCTTAAAATATACTTTTGCTTTGGTTATTAAGGGTTTTAATTAATGATTGTGTCTTTTGGCATAAAGCAATAAAGAGAAAGTGAAAGGAACAAGGATAAAGAATGGCAGGGGAAACAAGTGAAGAGACAAGGAAGCCAAAAAAGAAAGGAGAATGGGTTGGGAGAAAACAGAAAGTCCCTTAGGGAGAAAGGCAAGATGTGGAAGGAGAAATTGAGTGAGTAAGAACGGTCTGGTTGGTTCTCACAGTGTCAGTATTTCTAGCAACAGGACCCCAAGCACCAGTCAGAAGAAAAAAGACTCATGTAAGTGAGGTGATAAATATCCACTTCCCATACTATTCTCTTCACTTTCTTTTTCAAGATTGTATTTATTTATTCGTGAGAGACAGAGAGAGAGAGAGGCAGACACCTAGGCAGAGGGAGAAGCAGGCTCCCCTTGGGGAGCCGGATGCAGGACTCCAGGATCACTGCCACCCTGAGCCAAAGGCAGAGGCTCCACCGCTGAGCCATCCAGGCGTCCCTCCTTTTCACTTTCAAGTTAACTTTTGCTCCTATTAGTTATTTGTTCCATTGCTGTTACCAAAAGCTGCTGATCTTTTCTTTTCTCTCTTTCTTTCCTTCCAATCTTAAGGTAATGAGATACTTGATCATGTACTGTCATAAAGCCAGAACAGAGGAGCAAACAAATGTTTAGGTGAAAGAAAAAAAATTTCAAGAATTCTCTGACCCCCATCCATACCATCAGGCCATCTCCTGAGCTAACAGAGCTCCTCTGCTAAGCTTCTGTAATGCAGGGCTTTTGTAAGCAATACCTCCTTTTACAATAGTGGAAGCTGTAGTTTAAAGGCCTTGCCTATGGCTCCCCAGTGAGTGAATAGAACCCCAGTGAGTCAGAAATAGAACCCAGACCTCCTGACGTCAGATTCAATGTTCTTTCCACTTAACGATGCCTAAAAATACAAACAAATAAAAAACTCCCTAAAGCAAATAAAACCTTATCCACTTCTGTTTACCTCATACCTCAGAAGCCCAGAGTTTAGTAAGACCTATTTTGTAATTCTAGCTTTTTATACACAAAACACCTGAATTTGTAACAGATGGATCCATTTAAGTGTGTTTTGCTAAATAATATATTCTTAATTTTTATATTGAGATTAATAACCTAGTAATCCCTTATAATAATAGTTTTAAACTATAAGGACCCCTAGAAAATGTTCTTCTATTATTTTAAAGTAAAAACATCTTTAGCTGAAGTGAGATCTTTTTTGTGGTTTTATTCATACATTTGAATAACTTTGTTATGTTCTATCAATACTACCTCTACAAATCTGTCTTATTGACTCTAGATCTCAGCTTAAATGTCATTTCCCTGGGGCAGCCTTCTCTGACTATTCCGGCTAAATTATGCCACCACCATCACCTTGTATTTAGACTTTTATAGCACCTGGACTTTTCCTTCAAAGCTCTTGCTATATAGTAATTACAGAGCATCTGAGTGATTATTGTTTAATATCACTGTTGCCTTCTAGGCCATAAGCACCAGGACAGAATTTGTTTATCTTGTTCACGAATATATCCCTAGCACTTATCACAGTGATTGGCGCATTGTAAGTGTTCATTAAATATTTAATAAGTGAGTGGATGTGTTTCTTAGTGTAACCACATAAGTTTTTGTATACCCAGCTTAAGGGGACCCTTTATCACAACTATCACAACTATCACAGCCTGCAATAAAATCTAGGACTTTTATATCATTTATCCCTTTTGTTTGTGGAATCTGTTTTAAGGCATTTAAGAAGAATAACAATAATGACCCTCTTTATTATGTGTCTACTGTGTGCAATGCACTAGGTTAGGTGTTTTAGATGCATAGTCTGTTAATAACCCTGTGAGGTAGCTACAGTTTTTAATAGCACTTACAGATGAAGACACTGGAGTTTAGAAAATTTAGAAAGGGTATCTGCCACATAGTAGTTGCTCAATAAATGTGTATTGATTTTAATTTAAAAATCTCTATGTTGAATATGATTTAGTGATGAATTTTTTTCAAAGCTCAATAGGCATTGGTTTATAAAATTATAGTACAACTACATTTACCCATATAGAGGAAGAAGTCCTTTTCACATTTATCCATATGTCCTTTAATAAACAGCAAAAAAAAAAAAAAAAAAATGGATCAACTAACCCAAACTTTCCTTTTTCCTTCACACTGATTCGTGGTTCCTTCTTTTGAGGCCTATCCTAGAATTTCAAGTGTACTGACTACTTGATCTCTATAAACTGTGAGATAAGAAGAACAATAGAACCTTGTTGAAAAAGAGGTTATATGTTACATGGTGGAAAAATAGCTATTTAATTGGCCAAGTTTGAGGAGTTGTTAGTATGGAATATTTCTGTTCTTCAAAATAACATTCAAGAATCTTCATTTTAACTCTAAAACTCCACTACTCATAGACTAATTTTTCTTTTTATTTCCTTCAAAAGTAGTCTTCACACCTGGCAGGGGGCTCAAACTCACAACCCTGAGATCAAGAGTCATATGCTCTGCCAACTAAGTCAGCCAGGCACTCCATAAGCAAGGTCTTAATAAAAGCTGTATATGTGGTAACAGAGATACTCAAGGATAAAAGCTTTTCTGTGTATTCTGTTTATTTCATGGCTCTCTCTATCACCTATAAGACAATATGATATAGAATCCAAACTTGAAGGGCGCCTGGGTGGCTCAGCGGTTGAAGCATCTGGCTCAGGATATGATCCCAGAGTCCTGAGATTGAGTACCACATTGGGATCCCTGCATGGAGCCTGTTTCTCCATCTGCCTATATCTCTGCCTCTCTCTCTCTCTCTCTCTCTGTGTGTGTGTGTGTGTGTGTCTTTAATAACTAAATAAATTAAATCTTTAAAAAAATAAAAAGAATCCAAGCTTGAATGCAACATCACTTCAGAAATTAGACATGACATATAAGACAAAGAAAATGGGATATATTGAGTGCCTATCATGTGCCCAGCTCAAGAGGAAGCCCCTAGTTTTCTTACACAGTTTCATCAAAATCCCAGAACATGTTTCAGTTTAAAGAACAGTCTACATAGGCCATTACCATTAAAAGGATGGATTTAAGAGAACATCTGAGCTGACCTCACACTAAGTAAGAGGAATGAATGAGTAAGATAGAATCTAGCTTGATTACATGGATTTTTTCTTATGTGACTCAGCTGACAATTCCACAAATATAACAACTTTATCCAGAAAATAGTCTTTTTAAAAAAAACTGACTTTTAAGCTTATGGTGAGTAATCCCCACAAATTCTCCACTGCATCACACTTTCTTCCCATTGGTACCCATCACCATTGCTACTTCAGACAGATTGCATTATATTGTAAACATTAGACAAAAGTTTACAGCCCAGCTTTTAGTAAGTCCATTCTTCCTGTCCTAGTCCCTTCCTATCCAGGCACGTCAATATATTATATATCGTATCAATATCTAATTACTAGATTAAATTACTAGTATGTTTGAGATTTATATTGTTTTCTTTTTTTTAAGATTTTATTTATTTATTCTTGAGAGGCAGAGAGAGAAGCAGGCTCGCTGGGGCACCTGGGTGGCTCAGTGTTTGAACGTTGGCCTTTGGCTCAGGGTGTGATCCTGGAGTCCTTGGATTGAGTCCCACATTGGGCTCACTGCATAGAGCCTGCTTCTTCCTCTGCTTATGTCTCTGCTCCCCCCCATGAATAAATAAATAAAATCTCTAAAAAAAAAAAAAAAAAAAAGCAGGCTCCCTGCAGGGAGCATGCAAGACTTGGTCCCAGACTCCGGGATCATACCCTAAGCCAAAGTCAGATGCTCAACCACTGAGCCACCCAGGCGTCCCTATATTGTTTTCTTTAAAGTGAGGACCACTTGAGTGTGTGAAACCTGCAAGCAATATCCAGTGAAGACATCTTTTCGTTAATGCAGCCTTGGAGATAGTTTGGACTTAAGTACTGAATTTACCTTAAAAAGATCTATATTTTGGGATGACTGGGTAGCTCAGTCAGTTAAGCATCCAACTCTTGATTTTGGCTAAGGTCATGATCTCAGGGTTGTGAGACATAGCCCACATCTAGCTCCACACTGGGCATGGAGCCCACTTGGGATTCTCTCTTTCCTTCTCCCTCTATCCTTGCACCCACCACCCCCTAAAAAAACATCTAATCTCACTAGCAACAAATGAACAGAGTTAAACTTTTCCCTTAATTGGCTGTTTTACTCGATTACTAGATATCATCTTGCCACGTGAATGACAGGACCAGAGTAATGGCTTTAACTGTTACATATCTTGGGAGAGAGGAAGGATCTTGAGAGTGCTTTTGAATTTAGTATCTCATTTGTTTAAATTGGGGAATGTAAAAAATGATTAAACTTTTCCCTTCTTAGTTATATCACATGTTCTTGCTCATATAAATAGATGAAACTATCTATTACCAATGCTGTCCAAAGTTTAGAAGGATCATTGTCTACATCATGAAGAAGACAAACAAACCCTCAAAATACAGTTCCACCCTGCAATTTAAAAAAGGCCTTTGAAGATGTCCATAGCTTTGGCAGTGTTGAAGAACTAGCTTAATATAGAACCCTGCAGCTCTGGAGAGTTGTGAAAGCCAATACGGCGTCTGCAGCAAATGAATGTGTGACTGACACTGATGGACCTAACCTTCCACAGAGAGATATTTGTCAAAATTTCCTGAGAAATGAGATTGTATATCTAAGAAGAATAGAACAGTCTCTGAAATATACAAACACCAACACTATTTTCTTCTTTATCTACTTTGAGGCAAAGATGCTAACACATAATTAATCACCCAGTCTAGTGTGTTACATTATTGATAATATATTAAAAACTAGTGCTGGACTTAGTACACTTATTTTTGGTTAGCTCTGCCCAACTCTCATAAAGAAAAAACAACAGAAATCTCCAATTGATCTGTGCTTGGCAATCACAATGATAACAGTTCAATAAGTAGACAGCTTCTAATTAAACTACCTAAATAGCTAGACATGCTGAAGGTTTATTCATTCATTCAAAAAATATTATTTAGTGCTTATTCTATAATAGGCACTCTTCTAGGGATGTAAGTATTATAATTAATAAACTAAGTCCATGCCCTCATGGAGTCAACATTTGTGTGTCTGATAGACAATAAAATAGGTATATACATTATTTTCAGGTGGTGGTAAATGCTAGAAAGACCAGTAAGTACAATAAGGGGATTAATGTTGTGATAGGATGGAGTGATATTTTAGGGCAAGAACTTTTTGTAGAGGTGACATTCAAGCAGATTGCTGAGTGATATAAAAGAGTGAGCCATACAAATATTTGAAGAAAAACATTTCAGATAGAATAAAAAGCAAAAAAACAAACAAAAAAGATCTTCAGAAGGAAATGCATCAAATTTATTTTCAGAACAGCAAGGAGAAAACTAGAGGGAGAGAAGTCCAATATGAGATTAGAGAAGTAGCCAAAGGCCAAATATCAGGCTCTGTAGGCCATGAAGTCTGGATTTAAGTCCAGTCTCCAGAAAGTCATTGGAGGGTTTTTAGTGGGGGTAGGACATAATTGCATGAACACAGACTTTAAAAGGTAGAAGTGGAATCAAGGAGAGCAGTTAGGAGAGAGATGGTAGCTTTACTCTAGGTGTGATAGTAGTAGATATGATAAGAAGTTGTGGAGCACTGCAAATATTTTGAGAGCAGATCTGAAGATATTTGCTGATGGTTTATGGAGTATAATTTTGAAAAAATAAAGGAATCAAGAATGACCCTAACAGTTTGCCTTGAGCTTGCTCATGAATGAGATGCCTCTTACTGAGATATGGAGAGGGTCAAGGCAAATAGGAAAGCAGAGCTTTTAAAGAAAAAAATCAGAGTGATGCTGGGTAATATAAATATGTATAAGAATTAGAAATAAACCTCGGAGCATCTGGGTGGCTCAGTTGGTTGAATGGCCAACTCTTGATTTCGGCTCAAGTCATGATCTCAGGGTGGTGGGATTAAGGCCCCATATAGAGCTCCACGCTCAGTACAGAATCTGCTTGTCCCTCTCCCTCCCTTTGTTTGCATGCCCACACTCTCTCTCTCATAAATAAATAAAATATTAAAAAAAAGAAAGAAATCTCAAAATCTTAGGTGTTACAGCATAAAGATCACATTTATACAAAAATGAAGACACTTTACCATTAATTATATTTCTAGAGGGCAATAGGCATGGGCATTGGGAAAAGATGTTTTCAGTTTTCTTTTTTATACATTTCTGTGCTTGCTCAAATCTTATAAATTTTATATATTACTCTCACTTAAAAAATTTTAATATGCCAATAATACATTAATAAAAGTCAAGCAGTTAAGTGAGAGATTATAGAGTAAGCAGATAGAAAAATCAATTGCATTTACCTGCTTAGAGAGGTTTTAAAACTATCCAGCTTCTACACCCTTTAATGAGTCTTAGAAGTGGACAGGTGCATCTTCAGCTCCCTCTTCTAACTTTACATCTGGCATTAACATCAACTTATTCCTTAGTTTAAAGTTTGCTTTCTTTCCCTAGCTATGCCTTATGCTGCTCCACTTGTAGTATGATATGTTCTGCCTCAGGCTCTAAAATGGTTTATACACATCTATCTCAAAGCATTTGTCATCTGTTCTAATCCAGTGACTGCTTAAGACCCAAACCAGTTGGCCTCAATTAGCTAAATGAGGCCTGTTTGTTTGCTCTTTGGAACTAGGTAGCAAACACAAGACTATTCCAACTTGCCATATTACCTGATGCCTTCACCATGAAATCAGTTAGCATACTTGCTGTCATGAAGTCACTTTTTCTGTTTAGGTAAGAGAGTAGCCAAAACTCTCAGGGACATTTTAACAGACTCCTATAGAGAGAGGATTAGGGCCTCTATTAATATGCTCAGTCCCAGGATTTCTGGAACACAGGTTATTCTACTGATCTTCTCCCCTCGATATCCTCTCAATGAGTTACCCTTCTCCCTATGTCAGGTCTTATTTCAAGGGTATTCACTGGCTCATTTATAATGTCAACTTGTTTTTAAAGATATGATTGTCAAATTATTGATTAATTTTAATGCCAGCTTTATTGAGTGACAATTTTAAATGTACAATTCAATGAGTCTTGACAAATACAGTTTTGTAACCATACACACAATATAGAACGATTCGATCACTTTCCAAAAGTTCCTTTATTATCTCTTTGTAGTCAATTCTCTTCCTGTCCCTTCAGCTTCTGACAACCACTGCTTTCTGTTGCTGCTGTTTTGCCCTTTCTAGAACTTCATATAAATGAAATTACATAGTATATAGTTTCCTGTGGATGGCTTATTTCCCTTAGCATAATATTTTTGAAATTCATCCACATCTTACCATGTATAAGTAGTTTGTTGCTTATTGCTACATTTTATTGTATGGATATACTGTATTTTATTCACCCATTCACAAGTTGATAGATATTTGAGTTGCTTATAATATATAAATATAAAAAATGTGCCAATTTGCTTACAAGTTTTTGTGTGGACATATATTTTATTTCATTTGAGTAAATATCAAGAAGTAGGATTGCTGATTTGGGTTTAAATCTACCATCTTACTATGTGTGTTATGTATTTATTTCATGTTCATTTTTTTTAAAGATTTATTTATTTATTTGAGAGAGATCGTGCTTGAGGAGAAGGGGGGGGGAGAGAGAGAGAGAGAGAGTGAGAGAGAAGCAGACTCCTCACTGAGCAATGAGCCTGATGTGGGGCTTGATCCCAGGACCTTGGGATCATGACCTGAGCTGAAATTAGAGTCAGTCACTCAGCCAACTGAGCCACCCAGACACCCCAATTTCACCTTCATTTTTGAAAGAGATTTTCACTGAGTATCAATCCCAGGTTGGCAAGTTGGTTATTTTTAAGCTGTTCTGGCTCCCTCTCAAACCTAAAAACAAAAATTAAAGGCTGGAAAAGAGGAAAACATTAACAAGAAAAAGTAAAGAAAAGGGAAACAAAGATAATAGTGGCTTAACTATACAAAAGGTCAATAGTTTTTCTTTACCACTACCAGATTGCTACTCATCCTTCTGTGGTGCTAAAGTCTAGACAGGAAGCCAGAACACCAAACTTGGTTTCTCTTTTCTTTTTTCCAGTCACATACCTAGACCATTTCTCAGCCTGCCTTGGAGTTACGTGTAACAATGTGACTGAATTTTTGCTGATAGGAAATGAAGAGAAGAGACACATGCCACTACTAGGCCTGGACCATATATAGCTCCAGCTCCACAACTGACTGTGCTTTTCCATTTATCCGGGTGCCCTGACAAGTCACATATTGAAAATGGCAAAGCTTTGGGACACCTCAGCTCAGTTATTTGAGTGTCTGCCTTTGGCTCAGGTCATGATCCTGGGGTCTTGGGATCGAGTCCAGCATTGGGCTCCCCGCAGGGAGTCTGCTTCTCCCTCTGCCTATGTCTCTGCCTCTCTCTGTGTGTTTCTCATGAATAAAAATGAATAAATAAATAAACATATAAGAAAATGGCAAAGCCTTGAAAAGAGAAGGAGCTGCATTATCTCTTGTAGGAAAGCTCTCTATTTATCAGGAATCCCTGTTTTGACTTCGTGTGAACAAGAAAATAAATGCAAAAACTATTATGTTAAAGGCACTGACTTGAAGGCATTTGTCTGGCACATAGGCCAGTACTTCCTTAATATATTGTCCTTCCCTCTTCCCTCATTCTTTTTCAGCCACTTGCCAACAAATGAGATATATTTCAAATGACACAAAGATTTGTGTTTTCTGTTATGTATGTGTCTCAAGACTGATGTTGAGAACATGGAGTGTGTTAAGGCTATGCTGGGTAAAGTACCTGGAAGTCAGTCATACCAAGGCTTAAGTCCCTCAACAACCATGTACTAACTATGTGACTGCGTTATAGTTTTCTCATCTGTATGATTGGAATATTAATTCTTCCTTTAGAGATTTTTGTAAAGCTTACATAAGATACTATCTACAGAATGCTTTGCTCTGTGCCTGACACAGTAAGAAAGAAGAGTAGCAAATACGACTATTCCAACTTCTGTATGTTGTTGGTGTTATCTATTTAATAATTTAGAAAGTGTTCTGTTGTAACTCAGATATGCCATCACTGAAAGTAACTGTAGTTTAATTTTTTTTATTCATTATTTCTTCCTGAAGATATACCAGAATATTCTTTACACAGATTATAACAGAACTCATTTTAGATGACTCAAAAATAAATAAATAAACATCTCCCTTCCATAAAAATGCCTAGGTATTATCAACTTTGAAATAAAGAGGAAAGTTCAGATGTATTCATCATCCTGTGGTTTGCAATCTGACTTATAGTTCAGTGCAGAGGATCATTTAAGCCCCAAAGGCCCGCCTAATCTTGTCAGAAAGGAGATAACCAGAGTGAGTAAATACTTTCTGTACCTTCACCTTTAAATTATAACACTACTAATGGCTCTGATCTTACACATTGTCTGCCAAATTTCCTAGTTTTTAAAATTAAAGTCCTAGGGAATTTTTGCAAACTAGATTATGGTTAAGCTGTTCTGATATTTCCCCCAACTATCTCTCTGGTTGAGCTCTATTACCTCTGAGTCTGGGCCTCTATTCCTACATTAGAAAAAAAAAAAAAAGAAAGAAACACACTTTTTTAATAATCAAGTATATCATTCTGTTTGTATTCATCACACAGTAAAATGCTAGTTTCATTTCCTATCCTGGATCCATTCCTCTGTGACTTGAGGAGGCATCTAGTTTCAAGGTACTGGACTAGGGCAGTTATTTAAATTGCTCTCCTATTTATACTGAATACCGCACAAAGCAACTTAGAAGAAAAATTATAGTTGTATCCTTAGCACAGTCATACATGCACAGAAATGTTTTAAAATGTTGTTATAGATCATCCCTGGGTGGCTCAGAAGTTTAGCGCCTGCCTTCCGCCCAGGGCATGATCCTGGAGTCCCGGGATCAAGTCCCACATCGAGTCCCACGTTGGGCTCCCTGCATGGAGCCTGCTTCTCTCTCTGCCTGTGTCTCTGCCTCTGTCTCTCTCTCTCTGTGTCTCATGAATAAATAAATAAAATCTAAAAAAATAAATAAATACATAAATAAATACAATTTTGCTATAGAGTTTTTATCCAGCTATTACTTGGGACTTGCAAATGAAAAACAGCTTAGTTACATAGGTTGTAAAGTAAACAAGCATACCAGAAAGAAAATGCTGATTTGAAAAGATATCTCCGAAGAAAAGGGAAAATTCAGGATGTAGCTTTTTTTGCTGGGGGGTTGGATGGGGAAAGTGGAGGAGGGGGTTGGGGGCATTGGGGGAGATTGGGGAAGAAAGGGAAAGAGAATATGAATGAATTATAAAAGAATCACATCTTGAAAATCTATGACTGAAAGAACATTAGAACACAATGAAGACTGTATCCTCAACATTGAGCCACAATTTCCTATGATTCCCATTTGGAGAGACTGAAATATTACAGTAAAGCAACCAGTAACAATTGAAAATTATTTAATTTGGATTCCTTTGCAGTACAAAATAATTAGCCACACTAAGTAAGGGTCTAATGTTTTTATTTATTTATTTATTTATTTATTTATTTATTTATTTATTTATTTATTATTTTAAAGCTTCTATTTATTTATTCATGATAGAGGCAGAGAGAGAAACAGGCTTCATGCAGGAGCCTGATGCAGGACTCAATCCCGGAACTCCCAGATCATGTCGAGCTGCAGGCAGATGCTCAACCGCTGAGCCATTCAGGCATCCCTAATGTAATTTTTTTAAAAGATTTTATTTATTTATTCATGAGATACAGAGAGAGAGAGAGAGGTAGAGACACAGGCAGAGGGAGAAGCAAGCTCCATGCAGGGAGCCTGATGTGGGACTTGATCCAGGGTGTCCAGGATCAGGCCCTGGGCCAAAGGCAGGGCTAAACCGCCAAGCCACCCAGGCTACCCCCGTAATGTAATTTATTTAGATATCTCTCCTTCCAAATAAGTAGGGAATCATTCAGATAAATAATCAGTTAAGCAGGAGACATTTTAATTTTAATAATTGCAGTTTTAAAATCTAGATCTCGTCTGTATTTAACTGTCAGTTAATCAGTAATATGTGCTTATAATTTTATAAGGTAGTTCAGAAAGGTGAGTCTAAGATTTAAAAACTCACAAATCCAGATTGGTCCAACCTACTGTTGAGAATATTGCTATTTAGTAAAGAAACAGGATTTTTTTTCTTTCTACTTTTTCAGACATTAAGATGTTAAAACAATTCTGCTGTCTGACTCTCGTATTAACATCCACTTTATACTGTCAAGCAATTCCTTTGCTTTGAACTCCTTGTGTTAGGAGGGAAGGTTTCAAAATCTAAGAAGACAGGCTTTACTTTAATTTAATTTAAGAAATACAAAGACAAGATTAATCAGAGCTAATGAAGCTTCCAGTTTATAAATATATTGTATTAGAGAAATAAAAGCTTTAGAAAGCCATAAACCGTTTATATTCCTGGGGAGTTCCATTTTAATTTTTTGATTGGCATTTACCTAGTCTTCATGTTCCAAATAGCAAATTTTATTTTTTCGAATAGCAATTTTTAAGAGGCCATAAAATAAAGGAAATTACTGCTCTTTTACCTAATTGAACTTTAGTTTGCTAACCATGAAAAATAAGATTCATGTCAAAACATGCTTATCAATTGGAGGAACTGATTATCTTGAAATAACTTTAAGGAACTAAATCACAGATTGTTGAAATTGGAGATGCTATTTCAATGTGAGATTATATATTTGATCAATTATCTGCATGAATGCGCATCTCCCAAGTGTAAGTTTTCTAATTTGAGAAATAAGCTACAAAAGCTCATGTGACAACCAAACCTACAAATAAAATCCACAAAGTATGTGGGAGTAGTTGAGACTTGCTTATGAAGGAAAAATTGAATGCAGTATTTCCATTTGAGATAAGAACAAAGTCAAGGTACAAATAGATTGAGTATTTTAGAGGTAAAACATAGTAAAAAAAAAAAAAAAGAACTTTTTTTTTTCTGAAAATGTACTGCTACAAATTGACAGCTAAAAATCCTAAGTTATTTCACATTTTACTAGACTTAAGTTGTAATAGGTAAGTACTAAAATCGGATATCTAGAGTGTTTAGTATATAACTAAACTGAGATGTGAATATCTGTTTCTGAGTTTAAGTATGTTATCACTTGAAAATTGAGGTTCAAAGTCATTGTTCATGTGAACATCTAAGAATTTTAATCTCAAGCACTAAGTTACAAAATAAAATAATGTAAATAATGTCTTTACATTTAAAGGAGTAATAATGAAACAGTTTCATTTTCTCATGAGAAAACCCAAGGATCTCAAAAAATAACCTCAGTTCCCATTGGAAGCATATAGATGAAGTACTGTATTAGTCAAGATGCTCCAGAGAAACAGAACCAATAGGAGATGTGTGTGTGTTAGTATGTGTGTGTAGTGTGTATGTGTGTGTGTGTGTGTGTGTGTGTGTGTGTGTGTGTGTGTGTATTATAAGGAATTGGCTCACATTATTATGGAGACTTAAGTCCCAAGATCTGTAGGGTGAGTTGGTAAGCTAGGGACTCAGAAGAGCAGATGGTGTAGTTCCAATCTGGAGGCAATGGGTGGAAGACCCAGAAAGAGCTGATGTTCCTAGTCAGGCAGGAGGAATTTTCTTATTAGGGGAGGGTCAGCTTTTTTGTTCTTTTCAGGTCTTCACAGAATGCAATGGGGCCCATCCACCTTAGTGAGGGAATTCTGCTTTATTCTATTTATTTTTTTAAAGATTTTATTTATGAGAAACACACACAGAGAGAGAGAGAGAAAGAGAGAGAGAGAAAGAGAGGCACAGACACAGACAGAGGGAGAAGCAGGCTCCATGCAGGGAGCCCAACGTGGGACTTCATCCTGGGTCTCCAGGATCAGGCCCTGGGCCAAAGGTGGCGCCAAACCGCTGAGCCACCAGGGCTGCCCTGCTTTATTTTATTTAAATGTTAACTTTATCTAAAAATATCCTCACAGAAATACCTAGAGTAATGTTTTAGCAAATATCTGGGCAGCCCTTGGCCCAGTCAGGTTGACACATAAAATTAACCAACAAAAGCATGATAACTGGAGTTGTTGATTACACTTTCTCCATTTAAATGTCCTCTGCATTGAAATTGAAATGGTAGCAGAATGGGGACTTTATAACATGGGTTAAGTGTCAAAATGCCTGTATTAGAATATTGTTTCCATAATTTAATCCCAAGGTGACTTTAGAAAAGTGACTGCTGTGTGTTTCTGATTCTTGATTAGTAAGTAAATTAAGGATGATAACAGTTCCTATTTTACACTGCTATTATTGTTGTGAAGAATAAATGAGATATTCCATGCAAAGCACCTAGAAGAAAACCTGACATATAGTAGGAATCCCCCAACAATGCACTATATTATACAAAATTCACAATTATCTATGGTTTTACTCATACATGGAATATAAGAAATAGTGAAAGGGGGATCCCTGGGTGGCGCAGCGGTTTGGCGCCTGCCTTTGGCCCAGGGTGCGATCCTGGAGACCCGGGATCGAATCCCACGTCAGGCTCCCGGTGCATGGAGCCTGCTTCTCCCTCTGCCTGTGTCTCTGCCTCTCTCTCTCTCTCTGTGACTATCATAAATAAATAAAAAAAAATTAAAAAAAAAAACATTAAAAAAAAAAAAGAAATAGTGAAAGGGACTGTAAGAGAAAGGAAGGAAACTAAGTGGGAAAAATTAGAGAGGAAGGCAAACCATGACAGACTCCTAACTCTGGGAAACAAAGGGTTGCAGAGGGGAGGTGGGTGGGGGAAATGGGGTGACTGGGTGAAGGGCACTAAGGAAAGCACTTGATAGGATGAGCATTGGGTGTTATACTATATGTTGGCAAATTGAATTTAAAGAAAATATATTTTTTAAAGATTTTATTTATTTATTCATGATAGACAGAGAGAGAGAGAGAGAGAGAGAGAGAGAGAGAGAGAAGCAGGCTCCATGCAGGGAGCCTGATGTGGGACTCAATCCCAGGACTCCAGGATCATGCCTGGACCGAAGGCAGGCGCCAAACTGCTGAGCCACCCAGGGATCCCCTAAATAAAATATTTTTAAAAATTCATTGAAATAAAATTCTTTTTAAAAATCATTGCTTTTTGTATTTTCCTTTCTTCTACACTTGATTTTTAAAATTTCATCTATAAGCCCATAATTTTTCACTCTCTCCAAAAGTCTTTCCTCCTAAGTATTCAGTAGCACATATAATAAAACTCTTCTAAAATGTATTGACATATTCATAACACAAACATACTTTATGATTACTTTGATCAACAAACGTTGAGTGGCTATTTGTCAACAGATTACAAAGAAAAGTAAGAAGAGTAAGACACGTTACTTTTTCTCCAAAAACTCTGTAGTCCAACTGATAAATTGGAAATAAATTAATATATAAGACTTGAAAAAATTAGGAAATTATTCAAGACATTATTAAAGTACAATGACGACCAGAATTCCCACCGTGCTCTAGAGGACCAAGGATTCCCATCCTTCTCCCTCCCCTCAAGAAGAGCTACAGATTTGCAAAACTGGATTAGAGGTTTTGCCAGGAGAATGGGTAAAGCAAATAGAAAGTTAAAAAAAAAAAACAAAAAAACACAGACAAGGTGATGGATCAACATAATGAGGGGAGAAAGAGAGGAAGATAGGAGGTTGGGGAAACAAAATTCTTGGATTTGAGTGTCCAGGATGAGTGGGTGGTGGTGAAATAAAGATCTAGTAGAGCTACAAAGTAGAATGTATCAATATGGGTAGGCTCATGGTGTTTGCTTATACTTCATCCCATCTTTTTCCTGTGCTGTAGTTCAACTTTTGCTTTATTCTCCTCTTCGATTTTGCTGAAGCCTGAGCTCAGACTTTGATGCTATGTTCTACTTGTGTTTGCCCTCCCATTTTTTTGAGCAGACTCATGACTGGACTCCCTCCTGGCTCAACATGATTACTGATTTGTGTTATTGAGTGAATCATTTCAGACCCTAGAAATGTTCTTTCTTCTTATGATTGGGTGCCCAAACCTCCCGTTATAAGCCCTGACTCCTGGTGTGTTCGGTGTTAGACAATAAGAACAAAGGTGGGTTGATGTTAATTACTATATAAGGTTGTACTATAATGATACCTTACATTTATTGTTAACTGTGGCTACAGTTATAATTGTTTTTTTTTAATGTATATTACTGTAAAACAAATAACACTTAGGATGATTAAGGGGAAGAGAAGCCAAAAGAGCAAACGATCATCATAGTCAAGTGGTAATTACAAAGGCTGGTAAAGGGACTGCTCTGAATGGAAATCGGTGTACCATCAAGGAGATGCCTGTAAGGAGAACCAGCAAGCTCTTGTAACCACAAAGGGAAGGGAGGCAAAATATAACGGGGGGGGGGGGGGGGGGGGGGCAGTCAACAGGCACTTTATGGTTTTATAATGGCTAATGGCAGGACACTGACAGACAAAACCTGCAAATGTGATGGCTGGAGTGAATTCATAGGAACCAAAACTGATACAACAGAGTTTGTGCTCGCCATGGTCAGCTTAATGCAATGACGGCAGTACCCTGCAGAGCTAGGGTGGCTAGAGATAGAAAACAGGACAAGATGGATTTGAATATCTCTCTAAACATTTGCTGAAACCACAGAATGAGAATCACTGCCTCAGTGGAGAGAAAATGAAAAAAAATTAATTGCATCATTGCCATGCCTCTAAAGAGACAAACAATTCTTAATTTATGAAGAGCTACATGAAGACTTTTTCAAAATGATATGATGGTTTCTAAAATTCCGACAGTGAGAAGACAGTAAAATAAACTCTACATTGACTTTCTGCAGGTACTGTTGCTTAAAGATGTTTCTGGACTTCTTCGTGGAGGGCAGTTTGTTGACAGAAGGGAAAGGACCACAAATCGTCACCTGCTGTGTTTATTTTTTATTCAGGCTTCAGAAATAAATTTGTGTTGATACCTAGTGAAGTCTCTTAAAAGTTCAATAATCAAGGGCAGGAGCAATTTCACAAAATAAGAAGAATCAAAGGTTCTGCCAAGCCAGGACTAAGCTTTCTGAAATGCTGATACTGATTCAGAGCCTTAGTGACTGAATAACCAGAGTGTGAAATCAGGTAAATCTGTGAGCGTTTACATCTTGCACTCCGGCTCCAGTGCTCTCTGACACTGCTACTACCATGGTGGAGAGTCGGTGTTGGGTCTAGTTTTAAGTTCTTTCTTTTCATGAGCTATGAGATTCATAAAAGGATATCGATTTTAAAAGATTTTCAAAATGACATTTATGACAGATCCCGGGTGCAAGGCTTTCTGTTGGGTACTTTTGCTAAGGGGTAAAGTTTTTTTTTAAATACCATTCTTTTACAGTGTAAACAGGAAAGATTTGGAGTGGGTGGATTAGTCAGAGGATGGAGCAGGGGAAAGCTTTTGGGGATGGAGACTTATTATGGAAGTATGAAGTGAGAGAAATGACATTTCTTGGCTCAGTTCCCATCATTGTTTGCTAGAAACATTTTGCGTGTGAAACTAGCAGCGTTCACACCCGGCAATACCATTTTCTAATCAACTGGTAGAGCATTTAAGTTTCTATGTGACAGTGTTTGGAAAATTAAAATTCCAAAGGGCTTTATTAACCTTTGGTATACTTGCCAAAGGCAAATATAAAGAACATAAGCCACACCGAAGAATCTCACTGTTTTCCCTCTTGTCATCTGCATAGAATGAATACACTTTGCCAAAAGCAAACCAGTAATTTTTCCTTACTTGTTTTGAAGACTAATATAGCTCACTCTTAGTTATCCAATGTGTTCCAAAATAATTGGCAGTGAGTCGTAAAATAATCCTCTTCAACTGAGTAGTTGTTAGTTGAGCAGCGTTTTCAAATCCTAAGGTGAATTTTCCACATCCCCAAACCTCAATCTTGTTAAGTTAGGCAAAAAAAAAAAAAGGGGGGGGGGAGAATAAATTAAATCCAGCTGTGATCATTCTACATACCTCTACATAACCCTAGAGATGTTTATGAGGCTCAAAGGTTTCAAGGAACATGTTATGAAGAGTCACAGCAAACTCTTGTTTACATTGAGATTCCCAGTAAGAATTTGAAACTCCAATAGCTGTGACGAAAACAGGAAAGGGGGCCTATGGTGACCTCTAACCTCTTTTGTAGCTGTCAGTAGCAGAGCATCAGAAAAAATGACATGGGTGGCTTTTGGAAGAATTTTGAGGGGTGATTTTACATTAAAATTCAGTGTAGTCTCTAAAATTGCTAGCTACAATTCCCTCTGTCATAGTTACGGGGAGAACTGTGAGCACCGAGGCATAAGGACAACTGGAATGTGAGAGAGAGCTGGCACATTTCAGAGATTAGGCATTCTTTTACTGAGGACAAAAATGTACACTTTAAGACAAAAATGTACACTTTAAGACAGGAGAATATTGTCTGTGTCTAAGGAAAATATAATGAGGTAGCTTCCAAAAATCAAAAACACTAGAACGATGATTCAGGCTGAGACTCGGTCCTGCTTCTGAACAGTGGCCCTGTTCCTCTTCCTGCTCCTTGCTTCCTTCCCGAATCAGGCATAAATGAAGGGCTAAAGTGATTCTCCTAAATTCATCAGGGAAGTTGAAGCATGTCAGACTTTGATTAAGAAGCTTTTCAATTTAAAAATTTACAAGTTAAGTTACTGCCCAGTGAATTTTTGGGTTTTCCCAGGCATAAATATTTATCTTTTTTAATAGGTTAGAAGTCATTATGAATCAGATGGTCATTCTGAAATGTCAACTGAAGTCTCTTTTTAGCTCTTTCTCAAACCAATGTGGGGGAAGGTGATCAGAGAGAGATTGCAGAGTCTCCTCCTCCCTACCACGGTGGCCCTTTTATTAGGAAGAGCTGCCATGGCCAAGTACCATATTCCTTATATAGACTTGAGTAGAGCGCTCTTCAAAGATCTGTGCTTGGTGGTGTTGTGCCAGCTGAGCACTGGCTGTTCTCAAGGGAAAAAATTGTGAAACTTCACAAACCTGAGTTAGGATTAGAGAGCCTAGCTGCCACGTCATAGTTCATGGTCGAGTGCCGACAGTTGGCACTCAGGGAAGCCTATATCAGAATGCAAAACATCTTATTGATGTGGATTGCCGGTGTCAGAAAGGTGAAGGGCTCCTTCCCAACCCACCAAATTCCATTTAAATATTTTTTCCTTAAAAAGGAATTGACTGGCAGTGAAGATTGGAAACGCAGAAGGGAAAGTTTCCGGAATAAGGTTAAAAAAATCCACTTTGGAACAGAAAATAAAATAAAATATTTAGATCAACGATTAACACATATAATTTGGGATGAAGAAAATCACAGGATATGAAAATGGTGGAAGAAAGAATGGAAAAATACACAAGAAAACCAACAAAATAATTCTACAAATTTAAATATTGTGAGAATTCAGTTTCTTCATATTTTTGCCTGTTCTAACTAAATTTGAAATATTTCTAATGATGGTCAATTTAATATTTTTACTGGCAACTTAGGTTTTTGGCCAAACTTCCTAAAGCTATTTACAGATATTTTCCCTCGCCTGCCTATAAAAATACATCACTGGAGTATTTTTAACAGCGGAGTCTGTATGAGACAGTCTACTTTCTTGACCTGTCAGATACTTGTGGCTGCTTCTAAGTAGCCTCATTTGTAGGTCCTTGCCTGTGGTTTTTCTTCCCCCACTTGGCGTCATTTTATTTGAAAAAAAATGTAGTAGTGTAGTCATTAAGGATACACCACATATGGCTAAAACTTCACTTTACATAATTTCATGCCACTGCAGGCATTTTGGTTACTTCCAGAAGAAGTTTTTAGATCTAAGTGATCCTGAAAGACAATTTCCTTTCTCTTTGGTACAAACCCAAGCTGCTGCTATGGTTTTTTTTTTCTTCAAGCCTCAGCACAGTTTATACATAACAGCAAAACAAAACAAACAAAAAAAAACAAAACCCCAAGAAACAAAAAACAAAACAAAACAACAACAACAACAAAAGAAATATAACCTTTACTTTTGTATAAGATAAGTTATGCGGGAGGAGTGTCTTTGTGAGGTTATAGAATACCATCCCTTACCTCCAAACAGGAATGCACTCATCACATAGACCAGAGATGGAAAGTAAATTTCCTTACACAGGCTGGCCAGTTCTCATTGATCAATTCTTAGTGGCTGCTGGAGAATCATATAGAGAAAGGTTCAGAGGTTTAGTTCAGGTATGTCAAGAAAGAGAGCTGTGATTTTTGAAAGCTTAAGATTGTTTTCAAAAATATTAATGAATTTAGAGGATTTAAGGTTATATTTGACAAGAAGAAACATTCTGATCAGTAAGCAGCACAGAGATTCATCTCTGTCCACTAAATAGTATTTTTTCAAATAAACTTTCTTATTTTTATTTTATTTTATTTTAAAGATTTTATTTATTCATTCATGAGAGAGACACACAGAGAGAGGCAGAGACAGGCGGAGAGAGAAGCAGGCTCCATGCAGAGAGCCCCATGCGATACTGGATTTTGGGACTCCGGGATCACGACCTAGGCCGATGTCAGGCGCTCCACTGCTGAGCCACCTAGGCGTCCCCACACTTTTTTTTTTTTTTTAATTAAATGTCTCTAAGACATTTGGAAGAGCTGGTATTATTAGTCACTCATTTACTCATAGTTTGGTAGTAATTAGTTAAGTAATCTATTAAGAGGTAGGATCAATTGTGCTTCTGGAACTTGATTATGGAGGAAGAGAAGGAATGGTAATTTGTGGGCAGGAGACACTAGCAAGCTTCCTAAAATGCAAATTCTTTTGAGAGATTTTGGCTCTCGAGGTTGCCAGTGTCTTATCTAGGTCACTGATGAAAATATCAAATAGGATCAGGCCTTGGTTTGACACCTGCTAAACATTATTTATGTCTTTAGATTGACATCAAACCAGTTGTAACCATTCTATTTATAAATTAACTGAGCACCCTTCTGAGTTTCCAGATATAAACTATAGTAGTGCTCTTGGCACTTAGCTGATAGATTTGCCTGAAAATATAGTTCTTTGAATTAGCAGAGGACTCTTCTTTCAATGACACTATGTATTTTCACGTATAATTCTAAGATGGTGGAACTGTAAGGAGACAAAGATTGAGAAGACTTGTATTTTAGTTCTAGGTGACCCTAGTAATTTTGTACAGATTGCTTAATCTCTTTGGACTGCAGAAAATGAAGGTTAGCCCAGATTAGTGTTTCTTAACCTGTGATTCCAGAGCATCCTACCTATTGCCAAGGTCCCACAAAAGCATATGTGACTCAGAACTGTGTGACTGAGTACTACGAAGACGTGTGAAAGATTGTAGTATTATGATGTTCCAAAGAGGACTTTTGAAAAAGGCAAGAATCACTGGTATAGGTTATGGAAAAACTTCCATCTCTCTCTGTTGGCTCTTGACTCATAGACCCCTCTTCTACAGACAAGAGTAAGAATATTTGACAAGAGTAAGAATAATCACTTCTACTCTACAATAAAATAAACTTGAGGTACAGAAAAATATAATCGATTAAAATTTCTTCCATGATATATGATGGCTTCTTAATGCTGCCTTTTGAGTAAGTTTGTTTTCTTCAATTTAGCATTATATATCATCTTTATTATATTTGGTATCTTCTCTGATAATGATTAAACAAGGAAGGATATATATATATATATGTGTGTGTGTATCTATTAATTTGATTCAATTAAAATATTGTACTTCAGTTGATAAATTCCAAAGAGAAGGAGGTGCAGAGTGTACAACAAGTTACTTTCATAAAAGATGAACTTTGACTTTCCCCAGGCATGAGTGGTGGAGTTTCGCCATCAGCTAACATGAACTATGGAATCTTGGCTTTCTGTAGAGCTACATGATGCCAGATACTCTTTTAATCATGCCAGGAAATATTTTATCTATGATGTCAAAACTCTCAGGACATTTGTGCTAAGAATGCATGTTACGTACTCAGTAGGACACCAAAGAAAGTTGCTCAGGTCATACAGACAAACTGTATTTGGAATTGATGTCTTTGAGAAACCAAATTTCCACTGATATCCTAAACATTTTAACATTGGTAAGTCTTCACGGGAAGAACATGTGTAGGGAACTACATACAACCTTATGTCAGATATGTTAATTTATGAACGTCAGGAACTGTGACATTTCTTAATTGTATGCAGAAAGATACACATTTTTCATTTCTAAGAGTTGGTAAGTTTTTTTTTTAATCTAACCAGAAAAATATGATGTTTCCATCTTAAAACTGGAAGTTTGGTGAGATGATACATAAATTCAACGATTCCCTTCTTTCAGACCCCAGACCTTCTGCTGTAGACAAGGGGTACCCTATGGGTTTTACTAAAAACTAAAAACCTTTTAGTTTATTAAAAGCCTAAACTGTTGACTCACTAAAATAATATATTTTGCATATCTGTACTGTTATTCTTTAAATGTATGTTATTGTGGCTAATACAAAATTAATTCATTAAAATGTGTTACTGATATATTTTTATTTTATTTTTTGATATATCTTTTTAATGTGAGATACATACATATATTTGATATGATGAGTTCAAGAATGATTACATAGGATTCTGAGAAACTTTTTTTGAGTCCTCACTTTGAAAAAGCTGGGAACTAGTGTCTTAATGGATTTCAGGTAGAGTGACGGGCTATTTTTGGCAGTCTTATTGCAGCTGCCTACATGCTAGGATAAAGGGCAAAGTGTGCCTTGGGAAGAAGCAGTTATAACCAGGATTCCACTGGTCACAGACTACCTGGAAGAATTGTGCTTGGTGTTAAAAATGATTTTTCTCCCAGATCCAAGGTATCACCTTGCCTCTGAGTTATTGGACCAACATCAACCAACAAACAATAGAAACAGCAGATTCTAAATGTTTTATTCCATCTCACACTCTCAGGTATTATACCTCTAAATTACTGGTATTTTGGAGTTAATGAAACTACATGAGATACTTCTGTGAAAGGAAAAAATTATCAAGTATTAGCTACAAGAAATATTAAACAGCTCTAGGTACAGGGAGTTATACTTCGGTGAAGTTTTAGTTGTAGCATGTTTGCGGCTACTGCCCTCTAGTGGTGCTTACACCTCTCTTACACCTCAAAGGCCTTAGACCTTTTCCTGGGACGTTTCCTTCTATTCAGAGCACCATTTAAAAAAAAAAAAAAAAAAAAAAAAAATATATATATATATATATATATATATATATCTCCAATCTAATCTTCATCTCCAAAACCTTCATCACCTTATTTGAAAGGCACACACTTCTATATACCTTCATATATTAGTGGGTTTTATTTGTTGCAATCATAGGTTTTTTACATTTAACAAAAAAATACTTGTTAAATATCTATTATGAATCCACCTATATACAACTATTTACAAAATAAGTACAAGATTGTTCTTACCACTAAAGAAAGTTTTAATATAGGTGAGTGTATGTACAAACATAAAATTTGTGGTACTGATGTTTTATTTGCTAGAAAACCAATTCTCTGATCTTACATGCTTGACTCACTTGTCATTCAGATGAGACAATTTTCAGTGTTTAGCTAATTTTTTAAGAAGATGACCCTAATTCTTCTAGTGTTTAGCTAACTTTTTGAGAAGAAAATCCTAATACTAGAAGAATTATGATGTTAAATAAAATTGCCATATGTATGTGTGACCCGGGAGGGCAGAGAGGGAGAAGTGTGTCCTGACTTAGCTGGGTCCCTTATTTACAGCTGTTCTTAACCTGTCATATTTACCTATTGCCTTTCTTATAAGAAGATGAAAGGATGATAAGCCATCACTGATTATTTTCATTCCTTTTCCAAGGTAATTAAAAAGACATCACAGAACTAATCATTATTATAATACCACATTTAGTTGGGAGCATACTGTCTTCCCAGTGAACTTATACCTCCTGATCTCAGATTTCTTGGTCTCTAGAGATAGTTTTATGTCAAAAACAGGGATAGATGTTTCAGAATTATTTCTATAACCATGTTCAGTAAATTCTTGTCATGCAAGTAAAATAATAAAATGTTCCTAAATATTGCATTTGATTGTGAACCCACACACTGCAGGACTGTGTACTGGCATCAGATAATCCTGAAAAGGACACTGTTACATATTTTGAAATATCCCCAAAGATTTAACAGAGTTGGCTCATGTCTTGAATGACTCTTTTAAATTTTAATAGGTATAAATATTTTATTTTGAATGCTCTCATGTATTTTGAACTGCTAAGAAACTTAGTATGTTTTATAGGATAAATATGAACTGATCACGTGATATTACAAGAAAAATAGCTAATGTAGACATTGACTGCATTGATGTAAGTATGATATTCAGATTAATACTATACTCTGTGCTGGTCAGGCACGTATGAGATACTGTGCTCTATTCTGGCATCAGAATTTAATGACATCAACAAATCACAGAGTAGTCATACGCAGGAAATGTTTGAAGCTATTTGGAGAACAGCTAAATAAACTGGGCGATTGCTGATATTTTAGCTCTTTTCAAATATTTGGAAGACTATATTGTAAATGCTTCCGTTCATAATTCATGCTGATTTTACCTATTTAATCTTGTTTGCTACTGTTCCAAATGGCCATCTATTCACCTTAAGTTTCTTCATTATCCCATATATGTCATGTTTTTTGTCAGTTCATGCCTTTCTTAAGTTATATCCCTCATTTACCCATTCCTAATCCTCTGTCCATAAATTTGTCCTTACAAATCCAAGTCCTATCTATTCTTTAGGAGCCATTATATGTGCCATTCTTTTCTTTAGGCTCTTCTTACACTATTGTAGCCAAAATTTGGGGCAGAATTCCTATAGCATATATTGACTATCCTTTACTATTTGTATTTTTTAAAGGTACAGTTTCCATGATATTGCACATCAATGTTATTCTAGTCAAGTTTTAAATTGGGTAGATTGCTGCTGTGATGACCCTGACTATCTATGCCTGTGGGTAGACTCTTCTATAATAACTCTGGACATGGTCACTTGACATAATTGGGCCAAAAGACAATAAGCAATGCAATGCAAAAAGAAACTTGAAAAATGTTGCACTCTGGGGCTTGCCTTTCTCTTGCTGCTTCTGGGAATCCTGAGACCACCCAGGTGATAGAGCTTAGACTATCCTGATGAAGTCACATGTCCTAGCCATCCTTCTTTCCTAATTCAGGGTCAGTACCAACCAACAGCCAGTATCAGCTGCCAACATATGAGTGGAGCTCACCTAGAACCACTAGCCCCAGCCAACCCAACCAACATAATGCAATTGCATGACTGAGCCCAGGTGAAACCAACAGAAGATCTGGCCAACTGACATTGCTAGCTGATATTATCAACTCACAGAATTGCTAGCTAAAAAAATAATTGTTGCCTTAAGTCACTATATTTAAGAATGGCTTGTTTTGCAGCAAAAGCTAACAGATAAAACAGCTACTTATTAGCCAGTTGTTAGTTGGGTATTAGCTCTGCCTCCCCATCTGTACTGTGAGTTATTTGAGAGCAAGAACCATGGAATATTTTCTAAAATCTTCAGGATTTTAAATAGATGCATAATTGACACTGCATATAGAATTTGATTAAAATTTTCCACTAATAACTTTAATATTGCTTTGTTGGTACCACAGGGATGAGATAATGGTCTTTAGATACAATGACACTACCTGTATCATCTAATTTTAGGTAGGATGTAGTTTTTTCTCTTAAACACAGAGTTCATGATATGTGTAATCCTGGATTGGATCTTAATTTTTTTTTAAATGCTAGAAAGAATAATACTGAGACAATTGGCAGTATCTAAATGTGAACTATATATTTGGTAATATTAATTTATCAATGTAAAGTTTCCTAGATTTTATAATTATATTATGGTTATTAAGAAAATGAGTCAGCAAAAGATACTAATCAGCAAAAGTTCACTCTACTAAGTGTATATATATAAATTACTAGCAATAAATTTACTACTACTAAGATATATATATATATATATATATAGAGAGAGAGAGAGAGAGAGAGAGAGAGAGAGATATGAAGAGAATAGGATCTGGCAAAATGCTAAGAATCTGGTGAATGTTTAAAAATGAGTCATTATATCAACTTTCACAACATGTTTCTAGGTATGTCTCCTCAGGCAAGGGAAAGAAAGACAAAGATAAACTATGGGAATCACACCAAAATAAAAAGCCTTTGTGCAGCAAAGAAAACCCTCAACAAAACAAAAAGGCAACCTATTGAATTAGAGAAGATATTTGCAAATAATATATCTGACAAGTGATTAAATCCAAAATATACAACTTAATACCCCAAAGCCCAAATAATAATTTTAAAATGAGCAGAGGGCCTGAATAGACATTTTTCCAAAGAAGACATACAGAAGGCCAATGGACACATGAGAAGATGCTCAACATCACCATTCATCAAGGAAATGTATCAAAACCACAATGACATATCATTTTTATACCTGTCAGAATGGCTAAAACAAAAAACACAATAAATAACAAATGTTGGTGAGGGTGTGGAGAAAAAGGAACCCTTATGCCCTCTTGGTGGGAATGGAATCTGTCAACAGATGAATGGATAAAGGATATATATATATATATATATATATATATATATATATATAATGGAATATTACTCAGCCATAAAAAAGGATCAGATCAACAATGTTGAGGCTATCATGCTAGAGGCTATTATGCTGAGTGAGATAAATCAGACAGAAAAAGACAAATACTGTATAAGTTCTTTTATAAGTGAAATCTAAAAAACAAAACATAATAATAAACAAACAGGAAGCAGAAACAGACCCATAAATAGAGAATAAACTGTTAGTGGTCAGAGGGAAGAGGGTAGGGAAATGGGCAAAATAGGTGACAGAGAGTGGGAAATACAGGCTTCTAGTTACAGAATGAGTAAGTCATGAAATAAAAGGCACAGTGTAAGGAACATAGTCAATGGTGTTATAATAGTGTTTTACGGTGACAGATGGTGGCTACACTTGTGATAAGCATAGCATATGTATAGACTTGTCAAGTTACTATATCATACACCTGATATATATATATATATATATATATAATGTAACATTTTGTGTCAACTATACTTCAAAAGAGAGAGAGAGAGACAGAGAGAGAGAGAGAGTCATTATACCATTCTTGTACCGTTTTGATATATTCGGAATTTTTTTCAAAATAAAAAGTAAGAAAAAAGAGGTCAGAAATACTACTAAGTGCTTTAAACATTTTAATTTATAAAAGAGGTAGGTCGGGGGCAGCCCCGGTGGCCCAGTGGTTTAGCGCCGCCTTCAACCCGGGGTGTGATCCTGGAGACCCAGGATCCAGTCCCACATCAGGCTCCCTGCGTGGAGACTGTTTCTACCTCTGCCTGTGTCTGCCTCTGTGTGTGTGTGTGTGTGTCTGTCATGAATAAATAAATACATAAAATCTTAAAAAAAAAAAAAAAAAGAGGTAGGTCAGGGCACCTGGGTGGCTCAGGGGTTGAGCCTCTACCTTTGGCTCAGGCGTGATCCTGGAGACCTGGGATCAAGTCCCATGTCGGGCTTCCTGCATGGAGCCTGCTTCTCCCTCTGCTTGTGTCTCTGCCTCTCTCTGTGTCTCATGAATAAATAAATAAATTTTTTTAAAATAAAAATAAATAAAAGAGGTAGATCACTGTTATTTAAAATGGAAGATCTGTTAAATACTAAGAATGAGCAGCTATTTAATCAATTCTACTGTCATCATTTGTGATCTCAAGGAATTTGTTCTTTAAGTCATGATGAAGGATTTGGGAAGGAAAAGCAGAAAATGTTCAATGAATGCTATAAATTCAGTGGCCAGAAATAAACTTGGAAATCTTCAGGCTAACCAGATATTCTAATATATGCAAACTTCACAAATAGATTCTAAGAACAAACACTAATCCCAGAAATAGGGTAGCCCTGACCTACTATTCCACTCTAAAAGCATATCTCACTGCAGTGGAGAACTATTTACTTTGCAATTTATAAATAATAAAAGAGAAGAGAGAGATTGCATTGTAGTATTTTTCTTTGGGTAGGAGACCCAGAACTGAAACTTAAAACAGTCAATGAATTCTTGAATATTCAGAATACTTTTCTCTGTAGACTGAGCTATGGGATCCTTAGAAATTTAGCACAGTGACCTCACTTAAACTTTATCTTAAATTTCTTACCTTTTAAAAAATTATTGTACACATGTACAAATAGGAAAAACCAACATTTTCTGGAAAAATTTTGGAATGCTACAGACTAATTTGAGATATTGACTATTTCAGGAAATTTTTTTAAGGTAGGAACTCTACTCTTTAATTATAAGATGTTAAAGGTACTGTTTTATTTAAATATACAACTACTACAAAACAAGCAAAACAGCCTGAAATTAAGCTCTGAGTGCTTAATTCCAAATGCTGTAAGACAGCAAGTTTTAGGTATTGATTTTAACAGTTTTTTAAAAGTATTGACTTTGTTAAGAAGTATTACTAAAAAAGATGGGATCCCTGGGTGGCGCAGCGGTTTGGCGCCTGCCTTTGGCCCAGGGCGCGATCCTGGAGACCCGGGATCGAATCCCACGTCGGGCTCCCGGTGCATGGAGCCTGCTTCTCCTTCTACCTATGTCTCTGCCTCTCTCTCTCTCTCTCTCTCTCTCTCTCTCTGTGTGACTATCATAAATAAATAAAAATTAAAAAAAAAAGTATTACTAAAAAAGATAAACTAATTTTATGCTTATGATAGATGGAACTAAAAAATAGTGACCTGTTTCTAGCTATTCTTAAATAAAAGCACGGAATTCAAAGACAGAAATGTTCAGCTTTGCTTCAATTGACAATATTTGGGGATAAGAGATAAACACATGTTCCAGTAACAAAATTATTATTTAAGGAAAGATCAAAGAGAAAATTGTGGCTGAAATAGAACTTTCTTTAAAAAGCATGCTATGCTTTTCATTGCTGATGAGAAATATGGCCACAGATAAGATAAAATCTTTCTGTTTCTTCTCTATCTATGTAGTGTGCTAAGTGCAATGGCCAAGGGCCCCAAAAGTGTTGAAATTGATAAAGTCCCAATAGTTCATTTTTGCTTTTGTTTCCCTTGCCATTATGTTGAGTGAGAAAGACACTTACCATATGGTTTCACTCATATGTGGAATATAAGAAACAGCGCAGAGAATCATAGGGTAAGGGAGGAAAAACTAAATGAGAAATCATCAGAGAGGGAGAAAAGCCATGAGAAACTCTTAACTATAAGAAAAAAAAAACAACAACTGAGGGTTGCTGGAAAGGAGATAAGTGGGGGGTGGGGATGGGGTAACTGAATGATGGGGATTAAGGAGGGCATGTGATGTGATAAACCCTGGGTGTTATATGCAACTGATAAATTATTGAACACTACATCTAAGACTAATGATATACTATATGCCAGCTAACTGAATTTAAATTTTTTTTAAAGTGTTGAAATTGTTACTTAGCATCAGTTAGCAAAATCAAAATGGGAACACTGCTTGCATGAGAACCCTCTTAACATAGACAAGTTCAAAGAATAACAGAACAAACAAAGCACATAAAAAGTAAAGCTCTCTTAAAAATAAATAAATAAAAGTTTCCCACTTGGATTTTTAAAATATTTACCCTATAATTTGAACTGGGGGTGGAGAGGAAAAAACGCTTCTCTTGAAATGCTAAAAAATCTGGTTTCTCTTTTATGTTTTTGTGATTTTTCTCCTTGTATAAATGAGATGACTTGGGTCAAAAAGCTTGTTATCTTAAAATACATTTTACCCTTTCTAACTGAGCCCAGGCGCCACACACTTGACTGTCCCTGGTCAGCTCCATTCCTTAGCACTCCATCCTGTCACCATTTGGTAATGATGAGGTATGTCCTGGTTTCTTCCTATTTATAGAACAGAGGTGATGACCAGAAATGACAGATAGGGCTTATATTAGTTAGAGTTTAAGTAAAAGTCTTAAGCTCTAGGCTTGTGTGTGAATTTAAAGAATGAGGAGTGGGGTCTTTATTAACTTTGTCTTCTCCTTTGCTATTCAATTTCTATTAATTGTAATTTCTATTAATATGTACACTTAGGAATTGGCAAAGGCTAGTTATTATCTCTTACCTACTAAATAGGAACTTCTAAATAATTGTAAACCTCTAAATAAATGAAGCTTAGTATATCCTTATATCTCTTATTCAAGGAGCTATTTTTCCTCATGGAGCCTGATTAGTTAATTGTTGTTTTAATATCTTATATTTGCTTAAGAAAGAGGCAATCCATTATCCTATTCATACTCTACTTGGCTTAGAATACTGTCCTCTAAATGAAAGACTACAAGTTCTATTCACCTCAATTATAAATTGTAGAAAGGTCAAATTGGTCTCTAGATTATGCTATTCATTCATTCATTCATTCACTCATTCATGTAACAAATATTTAGTAAGTATGTGCCATGTGCCAGGCGTTTACTGGAGATGTAACAGTAAAGAAGACATAGTCTTCACTCTTACGGGTTTGATATCTTGTATAGAATAAAAACCAAGCATGTAGATTATTATAACATAGTGTGGTAAAGAAGTACAAGTTGTAGGGTGAGAGTAAGTACAAGGTGCTATGAAAGCATGTAGAAGAGCCATACAACTTAATCTTTGGTACTGGGCCCTTTTCCTTAGAAAATATTATCTGAGCTAAGAACTGAAGGCCATGTTGGAATAGGGAGCTGAAGATCAGAAGTAGAGGAAGGAAAAGGGATGTAAGGGGGGAAAAAAAAGTATTTCAGTGGGAGGTATCAGCATGTTTAAGACCTAAAATTTACAGAGAGCATGATGTGAACCTAGAAAAGAGATAAGGTTGACAATGTTAAGTATTTAAGGCAATTCCCACCCTTTCTAGGATTTTGAACTCTATCCTACAGGCCATGAGTAGTCATTGTAGATTTTTAAGGCAGGGGGCGGACAATATAAAAATTACTCTGTCTGCATTTGGAAATGGATCATAGCAGGAAAATACTGTTAGGAATACAGTTTAGGGACGCCTGGGTGGCTTGGCGTTTGAGCATCTGCTGTTAGCTCAGGGTGTGATCCTGGAGTCCTGGGATTGAATCCCACATCAGCCTCCCTGCATGGAACCTGCCTCTGCCTCTGTGTCTCCGCCTCTTTCTCTCTGTGTCTCTCAGGAATAAATAAATAAAATATTAAAAAAAAAAAAGAGGAATACAGTTTAGAAGCTGTTGCAATGATCCCAGAAAGAATGATAGAGATTTAAACCAAAGGATAAAGAGAAGTTAACAAGTTTGGGAGAGATTTAGAAAGTAGATTCTAAAAAACTTGTTAATTATTTAAAGAGAAAGAGAGAGAGAATAAAAAATGGTGCTTACGATTTTTGCCAAGGCAACTGATGGATGGTGGAAACATTAATAGTTATATATGTGATATAGAGCACAAGAGAGAAATTCAGTTTCCAGACAAAGATTTGAAAGTCATCAACAAATGGATTGTAATTAAAACCCAGAACATGCATGAAACCATCGGGTTTATGGGTGGGTGAAAAGAAGAGGCCTGAACATCACCATGAAGGTGATCAACATGAAAAGAGTGAGTTAAACAGGATAAACCTGCAACACAAACTGAGATGGAATGCCCGAGAAACATGAGGAAAACCTAGAGTCCTTGGTACCAAGGGGGTCAATAGAAGCCATTATCACCAATGTCAATATCATATGGATTTAAGTAATTTGAACACAAAAGAGTATCTTCGTGCTTATTAATAGTTTATGCCTTGAAAATGCTGCTTTCACAAAAAGAAATTCAAAATGGATGAAAGACCTAAATGTGAGACAGGAATCCATCAAACTTCTAGAAGAGGACACAGGCAGAAATCTCTTTGACATCAGCTGCTGCAACTTTTTGCTAGACACATATCCAAAGGCAAGGGAAACAAAAGCAAAAATGAACTATTGGGACTTCATCAAGATAAAAAACTTTTGCACAGCAAAGGAAACAATCAACAAAACTAAGTAGCAACCTATGGAATGGGTGAGGATATTCACAAATGACATATCACATAAAGGGCTAGTATCAAAATCTATAAAGAATTTATCAAGCTAAATACCCAGAAAACCCAAAAATCCAATCATGAAACGGACAAAAGATATGAACAGACATTTCTCCAAAGAAAACATACAAATGGATAACAGCCACATGAAAAAATACTCAACATATCTTGGCATCAGGGAAATACAAATCAAAACCACAATGGGGCACCTGGGTGGCTTAGTGGTTGAGCCTATGCCTTTGGTTTCAGTCATGATACCGGGGTCCCAGGATCGAGTTCCACAGTTGGGCTTCCCACGGGGAGCCTGCTTCTCCCTCTGCCTTTGTCTCTGCCTCTTTCTCTCTGTGTCTCTCATGAATAAATTTAAAAAAATCAAAACCACAGTGAGATATCACCTCAAACTGGTCAGAATGGCTAGAATTAACAACTCAGGAAACAGCAGATGTTGGTAAGGATGTGGAGAAAGGAGAACCCTCTTACACTGTTGTTGAGAATGCAAATTGGTGCAGCCACCCTGGAAAATAGTATGGAGGTTTCTCAAAAAGTCAAAAATAGAACTACACTATGACCCATCAATTGCACTACTAGGTATTTATCCAAAGGATACAAAAATAGTGATTGGAAGGGGCACATGCACTCCAGTGTTTATAGTAGCAATGTCCACAATAGCCAAACTATGAAAGGAGCCCCATCTGTTGTCCACCAACAGATGAATGAATAAAGAAGAGGTGGCATATATGTACAATGAAATATTACTCAGCCATTAAAAGGAATGAGATCTTGCCATTTACAATAACATAGATGGAACTAGAAGGTATTATGCTAAGCAAAATAGGTCAGTCAGAGAAATACAATTACATATGATTTCATTCATATGTGAAATTTAAGAAACAAAAAGATGAATATAGAGGAAGGGAAAAATAAAATAAGATAAAAACAGAGAGTCAAACCATAAGAGACCCTTAACAATAAGGAACAAACTAAGGGTTGCTGGGGGGGTTGGGGTAACTGGGTGATGGGCATTAAGGAGGGCACTTGATGTAATGAGCACCGGGTATTACATGCAACCAATGAATCATTAAATTCTACCCCAGAAACCAATAATACACTATATGTTAATTAGATTGATATAAATAAAAAATTAAAAATATATTTCTATATATTTCTACCATTTAGCAGTTATGTAACATTGAATAAATATCTTAACTTTTCAAGCTTAGGTTTCCTCACCTAAAAATTGGAGATAATAATGATATGTATCTTTAAGTGTTTTTGTAAAAATTAAATATGATAATTTGTGTAAAGTGATTAATACATTAAATAGTTCTAAATATCATTGGACTCATTAGCACATTACAACCACTTGAACTAAATAGCAAATAATCTGGCAACTTTTGCTCTGCTGATTGTGTTTCATAAGAACTGCATAAATATTAGTATGAAAATCCATGAGGAAATACCAAATTTGAACACCACTATAGACCAAAGGAACCTAATGGACACATAAACAACATTCCATTCAACAGCAACAGAGTACATATTCTTTTCAAGTGCACATGTAACATTCAGTAGGATAGATTATATATTATATGTTAGGCCACAAGTCTTAACAAATTTTAAAAGATTGAAATACCAAATATTTTTTCTTTTCTTTTCTTTTTTTTTTAGAGAAGGAAAGACAGAATAGGGGGAGGGACAGAGGGAGAGGGGGAAGAGAATCTTAAGTAGACTCCACACCTAGCACAGAGCCCATTATGCAGATTGATCTCACAACCCTGAGATCATTACCTGAGCTGAAATCAAGAGTGGGATGCTTAACTGACTGAGCCCCCTAGGCACCTTCAAATATTTTTTTTCTGACCACAATGGTATGAAACTGGAAATCAATAGCAGGAAGAAAAGTGAAAAATGTATAAATATATGGAAAGTAAGCAACACACTTCTCAATAACCAACGGATCAAAAAAAATCAAAAGGGAAATCAAAAATATCTTGAGACAAATGAAAAGAGAAACACAACATTACAAAACTTATAGGATGAAGCAAAACCAGATTAATAGGGAAATTCATAGAGTCAAATGGTTGCATTGATTGGAATGAAAACTGATACAGCCACTCTGGAAAACAATAATGGAGCTTCTCAAAAAGTTAAAAATAGAACGACAATCCAGCATTGCACTCCTAGATATTATGCAAAGGATACAAAATAATAATTTGAAGGGATACATGTGCCCCAATGTTTAAAGCAGCATTTTCAACAATAGCCAAATTATGGAGAGTCCAAATGCCCATTAACTGATGAATGGATAAAGAAGATGTGGTACACACACACGCACACGCACACACACACACACACACAGGAATATTACTCAGCTATCAAAAAGAATGAAATCTTGCCATTTGCAATGACATGGATGGAGCTAAGTCAGTCCAAGAAAGACAAATACCTTATGATTTCACTCATATGTAGGATTTAAGAAACAAAGCAGTTGAACATAGGGGAGGAAAGGCAAACCATAAAACAGAGTCTTAACTATAGAGAACAAACTGAGGTTGCTGGAGGAGTGGGGATGTGTTAAATGGGTGACAGATATTAAGGAGAGCACTTATGATGAGCACTGGATGTTAATATGCAAGTGATAAGTCACTAAATTCCATTCTTGAAATTAATATTATTCTACATGTTAACTAACTGGAATTTAAGTAAAAATTTGAAAATAGAAAAAAAAAATAGAGAGAGAACCACAAAAGATATGAATAGCAAAAGCAATCATGAGCAAAAGAAACAAAGTTGAAGGCATCACACTTCCTAATTTCAAAATAGCATAACTATAGCAAATGGATTACATTACTATAGTTTATATTACTATAATAATATAGTATTAAATATAGTAATAAAAATAAGAAAATTATAGTAATAAAAACAGCATGTGACTAGCATAAAATAAGACATAAGATCAATGGAAAAGAGAAAGCCCAGAAATAAATTCATTTACTATGGTCAGTTGATCTTTGACAAAGATGCCAAGGACACACAATGGGGAAAAGACAAGTCTCTTCAATAAATGCTTTGGGGAAAATTGGTTTTCCACATGCAGAAGAATTAAATTGGGCCCTTATCTCACTCCTTATACAAAAATCAACCCAAAATGGAATAAAAGACTTAAATACATATATATAAGACCTGAAACCATGAAACTATTAGAAGAAAACATAGGGGGAAAAGCTTCTTAACATTAGTCTGGGTAATGATATTTCAGATATGATCTCAAAGTTATAGTCACCAAAGGCAAAAATAGACAAGTAAGATTGTATCAAACTAAAAATATCTTCTGCAAAACAAAGAAAACAATCAACAGGGTGAAGAGAAAATCTAAGGAATGGGAGAAAATACTTGCAAGCCATATATCTGATAAAGAGTTAATATCCAAAATACATAAAGAACTCAACTCAATAGCAAGAAAACAAACAACCCAAATAATAATGGGCAAAGGACATGAATAGACATTTCTGAAAAGAAGATATACTAATGGCCAAGAGATATATGAAAAGTACTCAACATCACTAATCTGTAGGGAAATGTAAATCAACACCACAATGAGACATTACCTCACATATGTTAGTATGCCTGTGATCAAAATACAAGAGATAGTAATTGCTGGCAAGAATGTGGAGAAAAGGGAATCCCTGTATACTGTTGGTGGGAATGTAAATGCAATCATTATGGAAAATAGTATGAAAATTCCTCAGAAAACTAAAAGTATAACTAGTATATGATCTGGCAATCTCACTTCTGGGTATATACCCAAAAGAAATGAAATCGGGATTTCAAAAAGATATCTGCACTCTTTTATGTTCATTGCAGCACTATTCACAAGAGCAAAATATGGAAACAACCCAAGTGTCCATCAGTGGATGAATAGATAAAGAAGATGTGATATATAAATACAACAGAAGATTATTCTACCATGAGAAAGAATGAATTACTGTCTTTTGGGAAATTATGGATGAACCTGAAGGATATTATGCTAAATGAAATGGACAGAGAAGGCAGATGCTGTATGATTTCACTTTTATGTGGAAAGTAAAAAAGAAAAAAATTGAACTCATAGAAGTGGAGTAGAATGGTAGTTACCAATGTCTGGGGGATAGGGAAAGAGGTCTGGGCAATGGAGAGATGTTGGCCAAAGGGTACAAAAAGTTGCAGTTATGTGGGATAAATAAGTCTAGAGATTAATGTCCAGGCATGGTGACTATACTTAATAATACTACATTAAACACTGAAAATATGCTGAGAGAGTTAGATTTCAGGTGAACTCATCACACAGAAAACGATAACTATGTGAGGGAGATGATATGTTAACTTGATTATAGTAATCATTTTACATGTACATCAAATCATCATTTTGTACACCTTAAATATATACAGTTTTTATGTGAAAAATACACAAATAAATGAAAAACGTCCAAAAAATATTACTCTGATGTTCACAACTTACTTTGAAATGCATTACAGAAATCAGATACATTTATAAGTATATAAATGAACAGGTTCATAGAGTCGTTCTTGCAAAGTTATTCTTTTCTTTTAAAAAATATTTTATTTATTTTTTATTACAGAGAGAGCACGAGAAGGAGAGGGGCAAAGGGAAAGGGAGAGAGAATTTCAAGGCTCTCTGTTGAGCATGGAGCCCCACTGGGGCTGACTCCATGACCCTGAGATCATGACCTGAGACAAAACCAAGAGTCTGCCACTCAACCCAATAAGCCACCCAGATGCCCCTGCAAATTTATTCTTAGCATTTTGCTCTGATAGTTACCTCAAATAGAATTTTATCATATTTTAGCATCTTCACAAATACACTCTTTTAAAATGGTGTTTAAGGGGCTCCTGGGAGGCTCAATTAGTTAAGCATCTGACTCCTGATTTCGGCTCAGGTCTTATATGATCTCAGGTCATGAGACTGAGCCCCACAAAAGGCTCTGTGCTCAGTGGGGAGTCTGCTTGAGACTCTCTCCCTCCCTTCCCTCCCCCTCTGCTCCTCCCCCATCCCTGCTGAATCTCTCTCTCAAATAAATAAATAAATCTTTTAAAAAAGTATATGAACATTTGACAGAAATATTAAAGGCCTCATACTCATATACTTTAAGTTGTTACTGCTAATATTAATATCCTTCTCCTTTTAATTACATATTCTTTTTTTTTAAGTTGTTATTTATTTAAGTAATCTCACATCCAACGTGGGGCTTGAACTCACGACCCTGAGATCAAGAGTTGCATGCTCTTTTGACTGAGCCAGCCGGGAGCTCTACATTTGCACATGCTTAATTACAGAATGAATACAGGTATGGCTGAAATCAGGGAATTTAAAAAATTGTAATTATTTAAGGGGCTTTGTAAGCTATAAACAAGATGCTGTTCTAAAGAATCTATACCTTTATCTCTATTCATCATTTTTGATAAAACAGTTCAATTTGTGAAACAATAATGTTAGCACTAAAATAGCAGATTCAACATCACTAAAACTAAACGATAAGTGGATATAAGCATGTTTGTTAAAAATACTGGTTGGGTTCTGATTCTTAGGTGCTTGCTAGCTCCTCATCAATTTTTTTATATAAATTTATTTTTTATTGGTGTTCAATTTACCAACATACAGAATAACATCCAGTGCTCATCCCGTCAAGTGCCCCCTTCAGTGCCCATCACCCATTCAACCCCACCCCCCGCCCTCCTCCCCTTCCACCACCTCTAGTTCATTTCCCAGAATTAGGAGTCTTTATGTTCTGTCTCCCTTTCTGTATTTCCCACACATTTCCTCTCCCTTCCCTTAAATTCCCTTTCACTATTATTTATATTCCCCAAATGAATGAGAACATATGATGTTTGTCCTTCTCCGATTGACTTACTTCACTCAGCATAGAAAGAGCTAGATTGAAGTCACCAAGTATAAGTGTATTATTATCTAAGTATTTCTTCACTTTGGTTATTAATTGATTGATATATTTGGCAGCTCCCACATTCAGAGCATATATATTGAGGATTGTTAAGTCCTCTTGTTGGATAGATCCTTTAAGTATGATATAGTGTCCCTCTTCATGTCTCACTACAGTCTTTGGGGTAAATTTTAGTTTATCTGATATAAGGATGGCTATGCCTGCTTTCTTTTGAGGACCATTCAAATGGTAAATGGTTCTCCAACCTTTTATGTTCAGGCTGTAGGTATCCTTCTGTCTAAAATGAGTCTCTTGTAGACAGCAAATAGATGGGTCCTGCTTTTTTATCCAGTCTGAAACCCTGCGCCTTTTGATGGGGTCATTAAGCCCGTTCATGTTCAGAGTTACTATTGAAAGATATGAGTTTAGTGTCATCATGATACCTATTCAGTCCTTGTTTTTGTGGATTGTTCCACTGAACTTCTTCTTAAAGGGGAGTTTTAAGAGTTCCCCTTAAAATTTCTTGCAGAGCTGGTTTGGAGGTCACATATTCTTTCAGTTGCTGCCTGTCTTGGAAGCTCTTTATCTCTCCTTCCATTTTGAATGAGAGCCTTGCTGGATAAAGTATTCTTGGTTGCATGTTCTTCTCATTTAGGACCCTGAATATATCCTGCCAGCCCTTTCTGGCCTGCCAGGTCTCTGTGGAGAGGTCTGCTGTTACCCTAATACTCCTCCCCATAAAAGTCAGGGATTTCTTGTCTCTTGCTGCTTTAAGGATCTTCTCTTTATCTTTGGAATTTGCAAGCTTAACTATTAAATATCGAGGTGTTGAACGGTTTTTATTGATTTTAGGGGGAGATCTCTCTATTTCCTGGATCTGAATGCCTGTTTCCCTTCCCAGATTAGGAAAGTTTTCAGCGAGGATTTGTTCAAATACATATTCTGGCCCTCTGGTCCTTTCGGTGCCCTCGGGAACCCCAATTAAATGTAGGTTTTTCTTCCTCAGGCTGTCGTTTATTTCCCTTAATCTATCTTCATGGTCTTTTAATTGTTTGTCTCTTTTTTCCTCGGTTTCCCTCTTTGCCATCAACTTGTCTTCTATGTCACTCACTCGTTCTTCCACCTCGTTAACCTTCGTCATTAGGACCTCTAGTTTGGATTGCATCTCATTCAATTGATTTTTAATTTCTGCCTGATTGGATCTAAATTCTGCAGTCATGAAGTCTGCTGAGTCCTTTATGCTTCTTTCTAGAGCCACCAGTAGCTGTATAATAGTGCTTCTGAATTGGCTTTCTGACATTGACTTGTAATCCAGATTTTGTAACTCTGTGGGAGAGAGGACTGTTTCTGATTCTTTCTTTTGAGGTGAGGTTTTCCTTCTAGTCATTTTACTCAGTGCAGAGTGGCCAAAACCAAGTTGTATTGGGAAAAGGAGAAAAAGAGAGGAGAGAAAGAAGGAAAGAAAAGAGAAAAAAAAAGGAAAAAGGAAGAAAAAAAGAAAAAGAAAGAAAAGAAAGGAAAAAAAAAGGTTGGGGGAAGCAAACAGAAATCAAAAAGAAAAAAAAAAACAAAACACAGGGGAGTATCTTCTGATTCTGTATACTTTAAGTCCCTTGACTTCTCCCTGGAACTTGTCCGTCTAGCTGGTCTTCTGGGGGTGCGGCCTGTTGTGCTGATTTTCAGGTGTTAGTACTTGGGGGAGCTGCTGTGCCCCTGCCTGGTGCAGGGCTCAGTGGGGGTTGTTTACCCCGTGAGGCCGCAGGAGGAACAACCAGCAGTGGCTGAGGCCAGCTCTGCAGCCCTGGAGTCAGCCCCCGCAGTAGCCCCGGAGCTCTCGGTCTGCAGGGTCTGGAGGCTCCGGGCGGGGCCGCTGATCTGCTCAGCTGGGGCAGGAGCGTCCTCGCTGTCCTGCGCCCTCCCGGCCTCTGCCTGTCCCGGGGGAGGCCGGATCCTGGGCTGTGTCCCGGCGCCCTGTGCTCCGGGGCCTGTGCTGGTGGATTCGCGCTTCCGCCCCGCAGCCCCCTCCGCGGAGCCGCCCCCGAGCCCCCCGAGCTGCTCCCGCCCCGCAGCCCCCTCCGCGGAGCCGCCCCCGAGCCCCCCTCGAGCTGCTCCCGCCCCGCAGCCCCCTCCGCGGAGCCGCCCCCGAGCCCCCCCGAGCCGCTCCCGCCCCGCAGCCCCCTCCGCGGAGCCGCCCCCGAGCCCCCCCCCCGAGCCGCTCCCGCCCCGCAGCCCCCTCCGCGGAGCCGCCCCCGAGCCCCCCGAGCTGCTCCCGCCCCGCAGCCCCCTCCGCGGAGCCTCCCCCGAGCCCCCCGAGCTGCTCCGGGTCCCGCCGTGCGCGCTGCAGCCCTTAGGGAGCTCGGCGCACTCTCCCAGGGCGCAGGTGCCTGTTAGTGTCCCCGGGAGCCCGAGGGCATCCCCGCCCTCCTGGGTCCTGCTCCAACTCCCTGCGAGCCCCTTTCCGCCCGGGAAGGTCGGTGCAGCTCCTGCTCCTCCGGGACGGGGCTCTCCTGTCCTGGGGACACTCGCCCCGGCCTCAGCCCGGCTCCTCGCGGGGCCCCTCCCCCTTGGAGGCCTTTGTTTCTTTATTTCTTTTCCCCCCGTCTTCCTACCTGGATAGAAGCGCGAACTCTTCTCACTGTAGCATTCCAGCTGGTCTCTCTTTAAATCTCACGCCGAATTCAGTAGATTTTCAGGATGATTTGAAGGTTATCTAGGTAATTTGGTGGGGACAGGTGACTTGGGGACCCTACTCTTCCGTCATCCCGCCCCTCCTCCCTCCTCATCAATTTTTGATGCCGGTGGAAGTTCTGCCGTTTGCATTGCTGTTGATGGAAGTTCCGTGATTGACACTGCAGTTTGAACACAGCTATGTGGGTTATGAGGCTAATTTGTATTTGTTTGATAAAGGATAGCATATTAAATGATTTTCAAACCGTGTTTCAAGGAAGTGCGGCAGAAGCGGCCTGGAGGGAAACATTAGGGTGGAAAGATATTCATCTCCTCCAAACATAATAGCTTCCCTTTATAGATTTCCTTCCTTCCTTCCTTCCTTCCTTCCTTCCTTCCTTCCTTCCTTCCTTCCTTCATTTCAGCATAAGTTTCCAGGGTTAAAACCAGCTTTAAAATTCTTTATAGACAAGTACAGTAACCAAAAATTCCATGAGATATTATTGAGCATTTATTCACCATGTTTAGACACTCCTTAATATTCTGGAAAAAAAATCTCACTGTATAATATACAGTGAAGAAAGCAAGAAATAAAACTAAATGCAAAATGTTTCCTTTTTTGTATGTATATATATATACACACAGAGACACACATAGACACACACATGGACACAGATATTAAAAAGGACTAGAAAGAAATGCCAAAATATTAATCATCTCTGAGGGTGAGGTAGATATTGTGGTAGATTTTTATTTTGTTTTTTTGCTAAATTTTCTGCAATAAACATGCACTAATTTTACAGTCTGTGAGAATAGAAGTTCTGAAAATTGATCACTTCTTGAAAAACAATATATATTAACAATTATTTCAATAACAATCTTCAGTATTTTTGTTTGAATTTAGTATATATTTTCAAGGAGTCTTCATATAATAAATACTTTTCATGTGGGATGCCTGGGGGGCTCAGTGGTTGAGCATCTGCCTTCAGCTCAGGGCGTGATCCTGGAGTCCGGGGAATGAGTCCAATATCGGACTCCTTGCATGGAGCCTGCTTCTCCCTCTGCCTCTCTCTCTGCCTCTCTCTAGTCTCTCATGAATAAATAAATAAAATCTTAAAAAAGAATGCTTTTCATGTGATTTTAATTTTTAAGGTATCTTTATCAGCCTGTAAACTTCTTAACATTAAATAATATTCTACTAGCAGATTTTCCACATTTCAAAATAAAAATATATGAAAAATATTGAGTGACTTTTCCTATAAATATGGCAGAAAGAAATAAAAATTACTATCTTTGTAGCATAAGTTAATTTAGCAAATGTGTAGCCCTTCTAGTGTCTTATTTACGCTTACCTTATTCTACAAAGAATTCACCATGTAGAGTTTGTATCATCCTCTTGCTATTTTGGTAATCCTTTCAAAATTTTTGCTGCCATTCTTTTTGATTAGACTTTCTGCAAAAGGTTTAACTTTGAAGGAAAAATCAAGCTATTAACTTTGAAAGAATTAGAGAATATGCTATTACTTCAACTTAGATAAAAAAATTTTATTGAACACTGCCTTCTTGGAAATATAACCCTTGTTTTAAAAATAGAAAGAGGGTTCATAATTTTGTTTAGTAAGAAAACTCCTCAAAAGAATATAATTCAGTGTCTTGAAAAAATAAATCTACTTAAAGGAATACTTAAAACAGCTGCATCTTCTTTGATACCAAGACAATGACTGAAGAGAATATTCTTTACAAAAGCCCTGCTCTATCCAAAAGAGTAATCATGTCCATTTGCCAACATTAAGCTAGATGACCAGAATGAGTCACCATAGTCGTAGAACAAATGGCAAGGGACATACCAGAGATAGCTAAACCTGCATATCTCCTCAACAAGCCTCACTTTTAGGAACACAAAGATCTTCATTAAAGGAAAAAGTTAGTGGCTGAAATATGAAGAAATTTTATTTCTACCTTTTCTATTCAAAATATTACATGTAATATTGGGTATGCCAGGTAAGGATCAGAAGATGTCAGCTCCATCTTTACAGTTATAGAAAATATAACCACTTGAATATTTTTATGACATTACATTTCAAATGGCAGAGAAACAAATTAAACTCTATATCTATTTTTATATTCCTTAGAAGTATACTAAGTTCAGTCAAAATAATTCAGCTATTTTGAGCATAATGTCATAATGAATGTCATTGAGTTGAAATATATTACTGTGTGTATGTGTTCACACATTTGTGTGCATATGTGATACATATGACAAGTCAGAGATAATTAAATCTTAGTTGACATATAGATAATATTTGGAAATTTAGACATCATAGAGGAATTTTTTCCAAACCTAAGTTTAAGAATAGAAGGGTTTAGTGTCTCATAATGAAGCATAGCATGAAACTAGTAACACCGAAGGGATTTCATGTGATGCCAGCTATAAGCATCACACTGATCCAAACAGCTGGAAGTGCAGGAGTCTGATGAATACTGATTTATAGTTATTTTGTTACCAATTGCAAGCTACAGGGCTGAATAACTAAGGTAACACATTTAACAAAAGCATTTTATAGTTTTATAAGGGTTAGACTTTGGATTCCATGCAGCCACATGGTTGTAATATGTTTCTTTAACTATGTACATAAAAGACTTCTGTTAGTGACTATGACAAGCAGGCTACAAACTTCAAATCATTAGAGTTTTGAAATAGTTGCTGCTCCATATATATTTGCTGAATAAATCCTAGGTAATAAGTCCTAGGTAAATAGGTGATAATTTAAACAATTTCTAGTATTTTAGGTCTGTTTATATCTTCCTTACTTGAATTCTTTCTTCTCTTCATTTTTAACTTGTTAATTAAAATGAATTTATATTTCATCTTTTTCTACTAGTTAAGCAGCTTTTAACATCCTAAAGACATATGTTTGTGAAAATGCATGGTAGCACTGCTTTTCTTCTTAATGCCTTATATTATATTACGCTCCATTTAGAGTTTGCAAATCAATTTTTGTGCTTTGATTTTAACAACAATTCTATCGATACAAGCAGGTGGTATATTGGAAGCTCTATTTTTCAGGAGAGGATACAAATTCAGAAATGTTAAGTGACCTGTCCAATCTTATGAAACTAGAGAGAAACTTTCATTAGAACTAAGGCCTGCTAACTCTCAACTAACTTTTTTTTCTAATATCAATGTTAAGTCAGCATTTCTATAAATTCAATTATGATATTTCTTTATATTGTATAAGATCCATAAATATCCAGAAGTGAACATAATTTGGATGAAAAACAGTAGACTTTTATATTCAGTAATTTCACACATAAATAGAAAACAGGGATAGTTATGCAGGGGTTTCTTAAACCAAAAATGAAACGTCTTTAGCCATTGATTTTTCTTTAAATTGAAAATTCATTTATTTACCATGGTGAGCACTTCCTTTCTATGTGCTAGACAGTCTGCTAGAATCGAGACACATGTGGACACACACACTGAATGTATCATACAATTCTGCTGCTCCCTTACTTCAGAAGCTGATCTGTTACCACATTAGCAAGAGGCAAATGGGCGGGAGTGGAACTGAGCATCAGAGGAACCTGATGATGAAGAAAGGACTAGAAAGGAGATCTAGTATAGTAAGCCAGCCTGCTCTCCATGTGGTGCTATACTCTTTGCTCAGGAAAACCATCAACAACATCAGACAATTCAGGTTGAAGTGACAGATGTGTTGGAAGGTGATAACTGAATCAGCACAGAGAATCGGTCATATTCACATAGACCTTGGCAGGCATTCACTAGTGGGGACTAAGTGAGAAAGTACGTAACCCAGGCAGCCCAGCATCTGACCTTGTAAATAGTCACTGAGTGTTAGTCTTGTGCTCTCCAATTCAATGGGGAAAACAAGATGCATCATATATAATGACATTAACAATTAGGACATGAAAATATCCTAAGGGTGATGTAAAAGTGAACTATAAAACACCAGAGAGAGACATTTTGGTTGGAACGATCAGGAAGGGCTTTGTAGAGGATGCGGCATTTCAGCTAAACCTTACAATTTCAGCAGGCCTTATCGTGGAGCATACTTTACCCCGGACTACTTGAGCAAGTCAATTCACTTTGATTTCACTTTTCTCCTGGGCAAAATGAAGGACTTTGATCATGTGGGACTCAGGACAGAAATGGATTTAGGGTCTTGTAGTGTTATCAGTAGTATAACAAAAGTGGTCCAAGGATTACTGAGTCTGAAAATTCAGTAGATACAGCGGAAAATTTTGATGCCTAAAGCAATTAACCTTATATCAAATGAATAGAATTCATAAACAAGACAACAAGCAGAAAATGCATGGATCAACCAAAGTTTTGCAAATGGGCACTTGGATGCCTTTTATAAAACAGGAGGAAAAGTGAAATAAAAGCCTTAAGGAAAAGGTAATTATTTATATTACATTATTATTATAAATCAACCTCCCAAATCTTAATACACTGTGTGCCTCACTTTTTTTGTATAGCTGTATTGATATATCACTGAAATCTATTTTAAGAACAGATGAATGAGCTTTAACAAACATATAGTTATGTAACTACTATCACAATACACATTTCCATTACCCCTTAAAAGTTCCTTACCCTACTCCCCAACTCAGACCCAGGCAAACACTGATAAACTTTCTATCCACTAGAGTTTTGCCTTTTCTAAATGGTCATAAAAAGGGCATCATACAGAAAATACTTCTTTTGGTGGGTTCTTTCCCTTGACACAATATTTCTGAGATTCATCCATGTTATTGCATGTATCAGTACTTTGTACCATTTTATTGCTGGGTACTATTCCATTGTATAGATATACCATTATTTGTTCATCCATTTACCAGTTGTTGAATATTTAGGTTTTCTTGTCCAGTTATTATGAGTAATGCTGTTATGAACATTCATGTAGAAGTTTTTGTGTAAATATATGGTTTAAGTTCTCTTGGTAGGTGCCTAGGAGTAAAATTGCTGGGTTTTATGATAAATGTCTGAATTTTTTAAAAAACTGCCAAACTCTTTTCCAAATCAACATTACCATTTTACATTTTTACCCGCAATATATGAAAGTTCCAGTTGTTCCACCCCTACCAACACTTGATAGTCTATTTAAGTTTAACCATTGCAGTGGATGTGTTTAAATATGGATTTCTCTAATAACTAATGATATTGATCATCTTTTCTGATGCTTACTGTTCTTTTGTATCTTTCTTTAAAAAAGATCTTATTTATTTATTAGAGACAAACACAGAGAGAGAGAGAGAGACAGAGACATAGGCAGAGGGAGAAGCAGGGAGCCTGATGTGGGACTCGATCCCGGCTCTCCAGGATCATGCTGTGGGCTGAAGGCGGTGCTAAACCACTAAGCCACCAGGGCTGCCCCCCTTTTGTATCTTCTTTGGTGAAATGTCTACTCACACTTATTGTCAATTTTAAAAAATTGAGTTGTTTGCTTATTATGACTTATAAAATTCTTTTTTAAGGTTTTATTTATTTATTTCAGAGAGAGATTGTGTGAATGAGTTGGGGGAGGGACAGAGGAAGAAAGAGAATCTCAAGCCAACTATGCACTAAGCACATAGCCTGACTTAAGGCTTGATATCATGACCCTGAGATCATGACCTGAGCTGAAACCAAGAGTCGAAGGCTCAACCAACTCAGTCACCCCAAGTTATAAAATTCTTTATATGCTAAGGATACAAGTTTTTTGTAAGATACACATTATGCAAATACTTTCCTTCAATCTGTGGGTTACCTTTTCATTTTCTGAACTGTCTTTAAATGGCTAAAATACATAGATTTTAAGAAGTACAATTTTCACTTTTTGGTATGTCTGTCTTGTATATGTGTGTGTCCTACTTAAGAAATCTTTGCCTAACCCAGGGTTACAAGGGCTTTCTCTTATGTTTCTTCTTTTTCTTTTTTAAAAGATTTTATTTATTTATTTTAGAGAGAGAGAGAGAGCACAAGCAGGAGGGCAGAGAGAGAGAGGGAGAGAGAATCTCAAGCAGACTCTTGCACTGAGTATGGAGCCCCACTTGGGGCTCCATGTCATAACCCTGAGATCACAACCTGAGTAGAAACAAAGAGTTGGATGTTGAACTGAATGTGCCCTCTGGGTTCCTATGTTCTCTCTCTCTCTCTTTTTTTTAAAGGTTTTAATTATCTATTTGAGAGAGAGAGAGAGAGAACACGTGCACAAGTTGGGGGGGAGGAGCAGAGGGCAAGGGAGAAGCAGACTCTCTTCTGAGCAGGGGCCCTGATATGGGCTCTCTCCTAAGCTGCTGAGATCATGACCTGAGCCAAAGGCAGATGCTTAACTGACTGAGCCACCCAGGCGCCCCCCTTTCCCATGTTTTCTTTTAAGAGGTTTGTAGTTTAGTTTTTTTTTTTTTTTATCCGTTGTGAGTTAATTTTAGGTAGGAGTTGAGGTTCATTTTTTTCCACACTGATTTCCAGTTGTTAACATTTGTTGAAAAGATTTATTGTCCTCCCGTTGAAATCCTTGGCAACTATGTTGAAATTCAATTGACCACATGAGTTGATTTCTAGGTCTGTTTCTGGACTCTACTCTGTTCTATGAATCTACATGTCAATCCTTATGCCAATACCACACATTTTCCTTATTACTGTTGACTTTATAGTGAATCATTATGGCAGGCAGTGTGAGTTCTCCGATTTTCTTCCTTTTTAAAGGTGTTTTGACTATTCTAGATACTCTCCTTTTTCATATAAATTTCCTTTTTAAAAAATAAATGTTAAAATCATCTGGTAAATTTCTACAAGAGAAGCCAAACAAGATTAAAAGTTGAAACTAGGCATCAACCTGGGGATGATGCTTCCTAGTTTTAAGTAATAATGAGTTTTTTAAAAATTCAAATCTTACATTAGAAATTGCCTGACTTACATTGTGGGTTTCTCTTTCTCTCAGTAGCTCCCACCCAGTTATCTTTATCCCCCTTTATTTCTCAAAGCTGAAAAGGTATTTTGATAGAAAAGCTTAAGCACATTTGCTCAGAATTGGAAAAGGTCAATCTAAAGGCATTAAGTGTCATAAACAAGATATTGCACTTACCTGGTGGCAGCACTTTGATTTCTGATTCATAAATTCTTACATAATGGTCACACAATAAACAAAAGTTTTCCTGAATATCATCATTTTATTGACACTGAATTTTGAATTTATGTTTTCTCCTAGGAAATCAAGACATTTGTGCTTAATTCCAACATTTGTGTAAGAATTTAATATTTTTAGTATGTTAGCTTCATCCTTGTCTTCATCTTACTATCCTACTGTCTCTTGCCCTAATTTTATTTTTCTGTTTCTTTCAGTCCATTGTACACATTTATTTTTATAAAGTGTCTATTTATAATGATACTGTATGTATAGTGTACATGTGAATATTATATATGCCTATATAATTAAATTCCATTTCTTCATTACAAATCAGTGGGATAATAGTTATGTCCATTTTATAAGTAATACTAAAGCCTAGACCTTGCCGTATGTTTCTTGTGAACTAATTAGTTGCTAGAAGGTAACAAATTTTAATTTCAGTAACAGTAAATATTTAATAGAAATAGCCTTAGCTTAGTTTTTCAATTTGAGAAACTCCTTCAGGAAAGATGAAGTGTCAATTTATAATGACACTCAGCAGACCACTGGTGGTTTTTCGCCTGCCATCCCATCTCCGCCTCCCACCTCTCTGGTTGTGGAGCTTTGAAACCACTGCTTCATCACTGCCATAAGCTCCTCTTCAGCACACACTGTCTCCACCTGCCTCATTGTAGCTCTCCAGCTCCCTAGCAGCCCAGGATGGTAGAGGGTGTGATTCTTCCAAATCTTACAGACTTCATTCTCAAAGGGCAAGATTGGAATCCTGCTCCTCATTGCATCTCCCGCACCCTTATCCACCAACCTCTAATAGAGAGTAATCCTACTTCTTTGAGGCTTCTGTCATTTGTCCTCTATGACCTCTTATTTTTTTATTTTTTATTTTTTGTCATTGTCATCTATCACTTGGCCACTATCCTCTGTTTATCAAAAACTTTGGCACCAGACAAACCATGAGAGACTCCTAACTCTGGGAAACAAAGCGTTTCAGAAGGGAGGGAGAGAAGGGATGACTGGGTGACGGGCATTAAAGAGGGCACTTGATGGAATGAGCACTGGGTGTTATACTATATGTTGGCAAATTGAATTTAAATAAAAAATTTAAAAAACAAAAAACAAAAAACTTTGGCACCAGATTCCCAATCTTCTTTCTGCTTCAAGGCTTGTCATCACAGGTGGATTCAATATCCGCAGTGCAGTGTTTTTTCAACACTCTGGCCTCTCATTTCCTGTCCCTCCTTATCTCTTATGGCTCAGCTCAGCTACCTCTTCCCACAGTCACACTCTGGATCTTTTAATCAACAAAATTCTTGATTTTCCAAATTTTTGACTTACACATTGAACACTCTCACCACCACCTTGCACTTTTCTGGCTTGCTTCCTTAACTACTTCCATCTTGACAAAGATCTCAGCACTTCGAACCCTCCAATGAGGGACCAGTCCCCATTTCCATATCTTTCCTTTTATGTTTAATTTTCTTCCTATTCAGTTTATTTTCCATGGTCTATAATTTTAAGAACAGTTTTTTCAATGTCATAAACTGTCTTGTTTCTTTGTCTTATTTCTTCTATCTGGCAAAAAGCCCTTCTGGTGTGACCCTCTTTATCTGGACAATGGAACAATTGCAGGGGAAAAAATAAATCACAAGACAGACTATATCAGTACCACCAGAAACTTATGATCACAGCTTCAACCGGGTTATCAGGATGGCCCTGAAATCCTAGTGTGTTTCTGTAGGTAACTTGCTCTCTTATTTGCTTAGCTATTTCACATTTTCTCTAATTTCCTAAATTCCTTAGACTTTTATTCCATCTTCCCTTTCAGCCCAGATTAAGTAAAAACAATCAACTCCCTGTTGCCTCTACCAACTCCCACCTCTCTTTCCTCATTCTTACCTGATGGATCTGAGGAGAGTCCTCATTTCTGGTCTTGTCTAGTTTTCCATCAATGCCCCAGAATCCTTTTCTTTTGCCTTTCAAGCCTTACAGAATGCATTCTCCTTCCTCCCCACTGTACTTCAACCTCTGTGCTCTTAATGAGGCTTTCCTATCAGCATTTCAGTTTGATCAAATCTTTCTCAGCTTAAAAAATATCTTTCCCGCAACTAGATGGCACATTTTTAAAAAAGATCTTATTTATGAGAGAGAGACAGAGACAGAGAGAGAGAGAGAGAGAGAGAGAGAGAGCACAAACCAGGAGGGGGCGGCAGAGGGAGAGGAAGAAGCAGTCTCTCACCTGAGCAGGGAGCCTGACGTGGGGCTTGATTCCAGGGCCCTGGGATCATGACCTGAACGGAAGGCAGATGCTTACTTGACTGAGCCACCTGGGCACCCCCATATGGCACATTTTAACATCAGCATTCTCAGTATCATTAACAGTTGTTCCTACCAGTAAAACCTAGCAAATATTTTGAGCTTCAGCCTCATCAACTTTACTTTTCCCATATAGTGGAATCTAATCGCATTTTAAAAATATTTTCAAGGGGCGCCTAGGTGGCTCAGTCGGGTAAGCATCTGCCTTTGGCTCAAGTCATGATCCCGGGGTCCTGGGATGTAGCCCCACATTGGACTCCCTGCTCAGTTGGGAACCTGCTTCTCCCTCTCCCCCACCTATGCTCATGCTCTCTCTCTCTCTCTCAAATAAATAAAATCTTAAAAAAGTTTTTTTCAGATTAACTAACACCTTACTGCCAGCAGGTGGCTCTGTGTCAGAAAGGGAAAAAAGATGTTGAGTTCGTAAGTTCTTTATATATTTTGGATGCTAACCCTTTATCAAATATGTCATTTGCAAATAATACAATTCAAATGGGCAGAATACAAGAATAGACATTTTTTCAAAGAAGACATACACATACATGAAAAGATGCTTGATATCACTGATCATTAGGGAAAGAGAAATCAAAACTATGATATCACCTCACACCTGTCAGAATGGCTAAAGCTGGGATGCCTAGGTGGCTCAGCGGTTGAGCGCCTGCCTTCGGCCCAGGGCGTGATCCTGGAGACCTGGGATCGAGTCCCACATCGGGCTCCCTGCATGGAGCCTGCTTCTCCCTCTGCCTGTGTCTCTGCCTCTCTATCTCTCTGTGTCTCTCATGAATATATAAATAAAATCTTAAAAAAAATAAAGAGAATGGCTAAAGTCAACAACAAAGGAAACAACAGGTGTTGGTGAGGATGTGGAGAAAGGAGAACTCTCTTACACTCTTGGTAAGATGCAAACTGGTGCAGCCATGGTAGAAAACAGTATGGAGTTTCTTCAGAAAGTTAAAAATAGAACTACCCTACAATCCAGCAATTGAATTACAGATATTTACTCAAAGAATACAAAAATACTAATTCAAAGGAATACATGCACCCCAGTGTTTATAGCAACATTATCTACGATAACCAAATTATGGAAATAGCCCAAGTATCCATGGACTGATGAATGGATAAAGAAGATGTGACCTATAGCTATATATCTATGTCTATGTCTATATCTACATCTTTATCTATAATGAAATATTGCTCAGCCATCAAAAAGAATGGAAGTTTACCATTTTCAATGATGTGGATAGAGCTAGATGGTATAATGCTTAGTGAAATAAATCAGTCAGAAAAAGACACATACCTTATTATTTCACTTATATGTGGTTAAATAGGTGTTGGGGACTAAGGAGGGCACTTGTGATGAGCACTGCCTGATGTATGGAAGTGTTGCATCACTGTATTGTACATCTGAAACTCATACTACATTGTATGTTAACTAACTTGAATTTACTTTTACTTTTTAAATATTTTACTTATTATTCATGAGAGACACACAGAAAGAGTCAGAGACATAGGCAGAGGGAGAAGCAGGCTCCCTGCGGGGAGCCCGATGCAGGACTCAATGCCAGGACACCTTAATAGTTACCATTTGAAAGCCATTTACTATCCAGAGAAGAAGAGGATACAGTAGAAGGAACAAATAAGTAAAACGCTAAAACATAACAATTCTTTCAAGGTGATTTCACAAGAGTTAAGACTTATAATAAGAAGTGGGTTTTTTTTTTTTACATTTTGCGTTTTACTTTATTTATTTATTAATATAGCCAAAAAAGATAATACAGTAGGACATTAAAATGAACTATTATCTTACATTGATTTTCTGGGGCTAGGGCAGAAAGACTTTGACTATCACCCATATGCCCAATAAATATATACATTATAAAATATTAATAAAGCAAACATCTATGCACATTATGTATCCAAATAAATAGAACATTATCTAGCACTTGGTAGCTGTGTAAACAAATTTCCCTTTTTTTCTCACAGGTAACACTGTTCTGATGTTTATAATTTTTTGTCATTTCCTTTCTTGTCACTATAGTTTTGCTACATATATATTATCCCTAAATATATATTGTTTAGTTTTCATGTAAATGATACCTATGTGCATTCTTCTGTCACTTACTTTATCATCATTTATATTTGTGAGGTTCATCCATTCTGAGATACGCATACCGTTGTAGAATATGCCATGATATATTATCGAGTTGTCACATTTGATTAATAAAGAACTTGGACCAACTGAGTGCAACCAAGGGAAAGGAGAATGTAAAATGGATACTGGAAGAAGAAGCTATACATTTGGGTCTTTGATCAGTTGCAGAAATGGAGAGTATAGTATTCACATTTCGTCTCATCTTACCATGGATGTATTATGTGTATATAGAACTAAGTACATTTTTTCCTGCCTTCCATTCTTCCTTCCCTGTGCTGTTTTATATGGCATGAATGATAGTGACTAATTTTACAAATCTGGTACAGGATATCAATATGTGATTATGAGTGAAACTAGGGGAGGAGAATGTCCGAAACTGCTAAGGGTATGAGATTTACCCTACTTGCAGGTTAACCTTCTAGAGTTTCGTGGATACTCTCAACACTCGTGGGACAGCAGTGAAGGACAGTTTACCATCACATCATAGCAGTAGCTAGAAAAATCAGCATTTGGTGTGTGTGTTTGTTTTCTGAGCCTCAGTTCTAAGGGAAACCCAAAGAGGACCAGATGACATCTGTATGTGCAATGCATTGTTCCAGGAAAGGAATCTGAATCTTTTATAATGAGAAGAAAGCATGACTTCTCTTTGCTCCAGAAGAGAGAGAGAGTTATTTATTTATTTATTTATTTATTTATTTATTTATTTATTTATTTTTAAGATTTTATTTATTCATAGAAACACACACAGAGACAGAGAGAGAGAGAGAGGCGCAGAGACACAGGCAGAGGGAGAAGCAGGCTCCATGCGGGGAGCCCGACGTGGGACTCGATTCCGTGACTCCAGGATCATGCCCTGAGCCTAAGGCAGGCACTGAACCACTGAGCCACCCAGGGATCCCCGGTTGTTCACTATTATAAACATTCTTGAACAGATGGGCATTTAGAGATTAGAGACATTGTGCTACAGTCTAACCCCTATCTGTGGCATATGGCACAGGTATATATGTACCCCTGAAGAAGTATTATTAAGGTGTATGTGGTTATCTATATTCACTAAGAGCCTCTTGCCCCCTTAAGACATCAAAACACTTTATTTTAATGATGTCACTGTTAATAAAAAATGTAGCTCAGAATTATATGTTGCATTGGTTGTTGTGTCTCTTTAGTCTCTTTTGATCTGGAACTACTCTCAATATTTCCTTGATGTTCATGACTTTGACACTTTTGGATATTATGGTCAGTTATTTTGTAGGATATCCCATATGAAACATATTTTCTTGTGATTAAATTCAGTTATCTCTGGCAGGATTATGACAGAAGTGATGCAGTGGTCTGATTGGGAGAGAATAGAAGAACAAGGAAATGGAAAGACTCAAGGATTCATTTTGTAAAATTTAATTGGTAGAGAATGTGTCCCCTGAGACAAAAAATTCTAGGTAAACTTCCACCCTCAGAGTTTCTGAGATCTAGTTCTGACTTCTCCAGTTACTAACCATGTGATCTTGGGCAAAGTATTAGATTTACATTATGCTTTGGAAAATAGCAACTTCTGAAGTTCTCAAAGACATTAGAAATGTAATAGATATGGAAAGTTCTTACAGCCAATATTAAACATAACATTTTTATAGGCAAAAAATTCCCCATTAATGTCATAAATTATATAAAACTCATTTCTAAAACCAGTAACAACTATAGCCAATATATATATATTGCCTCCTTAGAAAATTTGGAATTGGACTTTTAATGTTTATTAGTTTTTCCTGCGCATACATGCATGAACAGTAAACTTCATACTTAACTTGTTGGTTTACTCAGAGAAGTGCAGAGGTACATAGCTAAATTCCTAAGCCCAGGAACATAAAATAAAGTGTTCTCTTCTCTTCTTTCAAAAGAAAAAGTATTAAATACATGCAAAGTACAGGTAAAACACCATGCATGGTTCTTATAATGCTGTGAATCAGTCTCCAGCCTCTGTTTAGCCAGCAATTGAAGTATTTTAAGCACATAAGAACCGGCTGAGCTAGGGTCTCTTCTAGAGATAGGGCTGTAGCAATATAGTGATTAAAATACCAATGTAAAAATGGTCAGCTCTTATAATATCCCCCCTTGAGTGATGAATATGGCAGTATTTAATTGTCTGGAAGTTCTACAAGGCTAGACTGCTTTTTGAGACCAATAGAAATAAGCAACATGTATTTTTTTAAAAAAATATTTTACTCATCTATTCATGAGAGACACACAGACAGAGGCAGAGACATAGGCAGAGGGAGAAGCAAGCTTCCGGTGGGGAGCCTGATGCAAGACTCGATCCCAGGACCCTGGGATCATGACCTGAGCCAAAGGCAGACGCTTAACCATGAGCTACCCAGGTGCCCCACGACATATATTTTTTAATGAAGTAGAGGATAATGTTTTGCCTTTCATGGAAAAAGGTATTGATTTGAGTAAAATTCTCAACCATGAAGACATCAGTTTTCAAAAACAGACAAACAACCCAAAACAACTCCACCCCCCAAATACATGGAAATCTACTTGGGTGGAAATATCACATCTGACAATATTACTCAGAAAGACAGAAATTTGAGTTATCACCTATTCTCTGCAACTCTACATGTACTTATCATTGGCAGATGGTAAAGCACTTTATGTTCTTAGGAGATATCCAAGGAGGGAGATTCTATAGCCTCTCAGGAACTTGTTCAGTTCTTTACAACCTTTGCTGTCAGGAAACTATTCTTCATATTTAACCTAAATCCCACAAGCCAAAGTTTAGACCCGTTTCCTTTGGTTCAGTCCTCAGTGGAGACAGAGAACAGCTGGTCACCATCTGCATAATATTTCTTTATAAATGAGAAGGCTGAGGTCATCCCACAGGCTTCTCTTCTACTGGATAATGATCCCATTCATTTAACCTGTCCTCATATTGCCTATTTGCAAACTCTTAATCATTTAAATTCATGCCTGTGAATTCTAAGTTTTTCACGTCATTCATAAATTGTGTATAAGACACTGTAATATTTGTACTAGAATTGAGAGTAATTTCTTTCTTCTGCTACATCTCTGTCTATAATATCTTGGTATCCTATCCACTTTTAAACAATATTATGTGTTTCTAAGATGTCATTATCTGCATTCTCTGTGATTACAATCTTTTTAGCTAAACCACACATTCTTGAATTCAATTACTGTATTTTTTCATCCGTATTTGGATCACTTCAGGAACATGAATCTCTAAATTCCATTTTTTCTGACTCAGAAAAATTATCTTACTGTAGTGGCAAATATCTTCTTATTGTAATTTCTAATTACCTGATTTTAATTTATGTACTCTACATTCCATTAATGTGATTGTCAAATAAAACATGAAAAAACTACATTCAACATGAATTATAAATTCTATAAAACATTTGGCTTCCAGGCCAATGTTACTTTTGAGGACTGTTTTTTCACTAGAAAAATATTTCCATTGACAATAGCATTAGCTATGCAGTCTCTGGTAAAACATACACACACACCCCGACACACACACACATTTTGTTTGGGGTGTTGATTTGCATTCCTGATGCATTGAGTTTGTTCCTTAAGTATCCTTTTCCTTACCTTCTGCAGACGGACCAGAAACAGCTTACTGAGAGCTTGTGCCATTTGGCTGTACTGTATGCTGGCCTATTCTGCAGCATTGTTTTGTTGGAGTGTATTTCACTCCTTTTGTATGTCATCAAACTGTGACTACAACCTCTCTCCAATAATTTTTTTTTCCAATAAATTTTTTAATCACGAAAAGTAGCATGTGCAGAAAGCTCAAGTAGAGTCCAACCAAAAATTCTCTTGGTCTCAGGTTCATAAGTTCAAGCCCCATTTTGAGTGTAGAGATTACTTAAAAATTACTTTAAAAAATATAAATTAAATTTTAAAAAATTAAGAAGAAACTGACTAAAAGAAGGAGCTGACTCTCATGCCAGACTATTTTTCTGAGGTCATGATCTCCATTTCTACAGTGATCCTATTCAAGTCAAGATAAATTATACCTCTTCTAGCCAGTTCTGTCGCTCTGGTCTGCAAAAAGTTGGATTGGGCCCACAGATATTTTTCACAAAACCATGCTGTTTATTATTTTGTTGTTCCTTAAGTATTTGCCAATTGATTTTCTAATGATTAAATATAGTTGTTTGGAGGGAGAGGTTGTTGAACTTTGAAGACTACAATTTCAAGGGGCATTTGGAAGGAAGAGGCATTAAATTCCTAATTTTATAATTTCTGAAGAATCCATTTCTTTTTTAAAAAGATAGGTGCTAAAAAAAAAAAAGATAGGTGCTATATTGGCTCTTATTGATAGAATTATAGTTAACAAACAAATACTAAAGATTGACATTTAAAAAACTAAGGCAGGGGCACCTGGGTGGCTCAGTCAGTTAAGCATCTAACTATTGATTTCAACTCATGTCATGATCTCAGGGGCATGGGACTGAGACCCATGTCAGGCTCCACACTCAGCAGGGAGTCTGCTTGAGATTCTCTCTCCCTCTGCCCCTCCTCCTGAATTCTCTCTCTCTCAAATAAATAAATCTTAAAAAAAAAAAAAAACCTCAAGCAATATGTCAATCCTTAATTTTTGTCTTAAAAAAATATATAACCACATAGTATGAAACTTTCCAGAGTAGTTCTCCATTCTTTTCCCAAAGCAGACATACGAATAATGTTCTATTTTAAGTTGGTCATGAATTAGGCAATAGTTCCTCATTGCTCTAAGTTGCAAAATAGTAGGTATCTTTTAGTGTTCATTCAGAACTACATTTCACAAAATAACTTAAAAGTTTCCAAATTTAGGGGCTCTTGGGTGGCTCAGTCAGTTAGGCATCTGTCTCTTAATCATGACTCAGGTCTTGATCTCAGGGTTGTGAGTTCAAACCACATGTTGGGCTCCACCCTAGGCATGGAGCCTACTTTAAAAAGAAGAAAGTTTCCAAATTTAACACTGTTGAATTTTTAAAAATTGAAACCATTGTTTCATTGAAACCAAGTTAAAATGTTTTCATTCAGACATGTCTCATTTGAATTTATAGTTCCTCTAGGAAATCGGAAATCATTCGTATAAATGGCTTTTTAAACTATTTGCTTGTATAATTTCTAAAGGATTTTTCATTCATTTATTCAACAAATATTTTTGAGCATTTTCTATGGACAGGTGCTATTCCATGTTCTTGGGTTATGTCAGTAAACAAAATAAACTAAGTTCTTGCCTTCAGGAGCTTACAGTCTTGGAACAGATAATAAGCATAATAACCAAATTAAATGGTATACTAGAAGGTGATATGTGCCATGGGGAAAAAAAAGAAGAAAAGAGAGGGGCACCTGGGTGACTCAGTTGGTTAAGCAACTGACTCTTGTTTTTTTTTGTTGTCTTTTTAAAAAAGATTTTATTTGTTTATTCATGAGAAACACAGAGAAGCAGAGACACAGGCAGAAGGAGAGGCAGCACCTTGCAGGGAGCCTGATGCAGGACTTGATACCTGGACTCCAGAATCATGCCCTGAGCCAAAGGCTGATGCTCAATGGCTGAGCCACCCAGGCATCCCCAACGCTTGATTTTGGTTCAGGTCATGATCTTAGGGGCATGGGATTGAGCTCCAGGTCGGACTCTATGCTTAGTGGGGAGTCTGCTTGGGATTCGCTTTCTCTCTCTCTCCCTCTGTCCCTCCCCCTGCAATGCTCTTTCTCTCTCTCTCAAAATAAATAAATAAATAAACCTTTTTTTTTTTAGAAAAAAGTAGAAGAGGAAAACGGAGGTCAGAAATGAAGAGGTAGGAGGAATAGACTGGGAAGTTTGTAGCATTAATAAGATTTGAGCAATACCTTAAAAGAGGAGAGAAGTTGGCCAAGTGGGGGGGAAAGGATTTCACAGGGGACATGTGCAAGGCCCTATTAGGGGAGCTTGCCAGGCATGTTCAAGGGTGCCAATGTTGATGGTAAGGAATGGGTATGTGAATTTAGAGAGGCAATGGGAGGTCAGCTCCTGAAGGGAACTGGCAGCCATTGTAAGGAGTATAAGATGATCTGAAATACATTTTTTAAGGGTCATTCTAGGTTGCTTTGTTGAGAATAAACTATAAATAAGGTAGGAGTAGAGAGATCTCTAAAGAGGCTATTGAATAATTCAAGTAAGAAATGATGGTGTCTTGGAACAGGCTAGGAAGAAGTGACCTAGTTATGGATTTTTTTGAAGGTCAATCAAAACTTAAAGACTTCTAGATGCTCTAGATATGCAACATGTGAGAAAGAAAGGAGTAAAGGATAACTCAGGGCTTTTGATGTAAATAAATATATGTATAAAACACAAAACCTGTAGATAAGCTTGAAGTTCAGGAGAATGGACTATGATGAAAATACATATTTGAGAGTCATGCTCAATATGGACAATGTTATTTAAGGAGTAGGATGAGATCACAAAAAGAATGAATATTGAGAACAGTAGAGGATCAAGGAGTGAGCCTGTGGTAGACCAACATTCTGAGGTTGGGTAAAGAGGAAGAAGGAGAGACTTGTGAGGGAGGAGGAACATCAAGAATGAAAATTTTTAGATTGGAAGGGGAAGGGTGTGGGGGGATGGGCAAACAGATGAAAGGGAGTGGGAGTTACAGGCTTCCAGTTACAGAATGAATAAGTCACAGGAATAAAAAGCACAGCATACGATATACAGCCAGTGATACTGTACTGTAATAGGGTTGTATGATGACAAATGGTAGCTACACTGTGGTGAACACAGTTGTAGGTATGAAGTTGAATCACTATGTGGTACACCTGAAACTAATGTAACAGTGTATGTCAACTATACTCAAACAAAATTTGGTTTTAAATAAAAGACTACAGCCCAAGAGGAAAAAAAAAAACTTTGAAAGAAAAGTTACTTTTTTTTTTGTATAAAAAGGAATGAAAGTTTTTACATAAAAATATCAAGGAGTCAACTATATTAAACTCTGCTGATCAAGTACGATGAAGAGGGAGTGATCATTGGACTTGGTAACTGTGAAAGTCATTAATGAATCTTATAAAAAACTTTGGTAATAATAGGTGAAAGCCTAATTTTGTAGCCATTAATGGACTAAGAAGAGAATGGGAGAAAGGAATCAGGGATATATTGTCAATACTTACAAGCAATTATTTTGAAAAGTTTCTTTAGAAATGAGGGGGGATAAGAATGGTAGTTTTCAAAGTAAGTCTGGTTAAAAGAAGATATTTTATTTATTTATTTATTTATTTACTTACTTACTTACTTATTTAGTAAGCTCCACACTAGGCACGGAGCCTAATGCAGGGCTTAAACTCACGATCCTGAGATCAAGACCTGAGTTGAGATCAAGAGTTGGATTCTTAGCTGACTGGACCATCCAGGTGTCCCAAGAGAGTATTTTAAGATAGGAAAAATAATAGAATATTTGGACACTGATAGGAAATATTTGGTAGAGAATGAAAAATTGGGGACATGGGAAGGAGTGGAATTGTTCTCAGTTCTTGAGTAGGGAGAGTTAGGATGGGATCTATGCCCAAGTGGAGGAATGGACTTTCTACCTAAGCATGATAGTGATACTAATAAAGCAGAGTATGTGGTTACATTTATTGGTGAGTGGATACCTGTGGGGATTGGAGACTATAGAATCACTGCAGTTATTGGAAATGACAAGGTGTATTCCATGATCCTAGAAGTTAATGGTGGAGGTAGGGTCAAGTACAAGATCACTTGAGAAGAGTTTAAACAACAACAACTGAATTTGCTTTTTGGATGAAATGAAGTGCTGTCACCTTTAGCATGCATTACTGATACTCTCTGCTCTCATTGCCCTCTTCCTCAGATGAAAAGTATTTTTGTTTCCTATAATTTAGAAGAGAGAAAAGAAATGGCTATTAAACTAAAATAGTCGTCATGCTTCCTATGCCTACTCTACAATATATCTAAATTAAGAATATTTCAACATGGGCAAAATCACTCCATTTCTAGCACCATGTACAGAATGATATATAAGATAGGGAAAGATATAAAGTTCTACTGTGGATTTATGATGGCTTGTTTAAGTGAGGCTTCACAGACAGCAAATACTTTGAGTTTTTTTCCTGTATTTGGCACCCTCGGAGATTTTCACACCTTGGCACAAGGTACATAGTCAAATTTGGATGGCTGGACTGTTCACTTTTATACAGTGATAGGGAAGGTGGGAGAGGAAAATTGGCATGACTCCTTGAGGCAGATCAGTTTTAAGGAAAAGTGCATATGAAAGTTGAGAGTAAGGAAATTGATTCATTTAAAACTTTCCACATTGACATTCCCCATGAAAAGTCTTTGCATGTCCTAGTTTGCAGACTACTGACATAGATAGTTGGAAATTAAAACAATCTGGTTCACTAATAGTTTTTAAAAAATTTATCACAGCTCAACATATTCCAGAGGAATATTTAGTTCAATTAAAGCAGTAGGTAAACAAAACAGAAACAATTTGGAACTCTCCAGAAAGGAAGGGGCATTCTTTTTCTAAAGGAAAAACTGTATTTTGATTTAGAGAACATTTCCATCTGGTGTCCATTCTTGAACTTTTATAACATTGTATAGCACTTGACTAGCTGGGATAGATGAACCAGGGTTGGCAATAAATCCATTTCTCAGAGCAGGACAGACCCAAGGAAGCCCATCCCAACTATAGCAGTTGATAACACAGATTTAGTCTTGCAGGAAAGCATGTATCCAGGGATTTCAATAGTCTTAAAATATAGGTCAAACAAACACCAACATGGTATCCCAACAGGTTGATGGAACCTATGACAGAGATTGAAGCAAGGCTATTTAGAATCCGAGTTGTACAGATACTTGCCATTAGGGGAAGAAGCTTATCCATGGATACCAGAGCCTCCAGTTAAGAAAACCAACAATTTGTAACTTGACTGAGAACTTACCTCTGTAGCTATCACCAAGATCTGTCATTCTATAAATGAAAAGGGTGACAACTCTCATTGATAAATGGGGAACCTCTAGTGGAGACTATTTGCTTCAATTAAGACAGAAATTTCTGGAATCTCTGCTCTCAGCCAGACCAACCCTTCTGGTTATGTTCTGGTAATGAGCCTAATGCACATTGCATTTGAAAGTAACTTATGGGGGACAGAGAGTGGGAAGAGTCAGTTGTTCAACACCACTTTGACATTTTAGCACTTTTAAGAGCATCTGCATAAACCTGAAAATTATTAATACATATATTTGCAAGACATTTTATTTATAAAGCTAGTGTAAAATGTGCATATAGACTCCATATTTTCAAAACCTCCAATGGTCATATGTGCGAGACATCAAAAGTCATTGTGCTAATTCAGTTCCTTCCCATCTTTTTGTATGGTGTTGCTTCAAGGAAGCCTCATCCCCCAATAGTCGTCTTGAAGCATGTCATCTATAGTCAAAATTCTACAATGGTTCCTGGGACAATTACAAGGAAACCATCTCTACATGTCCTGAAATGTGGTTGTGAGGCATGGCTTCCTTATAAACTCGATCTGAACTTTCTGTTTCCGAAAAGGACAACATGAAATTGATGAAAACATAATTCAATTGAAATTTTAAGGATCTGTACATTAGAAAGTGTTTTGTCAAGAGTTAGAAAGAAAATTTTTAAAAAGTTAGAAAGAAAATGATAAAGATTACTCTGACATTGGGAGCCTTTTCAAAAATCAGAAGTTGGTTTGACTGACATGATATATAAAAATAGATATTTCTTCAGTTAAAGCTATAATCTCATAAAGATGTTTTTCTGTATAGAAGAGAGTAAAGATTATAAATAAAACATGGAGGAGAAAAATGATTACCAGCATTTTCTCATCTTAAATCAAAGCCTCACCAGAGAGCTACAAAAGGGTTTTTTTTGTGATTTCCCAAGCATTGGTAAGAATGTTTGTGATTAAAAAATTCATTTGCAAATACTGTTATGTATTTGTTTTGCCGTATGTTTGAAACTAGGTTTCTAACGATCTCCTTGGAAACATCAGTATGCTTACAACAGTCCTTATTTCCAAAGAAATATTGGGGAAATATAAGAAAAATAATAGTAAATGAAACAAATACATGTGTGGTTTTCAAATGCAGACAGATTTAATACAAATTGAAGTATTTGGTTTATTCTCCCTTTCTTAAAAACTTCAACATAATTTTAATTGCAGAATTAAGGGAAGAACATCGAATCATATGTATTAGCATTAAGACGTGTGTGGCAGTCCACAAAGTACTTCGGTTTAATTTACAAATGGTGCTTACACAGGAAAACCTGCCCTAGAGTGCTGAGGATAGAGATTCTCGTTTCCTTTCAGCTGCTGATCCTGAATCTTCTCTTGCTCCTCCTCCCCCTACATCCCTGCTCCTGACCTTCCACTAGCCCAGATTCTTTTTTTTTTTTTAACTTTATTTTTTATTTGAGAGAGACAGAGGGAGAGAGAAGGTCTCAAGCAGATTCCCCACTGAGCACAGAGCACTATCTGGGGCTCGATCCTATGACCCTGGGATCACCACCCAACTGGAAATCAAGAGTCAGTTGTCTAACCAGCTGAGCTGCCCACGTACCCTTAGCCCAGATTCTTCATATCTAGCCTCCCAGTACTATTCTAGTGCAGTCTATGGCAAGAGATAGGGGAGGGCCCAGCAAGAAAGGAAGCCACTCTCTGGCAGCTCCTCTTTTCCCCCTTCATATTCCTCTAGTGGGCTTGTCTCAGGTGCAGGCTCTTGGGGACTAATCTAAGATTTCCTGCCTCATCCACAGCCCCTGTCCTATCATCTAGCACAACTTCCACACTAATTTCAATGGTGAAAGGATGCCTAGATGGCTCAGTGGTTGAGCATCTGCCATTGGCTCAGGGCATGATCCTGGAGTCCTGGGATAGAGTCCTCATGGAGCTCCTTTGGGAAGCCTGCTTCTCCCTCCACTTCTCCCTCTGCCTATATCTCTTCCTCTCTCTGCCTCTCATGAATAAATAAATAAAATCCTAAAAAAAAAAAAAAAGACTTCAGTAGGTGAAATGTTTAGATGGCGTTCCTTTTTGGAAGAAGAAAAAATGGTTGAGGAACATTTTGAATTTGCCTTTGAAATAGAGATGCTCATACTTTGATCCATCATGAATAGTACCTAAAAGGTCAACATTACCACTAAAGTGGTCTTGTATTTGCTTACAGAGTGAAAGTAAGTAAAAGAAAATAAATAAGAGGCAGAGAAGGAAATCATTACTGAACAAAACAAAACAAAAACAGGGATGGGAGAGTGATTATTAAGATTAAGAAGTATATGGTTTAGAATACTCACTTCAAATAAAATTAAGGAATGGTTAAGTTCATTTGGAGATTATCTCCTCCCTCTCTCTCTTCCTTGCCTTAACAAATGTTTATACATATCTACTATATACCAGGTACTGTGCTCTATTTTAGGTTTACAGTATTAAAAGAGAAAGCAACATCTTATATTTGTCAAGACAAAAATTTCAATAACTCAACACAATAATGATTTTTTTTTGCTTATATCAAAGTCTGACTAGGTGTTTTAAATGTGCTAATTCAGAGCCACTGGTCTCCTTGGAATCTACCCCTGGATTCTCCACATTTAGTAGGCTCATAGGCAAGGAGAGCAAGGGACAAAAGGATGCTTTGTGCCCAGGCCTGGAAGTGGTCTACTACTCCCCTAGTCAGAATCCTGTTATGAACCCCTATAGCAACTGCAAGGGAAGCTGAGGAAAGCAATCTTCCCATAAGAGCTGGAAGAGGAAATGGCATTGCCAGGGACTAGCTAGTCTCTGCCATCTACGCCCAGGGAATTGCAACGATATAACCATAAGACAATGCAAAGAATAGTTTATGGCACCCAGTATTGCTTTCTGTAACTACTATTTGGAGGAAAAAGTGAATTCAGAGAAGAACCAGAGGATAGGATGGGAATTAGGATAAGTGAGATGAAAATAGAAGGAATAAGGATACTTGGGTGGCTCAGCAGTTGAGTGTCTGCCTTTGACTCAAGGCCTGATCTCAGGGTCTAGGGATCAAGTTCCACATAGAGCTCCCTGCAAGGAGCATGCTTTCTCTCTGCCTCTCTCTGTGTGTCTCTCATGAATAAATAAATAAAATCTTAAAAAAAATAGTGGGAAGAGTGTGAAAAGCTGGATAGGCTTTCAGTATTTTTCAATGGGAACTTTCTTAGAAAAATATGAGTCACACAATTCTTCATTGTCCTAACTCCTTTGCATCTTAGGATGTTAGCTCTCATGTGCTGTAATAGACACTTATATTTACTATGTGCCAAACACTGTTAATGAATGGTTTCTACGCATGTAACCCATGTAATCTTCACAACCATCTTATGACATAAACATTACCTTTGCTAAAATAATAAGAAAACTGAGGCAGAGAAGTTAAGTAACTTGGCAGTCACCCTTCAGTCATGGCAATGAAAACAATCCCTTAACATTTCCAAATGCTGAGTATGGCTAGAGTACGAACTTGGTTGACAACTAGATATAATTTCACTGTCATCTGGCTTCCATTACTTCCATTATTGCAGGTGGGTACTCAGTTGATCTGTATTTTAACCTGGTCCAACTCCTTTTTTAAGATCTTGCCTGTGGTATTTTGAAATTTCACTACAGTGTGGTGAAAGAGTGTATTTCTTTTTATATATTCTTTACTGGACTCATTGGTCTTCTGAATCCCAAGGATTGATATCTTGTATCACTTCTGGACAAATTTCAGCCATTTTCTAAGTTCTCTCCCTATTCTCCATATTTTCTGTATGTGGAATTTCTGCTAAATGCATATAGAGTTCTCCCTCTATGTTCTATGGTCCTCATCTTTTTCTTTCATATCCTTGTGTCTCTGGTTTGCATTTTTTTAAGAGATTTTATTTTTAAGTAGTCTCTACACCCAACAAGGGGCTCGAACTTACAACCCTGAGATCAAGAGTCCTATGTTCTTCTGACAGAGGCTTCCAGGCACCTCTCAAGTTTCCATTTTTGTAACTTCTCTAGTGCTACTATCTTTCGATTTACTAATGATCTTTTCAGCCATTTCCAGTCTGCTATGGAGACAATACATTGAGTTTCTAATGTCTATATAATATTTTTCAGTTTTTGAAATTCATCTGGGTACTTTTTATCAATTTGCTTAATCAACTTTCCTAATCATTTGTTCTTTCATCATACTTTCAATGAATTCTTTTATATCTTCAAATGAACTTATTTCAAATTCTCCTTTGTTATAAATTCTAAGAACTGCCATTCTTAAAATGTGAATACAGTAGTTTGATTTCTGTAGACTCTCACAGTATCTTCCTTTCATGCATATTTACTAATTTTTTATTGTGAGCTGATTTTCCTTGAAACTTCATCTGTGAGATTTCTTTGACAACTAATCTTAGTTAGGGAGCACACAACCTGGAATTGCTGTAATATGATTTTCTTATCTGTTTTTTGGGAGAAGGGGGTACAAAGTTACTGTGAATACAGACTCGGGATTAAGAATTATTGAAACTATTTTCTTTCCTTTTTTATTTTTTATTTTTTTTGCAATCACCCCAGAATGTAGCAGTTATCTCTCTCCGTGAGGATGACTAGTTTTTTCCTATTTTGCTTAGTAAGGATATTGTTCTTTAAGTGTCCAGACTCTATGGCCAAGGCCTCAGGTCTAAACATTTGCACTAGTCAGGGCCTGAGCTTTGTGGGTGGTTCATTAAAACCCAATGCTCTTCTTGTTGTTTGTGGCCTCTGAAGATTCCTTAATTCCTCTGCCAGCATTAATCAGTAATCCTTTTTGAAAACTATTTTGCACAGATTGTTCTGCTAGGAAGAATTTCTCTGAATGTTAGTTTGCCATATTTCCAGAAACAAAGTTGAGATTGGATATTTTATCAGGAATCAGATCTTAAAGTTTTTACATACTGTACATTATTTGACTGCCTATGTGTCCATTGTTTGAATGCTTATATGAACTAATGAATTACATATTTTATACCATCATAAATGGAAAATTCATGAAAAGATCCCTGTAAAAGAACAGCAAGTAGAAAATATTAAAATGCAAGCACAGGCAGACAAAAGGAAATTACAAAACTGACTTTTCTCTTACCCTTCTTTGGCAACTATGGAGGTAAAAAGTAAGTGATATTCTAATTGGATACAAGATGAGGAGGTAGTCTAATAAAATTAGTCAATCAAGAAGGACCTTTGACACATGAATTTAAACCATTATAATTAGCAATAAGCTCCATGCTAAATTATAATTATATTTTAAGATATTAAATAATTATAGTAATACAGTTGTACAATTTCATATGGAGGAATTACATATTTGCTTGCATAATTTTTTTTTCTTTTTTGCTGTTTAGGCATAGCTAGTTGTAAAAAAAGCCTTGGAAACCAATACTGTAATCAAGTGTCTTTTTGTAGACAATAAAGAGCTACTGAAGTTTTTGAGCCAAAGAGTAACAAGATTATACTGCTATTTAGAAAAATTAATCTAATTGTAAAATCCAGGATGGATCTGCAGGAGCAAGACTGGAGGCAGAAAGACTGTCTTCTAATGATCTAACTCAGCATTCAGAACAGCTTCCTCTGTGTCCCCAAATATAGCTTAGCGACAATTTCTATCACACCTGAAAAGTCCAATTGGCAGTTAAATTGGAGTTAGCATCTGTTACAGGATGTCAATGAGGTGGCTTCCTCAACTATGCTTTTAAAATCATGACCCAGGGGTACCTGGGTGGCTCAGTGGTCCAGTGTTTGCCTTTGGCTCAGGTCCTGATCCTGGGATCAAGTCCCGCATTGGGCTTCCCATGGGGAGCCTGCTTCTCCTTCTGCCCATGTCTCTGCCTGTGTCTCTCTCTGTGTCTCTCATGAATAAATAAATAAGATCTTTGAAAATTTATATATAATGAAGTCATGGCCCAAAATAACTTCTATAAAAATATATTTATTGTGACTCTTAATCATAACCAAAAAGTTGATCAACTATTCAAACATAACTTTAAAAAAATTATCAGCAGGCCTGGAACAGTGCAATCTAATGAACTGAATATTAATTTCACTTTCAGATTACAATTGCTGTAGCCAGAGTACTGTGGTCCAGACTAAGAGAATGAAAGCAGAAAATTTAGTAACTTTCTGTTTGTTTCTGTGTGTATGTTTCATATTCATTTGCAAAATTTCCTATTCCTATTCTTTTCTTTTGAGGAAATTCAAGTCAGGAGATGAGGAAAAGTTTACATGTCTGTCCTTATAGCACTGCATGTAAATACGTGTTCAATGCCTCAGTGTTAGATCTTCTTCCCCATTATAACGCTCAGTCCTGAGAGCAGCCCAAGAGAGGTGCAGGTTGCACAACTTGTATTGCCACAGTGTTCAGAGATTGAGTGTGTTGCTAAGGATCCCTGTCTTTTGTCTGGAACAAAAACTATATTGACAGAAGAATTAAGAGTGGTAGCCATAAGAGAAAATAAGATACTAAAAGGAAATGCCTCAAGAATTGATTTTTTAAAAAAGATGAATGATAAAGATGCCAGTGAAAGAGGCCTTTCAACGTGGTAACAACAAGGGTGGTCACATTCTTGGTTAGTCATTAAGTATGTTGGAAGCCTAAAAATGAGCAAAAGCAAATACAACCAAGGAAATCAAAAGAATAATCTACTTTCCTGCATACACACACACACACACACACACACACACACACACGTCAATGATTCTCAATCAATTAAATATATCCAAACATGTAGATCCAGGGCATAAAGGTTAAGTGTTTGTTCTATAAAAGAGTAAAGCTATAAAGTAAAACTTGCTGGACTACACAGAAAATTAATGGCACAAACCGAAGAAAACTTCCAAGGGTCTAATAATGGCTCTTACTTTGGAAACCAAACTGAGTGTTGTGTCTTAATGTAATAGGTAAGTACTAGTAATGCAAGTATATGATTTTTCTCCCAATTTCACCCATTAAGCATTATGCACTGTGTATATTCTATGGATGGGCTTTCTTTATAGAGAAACAGAATTGAATGTATTAATCTTTATTTCCTTCTAATATGTGGACAGAAACCATATTTTATGTGTATGTTTCTCTAGAGTCTAGCACAGCGCGTGACACACAATGATTTTTTTTAATGAACTGTAACTTTCTCTATACAATATTTCTCTTGGCCAAAATAATTATCAATAGATATATTTTACTAATCAGTTCTTTTTTTTAAAGATTTTATTCATCCATTCATGAAAGACACAGAGAGAGAGAGAGAGAGAGAGAGGCAGAGACACAGGCAGTGGGAGAAGCAGGCTCCATGCAGGGAGCCCGACATGGGACTCGATCCCAGGTCTCCAGGATCACATCCTGGGCTGAAGGCAGGCACCAAATCGCCGAGCCACCTGGGCTGCCCTAATCAGTTCTTTAATTTTTTATAAAGAACTAATCAGTTCTATACTATACTACCATACCAGTTTAGTTCTTTAGAACTGATTAGTTCTTTATAAAAAATTAAACATCGTTGTCAAAAGTCTTTCTTGTTAAAGAGATCCTTTAAGATCTGCATGTAGACCTATGGAGAATAGGACCTAGCTAAATTCTGGCAGTTCATACATGTAAAAGGAGGGGGCTGGGGTGCTTATTAAGACAAAACAGTAATGATCTTCTGAAAAAACCCCATAGGAATATTTGAAAAAAGGAAGATAACAAAAGTTAACATTAATATACACTGGTGATGAAAAAGCATTTTATTATCTTTCTTATTGCCACGAGTTCTTACTTTTCCTATAAGGAGACATAATATATGAAGTTAATCTGTATGCCTGAATTCTAGATCAGCCATTTTCTAATTGGTGATGTTGGGTAAGTTACCTAGTCTTTCTGTGCTTTGATTCTCTCATATGTAAAATGGAAATTATAATAATATTAATACCAACTTCTTGGGGTCATTGGGAGGATTAAATAAGAAGATACATTTGAAATATTAAGAAGAGTGTCTGACAGGTAGTAGACCATCAATAAATGTTAGCTACTGTTATTATTCCTGAGACAATGGGGTTTAGATAAACTCCCCAGTGAGTATGTTACTCATTAGGATCAAAAGTCAAAGGAAAATTCTGAGCAAGTTAGCACTTTACCATTAATGCAAACTATTCTTTCAAGGATGCTAAGGATATAACTTCAAAGCAGTGCATAAAATTGACTTTCCCCTGCGAGAACTGCCTACCCCACCATGCTCTGGACATGACTGTGTAGTAGAACCTATGATTTTTTTTCCTTCCTTTGACTCTGCACATGTTCCTTGCCTCCTCTTTAAATTATGCACATCTGGGAGACAAGACTGGACTCTGATTTAATTCACCTCTGAATTCCAGAGCCTGTCTCCATTCCTAGCACTTTGTAAATGCTCACTAAATGTTTAATGAATGAATGATTGACTTTCTCTACCTCTCTCTCATTCTCTCTCTGTCTCTCTGTCTGTCTGTCTCTCTCTCTCTCTCATGTTCTCCTGAGCACCAGAAGCACAGAACCATATTATCAGCAGGATGTTTGCACTTAGATGTCTGGTGATCACTTTAAGGGGAACCTCCTGGGATGCTCCTCATCCTACATTTTTGACTTGGTGTCCTGCAACAGAGGAGTATGGCATGTATTTCCATAATATCACTGTTTCATTACTGTCTCTGGAATTTGCTTTCTTCTCTCCATTGCACGATTCGTCTAGTCCCTTTGCACCCTGCAGATAGTCTTCACAGCCCTCCCTCCCCAGTCCCGTGTCTGAGTCCGTACATTCTCCTCCCACAGCACTCTTTCTAAAAAATGCAAATCTGATCACAACATGTCCTTGTATAAAATCCCCCAACGTCATCGCCAAAAGTTTGCCTACAGTTTTTTTTTTAAGATTTTATTTATTTATTCATGGGAGAGAGAGAGAGAGAGAGAGAGAGAGAGAGAGAGGCAGAGACACAGGCAGAGGGAGAAGCAGGCTCCATGCAGGGATTCTGACGTGGAACTCGATCCCAGGTCTCCAGGATCAGGCCCTGGGCCAAAAGCAGGCTGAACTGCTGAGCCACCCAGGGATTCCCTGCCTATGGTTTTAATTCTTTGGTTCTTTGGTGTGACCTAGCAGGCTCTTATTATTTTCTCCTCTCTCTCCACCCTTCTCCATCCCACACTGCAGCTCAGGTGGACGTCTGGGTGACCTGCAACCTCACGATAGGCTGACTCACCCAGATCTGGGAGTTTTAAATCCACTGCTTTCCTGCTTGGAGCATTCTTCCCTTCTCCTTTATCTCATTAACTCTAAAGTCTTGTGTCATCTCCTTTGAGAAATGTTTTCTCCACTCCCCATTTGGATTCCATTTTCCATTTTGTGTGCACGTCCACACATTCCCATTTTCAGCTTTTTACTTCCCAGCACCCACTGTTCGACTATGCATTCTTGAGGGCAGAGTCGCAAGAGCACTGCATGGGGAGTCCAAAGAGGGAGCCTCTGTTATCAGCTTTGCTGCCAGGTCTCAGGCTCACCATACTCAGGCTCACAAATTACGAATGATGCTGAACCTCCATTTTTCTTTTCTTTATTACGGTGCTTACCTAGAGTACCTTTACAAGTAAGTTTAATAACTCCATAGGGAATACTTGAAAAATATACTTGTCATATCTTTTATTCTGTTGCTTTTCTACAAAAGCTGATTTCCATATGACAAAGTCACTTTAGCAATCCTTATTGACTACTAGTCACAAATGACGAGGAGACCAAGACTCAGCCACTTGGAGCAAAGCCATAGAATCAGGAATATTCTTCTGTCCTCTGGCATATACTTTTTACTAACTAAAATAAGTATCATAGAGGCCAGAAACAACACAAAACAAAAACAATCAAAAGTCTTGTAATATATGAACATAGAGTGCAAAGAGGCAAAGCCACAAAGGAAATCTACCAGGATGTGCCTATATTATATTTAGAGATAACACCACTTTTAATGACAGACTGCCTAGATTCAGATCCTAACTCTTTCACTTCACACACAATTCTGTGTGCATGTGGGCAAGTTCCAAGCCTCATCTCCTTACTATCAAATAGGGATAATAATAATAACACTCCATAATGGTTTGTGGAGATTAAATTAATTAATTCATATGAAGTGCTTATAAAATGCCTAGTGTCAGTAAGATACATAAACCATGAATATTATTAAGAGGAAATACAAAACAATAACTTAATCAAATTGTAACTGTGGCCACTGTATTTCAAAACAAAAAGCCAAAAATGATGTTCTGAAGAATTAATATATTTAATCAGAGGTCATTATTTGGTAACTGATTGAAAGATTAACTAGAATCATCATCAAGAGTGATGTTCTGCATAATGTGCCACTAATTATCTGTCATAAACTACACTGGAGAAGATTATGAGATTTTTTTTAAGTTTTATTTATTTATTCACGAGAGACACACACACACACACACAGAGGCAGAGACACAGGCAGAGGGAGAAGCAGGCTCCATGCAGGGAGCCCGACCTGGGACTCGATCCTGGGTCTCCAGGATCACGCCCTGGGCTGTAGGCGGCGCTAAACTGCTGAGCCACCAGGGCTTCCCAGATTATGAGATTTTTTAAAAAGAAAAACAAAAACCCTTAAGATAAGCACCACCGACCAAGAATTTAAACATTACTTTTGCAACAAACCATTTGAACTTAGTAGAATAGTAATCACTTTATATATGATCAGAATTAAACACACATTTAAATTAATAAAAATACCTGCAATGAACTGGAATTACAGTAAATTGTTCATAAAAGAAAACTGTTCAAATAAAAACAAAATCTACCAAAATTTTTGGTAATTTCTACCTAGACCTATTGCAGAATAGGTTCTCTATCATAAAAAGATCTTGGAAAACAATGTCCTGAGTCCATGACAGATGTAAACCTGGGTCAGTTTTATATTAAAACACACAGCCATTTGGCTTAAGGATCCTACTTGAGACACCTGACATTAATCTCCCAGGTCACAGGACCATCAACTCTGTATTGAGCATTGATCCCAATGCACTAGAGTTGAACATTCTTTGAGCTATGTACATACCTTGGCCTGAAGATGGACATTGAACCACTAGCCAGTTTTCCATAAAAATATGTTTTGCAAGATTTGGACATCAGATAAAACAGTCCAACATATTTCAATTAAAAGCAGTCATATGGTATCTCTGGAGGAATGACTGTCTGGCAAACAGAAATACAAGTGTTGAACACATATGCTAGAAAAGCAATAGGCATTTTCTTGGAGCTAGGGATATGACTTTTAATTCAAAACTGAGCTCAATTTGGACAGTGTGTCTGTCTGTCTGTCTGTTTGTTTAAATGAATAAGTAAGGACATGAGTTATATTTTGTGTATCCAATATAAATATTATTCTTCCAAACCAAGACAAATATACTCAGAAAGATTTTGGCAGGAACTTAGGAATCACTGGCATGGTAGTCAAGGCTTTAATCCTAATAACATATAATGAAAGTTCAAGCTCAATCTGAAGAATATTTTCAAGTTTGGTTTTGTTTAAGATAAACTTTTTTAAAAAATATTTTTTAGGGGCACATGGGTGGCTCAGTCAGTTAAGCGACCGGCTCCTGATTTTGGCTCAGGTTATGATCTCCCAGCCCCGGCAACCAGGCTCCATGCTCAGCGGGGACTCTGCTAAGGATCCTTCTTCTCTCTCCCTCTGCCTCTCCTCCCACTAACATGCTCTCTCTCTTTCAAAAATAAATAAATAAATTTCAAAAATAGTTTTTTTTATTGTGGTAAAATATATGTGACATATATACCATTTTAGCCATTTTTAAGTAGGCAGCTCAGTGTATAAGCACATTTGCATTGCTGGGCAGCCATCATCACCATTTCCAGAAATTTTTCATCATTCCAACAGATGGGTGGCTTTAGAATACATACAGGTTTGGCTTTTTACAATGCTGCTTCCCTGAAAATATCTTTTTAAAGAAACTTTTGATGACTTCATAATTCCCTAAAAGAATGTGTATTTGAATTTATCATATGAGTTAAGCTTGTTAAATACATGTTTTGCTTTTTCTGTGCTTTAATTCTCTGCTTGGGAGCATTAGAAAATAACCCTACTGTATGGCAAAGAAATCACTTTGGATTATATTTTCATCCCAGGTAAAGTAGTGTGAAAGTTCAAAAATAGTGATGGCGTTTACACACATGAGTGACCAGTATTCCACTTAGGAAATAATTTTTGGATCTGCTATCATGGTGGTTCTATTTTTTCAAGGTTCATCTGAAGTAATTAAAAAAAAAAAAGAAAACACCAATAGTTTGATGCCAAGAATTCAGTCTCCATTTCCCTAGCCAAGTTGGAAAACCATATATTTCATTTCAGGGTGAGAGCTGGTCTCCAACTATTGGATAGAATAGAATTAATAGAGCTAATAATTTATGATTTCTTGGGTTTAGAGAAGTTCCTTGTGCTTTGAGTTTAGCTGGGGACAATCATTCTAATCTCATCGACTGGGCTGTAGAGTTGATTCTGAATCTATTTAAGGGCTGGTTCACAGAGATCAAGAATCCTTAGATGTAACACCTATGGAGCTCAAGAACGTCAAGATTATATTCTAGGTCTTTGTTACTTCCCAGAAACTCAGCTATGTAATTTTTGAGGGAAAAAAATCATGTTCACACTTATACTTCTGGAATAGTGTCAGGCATAGAGAAGACACTCAAAAAATATTTCTAGAATTAAAGAGCAATCCCTATGCACCCCCCCCACACACACACACTCTCACACACACACATTCTTGTTTCTACCAGTAAGAAGGTACAAATAAGATCATGTTAAAATTCATTACTCAAATTCAACAGGCTCAAGGCCTTATCTGCCTGATGGATGGTTATTAGCCTTCCTCTTTCCAAATCTCCTGCAGGTTTTTGTAGCCATCCCCCAAATGTGTCTCAGTTGTGTGTAAGAACAAGTCTGCTCCTCTTCTGCTGACCTAATTTCCTTGTGCTGCTGCCTTGTGGCCCATAGCAGCTTGAGGGAGTGTCTCCTTATTCTCACTGTTGTGGCTAAGCAGTGGGAGAATGTGAGCATGATGCTGCCCCAGACAAGAGTGCTGGTCCTGGTGCTCCTGTGGCTGAAAAATCTTGAGTATAGCAAATGACATAGTATATATTTCAGTTTTCTGGGCATTGGAGACATGCTGCATCCCACAAAGAAAGAGGGAGAATCCTTCCTTCATTCCAACTTAGTATTATACTTTGGACTCAGGAAATTACATAGCCAAGTCCTAAGTCAAGTGGTGGAAAAGAACACCATGTCTACAGTGAATCCACAAGAAGGATGGGAAAAAATAATTCTGTAGCATGTCTATAACACATATAGAGAGAATCCTTAAAATCAACAAGAAGATGAAAAACCCAAAAGGAAAAAATGCAGGAAATTTACAAAGAATAAGTATAAATGATAAAGAAACATAGGATGCTCACCTTGTGTTCAATCTTATCTGTAATCAAAGACATACTAATTTAAAACACTGTGACATATTTTTTACCTATGAGATTGGAAAAGAATAAAATAACATTAACTCATTTTAGCTACAGAATAAATTTGTGCAAGCTTTCTGGATGTCAGTCTGGCAATAGGTATTATCATTTAAAATGCATATAACCAATTACTCAGCAATTCTAGGAATTTATCAAGAAAGAAAGAAAGAAAGAAAGAAAGAAAGAAAGAAAGAAAGAAGAAAGAAGAAAGAAAGAAAGAAAGAAAGAAAGAAAGAAAGAAAGAAAGAAAGAAAGAAAGAAAGAAAGAAAGAAAGAAAGAAAGAAAGAAAGGTTGTGCCAAGTTCTATGTACAAAATATTTACTATGGGTAAAAAAGAAAAAAATGGCAAACGACTTAAAGAAAAGCTATTTGTTCTCTTGCTTTTGTCTGAACATTATCCTTATGTACATGGCAGAGCTAAGTTAATCCCTTCATCTGCAACATCTAATAACAAATTTTGCACAGTGGCATAGTAGATTAACTTTACTGGTAAAGTAACACATTTACCACCAACAACATAATGAATTTCTTTTTTGCGCTAAAGAACGTGCATTTACTGTGAAACATTAAAAATCATCTCTACAGGAAGGAGAAAATGAGATAGAAAAAGAAAGATAAAGCAGAAAAAAAATTGAAAAGAGAACGGTTATCAGGCAATTCATATACCATGCTTTCCGGGTCTCATTGTGGACCTTTAAAATGGTTGACTTTCATTGCATCTTACATGGAGATTATAAGCCTTAGCCTCTAACACACTTTGTCAGGAATCTGTTTAACGGATATTATGAAATGAATGGGAGGAAAAGATGTGTAGCATAATTGATGTAGAGAATTTTTAAGCAGTCTCTAGTAAAGGGTGACCTGGGGTGGTAAGTCCAGGCTCATTATTTTGAGGGTCTTCCCAATCGGGAAAGCACGGGGTGGCATGGGGGAGGAAGAGCATCCCAGTTGCTCCTAACAGGCTGTCAAGGCTGGAACACAGTCAGGGACTTCACCTCCTTCCTTAACATCACCTGACTTACACAGGGTGATGCTGCCCTCTTCTATTTGCATATTATCTTCACAAAGCACTTAGATGTGAAGATTTTTTTCCCCTTCTTTACTGTTACTCTTGCTATACTTTGCATTTTATTTTACCAACTACAAATTGCTGGGTGTGGCAGGTGGACAAAAGACAGTAGTAAGATCTTTCCTTCCAGATCTTTCCACAAATCCACGTTCCCACCCTTTCTACCCAAATCTCCACCCCACACCTCTGCTCAAGTCTCCCTCATGAGGGATGGCTTCACCCAACTCTTCATATAAAGAAAATAGAAATCTCAAAACAACATGTGAACATGCAAGTTGCTGTCTGGACCACCCGACAAAGAACAAAAAGTTGGTAAAAAAGGTAAAAAAATATATTAAGCTAATACATAAATGAGTAGAAATCATATTAAGTACTTTGGTCCCAACTATTAGCCAGAACACAACTTTGATGAGTCCAGGACACATTAGGCACAGAAACAAATAGTTTCAGGGGAAATAACTAATGGAAAAAAGATAAGTAGGGGGCATCCCGGGTGGCGGGTGGCTCAGTGCTTTAGCACCGCCTTCAGCCCAGGGCCTGATCCTGGAGACCCGGGATCGAGTCCCACGTCGGGCTCCCTGCATGGAGCTTGCTTCTCCCTCCGCCTGTGTCTCTGCCTCCCTCTCTCTCTCTCTCCCTCTCTCTGTCTCTCATGAGTAAATAAATAAAATCTTTAAAAAAAAAGAAAGAAAAAAAAGAAATAAGTAGGGCTTGGTAAGACTGACTCGCATTGTTCAGTTGAATTTGTATTTCTAAATTTAATTTTGTGCATTTGAAGCTTTAGGGAAAACATAATGTTTGAGACTATATATACTAGCCTCTGGATTTCAAGCTAATCAGTCTAGTTAAACAATGAAGTAATTAGAGAAGTTCTAAGCTTGTAGGGAATGTTCCTTAACACTTCTTTCCTCATCCCGAAGAACCTTCCCTCTGTGTCGAGTGATTATAAACCAAAACTCTGTCAAGCATTTTGGGGTAGTTGTAAAAGTATAGGCTTGTAATTAATCAACAGAATTGAGTTTGAGCACTCATACTGCAACCTAATTGCTGTATGAGGTTGGGTAACTACTTAATCACTCTAAACCATAATTTTCTCATCTGTACAGTGGGTCTAATTATATATGCATTACAAACTTGCCACATGCATCGAACAGCTCCCCAACTATCATTATTATGAAATAAGCATACCAAATATTTGAGTTGACTGTATTTTCACACTTTAAACTTTCATGGAAATTATTTTCAAAACTACACATCTGTAAGAAAAGTATTCGATTTGATATCCCATACTCTACACGGTCTCTGTTTTCCCAAGATTCTCTTCTCTTTTTAAGATTGAGGGGTTGATAGGTGGGAGGAGGTGAGGAGGTTGAGAAGAGGTAGGGCCACCAGAGGTCTAAGACTTTCTCCTCTGACTTTTAGATAATTCCTTTGTTTTCAGTCCTGAATCTCAAGTCCACTTTTATGGGTCTTTTTGCCCTGGTGTCTCCTGGGTTCTTCAGGGCTGTTGAGATGGCGTCTCCTTAGTGTATGTTCTCCTCTCCACCGTTAGAGAAACTTGGCCATAACTTTGACTCCATGGGTTTGATCAAGCATCACCCCTCCATTTGCTCCCTGTCTGCCCAAATGATTTTTGAAATGTGTCCCATACTCTTTACTTCTCCTCTTTCTCTTTGTCCTTGATGCCTATACCTTTTACATACTTCTACTGTCCTCTCAATGGGGCTTAGCATATTAACACGTGCTGTTAATATGTCATGCTTAACCAGCTGCTTTGGAAACAAGTTGGGAAACTTAAACAATAGGATTTAAAACTAGATATGAATAATAAAAAAGAGCAATTTCTAAAACTTCAAGTAAAGGAAGTGTAAGAATTACAACTTTTCAGTTTCTGGAGATCACTCCGTACATATAATTTGAGCACTTCCGTGATCTAACACTGAAGATGATGCAGAAAGAAGATTGAACACTTAAAAAAAAAAAAAAAAAAAAGCGGGCAGCCGGGGTGGCTCAGCGGTTTAGGGCCGCCTTCAGCCCAGGGCCTGATCCTGGAGACCTGGGATTGAGTCCCACTTTGGGCCCCCTGCATGGAGCTTGCTTCTCCCTCTGCCTGTGTCTCTGCCTCTCTCTCTCCCTCTCTCTCTGTCTCTGTCTCTGATAAGTAAATTTTAAAAAAATTAAAAAAAAAAAAGCACATTTTTCAGGAATTTTGCTCTCCTTACTCTTTGAATTTGTAAACAGGGCTTAATAAACAGGATCCAAAGAATGAGAACTAAATCTAAACACTCAACGTGCCCAAGTTCAAACTTTCCTTTTTGAAATTTGAAGGGTGCTGGAAGATGTCTTCGACTTTGATAAAAGATGCCTTTGATTTTTTTGAAAAGAATGTAATACTTTTGCATTTGCTAGAACTGAAAAAAAATGAACCATGAACAGCAACTTAATCTGGGTGGCTAGCATGTGTCGGAACAGCATTTTGCTTGAACTGTGTAACTGAAGAGGCTTTGCTGTAGTCCAGAGTGTACTTATCTCTCCTCGGTTGTCCTAAAACAGGAAACAAGTAGAAATTTACAGTTGATGGATGACTACCACTACATCCAAAGAAATAAAAGGCAGAGATATGATTTTTTTAAAGATCTTATTTATTTGAGAGAGTGAGCATGAGTGAGTATGAGGCGAGGGGGAAGGGAAGGGGAGGGGAGAGGGTGAGGGAGGAGCAGACTACCTGCTGATCTTTATAGCAGACGTCTTAGAGTGCTGGTACCAGTGCTCATTCCATGTTGGTTACATGAATGTTAATTGAGTGACAATTCATGTAAAAGGAATAAGTGCATAATTACCCCTTTATATGCATATTTTTCATTTCTTGATTTAACAGAAATTTTTAGCTGGCTCAGGTTGCTCTCTTTGAAAGAACATAGCACTTTCAGAGGAAATCAAAAGCATTTTGAGGAAGGAAGGGACTAGCCAAATGGTCGAAACACCCTAGCAAACAATTAGAGAAAGATGCTGTGATCACAGCACTATTGTACCTGACATTTATTACATAAGCCATTGGGACTGTATTAATATTTAGGAAGCAATTATTTTCAGAATCACATGTACACATCTTCTTTCAGTCGGTGTCCACAGATGACAAGCTAATCATTTATATAAATTCCTTCAAACCCCAGACTGATGCTGATGATTCTGGATCTTTTCCCAGACTGTGGTGGTTCATTCCTAATTGAGGCTCACAGCTTCGCATGAGCTATTGAAACTGCGACCTCAACAAAATGTCCATATTGCCAGAAAACATACCATTCCCAGCCTTCATGGATTAGGTCCCAGCATTTTGAAAACAGCTGATACTTTCTCTCCATATGGTTCAGACTCATGAAGAACCAAAGTACTCATATAGCAAAATTGTATCTTGAAGGCCAGAAAAATATGTCAGCATAACTTTGTTTATTGTTTTTTGGACCTTTCTGTTACTTTGTTGTAGATAAAAACTGCTTCTCCTTGGCTTATAAAAGCTGGGAGATTTTTTGTATTCTTGTATAAGTCTGTGCTCTAAGGTTTGAAGCTTCATCAATTTCTGTAGTCATTGCTTAGAATTTTCTTCCCATTAGAGCTCTGCTCCCCTTATAGACACAGGGCCGCTGGTGTTAGTTGTATTAGCAGAACCAAGATTTCTTGATTTTCCTTGTTCTAAGCTATTTCCCCTCTGCATTACAGGCCAGTGGGAAAGAATTCTGCCAGAAATCTTACATGTTTGATATGAAGGCATGCAAAATCAATTTCTAGAATGAAATGGTGAAAAAACCTGCTTAGGAGAAAGAATTTAGATCAGAAATTTACTTGATACGTACAGTCAGGCTAAAGAAGTGGAATAATTCCAAAAAATGATGTCAGCAAATGATAGAAGCTGGATAGACTGAGAAATATATGTAAATAAATATGTATCACTAAAGTTATATACATTTATGAGATAATCTAACGCAGTGATTAATAGCAAAGACTCTGAAAGCCTATGAGCTGGCTCAGATATTGGCTCTTCTCCCTGGCTCTGAGACTTTGGCAAATTACAAAGTGAGTACCAGGTACATGGTAGGCATAGATATCAGAGTTTGTTATTATTATTAGTCCCCTATAGAGTCCTGGAAATTTTCTGACACATTCTTATTCTCCAAAATCTCCTTTTACTAGGAGTACACTCATTGTGATAAGCACTAGGTGACGTATGGAAGTGTTGAATCACTATATTGTATACCTGAAACTAATATTACACTGTATGTTAACTGGAATTTTAATTAAAACTTAAACACACCAAAATCTCTTTTTTTCTAGATTTCACGAAGAAAACACACCTCTTTAGTTTAATATATTTTCAGATTATGTGAAAAATCCAAATAGACAAATTATTTTAATAAATACATTTTTGTTGCCTGCTTCTTGATAAATTCCAGGAAAATGGTTTAATCTTACCCCCCAAAATTCTCTAAATTACACTTTGGCCTGCATCACTTTAGAACCTGTAAATAGTGAATCCCTGTGAACTGGGATTATCAGGGAAGGTGGCCTTCCTCTGATTTGAGCATTTTTTTCTTTGTTGCTAAATTTGGGGACAGAGATAGTTTGTGTCCCTATAACTTTCAGTCCAAGGACTCTGTGTCCCTTTGGTCCTAGTTTTCATGTAAGAAAAGTGTTCAGGGAGAAAATTATGTCATTGAATAATTAATAGAGCAGAAAGGGACTTCAGAGGTCACTAGGCCAATTCTTTTATTTTCTATGAACTGGGGTTTTGAGAGGAGATGAGATATTTTTGGGTAACATGACAGGGTAAAGGCAGAGGAGAATGTAAGTCATGCCGACCTCCCACAGTGTATGTTGTAATGATACAAAGAGGGCAGTAATTGATTCTGGAAAAGTCTTGAAGAGCAAGTCAACTTACTCTGGTGTAATGGTTATTTCCCCCACTCTTGACAGAAGAATAAACACGAAAACTCATGAATGAGATGAAAATATTTGAGGAATTTTCCATCTAGAAATGCTTTCAAGACATGCCCTAGGCAGTTATGTAACCATACTCAAGGATATGAACACCAATTGTGATGTTATTTGAGAGGCATTAAATGAGATAATACATGCCAAGCATTTTGCCTGGCTCACAGGAATCGGTTAAAAAATATTGGTTATTTATATGACTATTATTTACTTATCTCTGGGAATCCTCTTTCAGCCACAAGGCTAGGCAGAAAAATATTTACTGACTATCTTGCAGGTAATTATTGTATTATTCTTCACAGAATCTGAAAAGTCAGGTAAGAATAGTGTTATCCCTGTTGGAATGTGGGAAACACAGACACTAAAGATTTAAAAGCACATTTCAATTACCCAAATAGGTTAGAAGCAGAAAGAGAAACATATTCTTCACTTTTTGACTGCTCCATCCCGGGTTTAAATAATTTAGTTTCTATTGTTTTTAGTTTCTCAAATAACTGTGAAAGAGAAGTCAGGAAGCTGAGTAAAGGAAGCTCTGTGGGCTTCTCCTGGAGACTTCCTTCTTTCTCCATCAACAGAGCAGCTGGAAAAGTAGAAATGGGTGTGTTTGAACACTTCCTCTTTACTAAAATTTAAAAAAAAAAAAAAGAGGAACTGATATGTGGGCGATTTCTTAAATATTATATTTATTTTTCCTTTTTTTATTTTTCCATTTTTTAAAAAGATTTTATTTGAGAGAGAGAGAGAGCACAGAGAGAGAGAGTGAGAAAGAGAAGCTGACTCCCTGCTGAGCAGGGAGTCCAACCTGGGGCTCAATCCCAGGACCCCGGGATCATGATCTGAGCTGAAGGCAGATGCTTCACCAACGGAGCCCCCCAGGCACCCCTATTTTTCCATTATTAAAGAAATATATAATAATTTGATACTCATCAAGCAGCGACTACGTGCCGTGATACACTGAATGATTTAAATTTATTAACTTGTTTAATTCTTTCAATTCTGAGAAATCAGAATTACTTTTATCATTTGCATTTTACAGATGAGGGTGTTGGTCTGCTTAAAGTTCCAGAGCTCAAAGTGGAAGGGTTGAGATTCCAGTGTCAGGGAAGCAGTCAGTCCAGGCTGGAAGTCTTCATCGGGACCTTGAATGACCGCATGACTACTACACTGGTTGCAAAATAAGAAAAAAAAAAACAAGAACAAATTGGGACTCTGGGGAACTGTTTTATCTCGAACAGCAGTGAGGAACTCGCTAATTAAATACCACAGGGTGTAAGAGTGCTCCAATTCTGGAGCTGCCAGAGAAGATGATATCCAGTTATCATAGTCCTTCACATGCTTGTGGGGACATTATCATACAGATCGTCACATTTATTCAGAGTTCTTTCTTGCACAGTCCAATCTGATGCACAGAACTGTCCGTGAAGGGCATGGGGCATGCAGAAGACCGCTAGCCGGGACGGAATTGACAAAATCCATGAGGGGTGTTCACCCTGCGTTTCTTCATTTACCTTCCCCACATTCAAGCAGATCATTGACACAGCTCATTTCCTCAGGAGACGATGAAGCAGGGTAAAAAGTAAAATTTGTTTGGTCACAGCTTCTCTTTCTGGCTTTTACTCCAAGGCCTAACCACGGAGAGAGCAAGAACTCTTCAGCAGACACTGGTGCAGGGAAACAGTCCTCCCCACGGATGGACCGCCAACAGTGTTGACCATCACTAACACTCATCACCTCTGTGTAAGCAGGGAGGTGATGCACACATTTTTTTTTTTAAGATTTTATTTATTTATTCAGAGAGACACAGAGACAGAGGTAGAGGGACAAGCAGGTTCCCTGCAGGGAGTCTGATGTGGGACTTGATCCCAGGACCCCAGGATCACGACCTGAGCTGAAGGCAGATGCTCAACCATGAGCCCCCCAGGTGCCCCACACACATCTTTTTAAACACACAGCTATGCACTCATTTAATGCTCTCAAAACCTTATAAGGTTTTTGTTACTAATACGGTTAAGAATGCTCCCAGAGAGCAAAGAATTTTATGGGTTTTTAAAATTTTTATTTATTTTTAATATTTTTAAATTTAAAAAAAATTTTTTTTTCACTGCTTTGCCTCTATTATCCAGAATGGTACCTAGCAAAGATCAAGTAGTCACTAGATATTGATTGTAGAATAAATTCCCATGTAAAGATGGAGGAACTGAGGCACAGAGAAGTTAATAACCTGCCCAAAGTCCGAAAGCTGGTCAGACTTGGAGAGTTCAAAGCCTCCCCACCTGGGCCAAGGATGGGAGAAGCAAGAGGAGGGGTAATGTGTGGTTCCTGAGAACCAAGGGCCCTGGGACCATCCTGTGCTGCCAGGGGAGTGGCAAGACCACTTTGAAGAAATGGCTGTGTTGGGTGGTGTGCAGCATTATAAGTGACTAAAGTGCCATATTTGGGCAAGAGAGTGGTAGAGAGAGGATACTGCAGAAGGGGCAGAGAGCTGCTGGTATGACGGCCGTGCACACAAGGGCAGTGGGCCACCTCCTGGGCAGCTGGTGTTGACCAATGACCAAGAATTGAAGGGCCACTCCTCCCCTAATCGATGATTGGTTACTTTGTCTTCCTCCAACCAAGAAAAGTTGGTTGTAAATCAGAGCCTTGTTATAGGAAAGAAGGAAAGTGCTACTTCATGTCTATTTGATTTTTTTTAAACCAAAGCATATTTAATATAGGGAGAGAATATTAAATGTGTCATCAGAAGGCATAAGCATTGATCCTAGTTTGTCTCATCCCAAATTCCTAGGCAATTTATCTAATTTCCCTATGTCTGTTTCCTCATCTATAAAATGAGGATTGAATGTGGTTGAGGTAGGACAAAAGGATTTTTTTTCCTTTTAGATTTTTTTCTTTTTAGATTTTATTTATTTGACTGAGAGAGAGAGAGAGAGAGAGAGAGAAAGCGCATGCATAAGCAGGGGGAGTGGCAGGCAGAGGGAGAGGGAGAACAAGACTCAGGGAGCCTGATGTGGGGCTCGATCCCAGGGTCCCAGGATCGCTACCTGAGCTGAAGGCAGACACTTCACCACTTAACCACTACCCAGGTACTCCCCCCAAAAGATTTTTTTTTAATTTTTTTAAAATTTTTATTTATTTACGATAGTCACACACACAGAGAGAGAGAGGCAGAGACACAGGCAGAGGGAGAAGCAGGCTCCATGCACCGGGAGCCCAACGTGGGATTCGATCCCGGGTCTCCAGGATCGTGCCCTGGGCCAAAAGCTAAACCGCTGCGCCACCCAGGGATCCCCCCCCAAAAGATTTTTTTAAATGTAAGTTAAAACTCAGTGAAAGATAATAAATACAATATGCTAATTTTGTATAGTTCCTTTTTTTTTTTTTTTGCACTTAATTTTGACTTACATACTTTTTTCTTTTTTTTTTTTTTTTTGGTGACTAAGGAGCTGTATTTGTAGCCTAATTAAACTTTTCACAGACCAAAAAAATATTTATATAGTTTTTCATTTCTTATGCTTACAATCAATGGACATAAACATATTTTTGAAAGTTTAAAGCAGTTATAAATGGGAACTATTACATGATTGATAGGTTTCTATAACTGTTTGTGAGTGTAATTATCTGGAAGTTGAAAGCCAGCCTGTCATTAAAATGTTTTAGTGATCTGTAGGTCCAGTAATGCACAAGCAGGTATTTCGCTGGATCGTTTCACTGAACTGTCCCAATATTATAGCTGGAATTAATTGGAGTGAAAAAAAATAAATTTCTAAAACAATTAGGCATTTGTTACTAATCTATGTAAGAATTATCAACAAGGGATGTTAGAACCTTCCACTCCAGGTTTACTTTATTTTTTTAAAATTTATTTTAAATTTAATTATTTTTTTAATTTAATTTTTTAATTTATTCATTTGATAGAGAACGCGTGTGCACACAAGCAGGGAGGGGGCAGAGGGAGAAGAAGAAGCAGACTCCTCACTGAGCACAGTGCCTGAGGCACAGTGCCTGATGCCTTCAGCTCAGGATCCCGGACCCTGGGATCACGACCTGAGCCAAAGGTAGACGCTTCACTGACTGAGCCACCCAGGCAACCCTCTTCCCAGGTTTACTTTCAACAGTATGGCTCTTCTGAGAAAAAGAAGGTAAGTGAAATATTCTAGCAGTAATGAGAACTTAAGAAGTCCTCGTAAAAATGTGATTTGTGGGGAAATATAAATTGAGATCATTCATTCAGCAAAAATACTATTAGCGCTTATGGTGTACCTGGCATTCCTTTCCATAATGAGGGCACCAGGGTAAACTGAATAATGAAGTACCTGCCCGGACAGAGCTCACCTTCTGCTGGGGGAGGGTGAAAACCAACCAAGAATATACACTATGCTGTCAGACACGATAATGAAGAAACACACAGCAGGTGAAGGAGATTGGAGGAGGGTTCCAGTGAGAACATGGTCAGCCAAACATTCTCCAAGGAGACCTAATGAATTGAGGAAGCCAGCCACGTGCATATCTGAAAACAAGGCTTGTTTGTGTTCACTCTCTTTCATTCCCCAGGAGCCTATGGTGTAAGGTTTTAAACAGAAATGAGCACGTAGCAATAGGCACACATCAGCACCTGTAACTTTGATTTTACTAACTGAATGCAAATAGGTTAGGTTATTTACACACAGAGATCCTATAAAATGCCAAGAATAACCAGAAGTCTCTGCAGGATTGGACTGTTTGGCAGGCATATTTCATCTAAGAAATGAAGAAAGAGACTTAGGTGGAAGTAAGTCACTTCATCTCTCATTGGCTTGTGGCGGTCACTTACTCATCATATAAACCCAAGATGTAGTCACTTCTGAGAGCACAGAAGATACTAGAGACTCCACGGAGACAGCACAAGTAAGTGAAAAGACTTTACAAAGATAAGAAATGAGATAGTGTTCTTTCTTCATCTTAGTGTTTATTTTTATTACTGTCATATTTTACATGTGACTGAGCAACTGATGACATAATTTCACCATGCCACTCATTCGGGTCTCATTCAGAGCCTCTTTGTTAGTGGCCAAGTAGAAATCATACAATAGTCTTTCTTTCTTTCTTTCTTTCTTTCTTTCTTTCTTTCTTTCTTTCTTTCTTTCTTTCTTTCTTTCTTTCTTTCTTTCTCTTTCTTTCTTTCTTTCTTTCTTTCTTTCTTTCTTTCTTTCTTTCTTTCTTTCTTTCTTCCTTCCTTCCTTCCTTCCTTCCTTCCTTCCTTCCTTCCTTTCCTCTTTCTTTTATTTCTCTTTTTCTGCTAAGGAATTTTCTTTCTAATATTTTCTACCACTTTAAGGCTCATTTTGTTGAAGCGTCTCCATGTTTTGCCAAGAATTGTATTCTATCATCATTTGGTTTCAAAGGTAATTGGAGGCATTTACCACAGGCTAAGAATCTGAGCTCACAGCTCCCAAAGGATATTTCTGTTATTCCTCTTTGAGGCAAGCATTTAAAATGATATTTAGTTGGTTTTTGATGGGAAAAGAGAGATCCTGGCTTGCCAATGTAAAATGAAACATTCAGGGTTTGACTGAAATCAGTATTTTACTCAGGTAACAAAAATGCTTATGTTTCTTTATTGTCCACAACTTACTCCAACCTGGCAACTTTTCCAGAACCAAACTAGACATGCTCAGGGACCCTGTGAAGGAGGGAAATCAACATTCTTTACCACCAACTGTTAGCGAGTAATGCAATGCTGTCATTTAATGTCATAATGTCATAACAACTTCTTATGTAGACAACAGCATCTTGTGTGATTGCTCTTTAAATCCAATTTTTACATTTCAAAACACTACAGTCTATATAATGGGAGTACAAACATTGTACTCTGCTGGTACATCTTGTATAGTTTAAATACTGGTCAAGTTGAGATATAGCAAAGTGCTATCAGCAAATTCACAAGTAATCTTTGTTTTTATACTTCAAACCCACAGGTTATTGTATTACTACTAGGCATATATAAAACTGTATCTGAAATTCTCGAGTATGTTTGATGCTCCTTTAATTTAAGAGAAGGGCTCACATAGATGAACATTTTTAGGAGTAAAATAAAGATAGTGTTAGGGTTTTTAAGCAAATTGTAAAATGGTTAATATTTAATTCCTTATTTGAACATTTTCTATCCATCAAAATTACTCCCAAAATGCAATTCCTTTTTCAGTTATCTGTTGAAATTTTGAAGGTGTATAACATAGTAAATGAATATTAGCCTCCTTTGCCAGAATTGAGTTTGGATGGTTAGCTCCTTTCTGGCATAGACACTAGCATTTTTGATATTATGTTTTACTGTGCTCTTACAGCAACATACAGATTAGAATATTAGCTCAGCTAAGACGAAATGGTTTTATTATAGCTTTTTTTTTATCAATGACTGTATTAAAATTGCCTCTGGGATTGAATGCTCCTGTGTTTTGTGGTTGTTAATCAGTTGAGAAGTACCAGGGTTACATAAAATAAAAAGAGCTGCAAGTCAGGAGAAAGGAGGCCTCCAAGACAGAACTTTTCAAACCTATTATTTCCCGTGTAAAAGACTTACTTTATTTTTAAGATTTTACTTATTTATTCATGAGAGGCACACAGCGAGAGGTAGAGACATAAGCAGAGGGAGAAGCAGGCTCCCTGTGGGGAGCTTGAAGAGGGACTCGATCCCAGGACCCTGAGATCACAACCTGAACCAAAGGCAGATGCTCAACCACTGAGCCACCCAGGCATTCCGAAAGATTTACTTTCTAAATAAGGTTAGCATATAGTAAAAGCTAAATCATCTTTTGTATTTAACGGCTCCATCCATCTGAGTTCAGAGATGAAAGTGTCTATCCAGGGGTTTTATGAATCCTCATTTGTATGTTCTTTGGGAAACTGTGTATCTTATTTTTCAAACACAATTCTCAGTGGGTTTTTTTATTTAGCTGGTGAATCAGGAACCTTATTTTTTTTAAAAGATTTTTAATTTATTTGAGAGAGACAGAGAGAGAGAGAGAGAGAGAGAGAGAGTGCATGATGAGGAGGGAGGGGCAGAGGGAGAAGGAGAAAGGAAGCAGGAAGCAGGAAGGAGCAGGCCCTGGGGTTTGATCCCATAATCCTGAAATCATGACCTGAGCCAAAGGCAGATGCTTTTTTTTTTTTTTTTTTAAGATTTTATTTATTTTTTTGAGAGAAAGAGAGAGAGTACATACATGAGAGACTCTCCGCTGAGCAGGGGGTGGAAGTGAATCCCAGGACCCTGCCAAAATGACCGGAGCTGAAAGTAGATGTTTAACCGACTGAGCCACCCTGGTGCCCTTTGAATGAGAAACTTTAAATGACTTTCTTCAGAGTGGAAGGAAGCCAGTCCTTAGTTTTAGTTGTAAAGGAAAGCGTTAAGCATGATGAGCTTCCCTTTTGATTTCTTGTTCTGTATCATTTAGGGAAATATTTTGCAGTGTTCCCTACATGGGATTCCTAACACAGAGTGACAGTGGAAGGGCTCAGAAAAGAAGCTCCCAGGGAACAGCATGACACTGGAATTTGCCCAGGCCAGTCGAAGCATACTTAGGTCTATCATGCATCTGGGTGCTATTTCTTGTATTACGTGGAGTTGGGATCTAATTCTGTATAGTTTTCATCTCCGTCTCACTCTGGTCCCATTATGTCCCCACCGTAATGGTATGTCTGTCCTACATCTGAGGTTATGTTCTGAGATACCATGCACCCCTGTATGTCTGGTCCTGAACAAAGATCACATTAGCCTAATTACAAGTTTGTTTTTGTTTTTTGTTTGTTTGTTTGTTTTTAATATAAGTCTTGCACTCTGGTAGGTCAAGTCCTCTCCTGTTTATTAATTTGTCTTGGCTATTTCAGTCCTTAGCATTTCCATTTGAAATTTAGGCTCAGGTTTATCCCCAGACTCTCTTGAATTTTAAATATAAATGATAATTTTGATGGCAAATAAGGACAGTTTTGTCTCTTCCTTTCCATTCCTTATGTAGATTGTTTATTGTCTCAAATTACTGAGTTAGCTAGGCCATCCAGGACTATGTCGAATGGTAAGGATAATAGTGGGGTTCTCATTCCTGATGTTAAAGAATGGCTCCCCATTTTGTGGGATGTTTGCTCTAAGTTTCTTTGTAGAGACTCTATTTTCTTTTGTGCCTGTTATCTTTCATGAATGTAACTAATTACCAATTCAGTTTCTTTACTGGTTAGTATTAAAAGCAGGCTTTCAGGTTTTTTTTTTAATTATTATTTGATTGTGTTAGTTTACATACATACTTCTCAAAATTTTCCCATTTAAAAATGGGTTCAGATCCAAGGACATAAAGTTATTTGCCATGTTAGCTTATGATTTTTAATCATCTGTTTCATCTGCTGTTATGAACCCTTTTGTGTATAATATTAATTTTTGTGACTTTTCATACATTTTCTTTGTTCCCAGTTTTACTAGAGGTTTACAATTTGACCTTTTATAAAAGCCTGCCAGGCCCTAGTTTCAAGCAGTGCATGCCTATACAGTCTCCCATTTGTGTGGGAGATTTTATTCTCTTATCTTTTCTGAAGGAGCTACCCTCCTGGATGGCCACTGGCTCTCAGAATTCGGGGTCCCGCATGCTTACTGCATTTGGTTTCTGTTCACTTTGGTCCAGGCAAAATTTTTCTTGCTTTTAATCCTCACCATTTATTTTTCTTTTTATATTTGATTTTTTAAATTTTTATGTGCTTTCAGGAGGATGGGTTTATCAAAGGACACATGCTTGAGAATTTAAGTCCCATCAACTTACAGAGAGCTGGACTTTAACCTTGACTGCAGTGGGAACCGTCTTTCCCTGTCTTTGTCTCTCCTTCTCTCCCTTTTTATTCTTCTTGCATTTCTTTCTGAACATATACTATGTGAGAAGCACTGCATTGGTACTTTACATACAATATCTTCATTACCATGTTATAGGTGAGGAAACTAAAGTGAGGGATGGGTGACTTGCCCAAGGCCATTTAGATAGTAAGTGGTAGGGGTGACTCCACAATCACACATTCCTTTCACCACTGACCTGCTCTGCCCTTGAACTTGTTCCTCACTGCATCTCTCAGTGGGAGTGGGATATGTCTTACTTTCATCCTTTTAACTCTTCATCTTCACGAAATAAAAGCTTTAACAAAGTAAGGTTATTGGACCAGAAATACACCACTAATGCCTGAAGAAGAAAAAAAAATGTACTGTCCTCTATAGTTATCATTAGCTTATATTGTAAACTTATCAGTTTTCACCATACAAACATTTACATGGAATTTCTTCTGTTAGTTTTTATACAAAAGCTTTATAAAATATAGAAAAGATTTTAATAATCTGTAAACGTTTCCAATTGAATTTACGTTTACTTATTTTTCACATCACACAAATGTGCACATACACCCTGAAAAACAAAAGTCTTTGAATTTAGAATTTTGTAGCCATAAAAATCAAGAAACTAGACTTTTTTGACCAGTAGAAAATATAATTATGCAAGTAACTAGAGGAATGTGTTGTGGAAGTACAGCTTCATTAATGAGTTAAGACTGTTGAAAGGATGTTCTAAAAGGAAAGATAAGCATTTGTCAGATGTTCATGGACCTGTGCCAAATCTTAGATTTAAAGACATATTTGCAGAGAACTATAGATAGCTGCCAACTTATGCTAAAGATTTTTTAACGTCTTCTTTACTTGAGTTAAATACAACATAAAATGGCATGTTTTTGCAAATGAACAACAAATAATCCTTGTGTTTTTGTGCAGAATTAGGAGGTGGACATTGATCTTTACATGGCATTTGACCAAATGAGAAAAGGTTATATGTTTAATTTTTAATATTGATCATAATGGATGTATATGACTCTATATAATTCATATAATGTTTGTAAGGAAAATACATATATCTTTGTTGCTGAGGAAAAATTGACCCATGACAGCAAAAATCAATAAAAACAAGCTGTGTAAAATATTCTCCAAATAAAAACTGCAACCAAGAATGACACTTTTTCCACTCTGAAGGCTTTTTTTGTTCTTTTGAAATTTAAAACAGATAGATCAAGTAATTGTAATAATTATGCTTTTTATTTCCTAGATAAGAACATTCCCTTTATTATTCATATTAAATAATCAAAAAAATTTCCTTTTTGCAGAAGGAAGCTTGCTACTTTACATTTTTTATGGACTATTTACATACTCTCAGATTTTTCTCACTATTTATTTCTAAGTTCAACATTAAGCTTCATGTAGTCCTAACCCCAAATTTGAACTCCTTCTATTCATATTTCTCCCCCAAAGAATTGAGGGCTATAAATCTTGGAATTTTCATTAGTTCCCTCTAGTAAATTCTTCCCTCTACAGAAAGCACTCCCTCACATATTGACGTGTGTGGCATGTGTCATGTTTCATGTGGGTGCAGACTGGTCTTGCTAACAGGAGTGAAATGGGGCATGGGATGCTTAGGGTGACTCTTTTTCTAGCGAGGAGTCCCACCTCCACCCACAACATCTGGATGGGGGAAAACTAAGGCCCAGAGAAATGGATTCACCAGAAATCACCATCATCATAATTTTCTGGATCTTCAGAAAAGCAGATCTAGATAGGCAATCAGATAGTTCTTTGCGGTGGTCTATAGAGGGACACTGTGAATGCATGAAGTTGGCAATGTAGATATTTATGGTTTGTGCATGACCTTTTTTATGTTATATGATTTCAGGTAGAATTTTGATTTGAGACTTCAGCCCAACTTTTCTTTCTGCTAATATTCTATTAATATCCTTGAAATTAGCAGAGAATGAACTATTTAAGCTTACCACTTAAAATAAATACTATCTATGACTTCTATTCATGTAATTGCTATGATTATTATTTATTTTTAGTGTACTGTATTCACAGTGTTTATTCTTGACCATAGAATGAATTCAAAGTTATTACTGTCAATAGCTAATGATTATTAAGTGCTTAGCATTGTGTTAAATGCTTTACATGTATTACCTCATGAAATCTACAAATCCATATGAGTATTTCTATTTACAAAATGTGGACTTCGAAATTCAGAGAGATATTGTTCACTAGTCCAGAGGAAAATAGTAAGTAGAAGAGCTGAATTTCAAATGAATGTGTTTCTTTCTCAGTTGCCTGATCATTATAAAATTAGAATATATTCTACTAGTAGTGCTTAAGATCACTAATTGTTTATAAACAATGAAAATGAGAGGATACAAATCACAGAAAACTCAAAAAATTATAAAGACCTGACCTACATCTACCCAATGTAGCCAGTAGCCAGAGCAAACTCTCTGAAATGCAAGGAGAGTTGCTTGCTTTCTTCCTTGTTCCTCTACAGAAGGAATGGAGAAATAGGCTTACCATTGTCACCTCCCAACTACGGTCACCAAGATGGGGTATGTTTGTATGGTGCTAGCAAACTCATGAAACCCGACAACATGGAAAAGAAAGCAATGTTTCCCTAAGCCTTTGATTCCTAGAGGGAAATGCCACGGGTGACAGAGGGGAGGGTGTGGCCAGCTCAGGTTGGCAAAGCTGGCTCACATTCCTCTTGCACGTACCCTGTTCTTGAAATCCTTATCCAGCTGTCCTCACAAACTCAGCTGTGTCACCAAAGCAAACAACAAACCAAATGTCAAATTACAAGTGAGTAAAGGCAGGACAAAAACAGCTTCAAATGGAAAGTTTTGGACTCTATCCTCTGATGGTTGGTGTATAGATATCCTCTCACTCGGAATTTTTTTATAAATAGAATTTGAGTTTGGTTATTTCACTGGAATGTTCCAGTTCATTCTTAAAGAGAGCGCCATGATCTTATGTCTGTCAAGTCTTTCTCATATATTATTAGGATAGTAATTTATAATTCAGGTTTTGAAATATCCTCTATTTCCAGTTATCTCAAAAGATGCCATAAAGTTTTCAAAAAGTCCCCAAAGAAAAATGTCAAAACATCTCTAGAGGGCTGTTAAAATAATCTTTCAATTTTTCTTTTTCCAGAATCACATCATGCCAAAATATAAACTCATTTATTTTAATATGAGGGGGAGAGCAGAAATTATTCGTTACATATTTGCTTATTTGGACATAAAGTATGAAGACCACAGAATAGAACAAACTGATTGGCCTGAAGTCAAATCAAGTAAGTGGCACAAATAATAGTTTGTGAAAATGTAGGGGAAATAAATGTCTTTAAAACTTTCTGTCTTTCCTCAGGGAAATGAAAAAAAGAGAAGTTTTTAAATCTCATGTAGCTTTGCATTAAGAAGCAGCGGTTCAGGCAAGTTAAATAAATGCTCCATGGCCCAGAAATGTTCATATCCAAGGTGAAAACACAGACTTCGCAGAAAGAGTATATAAAAACTATGAAGCTTTGTCAGAAGAGCTGAAATAGGGAATACTGAAGTCTGTATTCTTGACAACTCAAATTGGATGGGCTTACTACAGATACTACAGTCTTCTCACAAGGGGTCAGATATGCTGCTCTAACAGAAAACCAAACTCAAGATGGCTTAAATTACACAGAAATTATATCACATAATATAACATATATAATATAATGAAAATCCAGAAATAGGACAGCTTTTAAGAGATGACTTTATTCATTTTTCTTCCTCTGTTGGCAGTATCATGAGGTTAATAGCAATAGGTTTGCTGCAGTCCCAGCCCCATAGCCTTGAACAGTCATATCGAGAGGCATATGAGAAAGAGAGAAAGGGCACTGCTTCTTTAAGCATTCCCAAAAGAATGAAGAAAAATTTCCAGAAGACCTTGGCAAACTTGGCATGTCTCACTGGCTCAGACTGGGTCGCATGTCCATTTCTGAACCAGTCACTAACCAAGCAGATGGGAAGAACCTTGAACCATCTAGTCTACCTCGGAAGTTGGGGTCAGAATCAATTTTCATGAAGTATGTGACTATTCAAAAGAAGGGCGAATACATGCACAAAACTGTGTTGTTCAATCAGAGGGAAGAGCAAATTGACAAGCTGGGCAGGCAATCCAATGAAAACATGCTAGTTAGCATTCAGGACAAAGGGGAAGAATTAGAAATACTACATTAAAAAGTGTGTGGCTCTCAGTAAGTTGTAAGTCATCATGTAGGTGTTATTATTTATTTTATTTTTATTTTATTTTTTTAAATCTTTTTTTAAAGATAGATTTATTTATTTATTTATTTATTTATTTATTTATTATTTATTTATGATAGAGAGAGAGAGAAAGAAGCAGAGACACAGGAGGAGGGAGAAGCAGGCTCCATGCCTGGATCCTGGGACTCCAGGATCGTGCCCTGGGCCAAAGGCGGGCGCTAAACCGCTGAGCCACCCAGGGATCCCCTTATTATTTTTTTAGAATGAAAAAAGGATAGATGAGCCAATTCTTTTGTTCATCAGGTCTGCCTAGAAAAACTATTAATAATATGTCTAAAATTCACATTTTTGTGTTAGGATTGTTACAAATTTGCATAAAATGAAGTTGAAGCAAACAACTATTGAGTATCTGAAGACTTTTGGATACCTGGTAGATTTCATTTAATATCTTTAGCATGCTCTCATGGGATGTGATTCTGTTTCTATTTTATAGCTGGGATAACTATTGCACGCGGAATTTATGTAATTTTTCCAGGTTCACAGTCCTAGCAAGGTGGAACTGTTTTTCAAACACAGGTCAATTTCATGTTATTTGCCCTAGATAATGCCAATAACAATAACACCATGATAACTGGTATATTAACAACACATATCTCCAAATGCCTTTTGAAACATGAGTTCCTTAAAAATAATTACCCCTGTAGCCACTCTTTTTCTTACTAGAGAACTCTTCCCTGCTGGGGTTGAACATCTTGTTTCCTGCTCTCATGGAACTTTCTCAGTAATATCCTAACTTTTCCCTGGCTGTCAGAATTTGTACCTGGGATTTTTAATTCTGTGGACATAAAATAGGTGAAATTTATCCATCAATTGTTAAGATGGATAGCAAGCTGCAGAGATATCACATAACAAATTCTGCCTTTTGGTTTTTAGATGTAAGTTCTTTGAGTGCCTCATACCCTATTCTATCTTTGACTTTTCATTATGTTATTGAAAAATGAAATTGCTGTATTTTCTTAATATTTTCATAGATTTTTAGAGTAGAAAGGGATCTTAAAGTTCATGATAGGAAAACCATCATATAGGAGAAACTATATGTATATAGTTTTAAGTGCTTTAATAGACACCAACACAAGTGGAATTTAAACAAAATGGATGGCCATTTGAGAGGGGAAAGAGAGAGAGAGGGAAGCAAATCATGAGAGACTCTTAACGATAGGGAAGAAACTAAAGGTTGATGAAGGGCCATGGGTAGAGAATGAGCTAGATGAGTGCTGGGTATTAAGGAGGGCACTTGTTGTAATGGGCACTGGGTGTTGTATGTAAATGATCAACCACTGAACTCTACTTCTGAACCAATATTGAACTGTATGTCAACTAAGTAGAATTTAAATTAAAAACAAAACAGACACCCAACACAAAAATGGACTAAAGAGGATAGAAATGATTTCTTTTGCATAAAAGCCCACGCTGATGTGGAGGTTCTGCTCCATGAAGTTGTCAAAGATAAGGCTCCTTCTTTTCTGTTGATCTGCCATCCCTAGTTAGTTGTCTTATTTATATAGCGTGAGCCAGTCCTGTCTCCCTCCACATTCCAGCTCATCAAAAATGTGAGAGGAAGGCACATCTCTTTCTTTCAACTGCATGACCAGAAGGTTTTACACTTCACTTCTGCTTATAGCCCTTTGGCAAGAACGTATTCATATGGTCACACATATCCTGCAAAGGAAGCCAGGAAATGTTGACTTTAATGCTTTGAGAAAAAAGGAAAGAATAGAAGTTGAAAAGCAGTTTATTACAGATTTTAGCTAGCTTCATCTCCTATCTGACTTAGAAATGTTCTCTGGTGTTTGAGACCCTCTATGACCTTCCCTCTGTGATAACTTCAAATATCACTGGATATTTCTATTAAAAAGTTCTTCCAGGTCAAACCTGGTGGACCCTGCACAGGTGTGGACATTTTTTTCTCTTTTCAAATAACATTAAATACTTTTTAAAAAGGCAAAGCCCTCTAAGGACAAGGAAATAAAGTTTGAATGAGATAGCACAAAATTTTCAAAGCTGGAAAACAGGTCAAAGAATGGTAAGGTGATTTAGTAGGTCGGTGATGCCCAAATATAAGCCTGGTAGAGGAGAATACAAGCTGAATCACATCAGGCACTTCCCAAAAGACTCAGGAATTGGTAGCAACAGAGAACTCTAAAAGCTGAACTGACAGAAGGTTGACTGGAAGATTGTGAAGCAGCCACATTGACCATGAGATCCCGTCCCCACCCTGGAAGAAGCATAGAAATTACTCTCAAGGGAGGATGGACCAGAGGACTGTAGGGCAGCAAACATTTCTGCAGACACAATATAGGTAGGATTCAGGGGAAGTCTAGAAACTAAATCGTGAGACCCAAAGCCCTTATCCCCGCTCCACAATCAGAATACTGCAACCAGACAAGTATACCTCTGGCAGGAAGAGTTCTCTCTGGGGAAGATGACCAGCCCAAGAGAAATGTCTAACAGACACTGAACAGGTGGGAGTCTCAGTGACATGGCCCAGCCCAATCTGTTTGCAGGCCTTTCCCATGTACATTGAGATTGCAATTAGCTTTTATTCCTTTCGCTTATTTAAAACAGGAATGGCAAACCAGAAATTATTAGATATTTGTGAGAAGGCCTCCAGGGTAAAACAGACATAAACAAAGAAACAGAAGGGGGGAAAAATCACCTGAAGGCATCAGGATGATGTAGCAAGAAAAAATTTCAAAAATATAAAATCTTCAGAGACAAAATATCTATATATTCTGAACAACTATGATATAAAAAGGAACACTCAGAGACAAAAAGGGTTTTAAAATTAAAAATCTGATATAGACAAAAATAAATCAGTTTTTAAAGAATGATAAAAAAAATAAAGAACTCCTCCACAAAGTACAGTAGGAAAAAGAAAGAAAAAAATAAGAGAAAAAAGATCAGAAAAATTGAGACTCAGTAAGCTTAGGATATCCAATGTCTCAGTAAAATTCTTGGAAGAAAGGAGGAAAACTTTTAGAAGAATCTTCATTACACAAAATTAAAATCTATCTCCTCATGGCTTTCATACATTGGTCTTGGACTTATCATTTTAATCTGTAGAAAACAGATTATTCCTTCTTTCACATCCAATTATTTGAAGAAATTCTGTATCTTTAAAATATCATGGAGAAAAAGCCACTGCTGTGTAGACAGTTCAATGATAATACTCTGAGTGAAGATAAAGGTCACTGGCTAAATACAGAACTGAGTTCAGTTAACTCATGCATCCATCCCTTTAGCTATCAACTTTTGAACTTCCCTGATTGTTTCTCTGATCATCGTTGTGAATATCAGTTCAAACTTCCCAGCCTTGACTCTGCCTTTTGATTTAGATACTGTTTCCCACGGACTATATGGGACCTGCAAGATATAGGTCCAAGGGACAACTCTCTTCTCTTCCTTGAATGATCCATTTGTATCCATTGGTTTGGATTTCCTCCCCCCACCACCCTCCAAGAAGGACAAGTTTCTGTTAAGACATATGTCTGTCATTTAATGTGTGGTATCTGTGGGGAAACACAATGTCCCAGGCATGGAAATAGTGCAGAGCACAGTGGACCTCCGTTCCCAGCATAGGTCCAGATACTACCCAAAGACATTTTACCAAGATCACAGGGGTTATTTTGGCAGCTGGATCACACAGCCTTGTATTCAGCATCACTAAATTCCTTAAAGGCGTTTGACAGGTGCTCCTGTTCAGTTACATCTCCAATGACCCCGAGGTTATTGATTTTTTCTGGAACCAAATGAAGGACTTGGCATTTGTCTTCTTAAATTTCTTCTTGTTATATGCAGCCCAATATTCTAACTGTTGGCAATTATCCTAAGCCTGGCTCAAATGCTGCCAGTAAGCTGAAAGCTTACCATCTCACAGGAAAACACATTCCATCATCAATCGTTCCAATGCTAAAAAATTATTCTTCCTCTTGAATTAATATCTACCCCCTTTAAAAGTACCTTGTAGTTGTAGTTCTGCATTTTAGAGATAATCAGAAGAAGTAAAATTGTTCATCCATTTGATAGCTGTACCATATTTGAAGATGGCTATTAAATTTGTTTTGTCTTTGTTTGGTCTCCCCCAGGAAAGAGTGCCAAGTTCTTCAGTGAATCTTCAGAAAATGTGGTTTTCAGACCCTTCTCTAACTTGGATACTATCCTCTGGGTTTGCTCTGATTTTTAATGTATTCTCAGCACATGGCTCTTAGATCTAGCAAAACAGCTGAGCAAAGATCCCAATTGAACTCAGTTTGAATTTCGCCTCTACCAGCTATGCGACCTGGGCTATTTACATAACTTCTCTTCACCTCACTTCCTCATTTATAAAATGAGATAATAGTTAATACTTACTTCATAGAGTAGTTGTAAGTATTAGAAAACCTAATGGGTATGTTAAATATTCAGTACACTGCCTAGCATAAAGGAGGCATCCCTCAAAATGTTAGACATGTTAATTCCCAGTCCCATACTTTGCTTCAAATAAAGCATCGCACTTTGTGTCGACTTTATTTGGGACTCTGTTTTGCTCACTGCAGTATCTCCGGTGCATAGAATATCTCTCTTGTGAATAAATAAATAAAATCTTTTTTAAAAAGAAAGAAAACAAAGTAGGATCGACAGATAAAATATTAATACATCTGCTATGAGTCTGCCCTGTATTTGCACAAGTTGCTTGCTGCCTTACCATATACCTCATATAGTCCCTCATCAAAATAAGAGTTTGACTAAATTCCTTACCTAACTCAATATTTAAATCAGACTTTCCATTTCCTCAGACTATGTTTTTAAGTATTTACTTATTTTTAAAAAATGTTTATTTGAGAGTCAGAGGACACAAGCAGGGGAGAGGAGCAGAGGGAGAGGGAGAAGCAAACTCCCCGCTGAGCAGGAAGCCCAATGTGGGGCTTGATCCCAGGACCCGGAGATCATGACCTGAGCTGAAGGCAGATGCTTAACCAACTGAACCACCCAGGTGCCCCAGACTATGGTTTTAAAGAATAATTAATGTTATTGCTGATCAAAGGTACAAAAATTAATGAAGCTTTAAAAGAAAGGTTTTTTAAAAGGTTAAGTAGTAAGTATATGTAAATCTATGATACTAAACACAGTTTAATATGTAGTATCACTATAAACCTGCGTTTCAGACCTGGTGCTGCCACTAACTCTGTAGCAGGTCTTCTAACTCTTTTTTTTTAAAATTTATAAAGATTCCACTAGAGGGTGCCTACTGTCCCTTTTAGAACAAATATTCAAGAATTCTGTAACTTTAAAATCATGATTTGTTTCCATAATTATCAGTAAAAATGGAAGTAGTATTACTTGATTTTGTTATAGAGGTTGATTTTCTTGCTTATTTTATTTTAAGCTCTTCCATTTGGTAAAATCCCCATTTTGGAAGTCGATGGACTTAACCTTCACCAGAGCCTAGCAATAGCAAGATACATGACCAAAAACACAGGTAATATGTTTATTGTGTTAAAGAGTTTTGATAACTGAAGAAAATATATGACATATATTCACTGTTCATTCAACAACTTTATTGCCAAACACTACAGCATAAAGAATGAAACAAAAGACACAAAATTTTGTTACACGGATTACACACGGATTGTGGCACTTCTACTTACAGGAATCTCATGTAGCTGAACAACGAGCAACAAAGCCCTTAACAAACTTGCAGGGAAAGATCTGTAGGATATGTGGGGGTGTGTATATTGAGTGGGATATGTAGTTAATAATTTTTATAAAGAAATAATGGAAGAATACAAAAAACCCTAGTAGAATGGTTACTAATATGGTAAAGGAGCACAATCAGATGGGTGGGGGCATGGATGGAAGATAGGCTTCATTGGATACAGTTTTACATTGTTTTGAATTTTTGAGCCATAAGAATATATTGTCTATTAAACAATTAACATTTTAATATAGTCACTTAAATTCAGTGTCTTCCTGGGCATAAAATGGTCTCTATTTTATAGATCTGGCTGGAAAAACAGAATTGGAACAATGTCAAGTTGATGCGATTGTGGACACATTGGATGATTTCATGTCACGCTTTCCTTGGGCAGAGAAAAATCAAGATATAAAAGTAATGTGATCAGTTTGTCATCACAGCTATTAACCGTATCTACTTGCCAGACATTATGTGGGGTGCTTTGAAAAGTTCCTTTTTATATAAGTAAAACAGTTTTAAAATATCAAATTATATTTAAAAATTTAAAACAAAATTCCCTGCTCTTCCTCTTCATATTAACCCCTCCTCAGACATAACCCTCTTTTGATCACTTTTAGCTATTCCTTACAACATGTAAACGTGGCTGTCTTTGATTCATTAATTTTAGACAGTTTCTCTGGGCTTCTTATTATAGTAATAAGGGATAGTAATAATCGATAAATATCTCTTCTGTAATCATTGTCTCTGCTTCCCTTCTTCCAAACTCCCAATATAATGATATTACAATGTTTTGGCCAAATCAGTATTCAGTTGTTACTTTAGTATGCATAGGCAAATCTCGAACAGAACTGTCAATTGTAGTATACTTTGATTTTCATTTCCTTGCTCAATTTACCTCCTCAAAATCAGTAATTCCCTTTCCTTCATTTGCTTACTCGTTTTTACATTTATTGCTGGACCTTCCCACACCACCCAGGAGGCTGCCAATACAATTTTCCATAAGGTCAATGATGTCAGATTATCTATCACGTCCACTATTTTCTTGGAGCTATCTGGCTGAGATCCCTCTCTTGCAGACGTGTCTAGGCCTCCTGCAATCTGCCCTCACTGGACTTCCCTTCACTGCCATCCCAGGGATGCCTTCCTCTTAGGGTGGAGTCCTATTTCCTAGATGCCATCCTCTGTCTTTACTTACTTCTTTGCTTATTTGGGGCACATCCTCCAGGATTCCCAAACTTAAAATGAATGCTGGATGACAAGAGGTGTAATGATGATAGCATGGGTATGTCTGTCTCATGCGTCACACTGCCTCAGTCTGGTTTGACCACCCTAAAAACCTAGTGCACAGTTATCATCCTGTAATCTTTATTATCATATTTTTCCTCTTTGTTTTGGTCTCTGTCTTTCCCCAAGAGTCAGACCATGCTTTATAATCCACGATAAAGAACAGGAAAATTAAAAAGTTTACTCAGATCTCTGGGCATGTGGACAGGATTTGTGGATTTTGAGCATCACTAGGCCACTTGTGGAGTATTTCCCAATATTACTATCTCTAGGGACTACAAAGAGTCCCTAGAGAAGACTTCTGATCTTTTGCCTGGAAATAAAGGTGTGGCTGCCAGTGTTTTGGGAAGCAATCAGTGAGGACAGGGCTAAGAGTCTCAAAAGTTAGCATTCAGTATGCATATATTCATTTAATCACCTATTTTGAAGACATTATGGATGACAGCTCCCAATGCTCAGACCATCTATGTCCCCCTCTGTAGTCTGCCCAAGATGGGGAAGAGGCATGTGTCCAGCAGTGTAAACTGAAGAGGGAACTCTTAGGCTAAAATGACTTCTTTCACAGCTTTCCGCTGGTCCTCACATTATCCTCTCCCTTACCTCCTTACTCCCAATTCTAGATATATCCTGCCTTTTCCTGAACCATCTGAGGGTTTTCTGGGGGTGATGTTGGTTTTCCCTCTGCAGATACCTCATCCCCTTGCTTTTACAGCTTCAAATTTTGCTTTCTCTTGTCTCCTTTCCTGTTTTCCACCTCTTTGTGGGTTCCATCTTTTCCAAAGTATGTATTTACTGTGGTTTGGGGATGAAAAAAATTATATATGTGTGTCAAATCCATCTTCTTTATCCAGAATTCTTAATAGACCTTGTTGGTTATGCTCCACTACAGCCCCCTAGTGGTTTTCTGTAGGGCACTCATCACAATCTGTATTTTAAAATGTATTTGTCTTCTCCAGTAGAATGGGTCATGAGGGTAGTAATTACGTCTTACTACTCACTCATGTCCCCACACCTACCACTGTGCCTTTCACTTAGCAGGCGCTAAGTACTTGTTGAATGAGAGACAGCAAGAGCTGATTTTCCAAACACCGTGAGCAGGTGCTGCTCCAGCCCCTTTACACAGGTGGTGTCGGCCAGTCCTCCCAATCCTCTCATGAGATAAGTGCTTTCTTCCATCATGCTTGCTTTGCAGATGAAAAAACTGAGAATCGGAGTGGCTATGGAGTTGCCCAGATTCATGGCCTCATCGCCAAAGCATACTTTTAAATTAGTGACTAATACACAGAGCATCCCTTAGGGAGAGACTCTTATCATTTTTCCAGATGGAGAAATTGAAGTTCACATAGTATAAGTAACTTTCATACGGTTATTTAGCTACTAAGTGGTACACAAGGGATTCAAAACCAAGCCACTCTGACTCAGACTCCGTGTTCTTAACCACTGGTTGTAACACCACAGAGCCAGAGGCTGGTTGATGTTTTTTTCTTAAGATTTTATTTATTTATTCATGAGAGACAGAAAGAGAGAGAGAGAGAGAGAGAGAGAGAGACAGGCAGAGGGAGAAGCAGGCTCCATGCAGGGAGCCTGACGTGGGACTCGATCCTGGGTCTCCAGGATCACGCCCTGGGCCCAAAGCGGAGCTAAACTGCTGAGCCACCCGGGCTGCCCTGGTTGATATTTATGTATGTGCTATAGTTTATATCTGCAAGTTCCAGCACAGAACAAATGGCAGTCTTATCAATTTACTTAAACATATTTATGCTAAATACTACTTATTTAATTAGGAACTTCTGATGTCAGTAGATATTTGGAACATAAAAGTATCCACATTTACTAATTTCTTGATATAAATGTTAAGATGTGACACACACACACACACAAACATATAAATGACTAACCAGGACAAGTCTAAAAATAAAAGCTCAGCTGTGCTATAGCATTATATTTGCTCTCTGGAGTCACACTGCCAGGCTTGAATTTTGATTTCCTTCTTACTGACTACTTACTTGTCACATGACAATCCATCAACAATTCAAATTCTTTGCAAACTTTGAAGTAGGGATATGATGGAATCTACTTTGAAATATGTTGGGAGGATTAAATGTTAGAATGAGTCCCTATGATTAGGTAGAAAGTGTTCAATAAATATATAGTATATTAATAACCATTATAACCATTTATAAGAAAGTGTTCAATAAATATTATAGTATATTAATAACCATTATAACCATTATATATAACCATATATATATTAATATAATAGTTATTATATAGTTCACTGTTCATTGTTTTTCCTTTTGTCAGACAAGGCATCTATGTTTTACACATCGTTATAAAGGCAGAAACAAGTAGATACACAATGTCCAATTTAAAGCCTGTTGTTTCATAGGCCAAACACCCTACTGATTGGCAATCTATCAACTTATGGGCTTCCCCTTCTTTATTTTGTACCTTTCTGTGGCTGAGGCTCCATAATAGAAGCTACTTCCCAGAGGAAAATATTCTTTGAATGTTTATGATATGAGTAACATTCTCCCTTTGTATTAGAAAAACAATACTCTTTCATACCACCTACCTCAAAAATTCACAGGACATAATCCAAGCTTATAAATAAATCACATGAAGGGAAGACATGTTGCAGAAATACTGCACTTAGCTACATATTGATTAATAAGCAGGACCTGGCTGATACACAAGGAAAACCCCTCATAGTTCTAGTACATTTCAATGCCTAGGCTGCCGTCGTAGGTCGCCCTGCTGCCACCTTGTGGTCTGGTAAAATTTTCAAAAGCAGAATATTGATACAATGAAGATGGGTGGATAGTGAAAATAATCCTCTTATTGTATGTGCCCTAAAAATCTATCAAACACATATAATTATAAATGTTTTGGTATTGGTTGCTAAAAATTCTACTTCCAATTAAAAAAATAAAGTTTAATTTAGAAGGCAAAATATGTTTGTGGACATTGGTCACCTTGATAATCCTTGAATTTATCACTAGTGTTTTTCTGGTTATTCAAAGTATCTGTTTCAGTTTCCTCATTTAAAGAATGGGGAGGGGAGGATAGAGGATGAGCAGGATCGAATAAATGTCAGTGGCTCATTTCCAATACTAAATGATTTTGGTAGTGTGGATTTAACAATGGTGCTTTGGAGAAATACAATTCCTCTAAAAGTCATTTGATAGAATACTATAGCAATGATTTCTCAGGTTGAAAAAACCTCTTGACTCATAACTCTCTGGAGGAAAGGGAAGAAAATTTCTGAGTCTACCAAGTGTAAGAGTGGCTGCCTAAGATTTATCAGGAAATGCATTTTAAATAGTACACGTCTAGGAAAAAGTATATATAATTACATTTCATCATCTTTATGTTATTTTGGGGAGTATTCTTTCCAATGACTCTTACATACTAATACTTATTTGGTTACTAATTTACATATCATTAGATGAGGTGAATCACTGAGATGGTTCACCAAACATATTGAGAACCTAGGCTAAAAGGAGAAATCAATACAGAGAAAATGTTTTTATTTGGCATCGCGTATGCATAAGCATCTGTGTCCTTGTACCTTAAGTTGTAAAAAACTGTCTAGCAGCTCTATCCTGTTCCATTCAATTCCATTCCACTCCTAGCTATTCTAGGAGAACCAAGTTGGCCATTACCTTTTCAAGGTATGCTGAGCTGGCTTTGGGAAGTGCCACATGATCTGGGCCCATTGACTCTCAGCTCACAAATTATGTCTAAGAGCCAGGAGAACTCACAGTTTTATTTTAGACTATCAGCATATTAACCATAGAGAAAGAACCTTATGAATTTAAGTGGAAAAATATAAAGTCAAAATAATGACAAGCTTCCCAAGTTTCAGTTTGTAAAACCTGACAAATGTATGTAAATATGTAATGATGCTTTTACAAACTGTCCTCTACAAACCTAAGGCATTATGTTGCAGTAATCTCTATTACGTAACTAAGTTATGTAATAGCAGAAAGTAAACCAGCAAGTTGGTGAGGTAGTTATCCACTATCTGACCTGCCCTAATAAGGCTATATTTTATTACAGGTCATTATCATTATTAATAAATTATATGCACATATTTTCTACTATTTTGGCTTACATTTCATATCGAAGATACACACCAGCCAGAATTTTCACATATAAATGAACACTTCTTACCAAGAAAGAGGCCATGAGTAAATTATTTGGTCTTCAGAGATTCAGGGGAAAACACAGACAATTTTTAAAAATGGACATATCTGTTAATTTTTCTCTTCTAAAGATACTTGGTTTATTGTTACCTTATAATGCATCAAAAGGGGGCACCTAGATGATGGTTTTGTAGATGATCCTCAAGGTAGACAAAGCCCATAATAAGGCACAATGTCAAGCCCATAAGAAAAAATCCGTAAGGCCTGAGAGCATAAGGATTCATTATAGATGACTTCTGTTAAGTGTAATGGTGAAGTAAGGCTGCCAAACTGAAGGAACCCAGCTTACAAAGTAAAATTAATTTCTTCACCCTCAGTTATTTCACTTCAGAGAGAGAGGATAATTTTTAAATGTAAAAATATAATGGAATCATTTTTTTCTTAATAAAAATTAAGATAAAAATCATAAAAAAATTTTGTGGGTGAAATAGTCATTATATACAAAGAAACTGTAAGAAGTGATGACAGAAGTATTTATTTTTTAATCCATGAGTAACAAAGGGATGACTAAGTATAAAGAATCAGACCTCAATCTCCATAATGTCATTCATTTGAAAAAAAAAAAAACACTAAAAACAAAAGAACAACCAAGAACAAACACATAGCTACTTCTCTTTCTGAACTCATATATATGGGAGAATAAAGAAGTAAAAATCTTCAAATCATGTAATTTATTTTTTTCCCCTGTTATCCTTAAAGTGATCTTTTTCTCCCTCTCCTAGGATCAGATGTTTAATGAGCTACTTACATATGATGGACCTCATCTTCTACAAGATTTGGACACATACTTAGGGGAAAAGGAGTGGCTTATTGGTGACTCTGTGAGTATGTTTTACATCGTAAAAAAAAAAAAATACAAGTATACACACATAGACATAAACACACACATAGCCAAAACTCACAAAGACTCATTGAGGAAAAAAAGTTACCCATTGAGAAGGAATAGATTAGATAGCAGAGATAAAAGCTAAACCTCTGTGAATAAACCTGTTTTGGTAGGCTTAACTTTGGAACTATGAATTAAAATATTTTATACAATTATATAAAAACAAAAATATTTTAAAAAGCTAACACTGCAAAGCAAAAGCAAAGCAAACAAACCTATGTTAAACTGATGCATAAAGTGTGTAGAAAAGTACCTATGTACTCTTAATTAGTGAGAGGAACCATTTTAAAAAATATCATTTAAAAAAATCATCATTTGTAAAACACAGTAATTTCACTATACATCTTACTATAAATATTCTCTCAAAAAAATAGAAATCTTATACCATTTTTAGTAGAGACATATATTGGAGATATTGTAGGTTCAGTTCCAGGCCACTGCAATATAGTAAATAGCACATCAAATGATTTTTTTTTGTTTCTCAGTATATATAATAGTTATATGCACACTATCCTGTAATCTGTTAAGTGTGCAATGGTATTATGTCTAAAAAACCCAATGTACATATCTTAATTAAAAAATACTTTCTCGCCAAAAAATGTTAACCATCATCTGAGCTTTCAGAGAGTTGTAATCACTGATCACAGATCACCATAATAATGAAAAAATTTGAAATATTGCAAGAATTACAATAATGTGATACAGAGACACAAAGTAAGCAAATGCTGTTGGAAAAATAGTGCAGGTAGATTTGCTCAACAAAGCGTTGCTACAAGCATTTGTAAAAAGTGCAGCATCTGCGATGTGTGATAAAGCAAAACACGACAAAACTAGTGCTTCTGTAATTAGATTGTTGTGGTACTGGGTATAGTCGGATTGTTTTATTAGTATTTCTGATATTAGTATATCTCTACTGTGGGGTAAAGCAATAAGAAAATGTGTAGAGGTCACTGAAGACCAGGATCTTCAGTGTGGGAGAAGGAAGCTAGAAAAAGAAGTTCAGTGAAACTAAGTAAACTTTCTATTCCTGAATGTGAACTATATAAAAGATAAGGTCATGATATACTGTGTCTTAGGATAATTAAAAAAAAACTTGTTGTATCTCTTTTTCTTGAAACATTGACCAACCCCATTGTCCTGGACACCCCTAGGACCCAGATTCTGGTCTCTAAATATTAAAAGTTATCAGGGCTTCTTGGAGAAATGGCTCATTCTCAACTTGGGACATGAAATCTAAGAAATGAGCTGGAAATACGTTGTCATATCAGAAGCAAATAAATTATCAAAGACAACTGAACTGGGATTGTGTCAAAAAGGACTGAAGAGGCCTCCACTGGCCAATTCAAGCTTCATTGAGAATATTAACAGCAGTGGATTGAAAGAAATAAAAATGAGTGAATCCATGAGGTTATGATGACCACCACCACCAAACACAAACACATACATGCAAATCCTTAAACCAAATAGAGCTTCATTGGTTACTTTTAGAAGATGATATAGAACCAAATTATTACTCTGAAAACTGTTTTTAAAAATGTTGGGAGGTTTGGGTAAAGAATTTACCTTGCCTTTCCTATCTATGCCAATTGTATGTCAAGATAACAAAAAACTGATGTGCAAAGTGTCTTCATAAAAGTACTCCAGTTAGTAAGTAAAAAGGGGAGATTAAAATAAACTATCACCATTTTCCAACACTTAATGGTTGAAATGGATCTAGGCACTGACTAACAATAATTGTTAATATCACCAAAAAACAAAAGTGAGACAACCAGATATTACAGCCCTCCTGATAGAGGAGCACACTGCCACCTATAAAGTACTACGGACAAAAACTCAAATCTAAACATGATTCAATGCTGTGGTAGGTCGGAGTCTGCGCCTTCAAGGAGAGAAGACACAGACTGCTTTGGGCTGCACTCATTCTGTTCATGGTCTGTTGAATCCTTCTGAGTGATACTTGCCACATCTTTATTCTCAATTTACAATCTCACCACATAACCCTGCATTTCCTCCCATTGATTCCCCAATAGACTTTCCTAAAATATCCTTCTCTCTGCCCTATGGAATGAACAATTTCTAAGGACTTGAACTTTACCCCCCCCCCTCCTTGTTTTCTATTAAGATTCTTCTACAAACTACCTCCTGATGCCATCTCTTAGCACTCTCTTCCTTCCTCAGGGTTCCACACACACTGGTATTTTGTTTGTTCCTCAGACACACATCTCACTCCCACTGAAGAGCCTTTATACTTGCTGTTCCCACTGCCTAGAATGCTTCATATGCAGGCCACTGCCTGTCTGGATCCTGTTCTCATTTAAGCCTTGGCTTAAATGTCACCTGTTAAAGGTTTTCCCTCCATGACCATATGAGAGTCCTTCTCCTCACTTAGCTTTTTCTTCATCATCCCTATCTGTTTACAAATGTTCGTCTTCCTGTTTCAAAATTAAAAGCTGTACCCGGGAAAGGGCTCATATTACATGTTGCTATTAGTCCATCCCAGCACCCAGACCTGCATGTCGTGCACAGTAGGTACACTGTAAATATCTGTTGACTTAACTCTGAATCCTCTAACCCATAAACCCTCCTGGTTGACAGGTGTTTAGTATGCAGGTTCATATAATGCTAGCACTTAGTATTAAATTCCATACAAAAAGAAAACTAAGAAGAGTCCACATTTAATCTCACTCTCTGATGGATATTCATCTAGAGCCAAAGTAACGTTAGGTACATTAGTTTCCAGTCATAAAGGAAAAAAAGTGTACAAAGAAAATGTGTACAAGGGTAGGACAAGGCTGTCATCATCGTTGTGGTTCCACTAATGCTCAGACACCCCTATGTCTTCTGAGGTGATGCAATATAATGTGTCAGTCAAAAATATTTAACTGGCAACTATGACCACTCTTTGGATAACTTGCACTCTATCCTCTTATACTCTGCAGAAGAAAGGAACAAGGTAAACAAGATGAAAGAATCACACAAATCCTGAAGAGAGGACACTCTTCAGGAGTAGTGTGAAATCTTCAGTAAAAGGGAGTTAAAAAAAAAAAAAAAAAAAAGGGAGTTAAAGGGCATAACGAGATGAGATGCATGCCCTGGAATGGATTCTGTTAAATATTTTTGGAACTGATGAAAAAGTATTGATTGGGTATTAGATAAAAATGTATTGTCACAAGAGACGTGGGGATTGAATCAAGTTACAAGGGTATGTACTGTTAAGATCTCATTTTAGAATCAACATACCATTATACACAGAGGTGTTAATGACAGCAACCTCTGGGTGTTGGGAGTATGGTGTTATCTGTACTTTTCTATCATATACTCATTTCACTTCTGTAGTAAGATAAGTTTGAATTAAGAACAAACTTTTTGATATAATAACTTATGCCTTCTATATTCAAATGGAAATTTTTGTTTCCTTTAAACTAGGTAACTTGGGCAGATTTCTATTGGGAAATTTGCAGTACCACACTTTTGGTCTTTAAACCTGACTTGCTGGACATCCATCCCAGGTTGGTAACATTACGGAAAAAAGTTCAAGCCATCCCTGCCATTGCTGACTGGATACAACAAAGGCCCCAAACCAAACTCTAAGTAATGCCAGCTTGCAGCTTTATTGTTCTTCACAGCATTGCTTACATCAGATAAGAAGCTACAAAGCCTGCTCTGTAATCCACATCCACACACTGCCTTCCCTAGGCTCCATCTAGTGTTTCACTTTTGCCATATTCTGCTAAAAAAACAAAAAAATAGGGGGAAAAATGGGGGAAAAAAAAGAGCATTTAGTTTCCAGTATCTTCCCTCCTCCCCCTTTGCCTTAGAATAATTTCACATCATTTACAACTGAGAAAAAAGTTTACAATATAGGCAGGGCTTAGTTTTCATCCATTTCACCATGCACGGATGTCAGTCATAATGGTTAAGGAACACATTTCCCCCCAAAATGGTCTGGACTTCAGCTCTTATTACATACAATACTGATTTTGCTGCTAGCTCTGCAGTCGACAAATCAGTGTGTAAATAACAGATGCACATCATGACCAACGACCAATCACATCAGTTCTTTCAAAGGCTGTTAATGATTGGTCACAACGCATCTGTTATTCATGCACAGACAGCAAAATGTGTAGTTGCATTGCCTGCTTGTTTCTCAGTGATAAATCCACTCAAGATTTATAAAAAGTGGATAATTGAAAAGGGGAACTCATCAACAAAGATGAAAGTACAATAAAGAAATGAAAAGTAACAATGCTGGAGCCCAATTCAAATTGCACATAAATGGTAAGAACGGACTATGAGAACATTAACGCGCCTGCAGTTCAAGGGGCTCCAGATAAGTAGCCAGAAGAACTTGGCAAAGACAAACTTACTGACAGAAATGAGGAAAATAGTTGTCACAAGGATGATGTCCCAGAGGAAGTGAGACTGGTAAAAAGTTTCAGGTTAAAAGAACAGATATCAAAAGAATGAGAAGACAAGCTATAGACTAGGAGAAAATATTTGCAAAAGACCTGATACAGGACTATACCCAAAATACACAAAGAACTCTTAAAACCCAACAAAAGGAACCCAATTACAAAATGGACCAAAGACCTGAACAGACACCTCATTGAAGATATACACATGGTAAATAAGCATGTGAAAAAAAAAAAAAAAGCAAAACATGATGTCACTAGGGAAATGCAAATAAAAACAGTGAGATACCATTACGTACCTATTAGAATGGCAAAATTTCAAAACACTGACAATGCCAAATGCTGGTAAGGAAACAAAATGAATTTTTTTTTTTTCACTGATAGGAATGGTAGCTGGTAGGTAAAGATGCCTTGGGAGAGAGTTTGGCAGTTTCTTACAAAATTAAACCTACTCTTACCATATGTTCCAGCAATTATGCTTTTGGTACTTACCCAAAGTAGTTAAGAACTTAGATCCACACAAAAACCTATACATGGATGTTTGTGGCAGCCTTACTGATAATCACCATAACTTGGAAGCAACCAAGATGCCCTTCAGTAGCAAGTGGTTAAGTACACTGTGGTACATCTATACAAAGGAATATTACTCAGCACTAAAAAAGAAATGAATTATCAAGCCATGAAAAGACCTGGAAGAAACAAGTGCAGATTACTAAATGAAAGAAGGCAACCTGAAAAGGCTTTATACTCTGATTTCAGCTATGGAACATTCTGGAAAAGGCAAAGCTATGGAGACAGTAAGATCAGTGGTTGTGAGGGGTGAAGGGAGAAGGAGAGTTGAACAGGTGGAGTATAGAGAATTTTTAGGCAGTAAAACTATTCTGTATGCTACTTTTTAAAAAAGATTTTTATTTATTTATTCATGAGAGACAGAGAGAGGCAGAGGCCTAGCAAACTCCATGTAGGGAGCCCGATGTGGCACTCGATCCTGGGACTTTGGAATCACACCCTGCACAGAAGGCAGATGCTCAACCACTGAGCCACCCAGGCGTCCCCCTATTCTGTATACTATAATGGGTTTGTTAAACTCAGAACCTTGGGTGACTGTGTCAATGTAAGTTCACTGATTGTAATAAATACGTAACTCTGGAATGGGGGTGTTTACAAGTGAGGGAGGGGGGTGTTTATAGTGAGGGAGGCTGTACTTGTGTGGTGGCAGGGGTATATGGGAATTCTTTACTTTCTGCTCAATTTTGCTGTGAACTTAAAACTCCTCTAAGAAAGTCTATTAAAAAAGAAAAAAGCAGGGGTATTTCATGACACTGGAAATGCAAGAAAATGTTGGAAGGTGATCCAAACTTAGAATTATGATAATTTGCCAAGGTATAAAAAGAACGCTTACTTATATATGAAGGTATTATTAAAATTAATACATTTTTTTTTACAAAAGTAATATACCCTATCAGTTTCTTTTACTACTAAAATTAGTTTTACTACTTTTTTCATTTACCTATACATTTATAACCAACAATGTTTTTAATATGTTGAAAAAAATTTACAAGTCATGGAACAATCATTTTCTCCAATGAATAAGATTATTTTCCACAGTTTCAACCTGCAGTCATTTTTATGGTCTCACACTACCATCGAAAGCAAGCTGCCCGTATAATGGCTTTAAACAGCCATTTAAATAGAAATCGCCCAAGTAAGTGTGGGTTATCCCTCAACCCATTTGAAAGCATAATTATAGCATTGGAATATATTTTAGTTCAATTTGCATGTTCCTATTAATGTCTAATCTTAGTATGTCATGTTCTATATAGAAATAGATTAATGAAATAGATGAATATACTTGAAATGCAGAATAGAGGAAGGAGAACATGGTTGAGAGAAGCTAGAAATGCGGAGAGGATATAGGGGAATAAAGAAAAAGAAAAGTAAAATTCAGCTGTGTATGATTTTAAGGTGCTTCTTTCATCACAACGTTTTATAAAATGGAAAAGATGTTAAGTACTTTATACGTTATTAAGGATTATACATAAAAACAGTGTACTTCCCAAATAACTTGCTTCTCTGGTTCACATTTTCTTATCGCTAATGGCTGTTAATAATGATAATAGGTTATAAGTGAATTTCACTGCAACGTACTGTATAATGTTAATCAAAGCAATTTAAAGAAAAAAGTTATCTTTCATAAAAGAAACTCAAATAAAACTCTAGATAGTGAAGGTAGTAACTTTTCTCTTATGCATGTTCATTTTCTGCCATAAAATTACATACTCACAAGCTTTAATGAAAATAGAATTTAGTGAGAACTACAATGCTTACCTAACATGAATATTCACAGTAAGATCAGTCCCACTTGTTTACACAAATCACAATTCAAATATAAAATGCAACCACAGCAGGTTTCATAAGGAAATACTTCATTTCACTCACAGCATCATCATTAACCTTTAAATCATCTTTTTTTCACTGAAGGGGCAACACATCCCATTATCCCATCCTGTACCCAAGTTAAATGGCTCCTTGCTGAGTGACTGAGTATAAGAGAATTTAAATGAATCAGAGTTGCAGATTGTAATCCGAAAAAAACATATTTGGGGAAGAAAAGACTTAAAAGAATCAGTTCTTTAATTTTTATGGATGTTTAAGTGTCTTGCTTAGGGTCATGCAAATGGAAACCAAATCTCTGAATACTCCTCTCTAACCTCAATACAGTAACACCAAGAATTAGAAACAACAGTAGTTAATGCTGTAATATAAAGATCTGTTGGTATAAAATTATCTCTTGTGCATATATAAATGTACGTATGTATGTGTGCATATGTGTATGTGTATACGTGTATATAGTCTATGGGATCAGGAATACAGTTACAAAAACACATAAAGCATATGTCTTCTGCTGTTGCATTAAAAAATAAAAGTTGTCAGGGCACCCGGGTGGCACAGTGGCTGAGCGTCTGCTTCGGCTCAGGGTGTGATCCCGGGACCTTGGGATCGAGTCCCTCCTCATCAAGCTCCCTGCAGGGAGCTTGCTTCTGTCTCTGCCTCTCTCTGTCTCTCATGATTAAGTAAATAAAAATCTTAAAAAAAGAAATAAAATAAAAAATAAAAGTTGCTTCAGTTGGTCAAGATGATATTCCAACAACTATGGCTTTGCATGTTCTTTACTGGTAATGGATTGTAATGTTCACATGGACATCAGTCCAATGAATGAACTAGTAGAAATACATCCTAAGTAATAAATTCCAGTTGATTGAGAAATAGGCAATACTAAGCACAAATAATCTCATTTGTGCTCAATATTATATTTTTAAGGATCAAGGGAAGTGTTAGAAACTATTAAAAAGGGTGTGAGGATACCATTTATGATCACAAATATTTTTATTAAGCCCAAGACATAATAGAGCATTACAGGGAGAACCCAACTACATCTCAAAAAAGATAATATGGACTTAATAACAACAAAAGAAATAGCCTATTACTGAAGACATTAACAAAGAAAAGTTATGAGAAATCCATTATGAGATTTTAAAAGGTAGTATTTCCAACAACCTAAGTGATTTGGGTCCTGTGACGTAGGAGGAGGTAGTAATATTTGCAGATTCCTTCCAGCCCTGTTATACTAAAATATATCGATTATATTCACTATACCTTCAAGATTGGGTAAATCTACTGAATCATGAGTTTTCAAGTCTATATCTGAAAATTGCTTTGCAAACTTCATTACTCTTCTAACTCCAGAGGATTCTATTACGTTAGCATCTTAGCAAATCAAGATGCCTGGAAAGTACAATCTCCAAAATTCACAAGTCTGTGATTTATAAATAAGTTTATTTATAATGATATTTACATAATAGAAACAAAACACATGAAACTCACAAGTTATACAAAGAAACTGATGTATAATAAAAACAGCAAGATAGACTGACAGGCAAAAATTTAAAGAAAGATTTATAAAGAGTTAAATATCAAATAGACAACTTTACTTCTTCTAAATTTCACTTTGTTACCCACACTGAATTGGAATTGAACAATGGCTCTCTCTTCAGGAGGTCCCATACTGGAAATTCTGGAAACTGATAAATTAGATTTTGAGAAATGTTTAAAGTTAATGACCTATTTCCATGCAGTATCTAATGCTGCCTTAATATGAAGTCACATTCAGTCGGCTTTGAAGTGAAATAGCCTGTTAATCTCTTCTGCCAGGGTAGACAAACGTCACCCACGCTTTGCTGATATGTGGAGACGTGGCAGGAATAAACTACTATTTAGAGAGTAAAGAGAAATGGAGCAGAAGTGACTGGGCAACAGTTTCAAGAGAAGCAAAAGCCAGGAGAGGGAAATCAATGAAAACATGCACAACAATAGGCAGAGTAATAAGCACAATTAGTGCAGTTGGGAAATGAACAGAAGGAATTAACCCATGGAGCAAGATAAGGGCTTCTTTGTTACTATTCACTGGAAAACAACTTAGTGCCTAGCCAAACAAATTTGTTTTAACAGAAATACTTGGAAGGACCTGGGGGTGTTAGTATATGGAATGCCACCTTTAAATTCAGGTTGAGTTCTTGTTGACAGTGGTGAACATCTGCTTCAAATAGCAATAAAATGAAAGCTATATAATCTATACAGCTGCATCCTTTAAACGAACAAAAAAAGAACTTCAAATAAGACAAGGAAAAACAAGACATAAGCATTGTCAAATAAGGCACATGTAAAAATCTACACACATTATCCAGTGAAAGACAATATATATATATTTGGAGGTAGAAATAATTACAAAAATACTGACATTTCTAAAGCATTAGCATATTTGTTACAAACAATCACCAACTAATCCCCATTCAGAAAACTGTTTTGTAAAATGATTATTCAACATCTTCAGGACTACATATTTGTGGATTTTTTTTTTTTTTTTTTTTGAAATTTCACATGTAAGCATCTGGAGAATTCAGTTAGTGGCAAAAAAGTTGTCCATACTATGAGAAATGTAATATGGAAATTATAAAAAGTTATAAATGTTCGTAAACCCCATGGTCATCATAATGTAAATGTCCTTGAGTGCACCAAGTTGATATTTCCTCATCAATTAGGAATTCACAATTCTTAATTTCACAGGCCCATTGACGTTTTTAGTAACGTGGCTATATCTGCTGGCATAGTCCCTTCGTCACCTGCAGGTCAGAAAGGGACATTAAAAGTTTAACACAAATATTTTACGAAACATATTTTCTCTCCCTTTGGCGAATTTCTAATCATCTTTCAAGGCTCAGTTTGCTGCAGTGTCACTCATTGTTTAAAATGTTCAAGGGGCACCTGGGTGGTGCATGGTGCAGTTGGTTAAAGCAGCTGACTCTGGCTGCTGGGTCAGGTCAAGATCTCAGGGTCCTGAGATTGAGCCCTGAGTGGGACTCCACCACTTAGTGCAGAATCTACTTAAGTCTCTCTCTCCCTCTTCCTCTGCTCCCTCCACCCACCGTGCATGCTCTCTAAATAAATAAATAAATAAATAAAACCCACCCCAAAACAAACAAATAAAAACCCTTCACAAACCCCTACATATATTTAGGGATACTTCCTCTACTATGTTCATGTTCATATTGACAGCACAGTAATCTAGAGGCTAGGTTTCTGAGCTGACATAAATACAGATACCCATATTAATTTGGATCATATTCTATTCATATAGCACACAGTATTTACTACTCAGGTTTACTTGATAAGAACGGTTAATGTAACAAACTGAATACTGAAAACAAATCATTCATCTACACCCTTATTTTTAATCCAAAGACACAAACACTGATTTAGACTTAATTAGCACATCTAAACAAAACTGGGACAATGGAATACTGGTTGAAGATTAAACTGCCCACTGCAAATAAACTTCTCCAATGTTTCCCTCATATTTCAATTAAATGAGACTCTGGTATCTAGACACTTATGCAGGAAGCATCTGGCTTTTTTTTTTTTTTTTTTTTAAGATTTATTTGAGAGCAAGAAAGAATGAGAGAAAGAGTGTGTGCACGCCCAAGTAAGGGGAGGTAGAGAGAGAATCTCAGACTCCCCACTGCACATGGAACCTGACATAGGGCTTGATATCACAACCCATGAGATCATAACCTGAGCTAAAATCAAGAGCCAGACACTCAACCAAATGAGCGACCCAGGCACTCCCAGGATTTTCTAAATTGGGAAAACATCTTTTATCAAAGTGATGTAGAATCTAGGTATCCTTGATTAATTCAATTAATCACTTACACAGTTTTTAGACAAACTGATTTATTAGTTTATAGTGACAATGATATAGTTGGCAATTCATTAAGTATTTATACATTGATAGCAATGAATAATCTTATAAATTAGATGTGGCTAAAATATAGTCAAATTAATCACTTTTCTCTGTCACCCATACATACCCCAATTATAATCTAAAATTAGGAGTACTTTTATTTACTCTTCTCCTTTCAGTAAAAAGCATATGCACAGAAACACAGATTATTCCATAAACTTATAAACTCTCAAGGAGTTTGCTGCCATCTTTGCCTTGAGGTTCATCCATAGACTTAATAGCCAATGAAATCTAAATTGAAACTCGTCCTAAATTAACTGACCGAATAACCAGACAGATCCAGAAGATAGTAAGACAACAAGAATGCCAAAGTACAAGACAAAAAAAGACTGTACAAAATTTAGTATTCTGGGAATGAAGGGAGAGGTGGAAAGAAGGAATAGGGATGAGGAGACTCTTCTAAGTTTGAAGATACCAAAGATATAATGCAATAAGATGCAATGTGTGAACTCTGGACCTTGTCTTTTTTTTTTTTTTAAAGATATAAAAGACATGGCTTAATTGGGAAAAATATATGATAATATTTTAAAATTACTGTTAATTTTCTTGGATATAATAGTGGTATTCTGACAACTTAGAGAGAATGCTGAAATATTCAGAATGACCTGTCATGTCTACAACTCACTGAAATGGTTCATGAGGGAAAAAAGGTAGATGACGCAAAATGTTTGTAACTGCTAAACTCATATTTTCAACATTTTTGCATGAAAATTTCCATATTAAAAGTTTTAAAAGGGGCAGCCCCGGTGGCGCAGCGGTTTAGCGCCGCCTGCAGCCTGGGGTGTGATCCTGGAGACCTGGGATCGGGTCCCATGTCGGTTTCCCTGCATGGAGCCTGCTTCTTCCTCTGCCTGTGTCTCTGCCCCCCCCTCTCTCTCTGAATAAATAAATAATTAATTAAGTAATTAATTAATTAAAAAAAGTAAAAGTTTTAAAAGGTAGAAAATTATAAGAGATTAAAGAAAAATAACACACCCAAACCAGAATCCTTATTCTAAAGCAATGGTTCTCTGACTAAATTTAGCATGTATCAGTACGCCAAGCAGATTACTGAATTCCATTCACAATTTCTGACTCAGTAGGGATGGAGATGGGCTTGGGAATTTGCATTTCAAGGCAATTTCCCAGGTGATATTGTTGCTATTGGTCCAGAGACTGCACTCTGAAAACCACTAAGGAAAATTCTAGAGACACAAAAGTCTGACAAGCATTTGAGAGGAATCATGGTATTTATCTTTCATAGTTTCGTGGAAATGGGGGCATACAGATTGTTAACAAGAAAGCACAGAGACAATCAATTACAAATATACTTTTTGTTTACAGTGGTAAAGAACCTCACCATGAGAGATGAAAAAGTACGTGTACTTTCATTAGGACAGTGTCAAATTATTTAAATGAAACCAAAAGCAAAGACGACAAAATCATTATAGTTAAGAGAATAACAACATCACTGTACCCTTAGCCTACCAAATAAAACACATACTGGAAAAAACTGATACACAAATAGCTATAACAAGAGGAAAATTTCCTACAGAAAGAGTGATAAATGGGGGAACGATTCTTTATAATTAAACACTTTAAAGGTTACAGCCTAAAAGCATAGTTGAAATAAGCTGCCAATTTAAGAAAAACTTGATGTGAACAAGTAAAATTTTAGACTAAACAAATTTATAGAAGTACAAATAATTTACATGAACTATGACTAGACATGACTGGATATGCACCGGTCTCATCTGAAATACCATTAAAATGCCATGAAAAAAAGAAATCAGGGGCACTATACAGAAGAAAAAGAGAACAGAAAGAGAAAAAAGAGAAAAAACAGAAGAAAAAGACAACAGTGAAGAAAGTTGTCAACAAATTATGGAAGATGAAAAGCAAATGGAAGAATGGAAGCTGACTTTAGCAGAATGGACAAAGCAAAAACTTAAGTGTGCACAGGTAGAAAACGCAAGGTACTTCACACTCAGAATCTCACTATTCTTTCCCCCAGCCTGTGCCCCCACCCCCAAACTCAAGACACGGAGGTAATGCATGGTTCCTAAAGGATAGGAAACATACAGAGCTAAAACAGGTTGAAGAATAGAACATCTAAAGCCTGTCCAACAGAGCCAGCCATTTACCCCAGATACACAAATGAAGGTTTATTCTTTGAAAAGTTTGAATCAGAAGAATGCTAGATATGGGGCTAGTAGAAGACAATGAAGCTATACTGGAATAGGAGAGTTAACTATGTAAATATGGCAACAGCCCTCCCTCCTCTGCTTCTCCTTAGCTCTAAGAATGCAGTCAGTAGTCATATACTGTATCTTCCACAATCCGTATTTCACAGAAGATTGACAAATTTGTTTCGGAGGAAATGAACCAGTCCATGAAAAGCAACCTATATAGTTAAAGATGGGAGGGAGTCCAACAATTAAACTGCTGAAACCCCAATTAACTATGATGGTTCTATCTAAAGACTTACTGTTGGAATAAAATCTATATATCTGGATAGGTGGCAGCTGCTAAATGAGAATAGGTATATAATTGTTTTAACTAAATTTGAAAAGATGCCCTAACAAAACACTCAGGAAAATGTGCTGTGTTGTGGAATAGGCCTTATGCATTCACGCTATTGCTTTTGCTAGATAATGTGAAATTGGCAAGTTGCCACCTCCACACAAAGCCTACTGTTTAAGTTATAATCATTGCAGTTGCTTCTTACTCAAACCTTCTCTATTGTCTGCCTACCCAACCTGAAGCACTCTGAAATGAATGCTATACAGAAGGACATGTACTAATTTTACCAAACATCTCTCTCTCTCTCCGCAAAGACATTAAAAATATACCAAACTCTTTATAGTACAGAGTTCCCAGCAAAATACTGGGACATAGTAAATATTCAGTGGAAGTTTGGGGAGTTGAAATGAACCATGATCAACATTAGTAATATCCTTACTTATTAGAATAATGATAAAACAGCTTGTTTTATCATCCAATTAAATTTAACATTAAATAAGAAAAGTAAGATGTAAAAGACTGCATGATAACTTGTGTAAAAGGGCGAAAGAATACATATACTTATTTACTTCTATCTGCAAAAACTAAATGGTCATATGCTAATAAAAGTCAATGTGTCACCATTTTTATGGGGAAATTGGATGATAGGGTGAGAAGGAGGCTTTTGTTTGCTTTGTATATCTTTTGAATCTTGAATTATGTGAATGTATTATCTTTTTAAAAATATAAAACTTTAAAAATTATACCTTTTAAAAAGATGGAATGAAGAGGGTTCTCTTAGAGGGTTCTTTTTAGTACCCAATCTACTTCAATCTGAAATTTTAAATTTTTTAGTAAGAAAATGCATTTATTGCAATCTAGTGCATTAAGTATTTGCTGGTCAAATGGGATTAATATCAATGTTGCAGTTCTTAATAAATTAATACTATGCCATGTATTTAAATCCTTTGGATTTATATATATTACTTATATACTAAGTAAATCATAACATTGTGTATAAAATTATAGACCTAATTTTATTTGGGGGATGTTTTGGTGTCAAGAGATAAGGGACGGAAGAGACAGAATTTTCCAAAATCAAGTGTTTATATCAATTCTAGCAAAATAATGTTAATTATTATAATACTTATTGAGTACGCTTATCGTCTACCATGCCATTCCTACACTGTATGGCAGTAAGGATCTGGCCCATTTTTGCTAAACTTTTGCTACTGCTAATTTGATGCTTTTTCTTCAATAAATATTGAAGTTTCTGCTTACAAACAACTTACCTTCATCTACTGTGGTCATATCTTGTTCTAGTTTCAATTTCTGTTGGTTAATTTTAAGCATGGATTCTTCAATTGTCCCTTGGCTTATCAGTTTTATAACTAGTACTTCTCTAAAGAAAAAAGAAGATATGTCTGTTGGTTACTTAATATAAAATTATTTAGATACATATAAACTACATAAAACACCTTAGAGTTCAGTAAGAATAATCTGAAGATTATATAACAAATATATCCATAACTATAAATTGCTTTTTATTCAAACTACTTAGGATTGACATTTTCTGAGTGTATGTAACTTTTAAATGACCCTTCTTATTAATCTAAGATATCTGTACTCCAAAAATTACTGGTAAAACTTACTACAACAAACAGTCTGGGTTCAGATAGGTATTCCATTTTTAAAAGGAACATGCTAAACAAAAACACTAAAAATAAAAATATAAATAAAAAGGAACATGCTTTGCTTGCCAGGTTCCACTAAATTACTCAGTATGAGAAGAAAGAAAGTGTGGTGAACCACAAAGAGTACACAGGAAGTTTTAGTGCCATACTAGGTACAGATAAATCTTTGGTTCTTATTAATCTCTTTTAGAAATACAGTAATATATTCCACAGAGAAGACACTGATTATTGGCTACTTACATGGATAGCAGAGTTGAGTTTATAGGTATTTGCACCTCTTTTTGGTCCAATGTCAAAATGACCCTTCATCTAAAATACCTACAACTCAAATAATGTATTTCCTAAAGGATAATAGGGTAGCAACAGTATACATATTATTAAGTCTATCTGGCACTTAAATGGTCTAACAAACAAGCCTTTTCAACTACTAATTTTTTCCAAAGGGGCTGAACCATTGATAATATTTTGTTTCCATCAGCTGCAGAACTATTTGGGGGGGGGGTGGGGGAGGTTATTTTGCTTTAACTAAAAGACAGACAATATTCTACTATTCTGTACAAATTAAATTAGCATTTAGTTAAAAATAAATTTCAATTCAAAACACTTACTTAGTCTGGCCTACTCTGTGGCATCTATCTTCTGCTTGTTTGTCATTGTAAGGGTTACAGTCAATATCATGAAGTATAACAACATTTGCTGAAGTTAGGTTTATTCCCAGTCCACCAGCTTTTGTTGACAGTAGAAACACAAAGATATCCATGTCGGTGTTAAACTCGTCAATTAGGTGAATCCTATAAAATAAATATATTAGGTTAAATTTCACTAAAATGTGTATAACTAAAACTAAAAACAATCACACTACATGGAAAAAAACCCTGATGATGTAAATGGCAATATAGTTACTTTTCCTGCAGTTATTTTATTGATAGACCTTCCCAATTAACCAACTTCTTTTCTATACCATTTCTCTTTCTCCTAATTCTTACTTTAATTCAACTATTGAGGTTTGTGTAGTCCTAAAGAGTTATTTTCTCCTTTGTTGAATGACTTCTAGCTTAATTTAGCATATGGCTTTGCAATCTTCAGCCTTCTGAGAAATCTGTTAGTAGCTGCTCTTGCTACCAGATGAACTAAAGATCTCAAGATCAAACTAGAGCAGTGTATTCTCTTTTAGCATGACTTCTATCTTTAATGTGGGAAAAAAGATTCATTTTGGCTGATAAAAAATAAACTAAAAGATATAATGCAGTTTAAACATACTAGAAAAAGTATTCCCCCCTTTTTTGAAGACAATCTTTTACTCTTTGGGAATTAAAAAAAAATTAAAAAAACTAAACTCATTCAATTACTATTAAAATATGAAAAGCCCCAAATTTTAAAACAATCTTGGTTTCAAGGTAAGGTGCTTCAAGGCTCTGAATGAATTTTAAAGGAGAAAAACATTATAAATTCTAATCAGATATCAAAATAGATTTCTATACAATTCAGATCAGAAATTGAGAAAATTTTCCTTAAAGCAATGATTTGAAATAACCATACAAAAGACTCAAAGCAATATAATTCAATCAAATATTTTACATATATTTAAAATTCTAACATTTACTCTTACTCTTTGAAAGGGAGGTGGAGATTTTCTGAAACTAAAGTGAAGTATACCAACCTTTCAGAAATCTGAGTCTTCCCATCTAATCTGAGGTATCTATGCTGATGATGTTTTAAGAGAACCTCTAGAATATCCAGCATCATGGTAAATTGGCTAAATAATACAACTCTATCACCCTGTGAAAAAATATATATGATTAGATACATGGGAAAATAAAATTATAAGTATCTAATGATCAACTGCTTCTTTAATGAAAATCAAGTAATCGTCGCAAAGGTAAATTTCTTGTTATACATAAGTAACTTCTAACTTCAGACCTAAAATTTAATTTTCAGTTTTGGTTTTTAAAGACAGTTAATGGAAACTAAAAAAGTACTATTTAAATTATGATCATAACAAATTTAAGCGATTTCATATATAAACGGGTAGTAGTACTTAAATAACATGGTATATTCAAAATACTAATTTTAAGGCAATCTTACAGATTGTCACTTATGAAATAATGGCATTTAACATTATCTTTTAAAAATCATCAATCCTGGGGAGAGAACCTGAGTGGCTCAGTTAGTTAAGTGTTTGCCTTTGGCTAAGGTCATTTCTTCAGGGTCCTGGGATTGAGCCCCTCGTCAGGCTCCTCGCTCAGCAAGGAGTTTCCTTTTCCCCTACCCTCTCCCTCTGCCTCTCTCCCCAGTTTGTGCTCTCTCCCTCTCTCTCTCAAATAAATAAAATTTAAAATAAAATAAAATAAAATACAATAAAAAATCAATACATATGTATTCTACTAACTTCTATTTTTCTGAGACTCAACAGAGGAAAAGTAATCAGGAAAACATATCCCCAAATATATCCCCTAAATGCTCAAATCACTAATTTCTAGAAACATGTATAACAGACATAGGTTAAAACTTCAAGAAAGTCAAATCATGCCAGAATTATTTTAAAGAAGTTTAACTGGACAAACACAAGAGGAGTGGCATTCTTCATTACCTTCTGTTTCAATTCAGATAAGATGCATCCCAAAACTCGGAATTTTCCAGAATCTAAAATCAAGTCCATATCTAACTGGAAATTATTAATATGTCGATACTGTTTACAAAGTACATGTAATTCAAAGTCTGTCATAACTTCCATATCCTCAAAGATCAAGTCAGGGTTAGCCTCACAATGTGTAGGTTCCTTAAAACAAAACAGAACAGTACACACTTCAAAATGAAGATATAATATTTATTTTCTAGGTACAATAAAGGGGTAAAAGTCTTTATTGTTTTAGGGATAACATCCTAAAATATTTAGAGATGAAATAATGTCTAGACTTTGGGTCACAATAATCCTGGGGAAGAGTCTAGATGTAACGAGAGTAATGCCATTCTAAATAACTGTAAAAAAAAAAAATGGGTGACTATTAAATGGGCAGAGGATTTCATTATACAATTCTCTCCACTTGCAGCACGTTTGAAAATTTTCCATAAAAATTTAAAATAATATAAAAACATTTAAAAAAGAAAATAGTTGCTTGTAACACAAAGACTATAAAGAACTACAGGTGAGTGCTAAGGGAGAATGAGTTGAACCTTATGTTTAACAGTGTTAATAAAGCTTAAGTGTTAATATACTACAAAATCCTTACCTTTAGCATAAGCTGAGACATTTCCTTGAGCTTTTCAGCTGTGTAATATTGGCGATGTAATAAAGGATGATTGGCCATTTTTCTCAACTGCATCATGACATTGCACATTTCTGTGCTTTTTTCTGTGATTCCAAGGGCACACATTAGAAACAAAACACAAAGAAAACCCAAGTTGATAGCTGTTTGCTGAAATAGATCTCAATGCAAATAAAGTTTAAAATTATTTCTTCAAATTCTAAGTAATTTTTTAAATTGAGCAAATCCCAGTATAACATGATTAAACAAAATGTAGCTCCAGTACAGGATTATTTTTCACATGAAATTGTAAAAATCAGATTATACCAATGTTATTGATAGATTTTTTCAATCTGTTGAAAAGACCCAAATAGAGTTGCTCCTGTTTCTCTGACATTGCACACAATTCAATTTGGTCTTTCTTGGGGGGTAGCTGCTTGAGAACCTGAGAAAGGAAAACAGTTCAAGCAGATCATTTAAATAAAGAAAACAGTTCTTAAAAAAAAAATCATAATAAATATGCAGATAAGTTACCTCTTCTTTTACCCTTCTGAGAATAAATGGTTTTATAATTTGTTTTGCGTGTGCTATTCTCTCCTTCTCATATATACTTTGCTCATCTGCTGATTTCTAAGTAAATAAAAGAACATATCCTTTTAGAAATTACTCATTTAATGATCACAGTAACAATATTATATAACATGAAAGTCATCCTCAATACAATGAGTTATTTTCCACAGAAACTCACTTCATTCTGGATAGAATTTCACATTTCAACTCTGGACTATAATCTACTTCTTCAACCTCCATATATATTTTGAAGTTTCATGTATTCTGCTGAGCTAATAAAGCTGAATGTTCTAGGATGGTGTTCAGAAGTTTAAGTCATAACTAATGAAATATAACTAATTACCAGACAAGCTCTCACGAAAGTGTATGTGTACTCGGTATGTTTAAAGAGGAGAGGGGCGGAAGGGGAAGAGAAAGAAAGTTAAGTAGAAAACTTATTTGTAGAAAATGACCCCAAAAGAAAGCTGGTACAGGTGATGTAAAATATGTGATCTAAAAGACAGGGATAGTTCCTAGTCAAGACTTGTTAACTTTGGAGAATTAAAGACATGAAATTTCATTCTAAGATGTGAAGAAGTCCTCCATATTCTATAATTTACTAGGCCATCAAGTGGGAGTGAATTCATCAGTGGAAGTTTAAAAGGCAGTTAATTTGCAGTGGAACAGTATCATAGAGAATTTTTGCAAAATATACGTGACTTGAAAGAGAGTCACGAATCTATATAAACATTGCTTTACTGGAAAATTTAGAAGTGCCTGAAGGCTATACTGTCCTTTTTCTTTTTAATGCTTATTTTTTAAAAGCCTTATTTATTTATTGAAAGGAGGGAGTGGCAAGAGAGGGAGAGTGGGAGTCTTGAGTGGACTCCCTGCTAAGCTGGGAGCCCAACATGGGGCTCGATCCCAGGACCCCAAGATCATGACCTGAGCTGAAATCAAGAGTCAGATGCGTAACCACTAAGCCAACCAGGTACCCTCTACTGTACCTTTTCTAAGCAACATGCAGAAAATTACTCAGATTTTCTTTGAAATAGGATTTCTTGAGTGTAACTGTAAGAAACTGTTACTTTGGGGTACCTGGGGTGGCAGAGTAGGTTGAGGGTCCGCCTCGAGGCTGTGGCTCAGGTACTGGCCTGCAGGTCGAGGGCTCAGCCAGGAGCCTGCTTGAGATTCTCCCTCTCCCCACATTTGCACGCTCTCAAATCAATCAATAAAACTTAAAAACTTGTTACTTTTGAATTTATGGATTTTTATTTCAAAACATATTTCCCAGTACAGGAATTTTCTAGATATTCTACCTTTGTCCAGTTCTATAGTGTACCTATAAAGAAATGCTACTAATTTACCTAATTTTTGTAAGGTAAATGCAATAACCAAACTTTCCCCATTTATTATAGATCTGAGCTCTCCACTAATTTAAAATTGTCATTTCAGAAATTTAGGATATTAAAACCAAAACTTCTGGATACTAATTACAGAAGTCAGCAATTTATCTCCCATTGTATTTTGGCTGACTTCCCAATTCATCCAAGTATAGGGATATCAATTACTTAAATTTATTTGATAATGCATATACACTATGAAAAGAAAAAAAGACAAAAGGCAAAAGAGAAGAATGGCCTATATAAACCACAAAGTAACATATTTGGAAGAAAATATAAATTTATGCTTACTGTCTTAGAAGAAAACATTCTTCGTATTTCACTGGTGCTACTACTAAACATGTGTGGCATAACAAAATTCAACAGTGACATGAGTTCTAAGAGATTATTCTGTACAGGTGTGCCTGTGAGCAGCAATCGGTTATTTGCCTGTGAAAGTAAAATTTAGATTAGCTTTTTTTTTTTTAAGAGCCAAGTCCTTCTTGTCTATATTCTTCAGTAGGAAAGAAAAAATTAAAACCATTATTAATAATGTAACATTCTGTGATGAAAGACTAGTAATTTAGAAAAATTATCATCTATTTTATTTTAAGGTACAATATATAAAACTAATTAATGGTTTCATTTTGTAAGTGGGTACCTAGATTGTACTTGATATTCATAAAGTTTATCATATAGAGCAGGGGTTGGTAATTTGAAGCTCATGACCTAATGGTTTTTACACACTTTTTTAAAGGGTTATAAAACAAAACAACAAAAGCAAAAAACAAGTAGCAGAGGATGGCTCATAAAGCATAAAATATTTTCTGGACCTTTACAGAAAAATCCACTGACCCCTGAAATAAAGTACTAATACATTAAAACATAACTAAAACTTCATTATAATTGGAAATATTCACAAAGTACTCTCTTACATTAATTGTCATTAGGTGCTGGTAGCGGATGGAGCCCATATTCTTCAGCATATGGCCCTCATCAAAAATCGCGTAATTAAGTTTTAGCCGTCGAAACAGACTACGATCATCAGAACTGCTGATTGCACAATTATACCTGTCACCAAAAAAAAAAAAAAAAAAAAAATTCTCTAAGGCTATCCCTTTAGGAGCCTGGACCACAGTGAGCCTTCATGTTTTGCAAAATTATTTTTATTTATACATTTCTAATAGCCAGTACCTGAAAGATACTAGACATAGTAGGTGTTCAAAAAATTCTGATGCACTTGTATACAATCATTATTTAGGTACATGTAGCCAAGTTATAAAAGCTGCAATGGGTAGGTAAAGGGAAATTTTAATGTTATAATTAGACAACTTCTACACAATGAGGAAGAAGCCAATTTGGGTATAATTTATATGTAATCCACAATTATTAAACACTTTGCTTCATTAACTGTTCTATTTTCAGAACAAAAGCAACAAAAAGAAGACATGAAATGAAGATATTTAAGAACATAATTCTACTGTATTAAACTAGCACAGTACAACATCCAAGAAAAAAAGTTAATAGTAGCTAGCAGTACTAGACTATATATGAAAATGAAGTCCATTTTATGTTGAAAAGATGAATTTTGGATTCATCTTTTAATCATAGCCTCCTACAGAAGTCAGCAGAAGGAAATAATAACTAAATACTGTCAGTTAATATGAAGCTTGAAATAACCTACATTTAAAAATGCAACATGAAAGCATTAGATTCTCTGCTAGATATTTACACTAAATGGTTACTACCAAGTAATGACTAACTTATTCAAAGTTTTATATTCTATCCTATTTTAACTATGTTTTTTCATTTAGAGTGAGATTCTCCTATATTTAATAATTATTAATATTAATAATTAACACTTATGAGTTAAAATATTACAAATCTTTTTGATGGGATATCTTAAATTTTACTTTAATACAAAGAGTCCTATAAAACTATGCTATCAATCAAGTGGACAAAACCTTTTTATAAGCACTACCAGCCACCTGTTATACTAATAAAAAACTGAAAAATGCCTGAATTCTTTTTTTTTTAAATGCCTGAATTCTTAACCTAAGTCATTCCATTAATTTGTTGCATAGTTCTTAGCACCAACTTCATATTACTAATAGATTGCAAATATATTTTTTTTAATTTGATAACTACGCAATATCTCCCCTCCAACATTTTTTTTTTCTCAATACTTACGTGGTCACAATTACATTATATTCTTCATATTTACTATGGATGTTATATCTAATTTGTTTACGTTCTTCTTGAGAGCCTACAATTAAAAAACAACACACCCATACTGGTTACATTTACTGTACTTTACTGTATTATTAGGATTTTTAAAATATTTCCAATTAAAGCAAAATGACATTCTTACCATAGTAACAGAGCACCTTTAAAGTGGGGCACCATAAATTAACTTCCCTTAACCAGTTATCTAGGAAACAAGAGAGGCATTATTTGCATCTTCTATAAAAGGTTAGATGTATGCAGTGAAATGAGTTCTAAACAGAAATCATTCTTTTGCAAAATAATACAAAATTTAAAAAAAAAATCACAGACCCATTACAATTTTACTCCTAATGTTTAAAATAATTTTGAAGAGGCAGAAAATGAAAGGTAGAGAACTAACCATTATATTTACAGGTGATGATTAAATTCCAATTTAAAGAGTTTTTTTGGATTATGTCCACACGTATATTCACTTACGCTAGTCTACATCTAATCAATTAATAAAGGAGCAATTTCAGTGGGAATGAACTGTATACTTTCTGATTCAATAAATATTTAATTAACAATTTAAAAGCACTTGTTTCTCTTAAATTACTCATTAAATTTTTTTTCATTAAAACAACTGGTTAAGTATTAGAAAAATTATCTTATCGATGGTCCTTGATCCATAATAATTTAAAAGCTGAATAACTGACTTGTATTTAAGTTATTTTCTTTTAAAAGATGTCTGGTACAATCAAACATACATACATACACATACTAAAAGGGGAAAAAAGTGTAAGGAGACCACAGAATTAATATTCACCTTCACAAACTAAGAAATCACACGTAACAGTTTTCCTTCTCCCTATATAAAACACTATACAGTCAAGTATGGTTGTTCACAGTATTACAAACCTATAGTTGATGCGGGAACAACGATCAAATGAGGACCTTTATTACCCTCCTGATAAAGGTATGCCAGGAATGCAATGGCTTGAATAGTTTTTCCTAGGCCCTAAAATTAAATGTTTAAAAGACAATATATGAAATTTAAAAACAAACAAAAAATACTGGAAAACACAAAAGGAAAAATAGTATTTCTGATTTTATTTTTGATTCCCCATAATGCAATCCTGTAAGAACTCTACCATGTTCTTAGTGCTCAGTGACAGATAAAACAGATCATAACCTCCAAATGATACTATGACTTAGTTTAACGAGCAGGTTGTATTCTAAGTGCTAGTTAAAAAGTGACACATATGAACATGGAAGAGCTTTGCAATGCATTTAAAGGACATAATTTTGGTAGTTTATATAAAACAAATTTTAATACATACTGGGTAGATTAAGAACAATGTTCTAATGACTAATTGGATTTGAACATATGCCCATCCTCTTACCCACTAATTTCACTTCTAAGAGTATATTCAAGAGATAGGAGAACATAAGTCCACAAAGAGACCGGAGTAAGAATGTTGACAGTAGTTTTATCATGATAGCCAAACACTGGAATTGACTTAAATGTCCTTCCACAGAAGAATGATAAACAAGTTGTAGCATATTTATACTAGGGACTACTTCATGCCAATAAAACACCAAACTACTGACACACATGATTCTCAGTAACTTTATCGTGCATCAAATGAACCAGAAACAAAAGGTATATACTATATGGCTCTATTTATATAAAATTCAAAATTCAAAAAAAAAAAAAAAAGCTATGGTTTAGGCATCCAAATAATGGTGGTGGTAATAACTGAAAAGGAGCATGAGGGAATTTTCTGGGATGATGGGAATGTTGATCTGGGGAGGTAGTCACATGGGTGCACATATACATTTAAAAAAAAAATCACGAAGCTGAACATTTATGCATTTTACTACAAATAAATTATACATCAATGAAGGTTTTTTTTGTTTTGTTTTGTTTTTTGTTTCTAAAGGCTATTAGGGAGGAGCTAAACATTACCAACTGTTAAGACCTGAATTGCCCTCACTGCCAAATTTATGTGTTGAAGCCCTATCCCCCGATGTGACTATATTTGGAGAGAGGGCCTTTAAGGAGGTAATTAAGGTTGTGAGATCACAAGGATGGGAACCCAATCCTCATCTTAAGAAAAAGAGACATCAGGGATGGGTGCATACAGAGAAAAAGATACGTAAGGACACAGTGAAAAGTGTCCACCTGCAAATGAAGGAGAGAGGCCTCAGGAGAAACCAAACTGGCCAACACTTTGATCTTAGGTTTCCAGCCTCCACAGCTTTGAGAAATAAATTTGTTGTTTTAGCCACCCAGTCTTTATAATGGGAGCCCTAGCAGACCAAGCAAGATACTAACATAAATATAGTGCTTTACAGGTTACAAAAAGTTTTACAAATTATACCTCATTTGATGCCAAATAATACCACATTTTTCTAATATTGGCTGAGATTAGATCATTTTGTAAGGATCAGCCCATGAAAGGCAAAGCTGGGGCCCCACATCCAGATTTGATTCTCATGTCCAGCTTTACACAACTGTAATGTTCTATATTCTATATCTAATTCTATAACTATTTTGAAATTCTGCCTATATTATTTAATTTTCTATCAGATAAACAGCATCTTTGTTATAAGGATAGTATGATGTACATGTGGGAAGTCTTTTTTTTTTTTTTTGGGAAGTCTTAAAATACAAAAGATCACTAGAAGCAAACTACGGACTAGGATAACTATGTTAATTTTTATTTTGATAATACATACAATGTATTACATACAATGTAATTTAGGTGTATTTAATAAACATTTTCTCCAATGAACACGACCAATTTTTATTAAATCTTTTAAAGGAGGAAGGACATTAAGGTTAAATTAAAGGTTAAGTTTCTATGTGACAATACCTGAACTACTGGCTGTAATGAACTTCCTTAGTTTAGCTTCAAGCAAATGTGATTTGGAGAAAAAGAAAAAAACACCTCAGGGACATCTAACAAAAGTAAAATGGCTGAAATGATGTTGCTGATAAATGTGTAGATTTATTTAAAGGTACCTACAAATTTCAAAAGAAGCTATAGAAAAGTACACATAACAAAATCTCATTTAGTATTTTATACATATGTATATATATGTATGTGTACATGTGCGCACACACACACACACACCTGCAGAAGAAAATAATATGAAAAGAGACACATCAAAATAATACTTATTTCAAGGAGGTAGGTAGTGATCTTGATTTTTATTGTATTTCCTATAGTCTAATTTTTAAAATGCCTATTTATTAACTTGATAATCAAAGAAAGTAAGCCCATTTTTCATTCTGGGAGGCAATGAAGAGGCTAAAGCTAAGAGAAACAATAGAAAATTAGAAGGGGTGATTGGGGTACTAAAAAACTGAAATGAGAACAGTAAACTACAGGGGTCAAGGGAAAATTTCTATTTTTAAGTGACAGAAAGAACGCCTTTTAACGACAAATCAGAAATAGAGTACCACTTACCATTTCATCTGCCAAAATGCCATTAAGTCCATGTTTATGTACCAATGCCAGCCAATTCAAACCAACCTTCTGATAGGGCTTGAGTGACAAACTGGTAGAGAGAGTGACCAATTATTATGGATTTGTACTTCTATTAGTTTTCTGATGTGACGTTTAAGTTTATAATCACACAAAAGCTGAAATACCTATGCCTAGTCTTTCTTACCTTTAACCTGTTATAGAAGCTATTTATATTTAATTAAGAAATTGAGCCTAAAACACAATACTTTTTTTCTATTTTATCAAATTTTATTTTGTATTTATTTTTCTTCTGGCTATAAGAATTATAAAAAAATTTCCATATTCAGTCATAATGTAATGCCACCAAATTCCATAAATGATCAGAATATTAACTGTAACATGTTACTAACCTAATATTTATACTTGAAAATGGTATTGTATGGATTTGAATTTTAACCACATCGAGGAACCTGAAGTATTAGGACAACTCAAGCTTAATTTGCTTCTTTGCCGGGATGACTGAATAAACACTTTCTGAATAAATGTCAATCACCTCTAGTATCAATGGTATATGTAATTCAGGAAGGTATATGTATGTGTGTATTTGTCTTTGAACTATGTATGAATGTAAATTTGCTAGACATCAATGAGTGTCCATGAGTGGAAAGTAGCAGGCAAGTGTCAAAATCTCATTTAATTTGTAAACACAAAATTTGAAAATAACTTGTTTGGAAGGTATTATGGAAGGTTATAATGGATGAAAACAGTACTTTTTCCCCTGAAAGTTCAAGTGGTTAAAAACTAATAGCAGTTATTTACCAAACACCTATTATACACACACACAAATGTCATTTTCAAGCACCATCTCATTTAATCTTCCAACATCCTATAAAGACTGACTTTTATCATTAAGTAGATGAAAAGCTGAAGGCTAAGTAATTTGCCTGAGGCTGCACAGCTACAGTGTTTTATGGAAGGCTAAGATTTTAACTAAAGTCTATCTCACTTGGAAGTTTATTCTCATACTCACTAGGTCAGCATATTTCCCATATTAAGATGGAAAGCCAGGATAAGGCCATGCACCTCTTGTTCTCCAGCTTTTAACCCATCCCCTTAATTTCCTATTACTCACATCCTATCTGCACACAGGGAAGGGGTCTGGACATAGATATGATATAATAAAATGGTTAAAGGGCCAAATTCTAAAATCAGTACCTTATTTAGAACAGCTGTAAAAGAGCTGGGGTAGAAAGCCATCTTAAATCAGAATCTGTGTTTCAACTATGGGGTAATGCAATCTATACATTTCTCATTACAAATAATTAAAAGTATTGGTAGGAAAAAAGATTAGCACTCTTACTGAAGTCTCTGCAGTTCATTTTAAAAATATCTTTGCCTTCTTGGCCAATGTAATTTCTACTGCTGCTAAAAAAGTAATAATAAATAAAACATATCATATATATTTTAATTTCCAGATCCAAATGAATTCTTTCTACTACAATAATGGCGAAAATAAATGCTAATATTGGAATGTTTACTCTATTCCAGATATAATGCTATGGGCTTCATATGGATTATTCACTTAATCTACATTATAAAGTAAATAATACCATTATCCCCATTTTTACAGATGGGATCCTCTCTGAGCCTCAGAGAAGGTAAGTAACTTGCCCAAGGTCATATAATGATTCAAACCCATGTCTGCAGTGGCAGTATTCAATCCAGGTCTGATCCAGACGTTTTACACAGGAGAAACATGAAAAAGTTCTCTCCCTCTGACCTACCCATTCTATGGTCAAAACGGAGTTATTTTTGAGTCCCTCCCAAGGACTTAGTCATACCACAGATAAAGTTCCCATTTCATGAAAATAACGTAGACACAGCACATTTACTAATGCATTAAAGAGCCAGCATGCTATCCCAGTGTCAATCACGAATAGCCAAGAAATATTGAGAAACTAGTATAACTGTTAAAATATTCTTCACTATGCATAAAACTTTAAAAAGTGGTTTAGAAATTTTGAGAAGCATCTACTATACAGAATTTTTCAATCAAATAAAATGGTTTCATCCATAATCATAAAGCAGCTCTGGTGGCTGTTTATGATAAGGACATTAAATAGCTTTGTTATATTGAAATATTTTTTAAAAAATACAAGTATCTCTGTGTGTGTGCTTGTGTGTGTGTGTGTGTGTGTGTGTGTGTGTGTGCTCTCTACTGGATTTATCTAAGCTACAAGTAACTTTTTGTTGCTTAGTATCCCAAAGGTGCTGCCCATCAACAGATCCTTTTTTCAGAATGCAAAAAGATCAATGAAAATGCAACTTTGACAAAGACATTTTAAATCCAATTCACTTATTATAACAAAGTTTTAAAACAAGGCAGCTGTATTCTTTCTCTAGCAGAGTCTAATATTTAGATGCTGTACAATCATACCTTCCATTTATTACATTTATTTTGACTTTCTATAATTTTCTAAGAATTTTCATGACTGCATATGCACTCCACCAGTTCACAGATCAAGGTTACCCAAATGACAAGAACTACATTCCAGGCCTTCTAAATTAGTTAAGTGCTCTCTTCTCATTAGCAGACTATAAATATCTTTAAACTGAAAGGTTTTCTTTCATACTACTAAGGAAAAAAATGATTTTAAGTTTTCTGGGATCATGAAAGAAAATGAGACAGAACGTTATTTTGGTTATTTGCTTTGTGAGGAAAAAAAATCCTTCCAGACAGAGTTCTGGTTTCTTTTCAGAGTGAAAATTAAATTGGGTTTAAATCTCCTGCCAGAGAACCTAGTATCAAAATTATTTTGAAAGGTGAGAAAAGCCTGAAATGGAAACAACAGGACTCCATAAAATATGCTAACTTTCAGTTTAAAAAGCAGAAATAGTCTAGCGAGACTTGCTGCAAGTTGTTCATATGAAATAAGATTAGGGACACATAGCTGCTGAAAACAGTACCACATTAGCTTGTACTAACAGTAGTATCCAAACCACTAAAATATTTCTTTCCATTATAATACTTTGAGTTGGTCAAATCACATCTGCAGTACTGTTCTGCATTCACATCATTGTCAAATGGCTTCATAGAAACTGTTTAGAGGGGATCCCTGGGTGGCTCAGCGGTTTGGCGCCTGCCTTTGGCCCAGGGCGTGATCCTGGAGTCCCGGGATCGAGTCCCACGTCAGGCTCCCGGCATGGAGCCTGCTTCTCCCTCCTCCTGTGTCTCTGCCTCTCTCTGCCTCTCTCTGTCTCTCTCTCTCATAAATAAATAAATAAATCTTTTTTTAAAAAAAAAAAAAGAAACTGTTTAGAGCAGGATAGAAAACTATCCTATCAAGTTGAGAACAAACAAAATAAGAATATCCTTGGGCAGATTTAGCCCAGAAAAGACAGGGCACATATAATGAAATATATTTTATACTGAACACCTGAGAAATCTCTTCAGTTAAAATAATTTAAAGCCAATAAATTTTAGATAAATAGCTAAAGTTTAAGAGATAGATATATTAACAGCAGGAATAATTTTTTCTCTTTTCTCTCACTGTATTATTTTAACTTTGGGCCATCTTTAGTTTTGACATTTTAAAATAAAAATTATGAATGCAAATGGCTTTGAGATACATGCAAGACATCTTATTTTCCTCTGCAAATACTTTATTAAGGATTTGGGTATGTCTGTATGTCCTTTATTTCTAAGAGGCAATTTTTGTCTGTTATAATTCATATAAATTTGTAGTAAGAAAACAGTTAACAATTTTCCTACAAAGAGTTGGTTCTGTTAAGAAAAGTAGGATAGTTTAGTCATCAGGAGGATAGTTTAACATTTTCCTCTGTGCTAATAAATCCTTTCCCAAGGCAAGGAAACTACTTTGTATGTTTCTATGCTAAGTAGTGATGATGCCTGGCCAGTACACCAAGTAAAACTGCTTGTGTAACTCTTACACCTTGGCTAAAAGAAAAAAACCAGACAACAAATTTCACCCCCTAAAAGTGGATTTAAATAAAGTCTAAAGAAACTATCTACACAGATGTTTAATAGTTATATTTTGGGCTAGAGCCAATAAGCGCTTTTTTAAAAAAAATTATTTTTCTCATCTATTAAATATTTCATCAAAAAATTCCTCAGCCTAATGGAAAGTATAGTTTATTACCTGATCATACTATTTACAAGTAACAGGACTCTGGTTGTGGGTTTAAGAGAAATTTTTTAAGTAATGCAATAAAGCACTTGATTTTTTAAAATCCAAATTATGATAAAGTAGACTCAACTGGGTAAGTCTTGTAGAGTGAAGAACTCCCCATATCCAATGCTGTAGAACGAGGAGCAGCTCCAACTACACTTTTAGGAGATGAATTTGCTGACATGGCCATAGTTCTTTCTATGCAACAGAGAAAAGAGCTTCTTTGTGGGAACTGCATCACGTTTCCCTACACCATCCCATAGCACCCTAGAAGGGCACAGAAAAGATTGTAGCTTACTATTAAAGGCCAGTAACCGTATCTTGCTTTTAATTAACCAATGATCAGCAAATATGCTTTGATCATTAACTAGAAAAATACTAGAAGTAAATAAAACCAAGGTAATTAATTTTAATAAGACCCTAGTGCTAACCTTATTAAATATCTATCAGAAATATTCTGAACAGATGTAATCATTTTTAATGTTGCATAACACTGCATAGCATGGATATACCATATAATCCATTCTAACTCTTCATACCATAATTCATTCTAACTATTCTCTGACTTTGGGAATCGGATTGTTTCCATGTTTTTGTCACTATATTATCACAGTAAACAATTTTATACATTTCTTAAGAAGGAAGTATTCTGAATAGTTCTGAGTCCCCAAACCACTTAAAAATAAACTTTTATAAGAAGTTCAAAATAATCTCCCCATCCCAATATCCCAACACCATGCAAAATGGGGGTGTTCATAATAATGAAATGCCATTTTAATATGTACCGGTTGTTGCAGGAATTTTTTATTGAAAATAATTTAGTGTCTATTTTTTTAAGAAGTCTTTTTTTTTTTTTAATTTTTTCTAAGAATTCCGACAAGACATTTTACTGACAGTAGCAGTTTTGGGGAAATATACTTCTTATAATCTTTTCTTAATATAATCTATTTAGTAAGTGTCCTTTTCATTTTTGATGTGTTTCTACTCCAAAAAGAGATTTAAAAATATGGACTTTTCAAAGCATTTAAAACATTAAATAACAGATAAAGGATATTTTAATCATTTCATTTTATTCACAACTAAAAAGAAACTGTTCTAAGACAAATTTTTCATTGATGCAATTAAGCAGCTGACTTTCTGAAGCACCATACTGTCCACCTTTTCAGTTTTTGTGATCATACAGGAACTTGTGTTACCAAATAAGGAAAATATAGGTTATGTAAGACCATAACATTTGCTCCCTCTAAATTAAAATGATATAATGGAGTAAGATACCCTTCGTGGAGTAGGGGGTTATGATAAAAAAACAATTCCTATATCACTTATGTGTCATTACAGGAAACCCTGGGCTTCCCTTCTAACATTAGTTTTCATACAACTTACACACTTAAGTCCCCTAGGCACAATAAGAAAATAAGTTCAGAATTTTTAGACAGCTGAGAAATATAAGAAATAGGTAAATACAACATGTATTACCTCTGGTTTAGAATGGAAGGTTGTTCTATGTTCCATCCACCTCCATTTCCAGTGAGCATGGTAACTTGTTTTGTCAATTTATTTGAAATGTCTTCACATTTGTTCATAAGCCTTATAACTACATCCCTTTCTTGGATCAGTGTTTTACAATGCCATATCAAATCTTCTGATAAGCCATTAGTTTTGGACATCTTTGTGAACTATGGCATAAGAAGAAAAATAATTTAATAGTTTAGATCTAGTAAGTAAAAATCCAGTACCAATCTCTTTATGAGGGAAAAATTTTTAATTTTTACTAATGACCTTAATCAAGTGCTAACAGAATCTGTTTCTTCATGTCTACATTTGAATTCCCAAGTTTCTCTTTGATGAATCAAACTCACCATATTAAAATAAGATGTATCCTTCTCCCCAAAATGCACAATCTCAAGCTACTTTGCCCCTACTAGCTGTTCTCTTATAGGAGAAACTCTCAAGTAAACATTAATATCTCCTATGAAGTTTTCTTTTTAAAATCTCACATTCGTCTTTATCACCAAATGGCACCAAATATAATAACTGTATACCTGATTATCTTGCCTCCATTTTTGTTACTTCCCATAAATATTACCATATGATTATAATCTTCCTGAAACATACTTTTTCTCTATTTATTATCAAAGTACCACCTCTTGAGCTTTTAAAACCCCAATTATTATTTGCCACTTAAATTCTGCTCCTAAACTGAGACTATTACTTGGAAAGATACAGCATAAATCAAAAGTTAACTATGCCCAATTCAATAATCTGGTAAAACTTTTTTAAAAAGTCAATTTCAATACAACACTTGTATAAATGGTTTTTGTGAAAGCTCAAAGAATTTCTTTCAAAAATGTATTTGTATTTATTTTTCTAAAGGAGACACTGAGGGGCACCTGAGTGGTTCAATTTGTTTAAGCATCCAGCTCTTGGTTTTGGCTTGGGTTATGATCTGAGGGCCCTGTGATGGAGCCGTGCTTTGTTCCACATTCAGTGGGGAGTCTCATTGAGCTTTTCTCTCCCTCTCTGCCTCTCCCCTGACTCTCACATGTGCTCTCCAAAATAAATAAATCTTCAAAAAAGACACTGAATATTTCATCATGTAAAAGCTATTAACAGAATTAGAATTTTAACATAGAAGTAGCCGAAAAGATATATCCTGAAGAACATCACAAAAAAATACTTTTAGTGACTGAAAAGAAGAGAAAGCCCACAGCTATCTGAAAACATCCTTATTGAACAAAAAAATAATCCCACAATCCAGAAATGAATAAAAGAAACCAGAGTAAAAGCAACTGTTAAAATAAATCTACATGATTTTGATTCATGTCATCTTATTTAACATACTCTTTCAGGTTATAAGAATCACATTAACAACTCTAGTTTTTGTGATCACAGTATATCTAAGTTCCCAGAGAAGCTTAAATTAATACAAATTCAATACAAATTCAACACTTATAGGATATACTAACATAATTTCATCCAAAATGCAATTATAATAACATATATTTCTTATATCTAATCTAGAAAAGTTGGAAAGAAATAAAATTTCCAATCTATTCCAAAGTCATGGTATTATTATATTGCAGGGTTAAAAAACAAAACAAAAACAGCATTTCACAAATGACACCATGAAATACAAAGTTATTTGCACACTACTTTACATTTTCACAAGAACAACAATATTCACAATGTGACCTTCCACCTTGTGCTTTCCAGGGAAGAGATTTATATATAAACAACAGGATATATAAATCAGTAGAGCCTTGAAAATTTTAAGGAGGTTCTATTAGAACTTTTAATTAAAATATTTTTAGGAGCTTCTGGGTAGCCCAGTTGGTCAAGAGCCTGCTCTTGAATTTTGGCTCAGGTCATAATCTCGGGGTCCTGGGATTGAGCCCTGTGTCGGGGTCTGCACTTAGTGGGGAGTCTGCTTGAGGATTCTCTTTCCCTTTCCCTCTTTCCCTCCCAGCCTCTTGTGGTCTCGCCCTAAAATAATTACATAAATCTTTTTAAAAAATAAATAGAATTTTAAATGGAACTCCAAAATTATAGACCAAAAAATTGATCTCATGCCTGTTGTGGTATATGTGTGAGAGAGCAATAATAACCAAAAAATAAAGAAGAAATATATATTGTGTGCCTTATATAACTACTAGATGCCTTTTATTCACTAACTCATTAAATCTTCACAATAACCACAGATCAATCCACCAATTCTGGATGAATAAACCAAGGTTCAATTTCCAAGGTCATAAAGTAGGCTAAGATTCCAGTCTATACAGTTTTCTTCTTTTCACTAGTACTTATCCCCCACCTTAAAAGTTTAAAAAAAAGCAAAAGTTTTTTTCTGTAAACTACCACTTACTATACTCTAATTTTTTGGCATACTACTGTAGCTGGTGAAGACACCTCATACGTGCACACAGTCCTTGTTCTCATATGGCTTACAGTAATTGGGAAAGACATGCAACAAATTATTTTAAGTGTAACAACTTGTATTACAAGTTTACAAGGGAAAGGACAAAATTTCATGGGCACTTTTCCCAAAGAAACTATTGTAATCTAGGATCTAGAAAGTTCTTTCAGAGTAATAAGGCCAGAAATAAGAAATACTTTGGCCCAAAGAAGATCAATTCAATAATGTCAGAATCTAGAGAAGAAACTTACATTACAAAAAAGAAACGAATCCTGATGAAAGAACACATCAACAGTCATGTAATGGTACTGGTGGGAGCATTTAACCTTCTAATTGTAATTTTACAGAAGATACTGATCCAGAGGAATGTGTTAAACTATATCAGGGAGGTGTAAGCAAAAAAATCCAGATAGGGAAACAGTAGAACAAATGATCCAGTTCCTTCACCAAAGATATTAGAGGAAGAGAGACAGAGACAGAGAGAGAGATGGGAGAGAGAGAGAGAGATGGATGGGGGAACCTACAGTTATAAGAGTTAAAAGACTGATATAAATTTTAGTATGTGGACCTTATTTAACGGATTCTAATTCAAACTTACTTAGAAAAAAATTTATGGTATTTATGAGGAACACAATTTGAACACTGAATGGATATTTTCTAATATTAAGGAATTACTGATGATTTTTATTAGGTGTGACAAAGTAGTTATGTTTAGGGAAAAATTTTTTTGAGATATGTATTTAAATTTTTATGGATAAAGTGAACTCTAAGATTTGCTTCAAAATATGAGACAGAGGGATCCCTGGGTGGCGCAGCGGTTTGGCGCCTGCCTTTGGCCCAGGGTGCAATCCTGGAGACCCGGGATCGAGTCCCACATCGGGCTCCCGGTGCATGGAGCCAGCTTCTCTCTGTGTCTGTGTGTCTCTGCCTCTCTCTCTCTCTCTCATAAATAAATAAAAATTAAAAAAAAAAATATGAGACAGAGGAAGAGGATGAGGATATAGGTGAAACAAGACCAGACATCAGCCAGGATCTGAAGCTGCTGATGAGGACATGGGGGTTTCACCACACTATTCTAATTTTTAGGTTTGAAATTCTTGCAGAGGAAATAACAAAGAGAACAAAAGGTAACTCTTATTTCAAGATAATGCATCATCTGAATTGGTTACTAAGATTTTTAAATGAACTTAACAGGTGCCTGGGTGGCTTAGTTGGTTAAGTGTCTGCCTTCAACTCAGGTCATGGTCCTAGGGTCTTGGACTGAGCCTCACATTGAGCTCTCTGCTCAGTGGGCAGTCTACTTCTCCCTCTTCCCCCTACTTGTGCTTTCTCTTGTTATCACTCTTAAATCAATCAATCAATCAATCAATCAATCAATCTTTTTTATTTTTTTTAAGTGCACTTGACGTTTGCTTATTTTTGAGGTCAAAATTTGACTCCCTGGGACTTCCTATTGTCCCTACCCTGCTTCCCATATAAGTCCAACCAACATTAGAGATGTTCCAAATTACTGTTTGTAGTTTAGAATTTAAATCTATCTAGTACTGATACACTCCATGAATGTAAAACATCAGATTTTTTAGGAAAAAGTTTAACTGAAAGATGAAGCTGTTAGGATTAGGTTAGTCATGAGTAACAGTAAACCCAAAACATCAGGGGTTTACATAAAATTTAAGTGTATTTCTCTCCCATGTAAATGATGACTTGTAGAAGCACTTCTGGTGCTTGGTATGATAGTTCCCCAATCAAGGATTTTTCTACTTTGTTGCTTTGTATTCTCATTACATGGGGGTTCCTATCACCATACTGACATCTCAATTAACAGGAAAAAGGAATCCTATTAAGGACATTTTCCAAAAGTTCTAATATACTTCTACTTACATCCCACTGGACAGAAATTTGTCAAATTACCACAAGGCTGCAAAATGTCGTCATAATATGTGGCTAATGTAACTAGCCATAAATCTGTTTAAAGGCCAGAAGGAGTTTTAAAATGAAAAACTGATCCAAAGAAGTTCTATTCAATATGGCTATCACTGATATGGGGGATATGCAGAAAACAAGTTTCTTAGCATTTCACTAGTAATACATAGAACATTTGCAATGCAAAATATTGTGGATATCTGCAGCTAACAGTTTCTAAGAAACAGACAACTGAATGGACATTTACTTTATTTAACCCTAGAAGTCCCATAGGAGAGTACCATAATTATACCCCACTTACAGATGAAAAAATGGAGAATAAGAACCTGCTGAAGGTCAGATAAATTACTGAAAATGTCAGAAATGGGATTCAAAACCAGGCCATCTAGCTCCACTATATTATCTACCCACCTCTACCCTAGTGTGTACTCACAGAACCAAGGGGATAAAGGGGCATGCATAAAATTCAGGAAGAAGAGATCCAACACAAGAGAGACAACAAGCATTACTCAGGATGTCAGGGATATGAGAGCCCCAGGCCACAGCTAAATAGTAGGCCAATAACCCAAACAATGTAAACCGAGCAGATCATTAAGATCCCAGAAAAGATTTTCTTAGGAAGATGAAACTGACGGAATATCTGAAGTGCCTAAAAGCTGAGGGGAAATTTAGACAACTACAGTTTTAGAGTCGAAATAAAAAAAATACATAGAAACTAAGCAAACAGAAAAACCAAAAAAACTAATACGCAGAGAAAACAAAATGCTAAGCATGGGAAAAAAAGTAACCATGCATCATACTACATGGTGAAGCTAAGGAAAGCATTTATATAGTCATAACAATGTAGATAACTAAAAAGTAATCTTCAAAATTATCATAGTTATCAACTTCTATTAGTAGGACTGGGGAATAGGAAATGGGCATGTAAAGTGAGACTGGCAGTGAGATTTAATCTCACCATAGCGTTATATAATGACGTATCAACAGATAAGACCTAAAACAAAAATAAAAAATAGCAATGTACTTATATTACCTAGAGATATGAAAGTGGTAAGAATTAGACAAAAGAAGTGAAAACAGTTATTTGCAGCGTGAGAAACAGGCTGGAGAAGGAGATGGATATGGATTTCTGGAGGGAGTAAGCATGTAGAATTCTTTACCTTGTTAATCTAAATACATGAATAATAAAAATTAAAACTTAGACAAATCTCAATATGTAATTCCACAGTATCTTCATTAGTGGTGTGTGTGTTTCTATGTGTGTTTGAGAGAAAGACAGGCCGGCACTTAAGGAAATATGTAAGAACACTCTACTGTTAACGGTTTTCTGAAGACAAAAAGCATGTAACAATCCTATAAATGACTTAGCCCCATCAAAAAAAGATCAAGAAATGCAAATATTCTATAAATGCTGTATCTACTAGTAAATCTAAAGTTACTGATGAGCATAGAAAACATGGTCCTATTTACATAATATGAAATATACATATAAAAATGGATGCCACAAATAGATGTTCTTTTTTTTTTTTTAAAAGATATATTTATTTACTCATGAGAGACAGAGAAATAGAGGCAGAGGGAGAAGTAGGCTCCTCAAAGGGAGCTCAGACCCCGGGATCATGCTCTGAGCCGAAGGCAGATGCTCAACTGCTGAACCACCCAGATATCCCTGTTCAATACAGTCTTAAGTGGTGGGTATCTTTGGTAGAATTTTGGCTAACTTAACATTCTTCTTTGTTCTTGCAGGTACTATTTTATTTTAGACAAAGAAAAATCATTCCTCAAAAAATGATAAAGCTTTTTTTTTTCTGAGTGGAAGGAAAAAAAAAACAATTCCTATTTGCTGGATAATTACATGGGGGAAAAAAGAGTATCAATATGGTCTTGATTACTATCACTTTGATTAAAAACTCAAGTATCACTCTAAGGACTTTTTTCTTTTAAGTCACAAACTGAAGTACCTCTCTCCTGCCACAGTGTGTCACTCTTACAATATAAGTATTTGCGAATTTCTACAGGAAGGGGAGAATTGTTTAAAACCTGACTGAACTCTCCACCTAACAAGTTAACATTTTTGAGGACACAGTCCTAATCTTATTCACAGCTATAAAGACCTGGAAGCAGCTGACAAAGCAAATGCATTTCTAATTTTTTTTATAAATGTTTATTAAACTTAAAATAAAGCCTGAATTTACTGAAAATTATCCTATCAGAAAGGAACACGCATTGCAAACTTGTGCAGACATCTTACAATAACCTTAAGGGACAAACTTAAGCAGACGTTTTACAATAATCACTGGGAAAACAAAGCAAAAAAGATAATCTTGGTCTGAGTTACTAGTAGACACAATGAGCCTAAGTGTTTTGACATGAACAAAAACCTTGGCTGTGTGGTTAATGATAAAGGAAAACTGTATTTACAATGACCTAAATGTTAAGGAAGGAGATGTACATATTGAGAAGTTTTTAGGTTGAGTTATTCATGAGTTACTCATGAATCTTGCTTTGGTCAGTATACATTATTACATCCTGGTAAAAGTATAAAGATGCAACACCGTAAGATTATCACAGATGTAATAGCATCCCTACACTACTTTACACAGGTTAGACAAAAACTCAGTAAGTGGTAGGTGAACTGATGCCATCAAATGTGTGAAATTTGACAATTAAAATCCCAATGATACCACATTAACAGATTTTAAACTGACATTATTGGCTTGCTGTATTTCTAAGGTCTACAGGATTTAATGATGTGGTTTCTTACAATAAACACATACTTTACTATTATTAAGCAGAAAAATAAGATGGAAAAATTGTGAAGAAAACTTGACAAACAATATTTAAATTCTGGTTCAAAGAAAATAGGTGTAAAATTACAAATATAAACACTCATATACACTGCACTTATTTATTTAAATAAATTTTACTCATGTAAAGTAAGGGTCACAGAATATCTTACAGCATTTAATGTTTAAAAAGTGTAATTCTCTGACTAGGATGAAATAACGATGTACTTTTCAAATTTTGTTTTATTTATTTTTTCAAATTTTGTTTTAAAAGGCACTACTAACATAATTTTCACATTGTTTTTTTAAGAAAATTAAATACTAGTGATTACATTTAACCTACCAATGTTACAGACTTCAGTTTTAACAAAAACCATAATTAATCCATATTTGTTGGCTTGGTATGCATTTTTAAATGAAATATTGATGACTTAAAGTTCTGACAAATTCCCCAATCCTTAAGACTAAATAAGCTTCAACAATAATGTTAAGATTTTACTAGACATTTACATGCTGTTCTTAATATGCAATTTTCATTAGAGTATAACTGAGTGTCAATTAAAATTTCAACTACTTCTCATAGGAATTTCTAAAAACAGTAGCTATGAAAACAAAAGTAAATGCTTTTTCTTTTGTTTCTTTCTGAAGTTGTTTCACTAGATACATTATCAAACCTTTCTGAATAGGAAAGGAGTATATCATATATACCTTTTCACTAGAATGCACATATTAACTTTATCTTTGATGATTTTAAGTTATGAAATTGCTCTCTAAATAAAAAAAAAAGTTACACTGAAAATTCTAAAGTGACTGAAAGTAAAAGCTTAAAGTTCTACACAAATGAAAATTCAAAGATTATATTCACAGATGTGTCAATGTTAACTGTTTGTTTCCAAACTCTTCATTTACTTACATTTTTCAGGACAGCAAAGCCCTGTTTTTTGATGAAGTAGCAAGTTTACTTTTTGTTACATAAAATACCCAACATTTAAATAAATGGCTAGCAAAAAATATCTTTGTGTTCAATTTTTAGAGAGGGGGCAAGATGCAATAGGAGATTTACGTAGGTTGTGCATAATCCACAAAAAATTCGTGTCGAGAACTAATTCAAACTATGCCAGTTAATTAGTAGGGGAAATATGCTTTCTACACATTAAGTTGAAGATTTTAAAGGTATCTGGCACATATAAGTCTGGTATAATTTACTTTTACTATGAGATATTTGGGCAAGTAGTTACAGTTACTAAACACAGTGGTGCAGATAATTGCATTCCTTATTAAATAAATTAGAATCCCAACAAGCCTGAGCAACTGACTCTACAATAACAGAGGAGACCATTAAAGATTAAAAGAAAGAAGAAAAGGAAGAAAAGAAGAACAAGAAAGCCCTTCAGCAAATACTTTAACAAATAAATCACTCAGGCAAAGCCGAACAAGTTTTGAAAGGACTTGCTTTGACAGATGTTCTCTGGAAAAATAAAGGCTTTAGGCAAAACGAATGGCTTTATTTATTTTATTTTTTTAAGCTACGAAATACTACTAATGGTGTTTCTTTATTTTTCAAATGTCTTAATTTTTTAAAAAATGCTTTTTAGAACCACTATTCAGGAACCCTCCCATCCTGCTACTTTAAAAATACTTATGAAGGGAACTTATGCTCTCACAGATTGTCACAAGTATAAAATTAACCATAAAAGCAACTTTATTCCCTAAGGTAGGGAATAAAGCTTCCTTAAAATTTCTAAACCTTCAAGAGGTACTTCATCTTCTAAAGCTGTAAAAAATCATCCATATTGCTTTCACAGCAGGGCCTATATACAATTCATGCTATAAAAGTCCCCTCTCTCACAAAAGTCAAGGCAAAATTTAAAAGACAGAGTTCTTATATCTCTCTGTATGAATAAAATTTGCTGACTGCTGACACTTATAAAACTCAAAATGCAAGTATTTTGGATAACATTTGTTTATAGGAAATGGAATTCCATAAAATGATCATGCAAAGTGTACTTACCAGTTGATTATGCCTTCCCTTCACCTAACGCTTGAATTCTAGGCTTCACACACTTTTCTATTTTTTCCAATTAAAAATGCTGCAGCCTGCTACACTCCATAAAATGGCCGTGTTGTTTAACCAAGAAAAACATGTTAGAGACTGAGCTGTCACTTTTAAAAGAAAAAGAAAATAAACACTTGCTTCTTTGTGGTGAAGCATAAAACACTTAGCCTGGCATTTTCAATCATGGAGCTCCCCTGGACGTTGCTATTGCTCTTCAAGTAGTTGTAGTAACATTTCTGCCACATTCTTGCCTTCTGCATGGTGTCTCAGCAGTAACAGATCAGAACAGGCTAGCAAACAACTCCTTCCTAAATGTAAGCTCTAATTTCTTCTTCTGCAGTGAAATGAACCAAGTTTCTATGCAAAAGAATGAGTGACAGTATGCCCAGCCAATCAGGTTGGGTTTTTCTCAGGAAACTCACCCCTTAATTCATTCAAAATTAGGTCATATGACACTATTTGAAATACTATTGGCTTACAATGAAAGTAATGTTTGCCTCTACACAGGATAAGGCCACCCATCAATGCTTCCCTGGGCTGAAGACACCTTGACTATAAACCGTACTGTGAATTAAACAAACACACACACACAGGGGAAAAAAAATAATGTAGCCTTACCAGAGCTTCCCAACTATTAAAGGGCCGGAGTTCTGTTATCTTCTGAGCCTTTTTCTGAGAACACTGAGGAATCAAAGTAAGTTCACCAATTGAAGCATCTTGGAGAAAGTGAAGAATTTTACCCTTATAGCCATCCTCCATCACTTCTTCACCACTACTATAGTCCTCATCTAGTGAACTACCCACATCAGAGCCCGAATCATATTCAGAGTCTTCAATAACTCTTTTAGGATTAAATACATTTTTTTTACGCTTCTTGTTAAAACCATTTTGTGGTTTCATGGAACATTTCTGTTTCAGTTTTGTTTTAGCTGCATTTTTAGGATAATTCTGACTTCTTGAAGAAGCTTCTTTTCCATTTGGAAATTCACTTTGTGAAGCATATTGCATATCTGTGTAGAAAGAAAGACAAAAATAACTAAGTTTGAAAGACATAAATTAAATATAAAGACAAAAGCCTTCAAATAAGATTAAAAAACTATCTAATTGTGTTATTTTCCTTTGGAATATAAAATTCAACTATAATTTGTTAAATCTTAATATGTTTTAAGAGAAATACTAAAGTAGAATTTGAAGCTGTATAATGAGTTGAAATAATTAGTTTCAAAAACAGGTGATAACTTTAAAAAACATTGAATAAACCCTCCATTTTCTAACAAACATCCTGAGAATATAAATGGCAGCTACATATCTGTAAGATATCCCAAACGCTACTCAGCAGCCCCATCTCTATGCCAACACTGAGAGGTATAGGGAAAACAATATTCACCCTAAATTAAAATAATTCCTATTAATATTCCATTGCCATCTCCTTCTATTGAAATACACTATTATTATATAACACTGCTACTTTATCACTGATTAATCATATTCCATAGATTTCTAAGATGCCTGTGATTGAAGATACTGTTATTTCTTACCGTCAATCTATAACACAGTAATTTACCATTTACAATGCTTATTTTATTCAGAGTGCTTTAGAGTTACACACTGATTATCATACATTCATTATTGTGCATATATAAAAGAGAGAAAAATAAATTGAACAAAGTAGTCCTCAAGTACTTCACATTCACAATCTACTTCTTTTGAATCACTTCTCCAGACTCAGAATTGGCAATATTGGTGGCTTTCTTTTTCCCCACACAATATCATTCTGTGTGCCATCAAGAGCACTAGTACTAAGTATTTTGTAAAAGAATTAGAAAACAAAAACATCTAAAGCCACTGTACTGGGCTTTATAAGCAGGCTTTGCAATTAAACAAGAATCAATTCGATCAGCTCTTCATAAGGATATGTGATTCAACTCTTCTTCAGTACTTTTTTCCTCTACCATTTGGTTCTAAAAGTTAAAAGTGCTCCAATACAGGTTTAGGGACTTTCTTCCAAGCCAGTGATACTCATCTTTTAGGTTTTTGATTCTGGTGCTTTTGATATTCATGTAAGAGCAGGCTAGGACACCTACATTACTGTGATTATAAACCACCAGCAATCATAAGATCTATCCTGCGAACTGCTAAAATACAAAAAAAAAGTTTCCTTTACATTCAATTAAAACATGGTAATTTAAAAGTAGCCTTAGCTATCAAAAAAAGCCAAATAGAAAAAGATATTAACTATTTCATTTTACACTGTCATTAAAGAACAGGCCAAAACATTTGAAACTGCTCATTTAAAAATTTTTTACATCATTATTTCCAAGGTCTTTTGCAATACTGTTCTCTGTATTAGCTAATAGGTTTACATTTTTCTTATATACCAAAATACAGAACATAATGGGAAGTATGTTTTCTAGGACAGAAAAGCTAATTACCTTGGTCTTCTGCAAACACTTTTAAAGATTCTAAAGCTTCTGTGTACATCCATTCATGTTCCTTGAGTACTTCTCTTAGCTCCTAGAAATAAGTCATTGATCCTTTGTTAAAAGTCTAAAATTAACAACTTGTAGAATACTTTTATGCTCTTTTAAAAATAAGTAAATCACTTGAAAATTTGTATCAAATATTTCACGTTTATATGCTGCTTTACAAATGCTTTCTGTGTATATAAAATTTCACCTCTGTGAATTTTTAAGTCTTCAAAGGAAAGGAAGCTAGACTTTTTTTGCATTTCAACTCTCCCAATGAAGTGCTCTGAACACCAGGATCAAAAATGTTTGTTCAATTAAATTTCAACATGCAGCTAGGCTTTTACAAAGTGTCAACTTCAAAACATACAGTTTCAACACATGTAAAGACACAACATAACAAATTTTGCATTTAGCTCATCAGAATTTGGCTAATGTACTATGTGTGCACATACCTGAATAAATCAATGCAAGTGTAAAATGTATTCTAAATACTAAACAAATAATGGGCTTCAACATACAATCAGGTGATTCAACAGAGGCCCTTTTAGCAATGGCAAGCTTGGCATGAGTTCTCATATGGACTCTGAAAGTACTGCTACTATTTACCAGGTAGAACAAAGCTTATGGAATACTGAAGTGCTGAAATGCAGTACTATATTTACAAAAAAGAATTTAAGGTTATTTTTTTTTTTAGTTATCTCTACACCCAGTGTGAGGCTTGAACCCACAATCAAGATCAAGAGTCATGCTTTTCCAATTGAGCCAGCCAGGCACCCCTAACACTTTAAAATTCTTTTTTTTTTTTTTAACTATTTATTTATTCATGAGAGACAGAGACAGAGAGAGGCAGAGATACAGGCAGAGGGAGAAGCAGGCTCCATGCAGGGAGCCCGATGTGGGACTCGATCCTGGGACTCCAGGATCACACCCTGAGCCAAAGGCAGACAGACACTCAACCGCTGAGCCACCCAGGCATCCCACACTTTAAAATTTCTTAATGATGGGACCCCTGGGTGGCGCAGCGGTTTGGCGCCTGCCTTTGGCCCAGGGTGCGATCCTGGAGACCCGGGATCGAGTCCCATGTCGGGCTCCCGGTGCATGGAGCCTGCTTCTCCCTCTGCCTGTGTCTCTGCCTCTCTCTCTCTCTCTCTCTCTCTCTCTCTCTCTCTGTGACTATCATAAATTTAAAAAAAATAATAAATAAATAAAATTTCTTAATGAGAAATTTAAAGGACAAGAATATGAAAAAAGCTAAAACAGCTGAGTTGGCTTACTACATATCCACATTTTATTCACGAGTTCCAATTGTTATGTTTGTTACGATTATGGTTATTATGCTGATACAGTTAGCAATTAAGGCAAATAATGTAAAGAACAAACAGTATAAAAGTATTTTATAATATTGATAAAGGAGTATATTTAATTAGAATAATGGAAAACATACCCTAAGGCTTTATACAGTTTATTTCAAACGCTATTTTGTTTCAAACATTTAGTACACACTGAGTAATTTCTGTTCATGACTACCTACCTGTTTATCAAAATTAGGAAATTCCTTTTGCAATTTCAATACAATACTTTCTTGCTTTTCCCAATTATTACTAGATTCTGCAGACTCATTTGATTCTTCTCCCTATTGGAAAGAAAAAAGAACCAATTAAGGAGATCATCTATAATGTTAAGTCTTAAGACAATTACATTTATATTTGACTTGATTTGGAACTTGCCACATTAAGAATCCAAAAATGTTTTCCTGTTTCTTGTGAAAAACGGACAAATATAGATCTTAAAGGATAAAAAATATTGCTCCTTTAAGATTACAAAAAGACCTTGACTGCCTATTTAATAACTCAAACTTCATAAAACAGTCAACATGAGATAAATCTGCTAAAAGACTAGAATGTTCCTCAAATTACTCCAAATAATTCAGGTATATTGAAGTCTTACCAAGCTAACAGCAAATTAAAAAAAAAAAAAAAAGATTCAGATATCTATTACAATTTTACACCTCCATACAAATTTCAAGTACTGAGAGATAAAAGTTTACTTTCAGTTTGGTACTGATTCACAGAATGGCTTAAATATTAATTGTTCAGCCACAACATAAAAGTAACACAATGATAAACTTATGTGAAACAAAAACATTAATCTGGTAATAATTATAGTTATTCATACAATCTCTTTCTTGTCACTTGACTAAAAAAGACTTTAAAATTCTACATTTAAAGAGTGCTTGGGTGGCTAGTCAAGTGTTCTACTCTTGGTTTCAGCTCAGGTAATGATATCACGGTCATGGGATGGAGCCATGAGACAGGCTCTGTGGGGAGACTGCTTGAGATTCTCTTTCTCTCTCCCTCTCTCTTTCTGCCCTTCCCTACCACACACTTTCTCTCTCAAAATAAATGAATAAGTGTTCTTTTAAAAATATTTTATCTATTCATGAGAGACACAGAGAGAGAGAGGCACAGACCCCGGCAGAGGGAGAAGCAGGCTCCATGCAGGGAGCCCAATGTGGGACTTGACTGCAGAACCCCAGGATCACAAGCTGAGCCTAAGACAGGCATTCCAACCACTGAGCCACCCAGGCTTCCCAAATGAATAAATCTTAAAAAAAGATTTTTGGGTTTATGCTTCAGAAAAATCCTGCAGTTTGGTCAATCAAAAAAACATTTCTCTAACTCTGCTTAGAACTGTACCACATGCCATGTAAGCAAGGTATAGAAAAATACAGCCTCATTTTTTTCTCTTCTACCTCATTTCTTATCCAACAACTAAATGTTATTTTCCTTTCACTACCCATAAATTGTGAGTGATACTTCTCTCCTGCACAAAGGTATGATGGAGTTCCACAAGACAGACACAAATAAAATACTGTGGAAGTTTAGAGTAGGAAGAAGAAAACTGCATGAGTTTTTCTAATAGTAAATGGCCCTTTGGGTTGAAGAACAGAAACCATGGATAGGCTACAAGGCTGCAAAATTAAACCAGAGCTAGTACTACATTTGGCCTGGAGTGCTAAATTGAGGTCAGTCTTTATTATGAAAGCAAAGGATTTGGAGCTGGGGAATACAACACTAATATGGAGAAAGCCTTTCAAAGCTCTCAAAAATTCATACTACTATCCTCACTTAACAGCTGAAGACACTGAAACTTTAAGAACTAACCTTTGAGAGGCCACAGATATAGATAAGAACCATCTGAGGCAGGAATAGAAACTTCGGTATCTAACTCTACACGGGTGTTTTTCCACCATGTAAATGTTTCCTAAATCTTAGTCATTCACACAGCACATTTCCTGGTTTTAATATCCAATGTCCATGAAAGAACAAATGGATAAACAAACTGTGGTATATACATAAAATGCTATATTATTCAGCCTTAAAAAAAGAAGTACTTAAAAAAAAAGAGGTACTGATACTTGCTACAATGTGGATGAACCTCTGAAAATGCTGTGCTAAGTGAAAGCTAGACACAAAAGGTAACTTATTGTGTGCCTTCTCTACTCACATGAAATATTCAGGATAGATAAATCCATAGAAAGTGGACTGGCTGCCAGGGGCGGGGCAGGGGGGGAAGAGGAGGGAAGAGAGACAGGAGAGCAACTCCTTAAAAGGTAGGACATGCTATTACGGGGTGATAAAAAGATCTTAGAACTAGACAGGGGTGGTAGTTGCACAGCACTGCAAATGTACAAACTGGCAATGAATCGTTCATTTGAAAATGTTAATTTTTTAAATTATTTTTTATATTTTATTTATTTATTCATGAGAGACACAGAGAGAGAGGCAGAGACACAGGCAGAGGGAGAAGCTGGCTCCATGCAAAGAGCCCGATGTGGGACTTGATCCCAGGTCTCCAGGATCACGCCCTGGGCTAAAGGTGGCGCTAAACCGCCGAGCCACCTGGGCTGCCCTGTAAATGTTAATTTTATGCTATGTGAATTTCACCTCCATAAAAACAGTTTGCTATTTGGAAAACCGTAAATAACTTTTGGGAATCAAGTATATTACAACCCAAATTAAACATTCTCACTTGCTGTCTGGTCTCAGATCTGACACTCTGCCAGCTCTGCTAATCCCTGGTGACTTAAAACACCTCTACAATCCAGTGGCTACGCTAGAGCTTTACAGATGCCAGGTGACACATGGACTTGGGCCTAAATCTGTCCCAGTGGGCTGCAGGGTTATGAACTGATCCTGTGGCTATTTTTCCCATTTCAGAATGCAGAGTTGGAACAGACATAGTTAGGACTGGCAGCAATCTCATATTAGCTCATTGGCCCAGGGAGCAATTTGTTTTTAGGAAAAGAACAAATCCAAGTTCATAAAACTGAGGAGGGGACAGAGGGGGGGCAAGGAGGGGGAGAAGGAGAAGCACACACAGCAGCAGCAGCAGCACCATATTCCTGAAGGAACTGAGATGGATATCATATCCTAATTCCAATGTCATGTGGTTCCTTGGCCTATACAAAAACTGGATGATGGCCTTTGGGGGATTATTTCAGGTTATCATAAACAAAGAAGTGATGACCCCAATTGTAACTACTATACCAGATGTGGAATTTTTACTAGAGCAAATCAATATAACTGTGCAGTTATAACAATCTGTTAGATTGTTAAGAGTTACTTTATAAACAGATTAAGCAACTCACACCATAGTGAAGTATACCTTGCCTCCAGTATCCACAGAGGCTGCCATTGCCCCTATTGTCCCCATCTCAATTAGAAGTACATGCCAAAGCAATTTGTTTTCATCTGGGTAGGTCAGTGTCTTCACGGCTATGGTAACTCTCCTGTTCTTTCCTCATACAGTACTCTAGGACTGATAGTTTTGCACAGTCCACAGAATTCACTTTAATCATCTACACTGAAGACCTTACACTGACTGGATGCAGTAGGCAGGTAGCTGTGGGTACCTTAGTAAGATGCATGTATGCCAAAGAGTGAGAAGTAACCCTCCTCAAATTCTGGGGACTACCACTTTCATGAATTTTACGGGGAGGGGGTCCAATCAGGAGCATGTTGCAAATGTCATTCAAAAGTAAATGGAAAGAAAGAAAAAAAAAGTAAATGGAAAGAAAAAGGGTGCATATTGTTTAAGAAGAGGCATAATACTTGGTCAGCCTCTAGATACCTGAGGCGAGGTATACTTCACTATGGTGTGTGCTTATTCTATTTACAAAGTAACTTTTATGACTGTGACAGTTGTAAGTGGGGCCCACATTAAGAGAAGGCTCTGTAGCAGGTCCAGGATGTAGTACAGGTGCTCTACCACTTGGGCTTCATGAGCAACAAGCAGATGCAATGATCCTGAAGCTCTGTGACTAATAAGGATGTTGTATGAAGTCTCTAGAAAGCCCTAATAGGAAAATCATAGCAGAGACCCATAAGCTTTTAGAGCAAGGTCAAATGACCTTCTGCTGAAAACTACAGTCTGTTCTGCTAAACATCACATACACAATTCCAAAATTACTGCATTGTGCAAAATCATGAAAATAAAAACTACAGTTTAGGGCAGCCTGGGTGGCTCAGCGGTTTAACGTCGCTTTCAGCCCAGGGTGTGATCCTGGAGTCCTGGGATTGAGTCCCACATCAGGCTTCGTGCATGGAGCCTGCTTCTCCCTCTGCCTGTGTCTCTGCCTCTCTCTCTCTCTCTCTGTCTCTCTCATGAATAAATAAAGAAAAAATCTTAAAAAAAACAAAACAAAACTGCAGTTTAAGAAAAATCATGTTAGAGGTACAACATTCAAAAACTTCATCAGTAACACATTAAAGAGAGAAAGGATCCTAAAAACAGGGCAGCACAATTTCACATACATTAAATGGTTAAGAAATATGTAAATACTATAATAAATATGAACTGAAGTCTGTTTGGGGGTGTTAGCACTGGAAGTATTACAGCTTGTGAGTTACTGAGAAGTGGTAGAAGAGTTACTGAAAATGACCACATCTGTTAACACCAGCTATGGAATGCCATGGCTCACTGTTCTTGTGTTATCTCTGCTATAGTAGCTGAAGACATAAATAAGAAATTATAAAATAAATATATTTCTGCTCCTTTGCTAGACTCTCCTCTCATACTAATGCTATCTGTATGGTTCTTTTTGTAAAAATTTATTTGAGAGAGAATGAAGGAGGGAGAGGCAGAGAGATGGAGAGGCAGATAATCGTAAGCAGACTCCGCACTGAGCAGAGAGCCTAATATAGGGCTTGAACTCACAATCCTGAGATCATGGCCTGAGCCAAAATCTAGAGTTGGATGCTTAACTGACTGAGCCACCCAGGCAGTCTGTACGGTTCTAAATGCACCTCAATGTAATGCAGGACTCTTACTACATTCAGCATTAAAGCCATTATCTTCCAAGCAGTACATCTGTTTTCAGTAACACTTAAAACATCTGCTAACTTGATGTATTAAGCTGTCATGGTGTAACCTTCTAGTCTTCCCATCAATATCATCATCACCTTCTGCATCCAGCAGCAGCAAATTATTGCAAGAGTTCTGTGATTAGTTAGATCACCAGAATAAGACCCTAGCTCTTAAACATCTCCAGTTTCTACTTCCTCAAATCCAACCTGCTTTCCTATATCAACACAGCTTGTTCTGAGTTTTAAGAACTACTCTAAAGAATCAAAAACTTTCAAAATTGCAAATCAAGTCAAGGAGGGCTTTCTACCCCATATAACACAAACTCTTTTATCACTCCAGGCTTTTACAATGGTAGAAATGAACAATCTGATGTTAAGTCTATTCCCAAATTCTATAACCACATCTATATTCTCACTTTCAGTAACAGCAATTAGCAAATTAAATGCTTACGCTAAATAGTAAGATAAATGCTATAATCACACTTTTATCACAGGGCTATCTCAGAGAGGTGGTTTTTTGAAGCAAAAAGAAGAAAAATAATGGGGTTGAGTTCGGTTTTTGTAAATAGGCAGGCCTGATGCATTATAAGAGTTTTTAAGCAATGTTCTCTCTCTCTCTCTCTCTCTCTCTTTTTTACAATAATGCTCTTACAACAGAGAAAAATTAAGTAAAAATATCAATGTAGATATGCACAATTCATCTACTTTTCCCATACCTGTAGTGAACTCCAAGGCTGACTTTCTTTTAAAAAGCTCAACTCAGTTTGGTAACTAATAAACTACTATTGGTTTTAGCTCTAAATCTCTACTTGCCACTAGTGCTGAACATCACAGTAATGCTATCTTATAAAGCCTTAATTCCTGTTTTCTGTCTTTCATATTTGGGATCTGTAAGGCATGCATTTGTAAGAGGTATCTGTTTCATTAAAATTGACAGTTTAATTCAATGTATGGTTGTTCTTTCAGTTTACTTCTGTAACACAGTTGGAAAATTCTTTTGCAGCTTTCCTATCTGCACTCATCACTTTGTGTGTCAGCTGATGGCTTAGGAATTTGTAGCACTTACTTGAAAATATTAAATCAACCACTACTAGCACCAAAAGAAGCTACTTCTGCAGGATAGTTATTTCCTTAAAAAAGCTTTGTATATAAAGATCCATATGGAAGAAGTTGTTCCTAATTTTTTCACTTTTCTAATTCAAACGCTCAACAATTTTTCCTTTTCTTCTATTTCTTTATGCCTATCCATACTGACTTCCCAGCAATTGATAACAGTCCAGCTGAATTATTTTTGTGGCTCTGTCTCTGATGTTCCACAATGTGGATTCCTTTATGCCTGTTGCTTGGGATACAGCACATATTCTTATTTCTTCCCAAACATTTGTTTCAAGTTTTTTTTCCAATACTTAACTTTCTTTTTGTACATACTGGCTGGTATTTTTTTAATTTATTATTTTTAAAAGATTTTATTTATTTATTCATGAGAGACACACGGGGGTAGGGTGGGGTGCAGAGACACAGGCAGAGGGAGAAGCAGGCTCCCTGCAGGGAGCCCAACGTGGGACTTGATCCCGGAACTCCAGGATCAGGCCCTGGGCTGAAGGTGGCGATAAACCGCTGAGCCACCCAGGCTGCCTACTGCCTGGTATTTTTAAACGAGATTGCTTAAATATGTTTGGGATGTTGAATGGATGCTTTTTTTTCATATAGAAAAGTTCACAATGTGAAAGAATATCTAAAACACAGCCTTGTGGGATAATAAACATGGTAAAATGAGGCAGCCAGTAGATGTTTGGGGTCTGTGCATTTTGTGTATTCCTATGTGGTCCAATGCAGCTGGGTCAGTGTTTTGTGTTCATCTAGTTCTTCTCATAAACAAAACTGTACATAAATAACACAAAATTTAAGTTATTCTAAAATTGCTTTTTAACATATTTATTGCACTGTAACAAATTCACATTTTAAAAACAGAACAGATTGACATCTTTTTGTGAAACAATTGCTGGCTTGATAGGGAGTCCTGACAGGAACAGAATGGTTGACCTTGGGACATCAAATGACCATGAGACTTGAGCTATTATGTGATCTGATTATCTGATCCATCAAGCCTAAAACTGAGCATGAACAGCAACAACCGACCAAGTGGAAATGGAAGATTTAAAACTGAACTTGAGGAGGTTCAGGAGGAACAAGTAAGTTGCATGTGCAACTGTCCCAGACTCCCATGGTACCTACTTCTGCTATACTGTGCCCCTCCTTCAACTAGTATCCATGGCTCTTTTAGGAATTCTTTATAATCAAATAAAGTGAGGGAAACTCTTGACCTTAGTTTTCAAAGGGCTTACATACCATTAAAAGAAGCCCAAAATGAAGTAAACTGCTATGATTTAACCTCATTTAAAAGAGTAGTCCTGTGCACAACTCTGGGCAGTACATCTTACTGTCCATTTTGTATAAAAAGAGATGGCCAGGTGTACACAGCTATGATATATTATGGGCAGAAGCCAAAGTGGAGAGTAAAAGACTGGTGACCAGAAGTCTGGGAAAGAGATGCACTGTTGAATTTATCAGGAGTTTTTCTGAGAACAGAATGCAAAGGCAAGAATTTTTCTTGAGAATGTTCAGCAAAGGGCATCTACTACATAGGACATTTTTAGTAATCAGATGGACAAGATGATCTATTCTGTGAATACCAATACCACCACAGGCACTTGGCCTGTTCAATGGGTCTACATACAAATGGCCATGGCAACAGGAATTGAGGCTGTGCAGACAGATCAACAGATCAACAAAACAGTCCCACACCAAGATTTATCTGACCATTGCTACCAACAAATACCTGACCTGCCAAGAGCAAAGGCCAACAATGAGTTTCCATAATACCACCATTCCTTGGGGGAGTCAGTCAACTGTCTGGTGGCAGGCTGATTACATTGGACCCTTTTCCTCATTGAAGGGATAGTAAGAGAAACCTATCCTAAGCTGTCTTTCCTATCTACTTGCTTCTGGAAATACCAGTTATGGGTTGAATTGTGTACCTTCAATATTCATGTTATGAGTATCACCCAGTACCTCAGAATGTGACTGAGATAATCAAATTAAAATTAAGGTGAGCCCTAATCTCATGACTGATGTCTTTATAAAAAGGAAAATTTAGAGACAGATATGCACACAAGCAACATGCAATATGACGATGAAGGCAAGGATCTAAATAATCTAAATATTCTAAATCTAAAGGATCTAAATAGCCAAGGAACACTAAAGTTGCCAGCAAACCACCAGAAACAAAAAATAATGGAAAACCTTCTTCAGAAAAAACCAACCCTTCTGATACACTAGCTTCAGAACTGTAAGACAATACATTTCTGTTGTTTAAGACACCCAGTTTGTGCTACTTTGTCATGGCAGCCCTAGGAGACTAATATATCATATACAGATATGCAGAAGACCTAATTCACATAGTACACTGTGACACCATAATGTTCCTGACCAGGGAGCTAAGAGAAGTGCATCAATGAATTTATGCCCAAGTTCAGTGATTTCATCATGTGCCTCAAAACTTAGAAGCAGTGGGCTTAGATAACAGTGGTACCACTTAGTGAAAATTCAGCACATGAACTTACAGAGAACACACAAAACTAATGTATGAAAAAAGTAAATGCTTTGAATCAGCAATCAATATGATGCTACTTTCCCCAGAGTCATTATACATATATCTGTAAACTAAAATGTGGGCCTAGTCTCTTATACTACAGCTGTTCCTCATACCTAAAAAAAAAACCCATTCATAGAATTTCAACTTCCCATCAGTATTAGTTCTCAAGAAAAGAATGCTTCCATGTAGGGACATAACAATTGTCTCAGTAAATTAGGGTAGAGACTGCCATCTGGCTACTTTGGGCTTCTTATTCCATTAAATTACAGGTTAAAAAAAAAAAAAGTTACTACACAAGTTGGGGTAACTGATTTTGATTACCAAGAAGAAATTGTGTTGTCTTGAATGCAGGCAGGGAGGACTATCTCTGGTTTCACTGGGAAGCCTCTCTGTAGTTCTATTCATAAAGTGAAAGTTAATGGAAAACTATAGAGTAACTCAATAAATGCATAACCATAATTATTTTTAGATAAGACATGAATATCAAAGACATCACCTAGAAGAATTATAAATAGTGGTCTCTGAGGAGGAGGAAATGGTGCTGGTGGTGATAATAGCTGTCTTTCGTGAGTGTTAAACTATGTATTAAAAGTATATTTTCCCAAAGTTACTTTATCATGCCACTAGAATATTCCTAATAGTTACTTTTATAACTTAGAGATAAATAATTAATACAAAATAAATTAAAATGAAAGCAAAAAGTCATTGAAGAAATGCAAACTCTGATTTGGCTATGAAAGAGAAGGACTGATTCATTTAGGTCTAATATCCACAGATTCAAGATACTCTGTGCCTAACAGCTAAGTTTGATACTACAATTCAAATGTAACTTACATGATCCAGTCTTTTCTTTTTTATAGACTGATCATCATTAAATTCATCTTCCTCATATGGCTCTGAAGAAGAAGATAATTTTCTTTTCCTGGGTCCACCACCTTCTAAAACAGAGAAGAACAATCAAAGTCTGCACAGTTTTTATAAGTGTTAATATAAAATAAAGGCAAAAATGTTATTATAACGTATCCATGTACAGATAGTTCTCTTGACATCAGGCCCAATGTTATTTCTTCTATATATCATGTATACTCAATGTCAACTGAGTTTAAAGGAAAAATAGAGACTCTTATCAGTCTTTCAAAAGTAGAAATGATGTTATTTATAAACCATCACTTTATTTAACGATAATTACAACACTAAACTGAGGAGTAATTCTACAGAGCAATATTGAAAGGAAAGGGTTCTCTCCAGTGACTGAGTATTCAGCAGTGAAAAAAAACTGAACCCTATCAGTGCAGCTTATTTGAATACCATCACTGATACCAATAATTGTTTACTATGTACCAGGCTTTGCAAAGGGCTTTTATTAACTGTTGTTTCATTTATCTTCAACAATAAACTTACAAAGTAGGTAATAGTCTCTCTCATTTAACAAATGGGGAGGAAGTGAAATACAGACAGCTCAAGCGATTAATGCTCTTAACCTAAAGCCAAGAGACTGTAACATAGAGGCTGTAACAGTGATAGAAAATTTACATATTCTGTCATAACTGAAAGAAAAACTCAAACTACATGATCTCAAGAAGCTATATTACAGGGGTGCCTGGCTGGCTCAGTAGGTAGAGCATATGACTTTTGATATTGGGGTTGTGAGCTCAAGACCCACAATGGGTGTAGAAATTACTTAAAACTAAAATCTTAAAAAACAAAAAAAGCAAGCTATATTACATATTTATACTTTGAATACATTTCTCTATTTCTTAGCTACTTTTAGAGAGCAAATTCGACATACTGCTCTGCTAATATGAAACCATCTGCTAAAGCTTACAAAACTGCAGTATTAAATCAGTACCCTAACTGCGGTTATAAAAAAAACTGGTAGAAGTACAATATTCCAACTAAATGTAAACATGACAGCTTTTAAGTTCTAAGCCTGAAAATTTTGTAATATAGTTTTAACAAAGTAAATGTTATTAATGTTTTAAAGTATAATATCATGTAAGTGTGATGGTTAGATTTTTGTCTTCCAATTTTTTCAAAAAGTTAATGTGCATTCTGCAGATACCAACTAATTCCCATTATCCACTTTTTAAAAAGAGATCATCACTTATATATTTGTTGGGGTAGGGTAAGCACTGTTAGTAATATTCTAAGTCTGAAAAAAAGCTTCAAACTAGATGATTTATGCCATGTCACCTAGACATGTTTCTTCCCTAAAAGAACAAGAACTTTGCTTTGTCAATAAAAGATTCTTCAATCTTAATTATGTTTATGTATCTTTCCTTTTTGAAAATATTATGACACCAAATATTTACATGTATTTAAAATGGCTAGAGGCAAAACACTTTTGCAAATAAATGTGGAAGAAAATGCAAATTTAAAATTTTAGTACAAAAATGTCACATAACACACAACACTGCCTACATTTAAATCTACTCTATTTATAATTTAAAATTTTGCATATATCTCTATCTATATGCTGTGCTCACCTCAAGTGTAGCTATCATCTGTCACCATACAATGCTATTACAAACCACTGATAATATTCCCTACTCTGTGAGATGTGCTCACTTATGGTGAGTACAGCAAGGTATAGTTGTTGAATCACTGTTATACACTTGAAATTAATGCAACATTGTGTTAGCTATGCTTCAACAAATATTTTTTTCTTGCATGTACCTAAAGAAAAGTTCATATCTTACACTAAAGATCACTTCCAAATTGTGTTTCATAATTTCCATCTTTTATTGGGAGCACCCATCAATTTCAGAAAAAAGTTAAAATTGTACCTTCTACCCCAGATGAAAATAAATTTCATCTAAGTTCAGTATTTAACAATAAAAAATAAAATGTGAAACTGTAAAAAAGAAAACAAAGAACATATAGGCAGTTCAACAGTAAAAAAATGAAAAGATGCTCAACTTCATTAATAATTAAAAATAGGTTAAATGGAGAAATAAAATACCATTATTTTTCATCCTTAAAAAAACAGACAGTCCTAGCAGACCACAGGCAAAAAGACACTTTTTGCATTGTTATGCCCTTTCTGGAAGGCAATCTAAATAATATATCTCAGAATTTTAGATGTCTTTTAGTCCAACAATTATTTCTCTAGGAATTTATTCTATAGAACTATACATACAAGAATTCTGGCAAACTATCTAAATGCCCAAGATATTAAACAAATTAGAACATATACATAAATCACACTGTTATAAATCAAGTAGACTTTTAAAAATAAACTTGGAAAGATGTCTAATAAATGAAAAGGTTACAAAACAGCAAATATAAAAAGATCACAATCACATAAAAATGTTTTGCTTATTTTTATACAAACGTAGAGATGTGGAAGAAATAACTAGATTCCTAGCAATATCAATAAATTCATATTATTACCTTTAAAAACAGTGTAAAAACCTTGGAGGCATTTACTATTGTTTATATAACCTAGTATTCATAAATAAAAACCTTCAGAAAGCAATGAATAGGTAACCCTATTGTTTAGTATGTGAAATATTATCTATAAAAGATTATAATCTGTGCTAAAACCAATATCCAACATCACGATGTGTAGAACTGCCCACAATCTCTTAATAGGTATTTAAAAAGGCCATTTTTGGGAAAACTGTCCCAAAATATCCAAAATAGTTTCCTGTCTTACTGTATATTGAAGGCTATCTTATGTTGGTGAGGCAAAGCTGTCATTCTGTACATCACCACAGAAGTGTAATATACTAAAGATGAAGAGGACTGATACGATGGTTCAATCCATTCTAAGATAAAGCATGGAGGTTTACTTAAAAAGCGAAAAAGAACCCTAATTTATTCTTTCCTTATAACTTTCTACTTAAAATTATTTATTTTATTTTATTATTATTATTACTATTATTATTAAGTAGGCTCCATGCCCAGCCTAGAGCCGAATTAGGCACTTGAACTTACCACTCTGCGATCAAAACCTGAGCTGAGATCAAGAGTCAGACACTTAACCAACTGAGCCATCCAGGCACCCCAAAAATATTTTATTTTCAATAAGAAATAATATCAATGTACTGTGCAAGAATGAGAAGAAAAAAACTCAAATGAAATTCAAATTTAATGAGGATTGTAAACTCCATGAAGGCAAATGTTTTGTCCATTTTGTTTCCTTCCATATCCTCAATTCCTAAAATAGCATCTGGCACCTATGGTAGATGCTCAAAAAATACTTGTTAAATTAATGACTAAGGTGAATGAAACGAGTTGCTCATGAGAAAAAAGATTAGACACTACTATGGAATAAAGCTTTTTCTAAAAATTTGGAAAGATTATAGAATACTAAAATATTCTAACAAGAAAGTATATGTAAAATTTCCCAAACCATTCTGCAACTCAACAAATGTTCGTTGAGTCCAATATTTTTCAGGAAGTTTTACAATAAGTGCTAGGGCTACGTACGCTAATGATAGAGATACAGTCAACTTCCTCCTATACCATTTTCTATCATCAGATGGCCATTAAGAACAAATGATACTAACATTTACTATGTTAACGCAGTTACTTATTATGTGCCACACATAACTTTATCACTTCTTCACAACAACCTACGAGTTTGGTACTATTATTATGCTATTTTGCTGCTAAGGAAACAGAGATATGGAAGAGTTAGGCAACGCTGCCCAAGGTCACACAGCTAGTAAGTGGAAGAAAAGGAAGAATCTTAACATTCTGTGTAGGTAGCACCCACACAACACAATACTATTCCCTTGCTCAAATTGAAGAAAATGAAAGATTTAAAATATTTCATATGGATGAAACAATTTCATTTTTGGAATGCACTCCAATAAAATCTACTGGTTGGAAGTAAAAGTGAGGTAGACATTTGTTGAAGAGGGATGATAGGCCCACGGGAACACACTATGTTATCTTCTATTTTTGCATATATATTTTAAAGTTCAAAAAAAATTTTTAAAGCTAAAAAAAATCCACTTAGGGAAATGGGCATTGATTTTCATCAACAATGCTGATGAAAAAATGAATTTTAACAACCCTTAAAAAGGTAACATAGAAGTACATATTAAACTTTTAAATGTGTATATCCTTTGATTCAGCATCCCAGTTTGAAATTTAGCCTACAGAAAGAGTAACATAAAGATTTTCTTATAGGGCTATTTACTTTAGTATTATAATAAAATAATGGAAACATAAATGCTAATTAACAGAGAAGTAGTTAACAAACCAATGATATGGGTAGGTATAGAGGAATGTTATGGGGCCATATTTAAAAATTGGATAAATCTGATTGTTCTGAAGAGTAAACCATGATAAATCATCAAATGATTTTTTTTTAAATGCAAACCAGTGTTGTTACTGCATTTCCTAATTTAATGTGTGTGCATGTGTTGTAATGGTAGGTACAGCATAGGGAAAGTTGAAAATGATACAAAGCAAATTTAAGAGTGGTTAACGAGTGTGGGTTTGCTTTCATTCCTTAAATGTTTTTTTGGTAGTGGGATTACAGATTATTTTTACTTGTTTGGAATACACAAGTTAGGAAGCAAAAAAGAAACCAAGACAGTATTTGCTAAGAAAAAAAAAAATTGGAGATGCTTTATATTGCAAGCTCCTTCAAATGCATTTATTTTTGTATCCCAAGCCTGGAACATAGCATAAATATTTACTAAATGAAGGAATGCTGATTACCAGCTAGGACTTTCCACAAGACATTATGTTCCTACTGACTCAGATTTGTAGACCTGTAAATAAAACCACAATGCAATTAGAAAGGATACTTAAGAAAGAAAGAAAATATACCTTCCAAAACTTCACTGTTAGGATATTTGATCTGTAGAAAACAAGCAAAATTACCAATGAAAACCTGCCCCCTCCCTAGGGGAAAAAAAAAAAGATCACCCTAGAAAATATGGTTCCCATATAGCTGTATGACCTCAGGTAAGTCACTTAACCTTCATAAGCTTCAGTTTCTTCATTTAAAAAAACTGAAGCTATTAATAACTCACAAGGTTCCTGTAAGAATTCATGAAGGTGCTTGGTATACTGTAGAGCAATTATTAAAAATGTAAAGATATTTATTATTATAAAACTAATAAATTTACATGGCTAGAAACTAAGTCAGGCATACCTGCATCACCAAACATCAGCAAGGCGGCAGCAATTGCTCCATCCATAGTGCTCGTTGATTCAATCAACTAACAGAGTAAGAAAAGACTGTTTTAATTTATTTCACATTAAAAAAAAGAATTATTTCACATTAGTCTGTACAATGTGAGCGCATCTTAAAATGTTATTGGACTTACTCATCATCCCTGTGTAGTGAAATATATACAGTGTATTCAAGGTTTTGTTATTTTAATTTTTTAAATGCAAGGTTCTGCACTGACGCCTTAAAAACTCCCTACTTAAATGTCTAAGCAGTGAGAGACAGAGAAGGAGGAGGCAGAGGGAGAGAAAGAAGGGACACTGGTAGACATTTGTATTACTCCTTTTTTATTTATGAAAAAAATAAACCACAATTCTGCAATTATTTCTTTTAATCTAATACTTCTTAAGAATGAGTGGGATGAAAGGTTCTTTTTGATATTTCCTCTTTTTCTGAATTGCCTGAATTTATTCAAGAACATATTCATATATTTATATAACTAATATCAATATTTAATTTTTGTAGTAATAACATTCTGTATTTGAGAAGAAACTAAATATCTCATATTTTTCTCTTGCTATAGTTTCCCTAATTTCCAATGAGCTAGTTGTTTTTAAAAAGACCTTACATTTTTTAATAAGCTATTTTTATATTAAATTAAACAGTCTCAAATCAAGTAAGAGTACTCTCTTCTACCAGTTTTCCTAATCTTGGATCCTTTAATATCCTGTAAGCCCCTCTTCATTTTCAAAATAGCCAAAGCATATTCTTAACTTGTCTAGGACTAAATTTATATTTTTTAACTTCTTGAACTCTTTTACATGGGTTTAAGAGCCTTTACAGAGTACTTTATAAATGTCACCTTTAAATCATTTCAGATAGAGATCAGTTGAATGCAGAGCAATTCAAGAGTGCTCTGCTTTGGAGTGATACACTAAATTCCCTAAATTTCATATACTAATTAATGAAACATGCATACAAATTCTGTGCATCAATCCTATTTTCCCACTGCAATTATAAAATTAGAGATAAATATTCTTACAGATGAAAAATACCCTTCAACTACATGAACAATTAGCAATCAGGCTAAACTATTTTTCACCTGAAATTTACTCCTTTGAATACTGAATACTCCATCATGTTTATTCTGTTGGAAGCTATTTCCAACACTGTTAGCAGCCCCTGCAAGTACTCTTCGCTACATTCACTGTCTTCTTATTCTAGAAAAAAAAAATCACACTGGGAGGAAAATAATACTGCTAGCAAGGTGCAGAGTCAAGATACCACCAAAGCTAACAGTAAGAAGGTATCAAAATGATTGGGGAGGGGGATTGTCATGCTAAAAATAACAGAAAATAATAATAATTTATTCTACAGAGTTTAAACTAGTAGGCCCAAGACCAGCTCAGTTCAGACATGTTTTTGGCCTGAATAGTATTATTTCTTTAAATTAGTTACTATAAAAAGTTAACGAAGTACTGATACAATATGGATGAACCTGACACCCTTTTGCTAAATGAAAGAAGCCAGTCACAAAAATAACATCTTAATATATAAATGGGATTATATATAATCCCATTTATATAAAATGTGAATAGACAGCATCTATAAAGACAGAGATTAGTGGTTGCCTAGAGCTAGAGGAGGGAACTGTGGAAGGACTGTTAATGAAGTTTCTTTTTTGGAAAGATTAAAAGTCCTTAAATTAGATTATGATGATAATTACACAAGTTTGTAAATATACTAAAAACCACTAAATTACACACTTTAAGTAGGTGATCTTCATGGCACTTAACTTATATCCTAAGAAAGTTACTAAATTGATCAACAGTAAATAACAGCTTTTTCACTTTATTTGGAAAATCTGAAACCTGATAAAAAGGGGCTATCATTGATGTCACATGGTCATATTCTGTTGGTACTATGGAGTAGCTACCCATTTCAGTAAGAGCATATACTATATGATACGCCAGTGTCCATCACTTCAAAGTTACCTGCCTACCCCATACAGATACGGTATCTCCTAAGGTTCATATTGGAGATGGTGGTGATCATGACAGATACAAAGGTGAAAAACATGTAAACCTGCAATTAAATGATCCCCCTAGGGTCATTCAACTAATAAGTGACAGAGTTAGAAATAACCTATTTACTAATAATCTTCAGAGATTTATTCTCTACCTGAAATTTAATTGAATGGTCAATTTTTATGTGCTCTTATAAGGAAGGATAACTATTACAGTCCAAATACAGCCACTTATTTTGTTTCTATATACAATCAATGTTTCTCCACAAGAGTGCTACTGACAGGATAACTCTTTTGTTATGCAGGACAATCCTGGTACTGCAGGGCATTTAGTGTCCCTGGCAACTCTCTGTCATTATGAAGACGGAGAGGGGGGGGAGCTTCCTGACATTTCTGAGACTTTCTAATGGGAGATGAGGAAGGAGGAGTCTTTTACAACTATTTAAGCACACACACATACAAGCACCATCCCCCCCCCCTCCAAAAAAAAAAAACCACATAAGCTATGTGAACTATTCAGGGATATATTATACATTATATTATTTATACGTGAATAACATTACCTATTTAAACCTTAAGACTTCCAACAAGTAAATCTCTGGCACTGACTTTTATTATTATGTAAAATAAAGTTAATTATCTCAAAACTTAAGATATCATTAGAAAAATGACTATCCACTAAATACAGTACTAGATACAAGAGAAATTTTAAACATCATTATAGCTACAATAACCAATTACTATAAAAGGGTATAACCTTAAGTAAATCATTATCACTTCTTTGTGGGAAAAGTTCCTTCAAGGTCTGAAGTTTAGCATCTTTAAGGTCTTCCAATTCCGAAAGGTCTTCCAATTCCGAAATATCATCATTATTTCTACCTGACATGGTAGGAAGGCCCTGGGACTCTTCATCTTCAGATGGCTCAGAACTAAAAATATTTTTAGAGGAAAAAACCAGTATTTTAATATATTATTTCATTAGAATCATATATATGTATATATTACATATATACATATGTAATACAGCAGTGCTTTTCAATATGAATGCAATCTATCCCTGTCAAAGATTAAAACAACTTTTTTTCATTTCAGCATCAGCATGGTTATATATATAAATCTACATTCCCAGAGTTGAAAATATCTATTATCCAGGCTGGGATGGAAAAGAATAATAAATATCTGGCATTAATTTTAAGATACACACCTGTATTGCATGCCCACATTCTCTTTCCTATTCTTTTTTCACCTATACTCTGTATACCAGACAAGCAATGTCAGGATGCTCTTGAGAAATAATAAAGCCTATACTAATTATACTAATACAAAGATAGAATTTTCATGGCCTACCTAGGTGATCCAAATCTATGTTACAATCAGAATGGTTCCATTCAGTACCAGAATCTCTGCCATGAAGAAAACATTGCTTCAGCAGACAAGAGCATTTACTCCATGTGAGGTTTTACTATGCAACTAACTTTGATCTCATTCCATCTCAATATATTTGTTAATCCTATATAAAAGACATTTGGGGCCATATTTTAATCATCTATCTCCCAAACAAAAATCTCATCTTGAAATTTTCTACCATGGTAGCCATTCTGGAGGTCAGAAAGTAGAAGTATAACAAATGGATACAAGTTATAAAGATCAGAGAAAGTGGGAACTTAATAAATACATTCCTAGTGTCAGAGAATGCAGACTTTGCTAAAGAATAGCTATGCTAAAGAACAGAATAGCTAATTCTATTTTGGGAAACAAGAGTCTGTATTTTAATATCTTCACTATATCTATTCATGTTAGTTCAGTTGTACTGGTCAGGGCACTAGTTTTGCCTGAGAATTCCCCAAAACATTTAAAAGCAGACAGATCCCCAAAGACCAGGAATACAAATTTTATTAGACATCTAGAACCCTGCTCTGAGAAAATGCTCTAATGAGGCAAAATAAATCGCTTCCTTTGTCACTACACCTGTCCTTCAATATATATATATTTTTAAGATTTTATTTATTTATTCATGAGAGACACAGAAAGAGAGGCAGAGACACAGGCAGAGGGAGAAGCAGTCTCCCCACGGGGAGACCGATGTGGGACTCGGTCCCAGGACCCCAGGATCATGACTTGAGCCGGACACCCAACTACTGAGCCATCCAGGTGCCCTCGTATCCTTCAATATTTGAAGGTAATTACAAGCATCTCCCTTTCCATTACACCCAGACCTCTCATTCTTTATGTACTCAACTCTGAATTCTCATTCTGCCTCACTATGATCACATTCCCTGATTTTGCCACCAAGTTCACTGAGAAAATGAAAGCATTCAGGTTGAAATCTTCTCACAATTTCTGCCTAGATAACCACTTTCAAAGGTTCTTACTCTGTTAGCCATCACCTTAACTTACTGATCAGATTCACAATCATTTGGTGGGACAAACTCATGTGCCTCTTGCTGTGGTAAGTATGTGGACTACCAATCTTATCATGCCTTGGATTTAACATCCAGTTCTCAGGAAATACAAATGAGAGAGGAATAAATTCAATATCATCATGAGGAAACAATCAGAAAAAACTATTTACACTAAGAAAAGACTCTACTTCCGCAGTAAGTTAAAATCCTTTAAAAAGAGGAGGGGAGAGGACTGTTTAAGATCAAAAGAAAGCCAGGAGTTATAACATGTGAATACAGTGGATGCTCCTTGTTTGGAACCTGGTTTGAAAAAGCAGCTATAAAACATATGAATATAGGGGCATGTGGGTGGCTCAAGTCTGTTAAATTTTTGTCTGACTCTTGGTTTCAACTCAGATCGTGATCTCAGGCTCATGGGACTGAGCCCCAGATCAGGCTCCCCACTGACTCCTCACTCAGTGTGGAGTCTGCTTGTCCCCCTACTCCTCCCCTCACTTGTGCCCATTCTTTCTCTCTCTCTCAAATAAAAGCTTTATTTTTAAAAAAACCACATGAATATAAAATGGGAATTAGATGATATTAGAAAATTGTTCATTGATTGGTATTGGGTTTTTGGGAGGAAGAAGATGCATCACCAAGTACTACAGGTAGAAATGTTGGGAATGTCCATAATTTAAAATATTCTGGGACGATAAAAATAGTAGATGAAACATGAAACAAAAATTTTAAGTCTAGGTGGTAGGTACATGAATGTTCATTGTCTTATTATTTTATTTTCTTGTATGCCTGAAGATTTAAAAATGAAAAAATCTAAAAACAACAAGAGTTGACTACTCTATTTTCTTTTATCTGGACTCAGATAAAGTACTTCTCTTCTGGTGAAGGTAAAGTCCCTTTTCAGTGCTAAGGGATTTTATTTTGGCCCTTTCTACTTCCTAAAGGACCCTGTTTCAACTACCTACCATCTTCTCTACCCCAACTCCTCTCTCTCCCTAAGCTCTTCCTCCCGAGTCTACAACGAGCTCAAGACTTCATTAACTAATTCAATGAGCCAGGAGATCTAGGAACTGTGACATAGCAGTGAAATAAGCAAATTCTCCTTTCCTTCACAAATTTTATAAAACTGATTTTCTACTTGCTCATTTCCTATAGAGTTCTCCTCTCAAGTTTTATTACCTTTTGCCCCACCATTTAGGTGAAATTGTTCTTTACCAGGGCAAGATGTCAAATGTAATAAAAACCTTTTATTGGTTATCTACTCCTCTGTAGTCCTATACACTGTTGACAAATCTCTGAAAATGTGGCCCCACACCCATCCTCGCCCCATGGGTTTTGCAACATTAGTTCTTCTGACTTTCCTTTACCTCTCTACCTGACCTTAATCTCTAAAGAAGGCTTTTCTTCCTTTGTTGACATTTGTGAATTGCTGTATTACCTAGGATTCTATCTTCAGCTCCTTCTCGTCTATTAATTCTTGAGTGATTTCATCAACTGCCAGTTTCTCTTATCAACACCAGTGCTTATCAAAAGCAGGGTGATTTTGCCTCAAGAGAACACTTGGCAATGCCCAGGGACATTTTTGATTGTTTTGAGTAGGGAGGTGCTAGTAGCATCTAGTGAGTAGCATCTAGTGAATAGAGATCAGAGCTTCTGCAAAACATTCTGCCAATACACAGGAAAGAAGCTCCTCAAAGAATTATTTGGCCCCAACTGTCAAAACCAAGGTTAAGAAATGCTGATATCCAAAATGGCCCATACACGGGTATTAATTATAACAACTGGAACATTCACACAGTACAGTACTATGGAGTATGAAAAAAGAATACAGATTTCTATAAACTGATATGATTTTTAGAATATACATCTAAGTGAATAAAACAAAGAACAAATGAGTATGTATACATGTATGCATTTATGTAATGTGCTGTCTTTTGTGTAAAAAAACAAGAAAAAAGGGGATGCCTGGGCAGCTCTTGGTTAAGCGTCCAATTCAGACTCTTGATTTCAGCTCAGGTCATGACCTCAGGGTCGTGAGATGAGCCCCAAGTCGGGCTCTGCACTGAGCGGGAAGCCTGCTGAGCATGGAGCCTGCTTAAGATTCTTTATCTCTCCCTCTTCCCTTCCTCCACCCCACATAAGTGTGCACTCTCTCTCTCTCAAAAAGAAAAAGAAACAAAGGAAAAAAAAAGACACATGAAAGAAAAGTATGACAAGAAACTAAACTGGTTAGTTCCAAGGTGGGATGACAGTGGGTGTCGCAAGAAAAAGGGAGAGGAAATAATACTTTTCTGAGCACATTCCATGTAGTTTTGATCTCTGGAACCTACTTAATATTTTAAATATTCAAAAGTAAAATTTAAAAGAGGGATAAGGCAAAAACCTTAAAAGGAATACAAACAGAAATTAATGAACTGAACTATACTTTAAATGAGTAACAGAGAAAATGTTAAATAATCCAAGTACTTTGACCATATACTTTCAATCTAAAGATCAAATAAAACTTAAAAACAAATTCTGAACACTATTTAGTAGGTTTACTGGTCAAGTGGTATGATTACAGCAATTCTTAAACTATTTTATGTATATTGGATGACTGAACAAGTTAAGAAATAAACTGATACTGCAAGAAGCCAGAATTCTCAATGTCAGAAAAGGAAATCTAGAAGGTGGGGCAAGGAAAGGTCTAATAGTAACAGATTAGAATTAAAGGTTATCATTAAAAATTCATGAATTAAAAACATTAAAACACAACACTCACACATTCCTCACATATTTCCTAATCTGTATAGCTGGAAAGGGCAAAAACATAACCCCTTGCCTTGCACAATGGCAAAGAAAGAACACTCCCAGTCCCCAGATTTCCAAATACCATTCTCTATTAAAAGGAACTAGTGCTTTTTAGGGAAATGGCTAATTCTAAATTCAGGCCTAGGATAGGGATAGTATAATTTTGGACCATCTTTTGCCTGAAGGGAAAAGGCTCACAAAATCATAGGAACCTCTTGGGGTGCCTAAGTATCTGCCTTCGGCTCAGGTCATGATCCTGGGGGTCCTGGGAACCAGCCCCAGGTTGGGCTCCCTCTCTCCGCTGCTCATGCTCTCTCTCACTCTCTCTCTCTCTCACACATAAATAAAATCTTAAAAAAAAAAAATTAAAAATGATAGGAACCTCTCAAAACCAGAGCCTGCCTAAAAGTTCCCTCACCTGACAAAACTTAGTAATTTGAGCACCAAAATGAATGATGGTAAATGAATTACAACCCACTGAACAAAAAAAATATCTATGACTGCATTTTGATATTTATACTACATAAATACTATATAAATGAATGAATAGGAAGAAAATATAAAACCCTTCTTTATATTAGAATACCAAATAAAGTATAAAATCTGAAATGCTAAGTTAAAATAGCACCAATTTGCAACCATTATTTAAACAACTGATTCAGTAAAGAATCATCAATGGATATTAAAACTACTGAGTGAAAGTCTGCTAAGGAATAAGATCATTATCTGGTCTCAAAGTATCTGCCCATAGATTAATCACTAAAAAGTAGAAAGTGGTAACTTTACAGGAGGAATCTGGCAGGTTTCTGAGTGATCCAAGTGCACTTCACCAATAAAGAGATAGATAAATTGCTATCAGTGTGCCTTATGACATGATACACGGAGGACACAAAATCATTTATGTAGCTTTCCTACCACATAACCTAAATTTAATCAGGAAGAAAATCAGGTAAGTACAAATTGAGAAACAACCTTAAAAAAAAAAAAAATATGGCCTCTTAACCTTCAAAGGCCAATGACACGAAAAACAAAAAACAAGGCTGAGAAACAGGTTTCGGATTAAATTAGACTAAAGACACATGATACTGGGACGCCTGGGTGGCTCAGCATTTGAGCATCTGTCTTTGGCTCAGGGCATGATCCCGAAGTCCCAGGATCAAGTCTTGCTTCGGGCTCCCTGCATGGAGCCTGCTTCTCCCTCTGTCTGTCTCTGCCTGTGTGTGTCTCTCTCTCACTCTCATGAATAAATAAATAAAATCTTAAAAAATAAAATAAAGACACACATGATACTGGGTTAAAAAAGAAATCCAACATGATACTGGAAAAAAGAAATACTATAAAGCTTATTTAAAATATGGTCCAAGGACTGACTGCTAGTTCTTAAACTCACACTGTTACCCATCAAAGACAAGATAAGAAATTTATACAAGAAGGTAAAACAGGGATCCCTGGGTGGTGCAGCGGTTTGGCACCTGCCTTTGGCCCAGGGCACGATCCTGGAGACCCGGGATCGAATCCCACATCGGGCTCCCGGTGCATGGAGCCTGCTTCTCGCTCTGCCTCTCTCTCTCTCTCTCTCTCTGTGACTATCATGAATAAATAAATAAAATCTTAAAAAAAAAAAAAAAAAAAAGAAGGTAAAACAACTACATTACTAAGCATATCACTTAAGTCCAGCTGATTTTTCCTTATAATACTTTCCTAGTAAAGGAACTGGTACACGGATTCACATTTTAGAGCACATTTGTTATATACAAACCAGTACTTTTGAGTAGCACTATTATAAAGGATGTTATCAGAATTAACTGGTAAAATTTAAATATGCACCGTACATTAGATAACTGTACTGTGCCAATGTTAACTGGTATTTCTGAATCTGAAATGCTTCTTTTGTAATATAAGAGAATGACATTTTTCTTAGCAGGTAAATGTGAATCTAACACATTTAATCATGCAAGACCCTTTTTATTTTTTCATGCAAGATCCTTACTATTTTTTATTTTACAGTGAATTTCAGGAGAAAGGCATGTTCATTAAAGGGTATATATAAAAAGTTCATTTAAGAGGAAATTCTCATCTTATCATTAGTGGACAGTCTCGTTCTGTTGGCTCCTTCTAGCAACATTTTCTTCCCTTAGCTTCTGATCATACAACCCTTTTGACTTTTCTCTTACCTCACAACTATTCCTTCTTACAACCTCTACAGACTTCTTACCTCAGTGACTATTCCTTCTTAGAATCTCTACAGATTCTTTCTCATCTCCCTATTCCTAAAATCCCAAGTTCCCCTAGCCTGAGTCCTTAAACCAGGAAAACCTTCTCTTTTCCAGCTATACCAGTATCTCTTGGTGATTTTATCTTATCATATGCCTTTAAATATCAAATCTATAGTCTAACAATTCCTAAATTTAGATGTTACCCAGACCTCCCCCCCAGAACTCAAATGTCACAAATCCAATTGCCTAGCCTACTTGACATCTCCCACCTAGGTATCTACGAGTCTTCTCAATCATAGCATGTTCAAGATTGAACTGTCAATCTTTCCTTCAAAAAGAGCTCCCCTACCACACCCAAAATAGTTTTCCTTATCAGTTGCTCAGGCCAATCTTAGGGTCATCCTTGACGGCTTTTTCTCCCACCCAAAATTTAACAATAAAACCTCTCTGTTCTTCTAACTTCAAAGTATTTACAGAATCTAACCCCTTCTAATCATCTCCACAAGTAGTAGTCTTGCCTATGTGTCTATCATTTCTTGCCTGGGTTATTACAACAGCATCCATGCTCACCTATAGTCTCAAAGATCTTTTAAACATGTGAGTGAGATAATTTACTCTTCTGCTCAATACACTCCATTAGCTTCCTATCTCATTCATAGTAATAGGCAAATGGCCTATGGGCTTAACATAATTAAATCCCTTTTTCTACCCTGCTGCTTACTTGTGACCTTATAAGTCTTTCTCCCTGTATCATTTGCCCCTGACTTTCCTTAGAAACATCAGGCATTAAAAAAATTATAATAAAATTATAATAAATTATAATAAAATTAAAAATTAAGAAAACAAAACATCAGGCATAATACCACTTCAGAGTCACTGAACAAGTTATTTCCTATGACCAGAATACTCTGCTCCTGCCCCCAGTCCTCATATCGATATGGTTCACACTTTCTTACTTTAGGTCCCTACTCAAGCATCATTTTCTCAAAAAAGCTTTTTTTTCCAACTGTGCTCTTTAGAAACCATACCCCTACCCCTGAACTTCATTAATGATTTTCCTTCCCTTTTGGCCATAGTATTTATTATTTGTTATACTACATTGTTTATTTGTTTATTGTCTTTCTACCTGACCATAATACAAGCTCCATGCTACTCCACAAAATGTGCCCCAAAAATGTTAAAACGGTTTGACTCTGGGACTCCAGAACGGATCATAAAGCAATTACAGATGATCAAAGGTACATATTAAAATAATTTCCCTAACTATGGAGACTTAAAAAAGTTAAATTATTGGCTCTCACTAAACTTTTTATTGAAAATCACTGTTATCTGGAAAAGCATGCACACACATACATCCACAAAATACCTCTCTAAAGTTCTGAGTTAGGGAAAAATAACGAAGATGCAATAGGGAAAGGCAAAAAAGAAAGAAAAAAGAAAGAAGTCATCAAACGATATTTTCAAATTAAATAACTTTGGCTTGAAAACCCTCTTATATAGGCAAATATAATGAATGAATCTATTAAACTGCTTACACTATAATCACTGTGTCTTTGTTGAATTTTTTCTCTTGAACTGTACTGGAGCAATTTGGGGAAACGATATCTTCACTATCAGAAGACAAATCAATATACTGTATTCCTCTTTGATTCTTGAAATATGATATACTAGCTTTTCTTTCATTTTCTGTAGTTTCTGGAACACTAGAATCTTCTGCAAAAGAAAAAAGGAGAAAGGCATTTTGAGTAATTTGAAAATAAATTTATTTTTGATAATAATAATTATGTGCTAAAAATCTCTAATTTGTTCACTGCTTCCATTGTAAAACCAAAAATTCCTATCAGTTTTAAAGAAAATGTTAACAGTCAAACCAGGGTTGATGTTAAATGATTTTCCATTTCACAGGTTAATTTACTTGTAGGACACTAATGCAAAATGCAAAAGAGAGGTTTGTGCTTGAGTGTCATCTTCCCTCAGTATTTTTATTTCCTAGTACTCAGTTCTCACCTAAATGAACACAGGCACTACAGCCCAAGACTGTATTTCAATCCTTTCTCTTAGTCAAGTTATGTAATCACTCCAAATCTCAGTGTCCTCACCTGTAAAATAGAAATGCTAATAATCACAGGGCTAATGTGACCAGAATATCAGAAGATACATATTAGGCATTTAGTTCAGTCATTGGCACATAGCCAGTATTCACCATACATTACCTCTTACGTAAATGTTGGTGTTATGGGCTGAATTACGGGACCTCCAAAATTCTTATGTTTAAGTTCCAACCACCAGTATAACATATTTAGAAACAGGGTCTTCAAAGAGGAGATTAAGTTAAAATGAGGCTGTCTGGGTGGGGGCCTAATCCAGGATGATGTCTTATAAGAAGACAGAGACACAAAAGACTCATACATGAAGGGAAGGCCATGTGAGGACACAGTGAAAAGGCGGCCACCTGCAAGCCATGGAAAAAGTCCTCAGAAGAAAAACGCTTGATCCTGGGTTTCCAGCCTCCACATATGTAACAAAATAAATGAGTGCTGTTTAAGCCACCCAGTATGGTATTTTGTTATGGTAGTCCTCACAAGCTAAAAAAAGTTGGCTCATTCAAAAAAGGTGAATAGTAACAGGTGAATAATTTTAAATATTTTAAAATATTTTACCAGTCTTCTCTTCAATAGCTGAATTCCAAAATTATTCTCCCTTCTCCCAGCAAAACCACCATTCTTCCTTACATATTTGAAAAGGAAAAGGTCAGACTTAAGGAATTCATATTAAATAGTCAATGCCTTGGTCTAGTGAATGTGTTTTAAAAAGCAGTGACCAAATGAATCTTTAGTTCAAAAGTGTCGATGTAAAAAACAATCACTGCGGTTAACTATTTTCGAAGTCAGTATCAAATCAAGTGATGCACATTTTTAACCCTTACAATAATCCTGAGGGTACACATTGTATCACCATTTTATAGACAAAATGAGTTTAGATAAAGCCACTTGTCCAAAGTCATATAAGAAAAGTAACAAATCTGAAATCCATGCGTAAATGGCCAAATCGTTACACTCTAAAAACTATTAGGCCATCCTCAATATGTCACAAAATGATAGCAATCATTATACTGAAGCTCATGAGCCATATTTGTAAATAACATTAACCAAGGCCTATATAACTACTATTTACCTGGAGGGCACTAAAATGACATTTCTTTACTTCCTATAATGAAGTTCTATCAACACTACTGAAAAGCAGATCACTTTTTCCCCCCAAAGAATAATTTTATAAATGTTGAGCGAAGAACCTGGATGAGGAACACAAACAAATGTGATTTGGAACAAATCACAGCTACATTTACTGCCGTAAACATGAAGACACATATTCTGTTAGTTATGTGAATAAGATTGCAGCCCAACTCATATAAAGTATTTTGCTTTTACAGTGTTCCTAACGCATCACAAATCATACATAAAATTAAAAACTAGATGTTCACTATATCAAATATCTGACCTAAAGCTAATGCATATCAGCTACACATGTTAGGCAGTGTCCTTTCTTATATTTTCAAAGAGCTAAGACAAAGTGATTTGGATTGTCTGCTTTTCTTCAAAGTCTCTTTATTCAAAGCAAATGATAATCTTTTGAAAATTAGCTACTTAAATACCTAAATGCCTGGGGGGTGGGGTCCTAAAAAAAATCTGTTAATAAGTATTAGGAAAACTTGAGTTTCTTGAATTTGATTAAATATTCATCTTTGATTTTCTCTAATTTTTTTCCTCTTATTTTATAGATTATAATACAAAATACACAATGAAGCCATCAATTTTTAAAACTAATGTTTAACATGATTAGTTAATGAGACAGGAAAAAAAATAAAGAAGTTTGACCTACTCTCCATCATGTACTCAATTACTCAGAGCTTTTATTGGTAACGTAATATATACCATCATAATATACATATTATATATACACTTCATGTACAAAATGTATTATATATGATGTACATTGTATAAAATATACGTTATACACACCTATCTATCTACCTAAAAATCTACCTTAAAAATGTATACAGCTCTGAACTAAGTGGCATCCCCATAGCCCAACTGGTAAATGACTACCAAGGAAGTAGTTTGATAATATGGAAGATAAGGGAAGATTACAATACAACAGCATTTCTCAAACACAGAACCCTTTTGCACTCTTAAAAATAGAGGACCCTAAAGAGCTTTTGCTTATGTTGGTTATATTTATATTACCATATTAGAAAGCAGAAACTGAGAAACTTCATTAAATTGTTTACATAATAACAAATATTTTTATGAAAACTGTATCTTCTCATACCATTCCCCTCCTCCCAATTTAATGAGAAGAGTGGCACTGTTTTATATTTGCAAAAAATCTCTGGTTTAACAGAAGACAGATTCTATCTGCTTCTGCAATTCATCTCTTGTAATATACTGGTTCTGTTTCAGTTTATGAAGATTATGCCTTACAGTTAGGAAAGGAATAGCATTTTCATAGTTCCTTTTTACAATACCATGGATATTATTCTTTGATACAAAACCCAAATTTGACAGGTGGTACTTTTTATAAAAGTTGGTTGCAATGTGGAATCTGAAACCATATGAATAAATTTTTGCATTTTACTACATTAAAAACCCACTGGTCTACCTTGCATTTTAATGGACCTTTTAAACCATGCATTATTTTGTAACACTGTGTGCAGTGGTCATTTGGAAAATACTGGCTCACTCGCTGACTGATGGAGATCTTCCAAATGTTGACATATCTCATAATATTTTATCAAAAGGTTAGATTTATTAATATCACCACTGATCCTGAAATATCTAGAGACTGTCAAACTCCCTGTTCAAAATCCAAACTTTCCTTTGAAAACTGGAATTTTATCTCTAGCAATATATGCTGCCAGTTATTTCCTTAGTATCATTGTCCATTTTTTAATTTTTTTCATTGTCCATTTTTGAGAAAATGTCTGCTAAATACCTAAGTCTCTGCTTAACTACAGGTTGTCATTCTTTTAAGTAAAAATGGTGTTTAGTGAAAAAACTGGCAAGTTCAAATCAGAACTGAAAGCAATTGTTCAAGTGCTTTCCCTTGAGATGACCACTGTACGTACAAACTTCAGTATGCAGCAAAGGCTGGTTCGTTCACATTTTGTTTCATAAAGTATTAAAAAGCAACCTACTGCTTAGTTGAGATTTACCAAAATAAAGATTTTTTTTTTTACTGCTTTATCAAAAAACATTCTTAAGTGAAAATGACATTTAAAAAATCTTAGGAATACAATAACTACTACAACAGTTTGAAGTCTTGGCACTGATTCATGCTAAGGCACCAGTAGTTTTACCTACCATTGCTTTTATGCCAACAACATAGTAAAAAGGCAAGTAATATCTTAGTATTATTTTTATTTTTTTTAAAGATTTTATTTATTTATTCATGAGAGAGAGAGAGAGAGAGGCAGAGAGAGAGGCAGAGGGAGAAGCAGGCTCCTCACAGGGAGCCCGATGAGGGTGGGACTTGATTCCGGACCCAGGATCACTGGATCACGCTCTGAGCTGAAGGCAGACGCTCAACTGCTGAGCCACCCAGGCACCCCATATATTAGTACTATTATGAAAGTAGTTTGCCCTTAGGGATCCTATAGGTTCACATACCACACTTTGAAAACTGATGTGACACAGTAAGAGCTTGTTTAAATAAAAAAATTAACTTTCCGGGCAGCCTCAGTGGCCTAGCGGTTTGGCACTGCCTTCAGCCTGGGGTATGATCCTGAGGAACTGGGATCGAGTCCCACATCGGGCTCCCTGCGTGGAGCCTGCTTCCCCCTCTGTGTCTCTGTCTCTCTCTCTGTCATGAATAAATGAATAAAATCTTTGTATATATATCAACTCTCCAATACAGTCAATAATTTAGATTTAGAATAGTGCTTAATACTTAGATTTGTTTAGACTATTTCCAGAAGTGAGCAACAGCAAAAACAGCTAAAAGGCAATGGCCAAAATGATGCAGTGGTGGTTTTTGTCCCAAAGCAAACAAACACTTTTAAGCAGCAGCACAAAAGAGGGAGCAAACAGAAAAATAACAAATTAAAGAATGGTGAAATGCTCAATTATGAAGGCTTTTAATTCTGATATTTGCTGACTGCCTTCTGTGTTTAAGGTACTGAACCAGTAGGTAGGGAATATTAAAGAAAAAAAAAGTTCAATTTGCCCTAAAGAAACAAATATTAAGAACAGACATGTACACAAGTAACTGTTATGAAATATGATTTGTGCCATGAGAAAGGAATAAACAAAATGCTACAGGGACATGGGGGGAAACAGCTTATCCTTTCATACAAAACCCACAAATAAACCTATCATATTTTAGAGACAGAGGAGGAGTATTTTCTCATTACCAAAAGGTAATGGGAACCTACATCATTAGCATATGCAAGTAGACTCCAAGGTTCCAGGGAGTTTTTCCAAACTAAATATTCCCCATTAATGATATGCACAAGAGAAGACAATCTTATTCCAAATTTTTCCAGTACGCTTGTACCCATTCTCATATCTAAGTCTACCATAAAATAAAAGAAGCATTTAAGTCTGATACTGGTTTCACCTTTCCAAAGGGTCCAAAATCAAGGGCCACTCAAAAACAAAAAAAAAATCACTGCTAGGAGATTAATAGTTCACACTAAAGTATTCTAAATTAACTTGATAACCCATAAAGTTATGTCCCAAAGTAGAATGAAAACAGATAAACCTTTATATCTGTCCTGAAGACTTACAAAACTGTGCCATTTCTGATATTCTAGTTGTGTTGCTCTACATGGCTCAATTTTCTAACATGGGAACTAACTTTCAAGGCAATTCCTTTGAATACTAAGTAACCCAACCCAAAATAGGGGCACCTGGATGGCTCAGGTCGTGATCCCGAAGTCCCAGGATCCAGTCCCGCAACAGGCTTCCCCACAGGGAGTCTGCCTCTCCCGCTGAAGCCTGCCTCTCCTGCTGCCTATGTCTCTGCCTCTCTCTCTCTCTCTCTCTGTCTCAAATAAACAAACAAACAAATAAATAAATAAATTTTAAAAATCTTTAAAAAAAATCAAAATTAAAAGGTAACCAAAATAATAGATAGTAAAATCTGGGCAATCTTAATTTGAATGTCACAGTAGAAACAAAAATACCTTTAGTATCTTCTAAAAGATAAATCAAACTCTTTCTCTGATGAAAGATCTAAAAGACAAGAATACACTGAATACAAGATTAAAGAGTAGTTTCAAACATCACTCAAAGATGAAATGAGAAAGAAGAGACATCTTAGGTCTAAGCTAAAAAAAAAAAGGGGGGGTATGTAAAGAAAAACACAGCCATGCTACTGTTACTGGACAAACTAAAAGTGTTAAACTTGAGATACTTTTTAATAACAATCTAGATCTACAACAAAAATATGTATCTTAACTGCATACTAAAGATGAGAGACAAATACTGCAAAGACATGATAGAAACTGAGGAGACAAATATGAGGCTTTAACTCTCTTCTCCAAGCTCTTAAGAGACGGCACAAAATAATTAAGATATAGAGTAGTGCTTTCCAAACATTTTTTATTGGGACCCACTGTAAAAAACACATTTTAGATTACGATCATAGGGATGGATGCCTGAGTGGCTCAGCGGTTTAGCGCCTGCCTTCGGCCCAGGGCATGATCCTGGAGTCCCAGGATCAAGTCCCACGTTGGGCTCCCTGCATGGAACCTGCTTCTCCCTCTGCCTGTGTCTCTGCCTCTCTCTCTCTCCCTCTGTCTCTCATGAATAAATAAAATCTTAAAAAAAAAAAAAAGATTATGATCATAAACATATTATTAAACACATATAACTGAAATAAAAGTTTCAGACTATCAATAATACTTTGATAATTTTCTATTCAACCTATTCTATTAAAATAACAGTTGCATACAATTAGAATCCAAGAAACTGACTTTATGACACAAGTGATTCAGTCTGAAAAAATTATACAAATAAAATACATCTGCTATTTTGTATATAATTAAAGCTATACATAATGTTATCTTTCCAAGCAGTCTTAGAATTTTTACAGAAATTAATGGTAAATTAGGCCACAAAGAAAATTTCAGGGACGCCTGGGTGGTTGAGCGTCTGCCTTTGGCCCAGGGCGTGATCCCCAAGTCCCCGGGATGGAATCCTACATCGGGCTTCCTGCATGGAGACTGCTTCTCCCTCTGCCTCTGTCTTTGCCTCTCTCTGTGTCTCTCATGAATAAATAAATAAAATATTAAAAAAAAAAAAAAAAAAAAGAAAAGAAAATTTCAGTAAATCAGCCACAGGAGAAACACTGTAGACTATATTCTCTAGTCATAAAACAATAGAATTAGAAGTAAATATTATAAGAACACTGAAGCAAAATTTTAGCCACTTGGAAATTTAAAAAAGGAAAGAAAAAAAAGCTATAGAAACCACTTCTTTGAACTTTCAGGTAAAGAGGAAAAAAAAACAATAACACTTCAAAACCTAAGACCCATCATATATACACCTTAACATTACAAAAATTAAAATAATGGGGTAAACAAATATAAAACTAGAGAAATAGATTAATGACCCATTAGATGCAAATATACATGAGAATTTATACTGATAATTCATATAGAAGAAAAAAGGTTTATCAAAAAACTATTCTGAAACAAATGACTAGTAAGCAACAACGAGCAAAGGAGAAAACTGTATCATCCTTTCTTTAGTCCTTACAAAGTCTAGGTAAGATTTAACATTAAAATAAAAATCGGGCAGCCCGGGTGGCTCAGCGGTTTAGTGCCGCCTTCGGCCCAGGGCCTGATCCTAGAGACCCGGGATCAAGTCCCACGTCGAGCTCCCTGCATGGAGCATGCTGCTTCTTCTGCCTCTCTCTCTCTCTACAGTATCTCTCATGAATAAATAAATAAATTATTTACAAAATATAAAAATAAAAAATAAAAAAATAAAAACACAAAACCTGACTCATATCCATTAGTTTGGCTATCAAAACAAAACAAAAAACCAAAAAAGAAAGTAACAAGTGTTAGCAAGAATGTGGAGAAACCGGAACTCTTGTGTACTGCTGGTGGGAAAGTAAAATGGTGTACGTATTAATGGAAAACATGTGATGGTTTCTTATATCATCTATCAACTCCATTTCCAAGTAAATAACCTAAAGAAGTGACAGCAGTGTCCCAAAGAGATATTTGTGTATTTCATAGCAACAACAGTCACAATAACCAAAAGGTAGAAGCAACCCAAGTATCCATCCACAGATGGATAAACAAAATGCACTATGTACATAAAATGCTTTTCAGACTTAAAAAGAAAATTCTGATACATGCTACAACATGAATGAACCTTAAAGACTTAATGCAAAGGGAAATAAGCCAGTCACAAAAAGACAAATCCTGTATGATTCCACTTCTGGGTATGATGTACCTAGAGTAGTCAAATTTAGACAGAAAGTACAATGGTGGTTGCCATAGGCTAGAGATAGGAGTTAAGTGTTTAATGGGCACACAGTTTCATTTCTACAAGATGAAAAGTTCTGAAGATTAACTGAACAATAATGTGAATTATTCTAACACTCCTATGATCTGTATACTTAATAATTAAGGTGGTAAATTTTATGTATATTTTACAATTAAAAATAAAATTAACACAGATGTGCTAGAATAAAATACTAATGAAAATATTTATAATGTGATAGTAAGGAATAGCTGTCTGATCAGGACCTAACCCCTAGAAGCCAAACAAATTGACCGCATTAAAATGTAAAATTTCTCTATGGCAAGCATCAAGCAAGGAATCAAAAAAATAAAAAACTTACAAATCATTTATCAGAAAAAGAGAAAAACCAAGAACACAGAAAAAGTCCAGAAGGCTAATATATTTATGACAATAACACTTAACCTCCAAAGTAAAGAATAAAAGTAAAACAATTTAATTCCCTGGTAAAGATAAAAAAGGTGTGCAGTATTTTGGGCTAGTATGAAAAAGCAGACATCTAAAAACCAAGCTGTAGTCTGGTGCAAAGTGGTAAAACTTCTGTGTATGGTAACTTAGCAATTACTAAAATATTACTAATATTCACTCTAAACTGACAATTCCATTTCCAAGAATTTTTCTTTGGATTGTACACAAGCTAAGATATCCGTGTAAAAGGATAGTCACTACAGCCTTCTTTTGATAGCAAAAAAAAAAAAAAAAAAGTGATCCCTGGGTGGCGCAGTGGTTTGGCGCCTGCCTTTGGCCCAGGGCGCGATCCTGGAGACCCGGGATCGAATCCCATGTCAGGCTCCCAGTGCATGGAGCCTGCTTCTCCCTCTGCCTGCGTCTCTGCCTTTCTCTCTCTCTCTGTGTGTGTGTGTGACTATCATAAATAAATAAAAATTTAAAAAAAAAGAAGAAAAAACCCAACCAATGTCCACTAATAGGAAATTACATGAATTATAATATATATAAAAGACATTGTAGTCATTTAAAAAAATTAAGGTATAGCATAAATATAATGTAAATTAAAAAAAAAAAAACCTGGAATATATACAGGCAGGAAAAAAAATGTGAAAACAAACACCAAAAGTAAAAGATTATAGACAATATTGCATCTTTTTTTTAATATACATTTTGAGAAAAAAAAATAGCTAAGCATGAAGAATAAAAAGGCAGAGAAAGGAAACACCGATGAAAGTATACACTTAAAATGTACTTAAGATTTTTACTTAAGTATGAGTACACATTGTACTGTCTTCTATTATAATAATTCAGCACTTAGCCTTCTACCAAGTACTGCATGTTAACTAACACATGCAGACATTAAGAAACCAAAATAACTATCTGAAGATAAAGTTATGATTCCCAATGGGCCACACACATCTTTAAAAAAACCTGGATATCACCCAATGGTTACAGAATCATGATGCTAAAATGATACATTCTGCTCCATTATTCAAAGGATCATACCTTTGATGTTTACCTTTTTCTGCTTGCAGGGACTTCAGAGAACAGCTAGGCAAAGAAAGTCCAGTCCAAAAATGCTGATGTCTTACTCAAGATCATACAACCTGTATAACAGAGCAGTGCTCTCTGGAAATCTTTTTGATTAACTGGAATAATTTTAAAATTTATTCTAACTTATTAATAACTGTTACTCTCAATATGACCACCACACTGAAACGGCAATCATTTTAGAAGACTGAATCTATTTATTTATTTAAGGATTTTATTTACTTATTCATGAGAGACACAGAGAGAGAGAGGCAGAGACATAAGGAGAGGGAGACTCTGATGCGGAACTCGATCCTAGGACCCTGGGACCACCACCTGAGCCGAAGGCAGACACCCCATCCAAGCCAACCAGGTGCCCCGAAACTGAATCTATTTCATTCAGGAAAGAAATTAATCAAGCATTACTTTCCTCCATTCCAACCTCAAAATAAACTGATTGATCATTTTTATTTTATCACTTTTTCTCCCCAGGTAAAACATGTCTCTATTCCTTTGCAACAATCAATAGTCCAGCTTGCTCCTGTTCTCACTGCCCTAAATGCCTGTCTTCCGATACCTCCCCTCCCTTCATCCTTTCCCTTTCCACTAGCTTTTCCCCTTTGGAAAACAAATATGCTCACTTTTCAATAAGCCTGAAACATCATCTTTTGACGCTGCTTTACTGTCAAGCTGTTTCTCTCTTTCCCTTCTTGAAAAACTAGTCTTCACTTCCTTATCTTTCTACTGAAACTGTTAAAGGTCAACAATAACGTGTAATTTCAAAGGAAAGTCATCCGGTAAGACTTCTCTATAGTATTTGATACTGTTCCCTATCGATAAAACTGGAACTGTCTTTCTTTAGCTTTCAGGATGCTATCGTTTCCTATGACTATTCAAGTTATCCTTTATTATCTTTACTGGTTTGCTTTCATTTGTCTATCACCAAACATTGATTTTTTTTTTATTTTTATTTTTTTTACTATGTCTTTCTTGGGAATATTTGTTAACTGCCACGGTGATAACCCCCACAAAGTTGATTTCTCAGGTTCCAACCATCTCAGCTACAAACCTAATGTTCAATGCTCTACTAGACCTCATTTCTGAAACAGAACTGAACTCAACACATTTAAGCATCTTTCTCCAAAATGTACTTCAGTTGACAGTGCCACCCAGCTGTCTAAGCAATAAACATCTGAGTTATCTTTAAACCCTCCACTAACTGATCACCAAATACCATAAAATACTGAAATATAAAACTTCACTAAAACGCCTCCTTTATTCTACTATGATTTTCCTATATTTAGGCTTCAACTAATTCAACAAATTCATCAACGGTCTTCCCATGCTAAAATTTTCTCTAGTTTGTGCCCCAAAAAAGGCCATCCTTCCTGGCATAGCATATAAAGGTCCATCACAGCCCAGCAGTTTACATTTCTATCTTCTCAGTTTCATCTAGACTGCTTTAGAGCAGTCCTCTTTCACAGATAACCTCCCCTTCCCACAGACATACCTCTCCTTCAAGGCAATTATATTTCATCTCTTGTTCACCAAGTAAGCATTGGTTGCTTAGGGTCCACTCAAAGTCATCTCCTTGTGACTTTTCCTGATCCTTTCCAGGAAGAATAATCATTTCTAAATTGGACTGTGATTCTACACTGCTTAATATTTTCCCCCATGAATTATTACATTGTACTATTTTAACTATATATATTTACATGTCCCTTCTTCCTGGTGTTCCTTGAGAATCAAGCTTTGCTCTTTTTATCCTTTATGCATAAAGCAAATAAGCTCTGTCTTCTCTCATTCATCTGCTATTTTTTTTTTAATTTTTATTTATTTATGATAGTCACAGAGAGAGAGAGAGAGAGAGAGGGGCAGAGACACAGGCAGAGGGAGAAGCAGGCTCCATGTACCGTGAGCCCGACGTGGGATTCGATCCCGGGTCTCCAGGATCGCGCCCTGGGCCAAAGACAGGCGCCAAACCGCTGCGCCACCCAGGGATCCCCTCATCTGCTATTTTATTCCTTTGAAACCTGCTATGCTTTCAAAAAAGTAAAAAAAAAAAAAAAAAAAAAAATTCCATGTAAGCAAGCAATAAGCATTAATAACTTTGGACACCACCAGGGCAAAATAAGCCCATAATTTAAATTATGCCCTCACATCTAAAGGCTGGATTAAGGAAGTTCATCCTACACCAAAAGTAGTTTCAAGCAACCATGGCTGAAGAATGCCTGACGGCTGTGAGATGGTTTCAAGATCCTAAAGAGGAAAGATAGTTTTAAAAATCTGTACAAAGTTCTAGTATCGCCCACTTATCACCCAATACTCCTTCAACACATTTTTACTAAGAGCCTACTACATGCCAGTCACTGCTTTGAGCAATGGTGAATAGGAAAAAAGTCTCTGTTCATGAGGGTCCTACATTCTAATAAGGCAGACACAAATATATATAACAATACGTTAAATACTAATAAACTATATAGAAAAATACAGAAAAGTAAAGCTGGCGGGGGGAGGGGGTGTTGCTATTCCAGAGAGTGTGATCAGGAGAAGGCCCTCTAAAGATAGTAAATATTTCACTAAGGTAAGAGTCATATGCACATATCAGCAGGAAGGGTCTTGGAGGCAGAAGAAGAAAAGGGAAAGATTGCACTGTGCTTGGCATATTTAAGAAAAAGTGTGGTTGTGGCACAGTAATTGAGAGAGTAGCAGTAAATAAAATCTTAATTCATATTGGTAAAATGAAAAGGGTTAAGCTAAAAGAGTCATTACAAGTAATTTTTACAATTTCCATCCTATTTAAGAAATAGGTGATTTAGACCTGATTTAGACCCTAACACTCTATTGAGTGTTAGAGCATTATTACACAATGGCAGAAGTTGGCATATGATAATAAGGGAAGTAAGGTCAAAATCATATCCCACCAATGATTCCCTAATCTCCGTATCTAGTCAGGATCCTGAACCAGCATCAGTTTCATGCCCTGTATACAGGCCCAAGCTCTAACACTCAATTCAGAATTCCCCATCCCTATGTTAAGTTGCCTTAGGTCCTCTCTAACATGCTAAATTGGAGACAGGTCATTTAATTCTTATTTGAATTTTTAAAGGCATGCCCAACAGGTTAGGATGGGTACTTTATACCTATTCTGATGTACAAAACTACCACTTTTTTCAATTACCTAAATTAAAATTCTTATTTCTCTCATTCCTCCCACATTTCATTGTAAAACTCTGCCCTTTCTTTGAAATTTCTCATCTTTTTCTCCACCTCTACCATCATTTCTACTTCCTAAGTGAATTCTCTCCCTTCAAAACTTACCCTCTAACAAAGTACAGTACTGAAGACTGCTAGACCGAGTTTTTTTTTTTTTTTTTAACAAAGCTGTTTCATCATTTTACCCTTCTGAGAAGGCTTTAATGGATCTCCAGTAACTAAATGTAAAATCAAAACCTAGTCTTTGTTTTCAAGATTCTCCCAAATTCACAGTACCGTCTACAATCATCTTTTCTTAGAGCATAGCTCTCTATTCCTAGTAGGATGAATTCTCACCACTTGCAGTCATATTTCCCAATGTTATTAAGACTAACCATGTGATTCCTAAAGACAATCTCAGTTTATAAGAGAAATTTACATAAAAGGGAAAAAAATCCCAGTAAAGATGAATAAAATCTCCTTAAATAGAAAAAAAAAAAAAAGGTACAGCAGGATCTTCTGATTGGAAGAGACAATTAAGAATTTCACATTACTGAGACTCCCTGGGTGGCTCAGCAGTTTAGCGCCTGCCTTGGGCCCAGGGCGTGATCCTGGAGTCCCAGGATTGAGTCCCATGTCAGGCTCCCTGCATGGAGCCTGCTTCTCCCTCTGCCTGTGTCTCTGCCTCTCTCTCTCTCTCTCTGTCTTTCATGAATAAATAAAATCTTAAAAAAAAAAAAGAATTTCACATTACTAAAATTGACAAATATTCCATTGAGTTACAGTTTACAAAGTGCTTTTTATTCTACATCTGAAAAAAATATTAATCTCAGATTTTAAGTAATGTGTCCAATGTTCCATTTAACTAAAATGATGCAGCAGACTCCTATGGACTTAAAATCCCATGCCTACACATTGGCCTTCCCAGCCCTCTTTAACTACATAAGAAACAGATTCTTATATTTATTGTTAAAATATTAAAGTACCTGGATGTCTGCACATTAACCACAGCATGTTATGCAAAGTAATCACCTATCAAAAGAATGAACAAAGAGCCATCAGTCCTAAGCTTCAGTGGTTTCCCCACAGAATCTGGACAGGTTCAGCACCTTTCATACAAAGCCTTTCAAAATTATGACTCCTCATTACCACATAATTCAACCTATCAAATCAGTCCCCCATGTTCCAATTACTGCCAATGATTTTTTAAATGTTATTCAAATGATAGCATGTAGGGAGTCTGCCATCACTACTGCCGTTTCAGTTAAATAGAAGACTAGCTAATAAGATGCCAACGATAATGACATATGTATTACCAATCTTGTCAGGGCCACATCGATATAAAAGCTGCTTGGGATAAACTGAGTTTTGAAAAAAGAAAAAAGGTACCACTAAAATAAACATTAAAATAAAACTTGTAATATTCCTCCCACCCTTTATTAGAAACTGCATAATACAAACAATTAAAAGTTTATACTCAGGAACTAGACTGCTTGGATTTGAGTTCCAGTTCTATCAGATTCCTCACAACTTAACCTCTCTGGGTCTCATTCTGCAAAATGTGGATGATAACTTACAGGACTGCTGTGCAAATTAAATGAGAGAACGTGAAGCACTCAAAACAGTGCCTAAAACATAAGAAGAGTTCAAATATATCCTGTTAACTGTTCAAAGAACATAGACTAAAATGGAAATGCTAATTTTTGGCTTCCTCTCAAATCTCACTGTCTGTGACCATCTGATGAAGAGGTAAAAATGGTTCATTCAACCTTGAAGAATACCAATTATTCATTCATTTGCACACCGGTCTCCAGGAAGTCAAGTGCTAGCAAAATCTGAATGTGATCTGCTCTTCATTTGTTCAGAGGTTGTCTTTAGGCACCTTAAGTAAAGTCTGGTTCATATTAAGTCAGTAATATTTTTTTTGGAAAAATACTGCAATGAATGTAAACACCTGGCCAAATAATAGACTCAAAGTCTACATCATTGGACTGAAACATCCAGTTTTTCAGTTGCAACTATTCTAACCTAAGGATGACCTAAATTCAGGTATCACCTTCCATCACTGGGTCATATCCCATATCATTTAAAACTGGAGAAGCTGGGGATCCCTGGGTGGTTCAGGCTCAGCGGTTTAGCGCCTGCCTTAGGCCCAGGACCTGATCCTGGAGACCCTGGATCGAGTCCTGCGTCGGGCTCCCGGTGCATGGAGCCTGCTTCTCCCTCTGCCTGTGTCTCTGCCTCTGTGTGTGTGTGTGTGTCTATCATGAATAAATAAATAAATAAATCTTAAAAAAAAAAAAAAAACTGAAGGAGCTATAGATGCTCAGTTGATGGTACATGGTGCCTACGGCAGCCACAAAATGATATTTTAAAAGGTAAGGTGGAAGACACTGTATCAAAATGATATCAAGAATAAATACGAGAATCTCTTCTGCCTTTCATCTTTAAAAAAAAAAAAAAAAAGAATACCTCTTGGTGTTCCATCAATTTGCAACATTGTAACTCACCTGTTTTTTCAGTAATATCTGAATCAGGTGTGCCTGCCCTGCTAACTTCAGCATTCTCCTCTTCGGCACTAAGAGAGATTGGTGAAGAAGGGCCAGGCTGGGAGGGTTGAGGGGCTGCTTCAGGCACTTCCTCAATCTTACTCCTTTTCTCAAAGCGAAAACGGTCCAAGTTGAAAAGATTCATATTGGTAGAAACCACCACCCTGTGGAATGAGGAGCTTTAAATGACCTATCTGCGGGAAAGATAAATAAAACACATAAAGAGAGGCCAAGAAGACAACATAAAACACAAAGCCTTGGCAGGTCATTCCCAAGGCAATCAAGAGCACGCAAACATGCCAGGGGCACAGAATGGCTATTATGGCTGCGCCTCGCTGTTAGGCCACAGTAATAATCGGAAGGGGAAGGTGGACGGGGAGACCTTTTTAAAAATTCCCATTGCTCTTTCTGCTGCCCTCGGTCTCCCCGCTCCCCGCCCCGCCCCGCCTTCCGCGAACCACACGCTGACCCTCGCGCAACCTCCTCTTACCCCAGCACGCGCGGGCACGCTCCCCACTCCAACCCCCCTGCGGGCCGCGCGCCCGCCCACAGCGAGAGGCGCCCCGCGCTACGGAGCTCCCCGCCTCGCCGAAGGACGTGCCAGGGCCCGCGCCTCGGTACTGCGGGGACACAAAGGGGCCAAAGGAGGGGAGCGGCGGAGGCCGAGCTGGCGGGCACCCGCCCGGAAGTTGACGCGGCGCGATCCCAGCTGAGAGGAAGCTGATAGGATCGAGAAACCATGGGGAGGGAGGGCTGGGAGGTGGGGAGTGTGCTGCGGCATCTCTCTGCAAGCGGCCTCGCTCGCCCTCTTTCTTTCCTCGGTACTTACAGTCCTGCAGGCTCGACGCGATGTAACAAAGGTTGAAACAAAAAATAAATAAGGAAGATAATTCCCGGCGAGGGGCGACGGTAGCCGGGCCGGGACCTTCCAAAACACCACGGAGAGCACAGGCGAGCGCGCGGTGATGACGCAACACGCAGCCTAGGCTTTTTTTTTTTTTTTTTTTTTCTTCTCTCTCTCTTCCCCAGCGACGCGCGAGCGGAAGATGCCTCGGCGCGCGCTGTTGCCATGGTTACTCGTCCCCGCCTCTACGCCCGGGAAGCGCGCTTAGGGCCTGTTTCTCCAGGTTCGCGAGAGAGTGGTAACGCGGAACGGTAATGCAACAGAACAATAACAAGTGGTATGACATTTGATACACTGTAGCATAATATTCTGTATGATGTATAGAAGTGTGACGGTAACATTGTGCTAGATGTTTTACGGGAAGAATCTCAACCCCTTACAAGAAGCCTTTTATTTTTTTATTGTTTTTAATTTTTTTATTTTTATTTTTTTTAATTTTTTATTTATTTATGATAGTCACACAGAGAGAGAGAGAGGCAGAGACACAGGCAGAGGGAGAAGCAGGCTCCATGCACCGGGAGCCCGATGTTAGATTCGATTCCGGGACTCCAGGATCACGCCCTGGGCCAAAGGCAGGCGCCAAACCGCTGCGCCACCCAGGGATCCCTTTTTTTATTTTTTTTACATAATTAGGAAACTGGGGCCTGCGGATCTTAAATAGGTAGATGTAAAATGTTGAGCTTCAGAGCGTTATGAACTGCCTCCCCACTGTTGCCTGGATTGTTCTTACAGTGCACTATGACAGTTCACCTGTCTTGACGGAAATACTTCCCTAAGAACATTTACCCTTTTTGTTCTAGCATTAGGCTAAACAAGATTCCCTGTTTTAATTCGAGTCTCTGGTTGGCGTTTCCTTTAAAGAGAAATGTCTACAAATCGTTGTTCTACCACAAATACTGGTCACTGTAAACTTAAATTCGCATTCTATCATGTAGATCAGTGTTTTGTTTTTTTTGTTTGTTTATTTATTTATTTATTTATTTATTTACTTACTTATTTATTTATGATAGTCAGAGAGAGAGAGAGAGAGAGAGAGAGAGAGGCAGAGAGTGAAGCAGGCTCCATGCACCGGGAGCCCGACGCGGGATTCGATTCCGGGCCTCCAGGATCGCGCCCTGGGCCAAAGGCAGGCGCCAAACCGCTGAGCCACCCGGGGACCCCGTAGATCAGTGTTTTGAACCATATAATTATATGCACCCACAGTGTTACCAAATGCGGGCACATTAAAGAATTGAGCATCTAGACCCATAAAATTCGGGATCAAAGCCTGAACAATTGTGATTTCATTATACCTATTTTTGATATTCCTATGAAATGCACCAGCTTTATGAATGCTTGTTACCTGATGGGATTAAAGAATGTATCAACATACATAGTAAATCATTGTTGGCGGCAAAGAATATTTGCTCTAAGAGCTGCTCTCGGCAACTTTCAAAGATGCAATACAGTATTCACTATAGTCACCCACCATTCGGTACGTGTAATTTTAAAAAAGAATATTTGCAAAAATAAAATAAAAAATAAAAAAGAATAAAAAATAAAAAAGAATATTTGCTTTATAGTCAGAGAGATCTAACATTGAAAATGATTCCACTAGCTGGATGACTTTGGGCAAATTGTATTTAACTTCTATAAGCCTTAGTTTCCTTATCTTTTAAATGTGGTTGATGATACCATTGACCTCTTAAGGTAATTTTCTGCAACCCACTGTTAACCTCTTGACGTTTTACAGCGGGGGCAAGAGTGAAAATGGAGACCCATACATCATATGTATGAATATTGAAACATGAATAGAGTTAACAAAAATGTAAAAATAAAATATATTTTATTGTACTATTTTGAAAATGACCTGGAAAGCCAGGTTGAATTTAGAATTCCTGTATTAGACAGAATGGGGATGGTTCAAGAAAAATTGGTTGGTGCCTGTATCCTGCCTTCCCTGTATCATGTTCTCCCATTCAGTTTGATACCATTGTGCTTGTGTATATGGACACCAGCTCAAATGTCCAACTATGACCCCACCTAGGGTTCCTATATTGTTTAAAAAAAAAAGGCTGTTTTGTTAAATATGGATTTTATATAAATAATACTTTTTTAGTGTAAATATGTACCATGCAATATTCAGAACCTGCTCATATTAAAATTTATTTATCTGTTTGAAATTCAAATTTAACATGCTACCCTGTATTTGTCCACTGCTTTGTCACCTCTTGGGCCTACGAGCTTTTTTACTACTGTTGGGTCGAAGTATTTAGATACTGGAAGCACTGTTGGCCCTCACCAGAAGGACCTGGGTAAAGCCACTCAGCCTTCTTGGAGCTGTGTGAACAGATTTCAAAGACCAAGTACTCAAATGCATTGTCTAAAATTGAAGACAGATTCAAAATGAACCTGTCTTTTTGGCCCCACAGATCCTTGCTCTTTGGGGTTTGGTATAGCAGGAAATGAGCCAGATTGTGTTCTGTAAAGCAGTAGGTGCAGTGCATGAACAACTCTTGCCCAGTTCAAAGGGTGGGATGGTTCTGTAGCATTCGCTGACCTGGGAGAATTAGAATTTTCCATGTTTGGGATTTTGTCTGATTGTGGATCAAAAGGTTAAGGGAGTATATAACAAAATATACAGATTGCCTTAACAAAGTACTACAGACTGGATGGGTTACACACAGAAATTTAATTTTCTCATAGCCCCGAAGGCTGGAAGTCTGATATCAAGGTGTTGGCAGCATTGCCTTCTGAGGACCATGAGGGAAGGATCTGCTTCAAGCCTCTCTTGTTGGCCATATTCTCCCTGTGTCTTTATGTAATTTTCCCTCTGTACCTGTGACTAAATTTTACAATTTAAAATTACCACATTTAAAAAAAAATAAAAATAAATTTTAAAAAATTACCACATTTTAACTTAATTACATCTTTAAAGCCCCTATTTCTAAGTATAGCCACATTTTGAGATACTGGAGGCTAAGACTTCAACATATGAATGGAGGGGGCATAATTCAGCATGTAACAGGGAATAAGAGGGTGGAAGAATTTTCTATATGAACCTAAAATCTTCTGGAATGATAGCAGGAATTGGGACTAAAACTAGTTCTCTGATTTTTCTTCCTTCTGACCCTCAGAATGGTCATTCTCCAAAAGTCAATCAATCCTTGGTGTCCTGTTTGTCTCACTCTACTCTTTCCTGGAGTACACTAATTATAGTGGTGACTAAATGTATTCGTCAAATCTTACTCAATTATAGACTTTAAAAAGCTTAATTAATTCATGGTATGAAAGTGTTCTGTTTAGACTAACACAATTAATAATTATAAGTATGATGTATTCATCGACATTTTGTTGCATAACAACCACAAAATTTTAGTTGCATAAAACAATAAACTGGGATCCCTGGGTGGCGCAGCGGTTTGGCGCCTGCCTTTGGCCCAGGGCGTGATCCTGGAGACCCAGGATCGAATCCCACATCGGGCTCCCGGTGCATGGAGCCTGCTTCTCCCTCTGCCTGTGTCTCTGCCTCTCTTTCTCTCTGTAACTATCATAAATAAATAAAAAATAAAAAAAAAAACAATAAACTTGATTGGCTAAGGTGGTTCAACTTTGGGCTACAATGTCTGTCTGAACATAGTAGATGCTAAATAAATATGTTTTGAGTTAATGAAAAAATACTAACAACTATATAAGATGCCTAGGTATACAGATAACCACAAATTTTAAAATAAGCTAAGTGTCTTCAAGATGTTACATAGCATGGAAAAACAACATAAACTGCAATTAAAATTTTGTTTTAATTTTTTATGTAAGCTCTATATCCAGCATAATGCTTGAAATCACAAGATCAAGTTGCATGCTTGAAATTGATTCACCCAGGTACCCCTTAACCCAGAGTTTAAAAAGAAAACCCTCAGGAAAGAGGTGATACAACTCAGGAAGGGAAGAAAAGTAAAGGAAAAATATTTAAGAGATGAAGATTAAACTAAATGTAACATGTTGATAAATAAACATAACAAATAATGCCTAAAGAAAAAAGAAGTGAAATGGGAAAAAATAAAACTTAAAAATAGGAATGTAAACAGATTTCAAGAGAAAATAATAAATGTTGACTATAAGCAAAGAAGATCCAACATAATTATAATAGGAATCACTACAGAAGAAAACCAAAATAAAAGTATGGAAGAAATAACTAAAAACTGTAATTCAGAAAACATTTCCTGAAAATTATGAAGATTTGAAACCATATATTGGAAGAGCACATCATTTACCTTAGAATATCAACCTAGATGGCCAACACCAAGACCTCTTCTAGTAGAATTTAGACTTAAAAAACTTTTAATTTCTTGAACATTTAGACAAAAATAAGGGTCTATAAGGGAAAGAATATTATATCACCATCACAGTTTTAACAGCAAGTCTTTATTATGAAAGAAAATGGAATACTGTATATAGGAGGCTCAAAGAAATAAACTGTGATCCAAGGATTTTATATTGAGCAAAACTGCTTTTTCAAATATAAAGGCACAGATAGACTTTTAACATCATACAAGAACTCTGTGGATATTATTCTCATGAGCACTCCTACAGAATTTATTAGAGTATGAATTTAATAAAACCGAAATATCTACGGTACCAATGATGAAAGGATATTGAGCATTAGCTATATGGTTATTTGTAGAACAAAGACAATAAGAGGTTTAAAAGGAAAAGAGTAGCATATAATGGTTGTATGATCTATCAGTGCACACCTCTTAAAATTGGAAGTGAATGGTAGGAAAATATGAAAAAGTATTTTTAAAATTTTCAGCAATTGTGTTGGAGTATGTATATTAGTATTGTTATTCTGAAACTTCTGTGTGTACATTTTTGGATAAAGCAAATAACTCTATTATATCCTGTTTCTTTAGAACCTAGGATTTTCAAGTAAAAGAAAAGAGATACAGATGTATTAGAAAGAGATTAGAGTGCAAATCCTAGAATGCAGGGTGGTCATTTATTTGAACTGGTAATATCTGTAGGAACCTATAAGGTTAGATACACACACATACATACACACACTTCTTGGAAAAAGAGCAGATGCTGTCCTAGGACAGGAAATGTACAAGATGAGCCTGGAATATCTTCCTATACCAAAAGCAAGAAAGTTATCAAAGACCACTAATATCATGTCAAAAAGATTCAGGAGCTAATTTAAGAAGTTCCTACTACTGGCCAAAGATGAACTAGTTTGAACTTGCATAATATTAAAAATTATAATTATTTGAAAGCCATCAACTATGTTTAAATACATGAGTTCTTTATGATATTTTTAAAAAATTAGTTGTTTTTAGAGAATAGAAGGAAAAGATAATTCATTATTATGAAAACTGGTAAGTGTAGGAAAAGAATCAAGCTTTCACATTGCTTTTACTCTGGAGGGTTCTACTAGGTAACCAAATAAATGAAGGAAAGTGTGACTTTATAGAAGAATTCCAACTAATAAATGAAAAATAAATGATGGGGACCCCTGGGTGGCGCAGCGGTTTGGCGCCTGCCTTTGGCCCAGGGTGCAATCCTGGAGACCCAGGATCGAGTCCCATGTCGGGCTCCCGGTGCATGGAGCCTGCTTCTCCCTCTGCCTCTCTCTCTCTCTGTGTGACTATCATAATAAATAAAAAAAATTAAAAAAAAAAAAAAAGAAAAAGAAATGATAAAACTTGAATCACTCAGCAAGCCTGGCCTAAATTACTGACCTACAAAATAATAAAAATGGCTATTATTTTGAATTAGTAAAATTGGGAATTGGTTGGTTATGCAGTAATAGATAATAATTGGAACATATCCAAATATTTTCCTACATATTTGTCTCAACTATACTGCTTCTTCCAGTTAGAAGTAAAATGTTACTCTTTTCCTGTCTCCAAATACCTAGACTCAGAAACTATCTGGAAATATTAGGTTCATTGCCTGTTCACTTCAAGTTTGGAGTAGCTGAGTCTAGAAATCAACATTTAATACCTTGTTTGTGTGTCCTCATACTTTCTCTCTGGCTTCTTTGCCAAAGGAATTATTTCCCACAATAGTATTTAATTTGTCTTTCTCAGGAGCACAATTGAAATTAAAGGCACCTCTTTTTAGAAATATATGCTTAGTTACAGAAAAGCATTAACATTTCTAATTTGTATAAGGAGATTCAATGGGGTAATTAAGATAAAGTTCTTCGAATAATAGACTATAAGGTAGAATTTTGTCAGCAGGACTTCTCAAATGTGACTAAGCTTTCAGAAATAAATGATTACTCCAAGCATCCCTATGAGGATAGAATTAATCTTTAAAATAAATATTGATGTATGGGTACTGTGATGGTCACTTTTATGTTTCGATTTGACTGGACTAAGGGATGCCTATTTAGCTGGTAAAACATATTTCTAAGTTTGTCTCTGAGAGTGTTTTTTGGAAGAGTTTAGCATTTTAATTGGTAGACTAAAGGAGATTGCCCTCACAAATGTGGGTAGACATCACCTAATTCTTTAAAGATGTGAATAGAGGGGGGGAAAAAGGTAGAAGGGCAAATTCACCCTCTGATTGACCTGGGACATCCATCTTCTCTTGCCTTTGAGCTTATTCTCGAGTCTTGGGACTTAGGTCTCAGACTGGAAGTACACCACCAGCTTTCCTAGACCTCCACCTTGTAGAGAGACTTCTTAGCCTCTAAATTGAGTAAGCCAATCCCTCATAATAAATCTCTTTCAGTATACGTATATATATCCTACCAATTGTTTCTCCATAGACCCCTGACTGATACAACTGTCAAAATGTTTTTAATTACTTGTTAGCTTTGAAATAGATCCAATGAAAATGTTTTATAGAAAGCCTCAAATTTGGGATCCCTGGGTGGCGCAGCGGTTTGGCGCCTGCCTTTGGCCCAGGGCGTGATCCTGGAGACCCGAGATCGAATCCCACATCGGGCTCCCAGTGCATGGAGCCTGCTTCTCCCTCTGCCTGTGTCTCTGCCTCTCTCTCTCTCTCTCTCTCTCTCTCTGTGTGTGACTATCATAAATAAATAAAAATTAAAAAAAAAAGAAAGCCTCAAATTTCTTCATTCAATAGGAGGAAAGACTTTGTGGAAATTTTTAAATTTCTTTGTTCTTTATATTTACTAAAATAAAACCATGGAGCAATTCAAGGAAAGAGAAACTTCCAAATTTGAACTAAGTAAGAAACCGAACAAAATAATAAATAGCAACAGAGATTAAAAATAGGATTTGCAAACCTGGATCCCTTCTTAACTTGATTTTTAAAAAATGTAAACCACACCTAGTTGGTAATGGAAACTTGTGTAAACTAATCTTACCTCCTACACACAAATATGAATGGAAAAGGCAAGATACCAAGTCATAAAAGTAAGGAGATTGTCCTTCCTTGTAAACAATATTAAGATAAATTTTTTTCCAGTTTGTAAGAAAATGCTTCTTTTCCCAGAGTAATAATTCTTAATTTGGTGAGGTAGAGGGAGTAGTCATTAAACTCTTTTGAAAATCTGCCTTTTAAAAAGTCATGGAGGGGGATCCCTGGGTGGCACAGTGGTTTAGTGCCTGCCTTTGGCCCAGGGCGCAATCCTGGAGACCCGGGATCGAATCCCACATCAGGCTCCCAGTGCATGGAGCCTGCTTCTCCCTCTGCCTGTGTCTCTGCCTTTCTCTCTCTCTCTGTGACTATCATAAAAAAAAAAAAGTCATGGAGGGATGCCTGTGTGGCATAGTTGTTTAAGCATCTGACTCTTGATTTTGACAGGTCATGATCTCAGAGTCTTTAGAACAAGCCCTGTGTGGGGCTTCATACTGGGCAGGGAGCCTGCTTAAGATTCTCTCTCCACCTCTCCTTCTGCCCCAACCCCATCCTTGCACACACATGCTCACCTGGTGCTCGTCACAACAATTGTACTCCTTAATCCCCATCACCTATTTAACCCATCCACCCATCCACTTCCCCTTGTAACCATTAGCTTGTTCTCTATAGTTAAAAGTCTATTTCTTGGTCTTCCTCTCTCTCTTCCCTTTGTTTGTTTTGTTTCTTAAATTCCACGTATAAATGAAATCATATGGTATTTTTCTTTCTCTGACTGACTTACTTCACTTAAGATAATACTCTCTAGCTCTATCCATGTTGTTCCAAATGGCAAGATTTTATTATTGTTTATGGCTGAGTAATATTCCATTGTGTGTGTATATATATATATATAAAACCACCTCTTCTTTATTCATTCATCAGTCAATGGATACTTGGGCTTTTTCCATAATTTGGTTATTGTAAATAATGCTACCATAAACATTATGCTCATCTATCCCTTTGAATTAGAATTTTTTGTATTCTTTGGGTAAATACCTAGTAGTACAATTGGTGGGTTGTAGGGTAGCTCTATTTTTAACTTTTTAAGGAACCTCCATACCATTTTCCAGAATGATTGTACCTGTTTGCAATCCCACCAATACTGTAAGAGGGTTCCTTTTTCTCCACATCCTTGCCAATACTTGTTGTTTCTTGTGTTTTTTATTTTAGCTATTCTGACAGATGTGAGGTAATTCTCTTTTTTTTTTTTAATTTTTTTTAATTTTTATTTATTTATGATAGTCACAGAGAGAGAAAGAGAGAGGGGCAGAGACATAGGCAGAGGGAGAAGCAGGCTCCATGCACCGGAAGCCCGATGTGGGATTCGATCCCAGGTCTCCAGGATCGCGCCCTGGGCCAAAGGCAGGCGCCAAACCGCTGCGCCACCCAGGGATCCCCAGATGTGAGGTAATTCTCATTGTAGTTTTGATTTGTATTTCCCTGATGATCAGTGATGTTGAACAACTTTTCATATGCCTGTTGACTATCTGTATGTTTTCTTTGGGAACATGTCTATTCATGTCTTTTGCCATTTCTTAATTGAATTAATTAATTTTTGGTATTGAATTTTGTAAGTTCTTTATATATTTTGGATACTAACCATTTATCAGATATGTCATTTGCAAATATCTTCCCCCATTCCAAAGATTACCTTTTAGTTTTGTTGATTGTTTCCTGTGCAGTTTTTTTATTTTGATGAAGTCCCAATGGTTTATTTTTCCTTTTGTTTTCCTTGCCTCAGAAGATATATCTAGAAAGAAGTTGTTATGGCTAATGTTAAAGAGGTTACTACTGTCTGTGTTCTTCCCTAGGATTTAAATTGTTTTGTGTCTCCAATTCACTCTTTAATTGATTTTGAATTTATTTTTGTGTATGGTGTATGAAAGTCCAGCTTCATTCTTTTGCATATTCTTGTCCAGTTTTCACAACACCATTTGTTGAAGACGTTGTCTTTTTTCCCTTTGGATATTCTTTCCTGCTTTGTTGAAGATTAATTGACCATATACATATGGGTCCATTTCTGGTTTTTCTATTGTTTTATTGATCTGTGTGTCTATTTTTGTGCCAGTACCATACTGTCTTGATCACTAGAGCTGTGTAATATAATTTGAAGTCTGAAATTGTGCTTCCAGCTTTGCTTTTTTTTTTTTCAAGACTGATTTGAATATTCAGGGTTTTTTGTGGTGATAAAATACATAAGCCTTTATCAACAATAGCCAAACTATGGAAAGAGCTCAAGTGCCCATCAACTGATGAATGAATAAAGAAGATGGGATAAAAAAAGAAAGAAGATGGGATATATATACACACTAGAATATTACTCAGCCATCAATAAGAATGAAATCTTGCCATTTGCAGCAATGTGGATGGAGCTGGAGTATATTATGCTAAGTGAAATAAGTCAGTTAGAGAGAGACAATTACCATTTGATTTCACTCATATGTAGAATTTAGGAAACAAAACAGAGGGGTGTATGGAAAGGGGGAAAAAAGAGAGAAAGTGAGGGGGAAGACAAACTAGAAGAGACTCTTAATGATAGAGAATAAACCAAAGGTTGATGGAGGATGGTGGATGGGGAATGGGCTAGATGGGTGATGGGAATTAAGGAAGGCATTTGTTAGGATGAGCACTGTGAGTTATATATAAGTGATGAATCACTAAATTTTACTCCTAAAACCAATATTCTACTGTATGTTAACTAAGTAGAATTAAAAAAATATATTTGGAAGGAAAAAAAAGCTTGTGGAAAACGGATTAAACTCTCAAATATTAATTTTAAAATATATTTTTGGAATTAAAAAAGACTCTATTATCCTGCTATAAAAATCAAACATGAAGTAAAGCTATTTCTGGAATAGTTTGGTCAGAAAATTTTTATTCTCCAATTTAGTATAGAGTTTTATTTTACTAAATATTAAAATTACTTTTATTAAAAAGACATAATGCTTGATTTTCAATAATTTCCCATTAAAGAGAAAATCTTATGTTGTATCTTTTCTCTTGTTTGATTATTTTTATCCTATTTTTTTTTCTTTTTCTTTTTCTGGTTAATTATGTCTTAAAATTGTCAGGATACTCTTAACTAGAAACTTGAGTTCACACACACAAGCATACAACTTTACACAGTTTCCTCATGACATGATGTGGTCATCATTTTGTCATTTTCTACACCTATAATATCAGGATGCTTTGATACTTTGAATCATTCAATTCAGACATCCAGTCCAAATTAACCAAATTTCTACTTATGTCATCTCATTTTTTTGTAGTAATGCTTGCTTTGAAATTATTCTTTTATATCTGCCATTCTGCAAATATCATTTTTCACCATATGTTTAATTCAAGCTATATCATTATAATCAGTTCTTTATATAAATCTTTTCTTGAATTGGTCTTTACAAAGATTTTTCAAAAGAAAATTACTCTTTTTCCTTCAGCCATTACAAATTCCACAAACACTTAACATAATTCAAAATTCCTACTTCCAGATCTACTTAGACTTAGTCAAAACACAATTCTGAGGATAAATTTCATTTTCACATTTTACATTTTTGTGCAATATTTGTTGTCTGTGGACTGACTATTCCTACTTAGTTATTTGATAATATTATAAATGCTTTACATTTTACATATCTGTATTCTTTTTTTTCATATCTGTATTCTTGAAAGTAGAAGCATTACTGAACCAGAGATATAGACTTCAATAAATAATCATGGATGATATATTTATAGTCATCTATAAGTACAATGAATTCTTCATAAGAAAGCAATTTCAAAATTACAAAGTTATTATGAAATTAAAGACACCTGATCCCACCACTTCTGTTGATTAGTGGTGTGAAATTCTTTCAATTTTCTCATCTGTGATGTAGGGAAAATAGTAACCACACTAAAGGGTTTCTGTGAAATAAATTTGAAATAATTTATGCTTGGGCAGGGCCTGGCATATAGCTAATAGCAAGTATATATGGTTTTTAAAGTGAAATTCACCTTGTTTCGGCGTTAGACTCCCAGTAAACAAATTATGTGAAAAATCATGTTTAATTAAAATTACCCTCATAAATTCAGTAAATCAATAATAAATTACAGAGTACATAGATTTATTATATTATGTAACTCTTATTTATTTAATTAATCATTAGTGTATACCTACACTGTGACAAAGATTATGAGAAGTGATGTGAGATATAAGAATGAACAAGTCTGATGTGATTCCTTTCCTCAGAGGGCTTAATTTCTGTCAGGAAGACAACCATTAATTACAAAATAGTACAAATTATTCTTTGATAGTGAAAGTATAGAGTGCTAGAGGGGCTTTTTATGATTTTGGTGGAGGAAGCCAGGGAGAAAGTGACAGCTAAGTCATGAAGGAGGAGTAGAAGTAAACCAGCAAAGGAGATAAAGTTATGACAAGGATAAAAATGGCTGAAGTCCTATGGAGGTCATGTAAGGGAGTTTGTTTTTAATCTTCAGGGAAGAGGAAAGGATTAAAGGTTTTTAAGCAGTTATGGACTCTGGTGTTATATAAAGACTGAATTGGAATACATAAGACTAAAGTTTTATCTTTACAAAAGAATGACAGCTAAGGAATGCAGAGGAATGATGACATTAGAAAATCACTTCTGTACATTCTTCAAATAAGAATTTAGGGAAGAATCATTAATGGATGATGGTAAAGTGAATGGGTGAAAGGACAGCAAGGAACAGGATAATCACAAGATAATCAAGTTTTTGTCCTACAGATGATTTAGTAATTACAAAGCAAAATATGTAGCCTTACAATGGAGAGATCTTGTGAACTTGACATTATGTGCTTCTTAAGGTAATGCAATAGGAAGTTGTTATGGGCTGAATTATATTTCCCCAAAATTCATATGTCGACATTCTAAGCCTCAGTATTTCAGATTGTGACTGTATTTGGAGATGGAACCTCTAAAGAAGTAGTTAAGATAAAGTGAGGTCAGATGGGTGGACCTCATCAATACAATACTTGTCCTTATAAGAAGTGGAGATGAATGCACAGATTCATTCAGAGGAAAGAGCATGTAAAGACAGGAAAAAGATGGGCATAAACAACTCAAGGAAAGATGCCTGCAGAAGGAACCAATCTTGACGGACTAGGAAACCCCAAGACCCACCTTGTCCTATGGACACAACTAGGTAACGCTCAAATCAGTGTAAATAACCCAGAAAATGACCAAAAGACTGGCAGAAGAACTAAATGCAAAGAAAAGATCACACTGAAGAGGATAGGAAGGGCAGAGGCGTAGTTGGGAACTAAACAGACAATGAAACTGTATGCTAGATGGAGGGACACCAGCGTTGTACAGAGGAGAGAGAGAAACAGACCCTTACACCAGAGAGTCCACATGGGGAAGATGAATCCACATAACATTTGGCTTTGAAGACCAAAGGGGCTGGGACACCTGGGTGGCTCAGTGATTGAGCGATGGCCTTTGGCTCAGCACATGACCCTGGAGTCCTGGGGTCAAGTCCCACATTGGGCTCCTTGTGGAGAGCCTGCTTCTCTCTCTGCCTATGTCTCTGTGTATCTCATGAATAAATAAATAAAATCTAAAAAAAAAAAAAAGAAAAAAAAAGAAAACAAAGGGGCTGAATTTTGTGAGTTTACACAACCAGTGGGACTTACAACCTAAAACTTAAAAAAAAAAAATTGCTCTGAGAGGCATAAAAAACAAACAAACAAACAAACCAAAAAGAGCAGCAGCAACAACAAAATCAGAGGGCTTAGCTCTGGCAGAGCCAGAAAGGCAAGAGAAAACTGAGTCCTCACCTTTAACGGACAGCACAACTAAAAACAAGCAGAGCTATGGCATAGGAGCAGCAGTTTGAAAAACACCTGAAAAATATCAGAGGAGATTTCTTTGTTAATCTCAGAAAATGTCTAAAGGGGAAGAAATTAATGGGAGACTTGTCCAGGAACAAAGGAGCTGGCAAGTGCCATTTCCCTTCCCCACTCCCCACCTCCCAGTGTAAACACACAGCCACCTGTGGGAACCAACAACATGTTGACACTCACTACCTAACTTCCTTAAACTGTACAAGCCACTCCCCACCCTCCACATTTCTGTGAATCTGCCCCTTCCAATCAAGATTGTCACAGTCCCCATGGATACCCCTCTTGCAGAGGATGGGCATGCAAACCTGGCTAACACTGCATATTCTACCCCTGTGCACTTTGCAGATCTGCTTCCTCCAATACACTTTTGGCCAGAGCCCATCCAAAGCAGTGCTTCAAGTCTGGCAATGTGCAGACAGCCCTGACAGAAGCCTGCACTACTCTAAAGTGACACCTGTTTCAAGTAGAAGGAAAAATAACCACACTAGTCAGACTGTGCCCCCAGTAGTGGACTGAGGCAAACAGCTGGTTTGACTGCAGGCCCCACCCACTAATGAAAGCTTCTCCAGAGATAACACAGAGAAGTGCCCTGCATTTTGGTGTTATTGCATCTCTGGCAAATGCCTGGTCTAACTTAATTCAAGCCCCAGACTGGTCCATTAATACCACAGGGACCAAATACTGCCCACAACAGACAAAGAAAGCCACTGCAGAAGACTAAACTAATGGAAAAAGTGGCCAAGACACAACAATAGGGTAAGCAACTCATATAGGAGACACCCCTGAAGTACCGGGTTCTGGTGAAGAGGGGAGGCTGCACTGCATGACGCTAGAGGACCTCTTTTTCATAAGGCCACTACTTTCAGGAGTAGATGTAGCTGACTTTTCTAACACAGAAAACAGATGCAGAGAGTTAGACAAAATGCAGAGACAGAGGGATATGTCCCAATGAACAAACAGGACAAAAATCACAGAAGAGATCTAAGTGAAACAGAGGTAAATAGTATGCCTGATAGAGAATTTGAAGTAATGATCATAAAGATATTCATTGGATTTGAGAAAAGAGTGGAAGACATCAGTGAGAGACTTCTAACAAATTGATAGAAACATAAAAAAAAAAAAGTCAGAGATGAAGAACTCAATAAATGAAAATAAATATACACTAAGTGGAATAAATAGTAGACTAGAGGAAGTAGAAGACTGGATCAGTGACCTGGAGGACAGAGCAATGGAAAGCAATCAATCTCAACAGATGAGAGAAAAAAAAAATGCAAAATGAGAATAGCTTAAAGGAACTCAGTAAACCAGAGCATTATAACCTTCTCATTATAGTGATCTCATAAGGATAAGAAAGAGAAAAGGGGAAGATAATTTATTTGAAGAAATAATAGCTGAAAACATACTGAATCTGGGGATGGAAACAGAAATTTCAGATCTGCGAGGCAGGATTCCTCAACAAAATCAACCTGAAGAGGACTACACCAAAACAGATAGTAACTAAAATGGCAAAAAGTAGTGATAAAAAGAGAATGTTAAAAGCAGCAAGGGAAAAGAATATATTTACATACAAAGGCACAAACCCCCAAACTCCTGCATAAGACAATCAGCTGATTTTTCAACAGAAACTTTGTAGGCCAAGTAAGAGTGGCACAATATATTAAAAGTGCTTAAAGGAAAAAAATCTGCAAGAATATTCTACCTAGCAGGATTATCATTCAAAATAGAGGGACAGATAAAGAGTTGCCCAAACAGAAGCTAAAGGAGTTCATGACCTATAAAAAATACTAAAGGGGACTCTTTGAATGGAAAGTAAACACCATAAGTAAGAGTAAAAAAGTAGGAAGCACAAAAGCAGTAAAAGTAGGTATATTTATAAAAATCAGTCAGGGGAGTTATAAAATAAAAAGATATAAAGTATGACACCTTATACCTAAAATGTTGAGGAGCAAAGAATGGGTTCAAACTTACACGACCATCAACTTAACATGTACTGCTGTATGCAGAAGATGTTATATACAAATTGAATGGTAACACAAATCAAAAACCAGTAATAAATATGAAAAAAAATACAGGGAAAGGAATCCAAGTATATCACCAAAGAAAGCCAACTAATTGTGAGAGAAAAGAGCAAGGGAAGAAAGGAACAGAGATAAACTATAAAAACAACCATTAAAATAAGCAACAAAATGGCAATGAGTACATAACTATCAATAATTACTTTGAATGTAAGTGGACTAAACACTCCTATCAAAAAACATAGGATGACAAAATAGATTAAAAGGAAAACAAGGCCCATCTAAATGCCACTTACAAGAGACTCATTTCAGACCTAAAACTCATGCAGCTTGGAAGTAAAGCATGGAGAAGCATTTAGCATCCACACAAATGGATTTGAAAAAGAAAGCCAGGGCAGCAGTGTTTATATTGGACAAAATAGACTTTATTTTACATATTTTTAATTTTTAAAATAATTTTTGAGGGGGTTTAGAAAGGACGAGGGAGAGAGAGAATCATAAGTAGGCTCCATGCCCAGTATGCAGTCCAATGCAGGTCTTGATCTCACAACCCTGAGATCATGACCTGAGCCAAAACCATGAATTGGACGCTTAACTGACTGAGCCCCCCAGGAACCCCAGACAAAATAGACTTTAAAATAAGACTGTCACAAGAGACAAGAAACTATATAAGCATAAAAGTGATAATCCAACAATAAGATATAATACTTATAAATATTTATGTACCTAGCATGGTAGTACCCAACTATATAAAGTGATTAATAACAAACATAAAGGAACTAATTGATAGTACAACAATAGTAGTGGACTTTAACACCCCACTTACATCAATGAACAGATCATCTATTTTTCACAGAACTAAAACAAATGTAAAATTTATACAGAACCACAGAAGACCCTGAATAGCCAAAACAATATTGAAAGAAGTAAAAACTGGAGATATCACTATTCCAAATTTCAAATTATACTATAAAGTTATAGTAATCAAAACAGTACAGAACTGGCACAAAAGTAAACACATGGATAAATGGCACAGAATAGAAAGTCCTAGAATAAACCCATGATTTAATTAATCATGAGGTCAATTAATCCTCATGAAAAGTAGCAAGAATGTGTAGTGTGGGGAAAAGTCTTCAGTAAACGGTGTTGGGAAAACTGGACAGTTAGCACGCAAAGGAATGAAACTGGATCACTTCCTTATACCATACAAAAAAATAAACTCAAAGTGGATTAAGAACCTAAATGTGAGACTTGAAACCATAACAATTCTAGAAGAGAGCATCAGTAGTATGTATCAGTCATAGCAACATTTTTTAAGATATATCTCCTGAGGCAAGGAAAACAAAAGCAAAAATCAACTATTGGGACTATATCAAAATAAAAACCTTCTGCAAGGCAAAGGAAACAATAAGACAGGCAGCAAAAAGCCAAATAATCCAATTAAAAATGGCCAAAAGATAGAACAGACATTTCTCCAAAGAAGATATACAGATATCCAACAGACACATGAAAAGATGCTCAGCATCATTAATCATTGGGGAAATGCAAATCAAAACCACATCACACATCACACTAAATCAAAAATACAAGAAAAAACAAGTGTTGGTAAGGATGTGGAGAAAAAGGAACCCTTGTGCAGATTAGCAGCCACTATGTAAAACAGTATGGAGTTTCCTCAAAAAAATAAAAATAGAATTACCATATGATCTACTAATCTTAGTACCTTTTATTTACTCAAAGAATATGAAAGCACTAATTCCAAAGGATATATGCACCCCTATGTTTATTGCAGGATTATTGATAATAGCCAAATTTTGGAAGCAGCCCAAGTGTCCATCAACATATGAGTGGATAATGAGGATATATATGTGTGTATATGTGTGTATACATATATATATGATGAAATATTCAGCCATAAAAAGATTGAAATCTTTTTTTTTTTTAAAGATTGAAATCTTGCCCTTTGCAGCAGCATGGATGAATCTAGGGAGTATAATGCTAAGCAAAACAAGTCAGTCAAAGAAAGACATATACCATATGATTTCACCCATACATAGAATTTAAGAAACAAAACAAAGGGAAAAAAGAGACAAAAAACCAGACTCTTAACTATAGAGAACAAACAGATGGAGATGGTTGCCGGTGGGGAGGTGGGTGGGGGGATGGGGAACATAGGTGAAGGGGATGAAGAGCATATTTATCTTGATGAGCACTGAGTAATATACAGAATTGTTGAATCACTATATTGTACATGTGGAACTAATACAACACTGTATGTAAACTATACCAGAATTAAAAAAAAAAAAAGAATAAGCCACCTAGTCTGTGTACTTTGTTATGGCACCCCTAGAAAACTAAAACAGAACTAATTACAAACCTTTGTAAATATGCTTGGCAAAAAACCTTTAAAATAGTCTAGTTAGGTCTCTACCTTGCTTTCAATCTACAGGAAATACAGGAGCCATAAGATTAAGGAAACAATCAGAAAAATCAGAAGTAGGACATTTTATGACAACTGACCTGGACTGTCAAGTAGGCTTGTAAAACAAAACAAAACAATGTTGAGAGGGGGTATTCTAAATGAAAAAAATTAAAGAAATCTAATAACTAAATGCAATATGTAAATATTGATTGGATCCTAAATAGGAGAAGGAAGATATTTTCATATTGTTAACATATTTTTGGAACAATTAAGGGAATTTGAATATGAATTATTATATATTACATTACATAATATCATGGAATTATTAATTTTTTTGTGTAATGATGATACTATGCTTATTAGGATAATATTATCAGGAAATTCATGTTGAGGGCAGTCCAGGTGGCTCAGCAGTTTAGCACCGCCTTCAGCCCAGGGTGTGGATCCTGGAGACCTGGGATAGAGTCCCACATCAGGCTCCCTGCATGGAGCCTGCTTCTCCCTCTTCCTGTGTCTGTGCCTCTCTCTCTCTGTGTCTCTCATAAATATATAAATAAAATCTTTTAAAAAAATCTTTAAAAAAAAAAAGGAAATTCATGCTGAAACATTTGGGATAAAAATGTCTGCAAATTACTTTCAGAGTTCAGAGAGAAAAATTTACAAATATGTAGAGAGGAAGAAAGACAGAACAAATGTAGCAAAAATGTTAACTGGTGAATCTAAATGAGATATATGTAGGAACTAAGTATATTATTTTTTATACATTTAGAGTAAGAATTTGGTCAGCCCGGGTGGCTCAGTGGCTTAGTGCTGCCTTCAGCCCAGGGCATGATCCTCGAGACCTGGAATCAGGTCCTACATTGGGCTCCCTGCATGGAGTCTGCTTCTCCCTCTGCCAGTGTCTCTGCCTATCTTTCTCTCTGTGCCTCTCATGAATAAATAAATAAAATCTTTAAAAAAAAATAAAAGAATTTGAAGAGAGAAAATAAAAGTCTGAAAGCCTACTGAACTTCAGGTAGGATGTTGTAATATTCCAAATGTGAAGTGACCATGATTTAGACCAGAGTTTTGATAGTGGAGACAGAGAAAAAAGAATAGATTTTGAAACAAAATTATGAAGTTGAATTGCCAGGATTTGTTAATAGCTTCACATGTGGTGAGGGGAGTTGACCAGAAGAGGGGAGAATTCTGGAATGGACAATGATATAAATGTTGGTTCCCTTGAGATAGGGAAGGAGGAGAAGGAGGAGGAGGAGGAAGTGTGGGGGAGAACCAGTCTGAGGAAGATGGTGAAAACAGCATTGGATAATAATAATCACTGGTCAGGATTTCTAGACCTATAAAGTTCTGATGATAACCACAACATAGTGAGGCCTGCATGAAAAGCCACCCATTGTTCCTTGGGTGACATTTCAGTGTAGTTGACAATTGTAAAACCAAGAACTATCTTAGACACTCACAAATACATTACACATATAGTCTTTACACAGTCCAATGAAATAATTATTTGGTATATTTTTTTTTATCTGAGTCTTAGTTCCTCATTGTAAAACAGGGATAAGACTTAGTCATATTATAATAAACTTTAGAAAAGCAGGGATTGTATTGTGTCCCAGGTGCCTACTATAATATCTAGCTGTATAGTGAGTTCTTAATAAATGTATGTTTAATTAAATACATCTCTGAAATTTCCCCATGTTCACTTTTCATTCTACCAATAAACAAGCTTGTGCTATGACTAGTCACAAAAACAAAGTTATTGATTTGTCCATGCCCTAAGATAAGAATTCAGGATAAAAATAATAGAACATGTTATGTTTATAAAAGACAGATATCATTTCATTTAATCTTAACTATACTCATGAAGATGTTATTTGTACATATTATAAATGAAAAAATTGACTCTTGGAAAGATTAAATGATAATAACTCAGCCCATGTTTTAGCTGATAAGCAGAACTGGAAAACAGACATGGGCCAAACCTGCCCTACAGGTGCTGTAGAAAAGGCTGACTTTAAAAAAATTGAGCAAGAAGAAATGAAACAACTGTGAACTTTATGTGATCTCAGACATTGCTCCAGGTAATGTACAATGATACTCTATAGAGGTTTAAAGTTTCACTTTTAATTTTAGGATTGTGCCTTTTCTGAGCAGAGACTGAAATGCAAGAGGGGTGAGATGGGTGCTGTGTGTTCATACCTGCATAGGTATATACTGTCTTTCACTGGTAATTAGAAGTAGTAAACATTTAAATTTATGTCTTAAGAGAAACCCAGTCTTTATGAAGCAAAGGTAAGTTAGTAATCTATCATAACTCTAACTCAACATCAGTTTAATTTATTTTAAGTTTACCATGATGTGGGATACCTGGGTTGCTCAGTGGTTTAGCACCTGCCTTTGGCCCAGGGCATGATCCTGGGGTCCCAGGATCAAGTCCCACATTGGGCGCCCTGCATAGAGCTTGCTTCTCCCTCTGCCTGTATCTGTGCCTCTGTGTGTGTGTCTCTCATGAATAAATGAATAAAATATTTTTTTAAAAAAGATTACCATGATGTTAAAAGTGTGTAAAGTTAACTCTCTAGACAGATAATCTTAAAACATATGTAAGAAGATCAGAAATCTAATGTGATAAAATACAGTGTAGACAAAATATAAGTTTTACATATGCAGAGTTTGGCTTCATTTGAAATTTCTATAGTACCCTTGCTCTCTTCTCTTAATATCAACATAAGATATTTCCGAGACTGACTGCAAAGTACTTTTGAGTTAGAGTACTAGGAAGAATTACTTGATATCATGTTAGAATCAATACTAAAGTTGTCTCTAAAAAATAGATATTGAGCACTTTTCTACTTAGGTAGATGATAAAGAATAATTTCAGAATTCCTAGAAATATCTTTGTTCCAAAAGTCTTACTGGCTTACCTAAAATGCCCAGAAATCAGGTTTTATTTGTGCTAAGCATTGCTTTGGTTTTAGATGGTGCTTAAAAAAACTAAGCATATAAAGAAAATTAAATCTCAGGTAAATATAGCAATGTGTCTTGTATTTATTTTTATTAATGAAATATTATTTTTGTATATTTCCTTATTTTTTAAAAAGATTTTATTTATTTATTCATGACAGAGAGAGTGGCAGAGACAGAGGGAGAAGCAGGCTCCACGCAGGGAGCCTGATGTGGGACTGGATCCTGGAACTCCAGGATCTTGGCCTAAGCTAAGGCAGATGCTCAACTTCTGAGCCACCCAGGTGTCCCACCATTTCCTTATTCTTATATAGTTTTTATAATACATGTTTATTTTGAGGTATAATTTATATACAGTATAAAATACCACTTTTAGGTGTATAGTTCAATGACTTTTGACAAATATATGTGGTCATTTTAATACCACAACTAGATACAAAACATGTTTATCACCCTAAAAAGTTCCATCTTGTCTATTACCAGTTTTCTCCCCATTTCCCTAGTTCCTGTCAGCCAATGATTTGATTTCTGTCCCAATAGTTTTATGTTTTATATGCTAGTTGCAATACTTGATGCTAGGGGTACATCTTATTATAAAATGATGGAGACAAGCTTGTCAACAGAATATTACCACAGTGTTATTACAAAGATAAAAATGAACGGGCACTGAGGGGGGCACTTGATGAGCACTGGGTGTTATATATTGGCAAATCAAACTCCAATAAAAAATATACAAAAAAAGGATAAAAATGACATACTTTGGTGGCACAGAAAACATACAACTAACTTTGTGGATATTGGGAGATATCCTACATTAAGATTATGGTAATTGAGTTGGGACCTGAAAGGAGGAGTTGGAAGAAGACAAACAAAGAGATGATATAAGACTTTCAGTTATGAATGTTTCTGTGTCTTCTGAAGAAAGGTGTGAAAATAAGTGTGGATGAAATCTGTCTGTTCAAGGTATATGTAATAAAGGTTCAACATTCCAGCTCTCCTGCATTTGCTCCCCAACTTTAGGCTCCCCAACTTTTAGTTCTAGAAGACTCATTTCCTGGGTGTCTGAACTAATAATCTAGCAACACTGTCAATGGCTATTTCTGCCATGTATCTTTGCAGTTTAAATTTATCTTTAATTACATAATAAAAGGCTCTGGTTTGAATGACCAAACCAGCAAAGAAGTTAATTGAATTTTGAGTGTCAACAGATAGATGAGGAAACAGTTCTAGAATTGGAGAACATTTCTTCACCCTATAGAAATCAAACATAAGGCCACACTTTTGTGTGACACAGAAGTCTTAATTTGGTATCAGTTTATTCCTTCCTGTCTTCCTTTCCTCAACTAATTTTCTGTTTCAGTTTTCTATTTAGAAATGCTCTTCTGCAAAAAGTAGAAAACTAACAGTGGTTTAAACCATAAAAGCATTTCTTGTTTTCTTTACAAGAAGACTACCAGCTGTTGGTCTCAGAATGGGTCAGAATAGCAGCAAAGACCTGAACTTCTCCAGTATCCTCAGCATTTCATCTACATATTTTGGTCTTATATCACTTGCCAGAGGGCTGCACAATTCTAAACATCACATTCACATTCAAGGCAAAAAGAGAGAAGGGGCAGTGTGGGGAGCTCTCTTTTTCCATGCCTCTTATTAGAAAGCCATTCGGAAGATTACCCTATCAGTTCATCAGAACTGGGTCATGTATCTACCCCCTGAGATCAAAGAGAGGCCAGGAAAATGAGACCTTGGCCTTCCTAGATTTACTGTGGAAGGTGCCAAAGAGAAAGAAGCATTAAGAATGTTTTTATGTGGGATGTCTGGGTGGCTCAGTGGTTAAAGCATTGCCTTCAGCTCAGTGCGTGATACTGGAATCCTGGGGTCGAGTCCCACATCGGGCTTCCTGCATGGAGCCTACTTCTCCCTCTGCCTCTCTCTCTCTCTCTCTCTTTCTCTCTCTGTGTGTGTGTGTGTGTCTCTCATGAATACATAAGTAAATAAAATTTTTAAAAAAGAATGTTTTTATGTTGCAAATCAACAGTGTTTGCTACATATCCCAACAGTCTTTTGATTCCTATTTAGTAAAGGAAATTACTATTAGCCTTAAATTCAAGAATTCCAGACATTCTCTCTGTCTGAAATATTTCTTCTACTTCCATATCTTCCTACCAAAATCATTAGACTTCTCAACACCATTCCAAATGCCACACATATTCTTCTCAATTGGATAATACCCATTATATATTCAACTCCTTTTTGGGTTTAACCTCCACAGCATGCTCTGCCAATCTCTAATCCATCCTGCAAAGATATCACATCAGCTTTACTCACTTATGTGACTCTCTATGGCTCTAAGATTAGTTTCAAAATCTTTAGCCTTGCTCGTAGGATTCTAGGTGTACTGGCCCTTGATCTTTGGGTTCCTCTCCAGTCTCATCTTTAAGCTTGACCCTTCTACCCCTACTCCAGTCACATTGAACTTTCAGTTCCTCCAGTGCACTATTTTCTCTCTCCCTTCCTAGCCTTTACACAAACTGTCCTCTTGCCCTGAAAAATTGTTCCTTGCTTTCTGGTGATGTCTTAACCCACTACATTTAGCTGACTGTCTTTCATGTCCTCCTTCAATTATTCTCAGTGTTCTTAGATCATATAGGGTTTTCCTCTCAGATGTCATTATCACACTGTATTTAATTGTTTATGTAATCCTCTGTCACCCCTCATGGACTGTAAGTTACATGACAGAGCCTATTGAAGTGCTTTTTAAAATAGATGCTCTATAAATATTTTGGGAATGAAGGAATCAATGCCTTGAGCTCAGACTAAGACTCTGAAGTTTAACTGGATTAAATGAAAAGTAATTATGAAATATATAAATGTACTTTAACACTTTGGCATACAAACACTTTTGATATTTAGGGTTGAATTTTAAGATTAAATCATTGGGAAAAATTGATATCAAAATGTAGTTGGTTAAATGTGAGCTTGTAGTGAACACTATGGGAAAGGTGTGTTAACAGCATAATCCCAAATCTTGTTTTGCCATATCAGCCTACCTAAGTTAAACTATTTAAGGATACTTATTCATTTGATGTAGGATTTCAAAATGAGGAGAAAAAAAATCATTATTCTAGCACTGATTTGTCATTACAGGTCTGAACTGCCAGAGGCATCAAGCCACCCAATGTCTATACACCGTGAGTCACAAATCAAACAGGTCTTTACTGTGCCTGAATTCCATTTCCTAATCACAAAGTTAGCTATAGACGTGACAACATTTCAAGATAAAAGAACTGATACTGCAAGGGACATTTCATTACATACAGTTCTGTATACTTAGGAAAGAGAGTAATAGAATAAAAAATGTATTCAAGTAACAAAATAGTTCACAATATGCATTCATATTCTAAATAAGCTCTCAGACAATGAAAACTTAAAGAATCACTTCTAAAGCATTTTTCTTCTAAAAAATAGTATATTCCCTATAAAATAAGGAGCAATTGGATCTGTTGGATGAATTCTGTTATGCATGATAGGCTCTTAAGTATTTGTTGACTAGATTGACTCAAATGAATATAAGGAAATCCAGATTTTTTTTTTAGATCTTATTTTATTTATTCATGAGAGAGACACACACACACACACACAGAGAGAGAGAGAGAGAGAGGCAGAGACACAGGCAGAGGGAGAAGCAAGCTCCATGCAGGGAGCCCGACGTGGGACTTGATCCCATGTCTCCAGGATCAGGCCTTGGGCTGAAGGTGACACTAAACCGCTGAACCATCCAGGCTGGCCAGAAATCCAGATTCTAATCCCACCTCAAGCTGTATGAAAGTAGGTAAATCACTTAACCTGACACTAATCTAATAAATATGTAAATTATATGGTATATTAGAAAGTGATAATCGCTTTTGTAAAGAAAAGGGTAAAGTAAGATTGAGAAAATCAGAAATAGGGATGGGTGATCAGGTGAGTAGGTATGCTTGATATATATGAGCCTTCAGTAAAATATTATCTACCATTATTATTACTTGGGTTCACATCTGTAAATAAAAACTTTAGACTGAATGATTCCTAGTGTTTGAAAAATATCTGTGTTCCATTTTAGGATTTTTGAGGCTACTGAGCTCTCTTGTAAATCCCTTGTTCTTTGAGTTTCGTAGTTATTGTACTTCTATTTGTAACTCAAGAATTTTTTTATGTTCCTTGTGATATCTACATGGTCTAACTTTAATAATGTAAGAATTACCAAATTAATTTTTAAAATATATTGATTTGTTTAAAACAACATAATCTCAAAATAAAATTTTAGCATATATAAGAAAAATATGTAATAATATGAGAGAGTAGTTTTCTGTCAGACCAGTTTCCTTTAAATCTTATCTTTTTGGTCATTGATTCATGATTGTTTTAAATTTTTCAACAAATACTGGCACACAGCCCCATTCTAACACATTCCTGTTTGAAATTGACATAGTTATCATTGTCTTGGAAAAAAACATTCACAGCACATGTGCTAGGACCTGTCCCCAAAGATTGTTCAGCATCATTAAAAATAGGTATTCTGTATTGCTATAAATTGTAAACTAGAATCCAGATTGTCAGCCTCAGATGAGTTTCTACATGAATATTAATTTGGAAAAAATAAAAGAAGAAAGAAAAGAAGTTCTGAAATGTTTAAACCAGCATAATTATATTTGTTGAGGACATGAGAAAGGATGTATATAATGCAATGTTTCTAAAGCAATCTTATATTCTTTTGCCTGTACAGGTATCTAGATTCCAACAAAGTAAAACATACAGTATTTCTGAATGTTCTAATATTCTGATAACCTTCCACTCTTCATCTTCTTCTAATTATTGGTACAAATTATATTTTCTAAATCCCAGAAACTTTGGTACTGTAATCATTTTTAAAATGTGTGTATTAGTTATCTACTGCCGCATAACAAACTATCCTCCAAAGCATAGTGGGTTAAAACAACAAACATTTATTATTTCACACCATTTATGAGGATTAGGAATCTGGGAGTGACTTAGCTGGGTGATTCTGGCACAGGGTCTCTTGTGAATAGCAATCAAGTTTTAGCTGAGGCTACAATTATCTCAAGACTCAAGTAGGACTGAAGAATCCACTTCCAAATTCACTCATCTGGTTATATACAGGCTTTAGTTCCTCACTGGTGAGCCTGGCCAATGGCAGCTAGCATCCCCCAGAGTAAGTGATCTAAAAGAGAGAGTGGTGGAAGTATCCTTTATAATCTCATCTCATCACTGACATGCCATCACTTCTGCTGTATTCCATTGACACAAACTTATCCTAGTACTATGTGGGAAGGAACTATACATGAATATGTGAACCAGGGGTAGAGATCATTGGAGACCATCTTGGACAATTGGCTACCACAATATATATTTAACTACTAGCCACCAATATTCCTACTGACTACCAGATTTGAGTCTAATGACCTTATACCAAATGATTTTTTGTGTGTTTAGGCAAATAATTATTTCTATTTTTACCAAGAGACTATCTTTGAATTGGCTTCTCCCTTGCAGAAAGATTGTAATACATCTTTGACATGCTCAGCATTACATTTTCTGAAAAAAAAAAAAAAAAAAAAACTTTTAAAAATAATCCTAAAAGTAAGAAATAAAGGAACTTGACAATCTTATGAAGAAATAAACAAAAAATTAAACAAACAAAAGGCTGAAATTAAAGAAATAATAACAAAACATATTTTGATAGGGAAAAAAATCCAAAAGCTTTTCTTTCACAAGAGCATTCAAATAAAATCTGACTAGGGAAAAATGAAAGAAAGCAAAGGTATACAAGGTTTAACATGATCAAGGAGATATTACCACAGATGGAGAGGTAGAAAAGAAATTATGAGACCATTATGTGAAACTTCATGGCTACAAGTTTGAAAACCTAGAAAAAAAAAGTTTCTTTATGGAGACCAATGGTTTTTAAAGCGTAGTCCCTCAATCAGCAGTATTAACATCATCAGGAACTTATTAGAAGTAAAATTCTCAGACCCACTAAATCAGAAACTCTGTGATTGGGGCTTATTAATCTGTGTCTTAATAAGCATGCTAGAGTATGAAAACCACTGAAATAGAACAATTATCATAAAGATGATTGGAAAGGTGATTTAAACTCTAACATTAAAAAAGTCACCTCGGTCAAATGAGTTCACAGCTGTGTTATATCTAACCTTTATAGGATATACCAGTTTTTCTTTTGAAAATGTCAGGCATTAATTGGAGGTAAGAATATACAATGGGGAAAAGACAGTCTCTTCAATAAATGGTGCTGGCAAAACTGAACATCTACATACAAAAGAATAAAGGTGGACCACTTTTTTACACCATATGCAAAAATAAACTCAATAGGTTAAAGACCTGGGGATCCCTGGGTGGCTCAGCGGTTTAGTGCCTGCCTTTGGCCCAGGGCGCGATCCTGGAGTCCTAGGATGGAGTCCCACATCGGGCTCCCGGCATGGAGCCTGCTTCTCCCTCTGCCTGTGTCTCTGCCTCTCTCTCTCTCTCTCTCTCTCTCTCTCTCTCTCTCTCTCCCTGTGTCTATCATAAACAAACAAATAAATCTTAAAAAAAAAATAGATTAAAGACCTAAATGTGAGACCTAAAGCCATAAACTCCTGGAAGAAAATTCCTGCCAGTAATTTCTTTGATTATTGTCTGTGGCAACATTTTCTAGATATGTCTCCTAAAGCAAGGCAAACAAAAGCAAAAAGAAACTATTGGAACTACATCAAAATAAAAAGCTTCTGCACAGCATGGGAAACAATCAATAAAACTAAAAGACAACCTACTGAATGGGAGAAAATATTTGCAAATGACATATCTGATAAAGGGTTAGAGTCCAAAATACATAAAGAACGTATGCAACTAAACACCAAAAAAAAAAAAACAAACAATAATCCTATTAAAAAACGAGCAGAGGATTTATGAATCCTCTCTTCTGAAGAAGACATACAGATTGCCAACAGACACATGAAAAGATGCTCAACGTCACTAATCATCAGAAAATGCAAGTCAAAAGCATAATGAAATATCACCTCACATTAATCAGAATGGCTAGAACTGAAAAGATAAAAAATAACAAGTTTTAGCAAGGCTGTGAAGGAAAAGGACCTCTTGTGCACTGTTGGTAGAAATGTAAATTGGTGCAGCCACTGTGGAAAACAGTATGAAGATGCCTCCAAAAATTAAAAATAGAAATACCATATGATCCTATAAATTCTACTAGTGAATATTTACCCAAGAAAAGGAAAACATTAATTTGAAAGATATAGGCAGATGTTTATTGCAGCGTTATTTACAATAGCTGAAATATGGAAACAATTCAAGTGTCCATTGATAGATAAATGGACAAAGACATGGCATATATACACAATGGAACATTACTCAACTATAAAAAATAATGGAATCTTCGCATTTCTAACAACATGGATGGACTTAGAGGATATTATGCTAACTGAAATAAGTCAGAGAAAGACAAATACCATATGATTTAACTTGTATGTGGAATAAAAAAGATAGAAAAAAATAAACTCAAAAAGTGGGAACAGACCCATAAATACAGAACAAACTGATAATTACCAGAAGGCAGGTGGGTGAAGGGATGGGCAAAATGCATGAAGGGGACTAGGAGAAAAAGGTTTCCAGTTATGAAATGAATAAGTCATAGGAACAAAAGGCACAGAATAGGGAACCTAGTCAATGATATTGTAATAGTGTTGTATAGCTACTATAATAGTAGCTATACCTGAGATGAGAACAGCATATACTCGTGATGAGCACAGCATAATATATAAACTTGTGTAATCACTATATTGTACACTTGAAACCAATGTAGCATTGTGTGTCAACTATAGTTAATGAAAAAATATATGCATATTATTAATTTCACCTAAAAAAAGGAATGCATTGGAGGAAAATAAAGAATGATGACAGAGGAAAACATTGGGGTGGCCATATAAGGAACTTTTATCAATGCTGGTGATGCCCTATTTCTTGACCTGAGTGGTTTCTAGTTGCTTACTTCTTAATTATTTTTAAACTAAATATATGTATGTAGTCAGATAATTAATGCTCTCTTTTGTATGTTTATTCAACCCCTATTTATTTAGTACCTTTCATGGGGCAGACACCATTCCAGGCACTTGGGATACCTTAATAAATAAAACAATGTTCTCTGTCCTCATGGAGCTTACATTATAGTGGAACAAGGTCAATAAAAATAAGTACAATAAATTATGTCATGTATTAGAAAGTGGTAAGTTCATGCCAAAAAATAAGGTAGAGAGTTAAGGGGGACAGGAATGCCAGGATGAAGGTCTCGTTGTAAAAGAATGTTGCAGAATTGAAAATAAGATGACAAAATGTTGGAAATTGGGACGCCTGGGTGGCTCAACAGTTGGGCGCCTGCCTTCGGCCCAGGGCCTGATCTTGGAGTCCCAGGATCGAGCCCCACATCAGGCTCCCTGCATGGAGACTGCTTCTCTCTCTGCCTGTGTCTCTGCCTCTCTCCCTCTCTGTGTGTCTCATGAATAAATAAATAAAATCTTTTTTAAAAAATGTTGGAAATTGTCTCCATAATCCCATTTTTGCAAAACCATACATTCCTGTTTATGTATGTATGTATATATATGTATGTACATGTTTATATATATTTGCATATGATGACAGGAGCATGGAGGCAAAAATGGAAGGCTATGTTAATTTAAGTTTGAGGGATAGAATAGTGGTTAGAGCATAGCCTATGGAGCATGGACTATGAGGTTAAGTGTCTCTGTCACCTACCACCTTACCACCTACGTGACCTTGGCCAAGTTATCTTCTTTTTTTAAAAAAGATTGTATTTATTTATTCATGAGACACACAGAAAGAGGCAGAGACATAGATAGGTGGAGCAGGCTCCCTGTAGAGAGCCTGATGTGGAACTCCATCCCAGGACCCCAGGATCACAACCTGAGTCTAAGACAGATGCTCAACCACCAAGCCACTCAGGTGACCCTAGTTACTTTATCTTTCAATGCCTGAGTTTCCTTGTTTATTACATGTGGACAATAATATCTACCATCTGAGATTGTTGTAAAGGTTAAATGCATAAAGCATTCTGAACAGTTCCTGTTAATGGTAAGTTATTTGCAGTTATTTTTCTATTTGTAGTTATTATCCTATAATAACCTTGATAGTGCTGTAAAATGGAGGGGAGGAAGGGTGAGGACACAAACATAAAAACAGAGCAGTAAATGGTAGGGAAAAAATACCAGTGACTTTATGATTCAATTAAGGCATTTCTAACCTCTCCTTTCACATACAACACAAGGCATTTCTAAAACATCATACACATGTGTGTATGGATATATACAAAATTCTGGAATGTATGGGCAAACTGAAATACTTTAGATCCCTACTTTCAGTAATTAGGTGACTAGAATTGTGAAGAATGCAATAAGTAGGGTAGTAGAGTCATTTGATAGTTTAAGGGGGATATACATATTTAAAAATTGGGACTAAGTTGTGGTGCCTGGCTGGTTCAGTTGGTTGAGCATTAGACTCTTGATTTCAGCTCAGGTCTGATCTCAGGGTCTTGAGATTGAGCCCTGTGTGGACCTCTGTGCTCAGCGGGGAGTCTGCTTCTCTTTCTCTCTCCCTCTCCCTGTGCCCCTCCACCAGCTCCTGTGCATGTGCTCTCTCTCTCTCAAATAAATAGAGAAATCTTTTTCTTTTTAAGATTTTATTTATTTATTTGAGGGAGAAACAGAGATAGTGAGAGAAAGCACAAGTGGGGGAGGAGAGGGAGAAGCAAGTTCCCTGCTGAGCAGGGAGCCCCATGGATGTGGGGCTCGATCCCAGGATTCTGGGATCATAACCCAAGCTGAAGGCAGATGCTTAACCAACTAAGCCACTGACTCTCTTAACAAATAAATCTTAAAAAAAAAATCAGGACCAATCTGAGATTCTTGGTGGGAGTTGATTGGTAAGGCTCTTTTTACTTGATTCTATTTGTTTTGTGTAGTCAAATATGTACTTATATAAAAATATAACCAAAGGAAATGGCAACTCAGCTTGTGGGAGCAAATTTACTCAGCTCAAATACTGTGATAAAGACTCATGTCATCATATGCAAACATATATAAAACATATATATTACTATACACAAACATATATGGTGGGATGTCATGGTTTTACAAAAATGGCATTATGGAAGCACTTAACTACATTTTGCATTTCTTGTCAGAATTATTCCTGAAATCTTGTCTGTGTCAATAGCTCTAATTCATTATTTTTAATGATTGCGTAATATTCCATAGGGCAAATGCACCATTATTTCTTTAAAGGTAAACATTCCACAAAGTGGGAATTTTAAAAATGGTTATTCTTAAAAAAAAAAAAAATGGTTATTCTTACTCATGAAACTTGACCCAGCATACCTAGAAACTCCCAGCCAGGAGAGCTCCCCATGCAAATTGATTGCTTGATCACAGATGGTACTGATTATTGCACTGGGATAGTTCTTTTTTCAAGTGGAAATAAAGGTCAAATACTTAAAACTAATTGCTGAAGTTTATAGGAATCATGATTAGAAGGATTTTGGAGGTTGCCTGGTCTTGAGAAGTACCTTTAAGGGGAAAAAAATACCTACTTAATCTTTTTAAAAACACAGGTCTTATCTTGTTGTTTTACAGCTTAAAACTCTTCAAAGACTTCCATTGCCCTTAGAAGATCCAAATTCCGTAGAACAGCTCATTAGGCATTTCAAAACCTGTTTAGTTCTCTCCAGCCATATCTCCTTTGCACTCAATTCTTTTTTTTTTTTTTAAAGATTTTCTTTATTTATTCATGAGAGACAGAGAGAGAGAGAGGCAGAGACATAGGCAGAGGGAGAATCAGGCTTCATGTAGGGAGCCCGAAGTGGGACTCGATCCTGGGACTCTAGAATATGCCCTGGGCCGAAGGCAGACGCTGAACCATGAGCCACCCAAGTGTCCCTTTTGCAATCAATTTTTAAACAATTCTGAACTATGTATGGGAAAGTTACCTTTGAAACTTGATGGTGTCACTCATTTCTGAACTTTTTTATATATTTTTTTTCCTTTGAACTACTCTAATTGTTGCCTTCCTAATTGCCGTTCATTTTTCAAATCTCTTCTTTGACATCACATTCTTTGAAATGCCTTAGTTTAACACCTATTCCTGTTGAGGTCTCACTGCTTTGTGCTCCCCAAATGCCTACACTATTGTAATTACTTATTCAATTATATATTTTTTCTAGACTCTTACCTTCTAGAGATAGTATCTATTTGTTGCATATTACCCATACCTGGTAACTAAGAGGTGCTCAATAAAAATTGTTTGAATTAATACATAAAAAGCAAAGGTTTCTATGAAGAAATAAATAAGACTGATTTGGAAACCTGATTTTTAGCCCTAGGGAGATGAGGAGCTGCTCCGTCTAAATGACTAACTAGGAGATATCTGGAAGTTAATGTATGGCAATTCTTGTTGAAGAAACATGTTAATCTTTGGGGATGTCATTCAGCAATATTTTGTAATTAAAATAATCATGGCAAATAAATAAATAAATAAATAAATAAATAAATAAATAATAAAAATTACAAAAATTAAAAATTAAAATAACCAATGGCTGCAAAATGTTATAATTATGGTTCAAGCAGAAGCCAAAGTGTTAAAATATTAGTATAGAGTAAAATTCAATATAATTTGTTTTAAATCACTTAAATTATGGCAGTACCTTATGAAAATTATAAGGTAGTCCCCACAATAACATGCTTCCAAGAAAAAAAACCCAGACTGTATTATATCAAAATATCATAGCATTTTTAAAATAAATAATCTTCCTAAATCAATAAAGTAAATAATTGATTTACTGTTTTCTCAAGGTATGATAAATCATAATTTTTAATGGATGATATAGGTTATGAAATATTTCATTATATATTATTAAATTGTTAACAACTATCATGGTTTTGAATTGTTAGTACATTTTAGTTGTCTTAAACATTGAATGAATAACATTTTTTAAAAGCTTTATTGACATAAATTCACATGCCTTAGAATGTACACATTTAAAATGTGCAATTAAGTATTTTTTAGCATATCACAAGGTTGTGTAACCATTACCACAGTCTAATTTTACAATGTTTCTTCTCTCACAAAATAAATCCTGTACCCTATCACTTCTCATTCCCCTTTCTCTTTCCTCCAGCTGAAGGCAACCACTAATTTACTTGGTATAAAAAGATTTACCTATTCTGGATATTTCATATAAATGGAATTATATAATATATTGCTTTTGTGTCTGGTTTCTTTCACTTAGCAAACTCTTTTATTTTTTTAACATTTATCCACACTGTAGTGTAACACCACTTCATCCTTTTTTTTATCATGAAATGTTACTTATTGTTTGTTTAGATTGCATTTTATTTATCCATCAGTCTGAATAAATTTGTTAAAGTGTTGGAGTAAATTACTCTAATCCTTAAATATGAAAGAGTTTACTATAGGAATAAGATAAAACCAACTGATTACCAAAATACCCTCTGGTCTGTGTTGGTTCAAAAGACTTTGGGTAATAAAAATTTCTAGGAAGAATATTTTCTCTATAAGATCTGGGATTCTGTGGTTTCTAAAATATGTCATTTTACCTCACAAGCTTGATGTGAGGATTAAGTGATTTGATACAACAACCAATTCTGGATAATAGTTTAGGTTCAGACTGGGCGCTGGAGTAGTCCTATCCTTCCAGCTACTTCAGGCTGTCCCCCAACTCTTATTATTAACCGCACTAAATCCTCTACTGCCTTGATTTCTAACTAGTTTTGTGTACCTTGAGTCCATGCCAGATTTCACATCTTTCTATACTCTGCCATGATCTGCTTTCTCTACCTGATGCTGTTTGACCTTCTTGTAAAGGTCCCATGTTGTGCTGTTTGATACCTCCAGAAATATTTTATCTTCAATATTAAGGATAGGGAGGCAGTGCCAATGGAAAATCCTTTTACAAGCTTTGGACATTCCCTCCTCCTCCTATTTTCTTTGGCAACAATTTCAAACATATTTAACCGTCTTCAAATGCTCTAATTCCTGTATGAATCACAATGAATCACACTTAGCAGAGGACCTCACTATTGAGAAAATGTTACCGATTAAGGAGGAATTTTTCTACCACTGTATCTAAATTTGAATACTCTTATATTTTGGTGTTCTTGATCTCTGCTCTTGATTTTTCTTTAAATGTCTTGTTCCTTCTCTTGTCCATACCTTGTTCCTTCTCTTGTCATCACCTTTTTACCTACTCCATTAAGCTCTTTGCAAAGAAGTCTAAACAGATTCATTTTCTCCCATTTACTCTTCAAACCACTGAATCTAGGCATCATTTCTCTAAAAGCCACATGTAACCCATCTTCATCTCCCTCCCTTTTGTCACTCTCCTTACTCCTCCCAGGCTGGGCACAAAGCAATTAGTCTGTGCTTCTGTAACTCACCTGCAAATTTTCCCCACTGAACTGTAAAACAAGGATATCTGGAGACAGGGACTCTGTTTTGTTCATATTTGAATCCCCAGAGACTTTATTCCTAGCACACAGTTACTGAATTGAACTTGAGGCTGGGGAAGGGAAGTTGCTATATGAGAAGAAATGCTTCACCTTCTTTAGAATAAATTTGTGTAGTAAAATGTTATTAATACAAATAGTTTAGAAATTTTATGCTATATAGGATGTTTGTAGAGAATTGCTAATGTCCTTAATGTCTGAGACATGTTTCTATTTATGAGAGTTCTGGTGCTGCTTTGCCTGATATTAGACAACTATACCGTAGTATTATCAGTCATAATTTCAGTAGTTTTTAAAAATATTGGCCACAACTTAACTTCTTTGATTTGAATTTAGGCATCTTCTAGGCAAGTGGTTGAATCTAGCATTCAATGCTAGCATTGAATCTAGCATCTTCTAGGCAAGTGGTTTTCAACTGAGGATTCATATCACTTACCTATGGAGTTATATGAACATACAGATGATACAGACTTATAGCATCTTTTTACTTGATATTCTTGTTATGTTCTAACTATATGCTTGGTGTATGCATGTATATTATGTCTCATTATTATTATATGTTATATCCATGGCTTTTTCTTTGTGAAGATTATGCTTAGTCATTTTCATAAATTAAATGTAAAATCCATTCTTCTTTGAAAATTGGTTAATTTTTTTTTTAAGATCTTATTTATCTATTCATGAGAGACACACACACACACACACACAGAGGCAGAGACACAGGCAGAGGGAGAAGTAGGCTCCATGCAGGGAGCCCGACGCAGGACTTGATCCCAAGTCTCCAGGATCATACCCTGGGCTGAAGGTAGCACTAAACCGCTGAGCCACCCAGGCTGCCCAAATTGGTTAATTATTAATTGTGTTTATAGATATTTTGTCTAAAACTTTTTGTTGTTGTTGACTGGATTATCTTGTTTTGCATACAACAGAAACAATCTAATTTCCTTGTCAGTTGTGCTCTTCTTGTTGAGAACTCTCATCAGATCTTTCCCTTTGGAAAATTATCAATAATAATTTTACCATAGTCATTTAAGTCTGTCATCTACAGAGATTTTATTTTTCTCCAATGCTTCCCTGAAAACTCTTAAAATCAATGACAGCCCTGAATACTTCATCTTAACAAAGTACTGTCTCAGTGCTCTGTGGAAAAAGATGATGCCTGGTATTTTTGGGTACAGGCTTCTGATGGCATTACTTAAATAGCATGGAGAGCATATTAGTGGACTCAGTAGGGATTTCCAGAATTCCAGTCAAAAAGCAGATAGGCTCATGAGCCTGCTAACCCACTGAGCAATACCAGAATAATTACATAGGACTGAATAAACTAATGAGAGATAATTGTGGCTTTTGTTCAGAATATTGGCATTCTATTTTTTGCATATCTAAGGAACTGCTTTCTCATTTCTCATAAGCTATTTATAACTCATAATAATTTTCTGCTTGTAAAAACAGAAATACAGCATTTATAAATGATCTTTTTGTCCCTGTCTGGCTCCTCTAGGATTGGGAAATTATTACTGAATATTCTTATCTTAATAACAATATAATTATTTGCATAGGTTAAAAAAAAACCTTTTTTCCCTATTCCCAGGACATAATTAGAAGAATTGGTTATAAAACTGAGACCTTGCCTGAAATATCATACTTGAAAATGATGTTCATTTGCTCTATATGCCCAGGCATTTTTAAGGAACTAAAATTGACTTTATGGAGCATGCTTACAAAGGCCACTTAGGAAAACTAGCCTGGTGCCTACCTGGCTTATAGTATTCTCTACCTTTCAGATGAGTAAGGAAGATTGCTTCCAGCACACCCAGGAATCGTAAGCTATTTGCAAATATTGGGAAGAGAAGAATTACCCTAAACTTGTAACTACTGCAGGTGAAATTTAATAGCAATTTCTTGGCTTGGCTTCCTAGCCTCAAGAGGCCTTTAAAAGGCTAATCTGAGATTTTTAAGGAAAACTTCCAGCAAAGCAAAATTTAAAAGGCCTAAATAAATTACCATCATTGCTACACTTATGTAAATAAACAAACTAGATGTAATTATACCAGTTTTATTTTGTGACCAAGAATAATCTTTCTTTGGGGCACCTCTTGGCTGGCTCAGTCATTAGAGCATGCAGCTCTTGATCTCAGGGTCATGAGTTCGAGCCCCACATTGGGCATGGAGCCTACTAAAAAAAAGAGTAATCTTTCTTTTTGATTATTTTTTATTAAAATGTGGGTACTACAGAGAAAAAAACTTGTATTTTAATGGAAAACTACATCATTTATAGCATACACTTCTGGGTTATCAGATTCTAACCTGGTTAGACTCAACTTCATGAAGAACTAAAACCTGACTGCCCAAATCCCCAGGACTCTAAACTGCCTTGAAGCTGACCCTTTCCACAGGATAGGCATGATAAAAATCTTTAAGAACTCACTACTGCCAATAGCCCACGCAAAGTCCAGATTTCTCCCTGGACAAGTCATTGTCTGAACCATTAAGGAGGTTCAGAGAGATGCTTCAGTTAAAAATACCTTCATATAAGCTGTAACCAAGACTGTAGACATCACCAAGAGCATTGAGTTTTTAGTCTGATAGCATGAAACTCAGCAAATGGTTCTGTATAACCAAAAGATTTTTGGAATCCATTGAACTGGTTGCCCTCAGGCTTCAAACTCTTTTATTTAAATACAAACTTTTATACTACTATTTCTTTTTTTTTTTCTTTTAAGCATTCCCCCCTTTTAGGATGCCTAAGTCTTTAAAGCCTCCAGGAGTCCAGAATGATTGACATTTGCCACCACCTCTCAACAGATGGTTTTACTGAGTTTACAGGAAACAGTGCCAACAAGAATCCCTGAGATTATTTTTTAGACCTTGCTTTATCAAGAGCTTTATGATCAACTCTGAGTTGTACAGGATGAATGATATTCACTTGTCTTAAATAATTGCCACTTCTTGACAGTGTTGAACTTTATTTGAGCCCTATGTTCCTGGAAACCAGCACCATTCAGGACCCTTCCTCTTCACTCTTTTGTGTTCCAAGGATTGGCTGACCATAAAAGTCTACCCTACCATCACAGACTCCCTGGTAAGACCAATGTCCATTTTTTTCTCAATGACTCCCTTGTTTGTTTGCTCTTGCTTGTTTTTTAAGTAGGATCCACACCCAGTGCAGAGCTTAAACTCATGACCCTGAGACCAAGACCTCAGCTGAGATCAAGAGTTAGATGCTTAACCAACTGAGCCACCCAGGCATCCCTATGTCTCCCATGTTTATCTGCCTCTATAAAACCCTAGTTCCATTTTTTTTCCCTGAGATGTTCCTTATTAATTAATGCTCTCCTTTTTATAGTAGCTTGATTAAAACCATCTCCTTAATTGTCAGGTGCATTTCTCTTTCACACAGTATTAATTGTATGGGGTTGAGATGAAAACTGTGGTTGAACTGAAATGAAACATTTTTTGGGTAATAAGATCTGTACCCAACAAGGAGGGGTGGCAATAAAAAAACAATATTATTATTCCTAATATAAAGTAGACCCTGAGCATCCAAAATGCTGAATATCTGCCCTAAGATTTTAAAATAGAAATGAAATACAGGGATCCCTGGGTGGCGCAGTGGTTTGGCACCTGCCTTTGGCCCAGGGCATGATCCTGGAGACCCAGGATCGAATCCCACGTTGGGCTCCCGGTGCATGGAGCCTGCTTCTCCCTCTGCCTATGTCTCTGCCCCCCCCCCCTCCCCGTGTGTGTGACTATCATAAATAAATAAAAAATTAAAAAAAAAAAGAAATGAAATACAAAACCTACTAAAGAACATATATAAAGTGGGTGTCAGTATGTCCTAACCATTCTATACTATCTTGGTAATTGCCTGCTACAAGATGTTATACTAGAGATTGTAATTAAAGCAGATTAATAGATTTTGAGACATTGAAATTAAATTCCACTTTGAGTTGGAGCATATGAAAAGACACTAATAGATGGAAAACAAGTATGGCTAGAACCTCCAGATGTATTTGATCACACTGAGAGTTACCACACAGACCTTCTTATCTGTATCATCATTGTTATCAGTAAGATAATTCATGTTGCTTGCTTTTATTTGGATTTCTGATCATGTGGCCATGAATAGAAAAAAAAAACAACCAAAATCTTGTATGTTTTTAAACTAGATAGTAGCCAACAGATGTGAATCAGAGCCAGATGCAGGTGCTGAGTCTGAGTTTCTGTGGAATGGCATTGCTTAATATCTGATTCCTGCAAGGTAAATAACTCTATCCAAGCTCTTTTAGACATCCTCCAAGAACAAAGAAAGAAATTAAAGAGTAATAATAGCTCATCAAGCAGTAGAAAACACAGAAATAGGGTCAGTTTGGTGTTCCTCGTGCAAGTGTCCCAGAGGTGGGATATGAAATACTGAAAACTATAAGGCACCAAGTCTTTGCTTCTTTGCTGATAGTAACTACTGCCACTGTCTTCTCAAACAAGATTAAGGAATGATTTGAAAAGCGGGGTGCAGCCTGGAGATTGTAGAGTCAGTGAGGAGGTGCCAGGAAGCATTTCGGCTCTACAGAAACCAAACTGGATCTTTAACTTTGAATGAAAAAATAGGATTATTTGAGAGACCTCTAAAAGGTAAGCAAAAAAATTTAATGTGTCCATTCTTGATCAAAGGCTGGGGGCTGAGTTTATGGGAAAATCATTTCTATTGATTCAACAGAAAATGAAAGAAAATGTAGAGTACAACATGAGAAAAAACAAACCATGATTTCAAAATGAATCACCACAAGTTCAATAAGTGAAATGGTGTCTAAAGAATAGGGAGAGGTGCAATATTGTTGAGAGGTTGAGGCAGAAAAAAGGAATCAGTCAAGAATGACTCCTGAATTTCAAATATTTCTGTCTCTATCTGCTAACTGTAATAATCTGTGTAGAAAGAATTTTCAAAATTGCATTTAATAGCCTAAAAATAATCTCAGATTTTATTTCTAGGGATTAGAAAAATTTTTATCCTTTGATTTGTCCAAACTTATAAAGCAATTCTTAAACCACCATAAAGTAATTGTGACCATTTAAAAACCCATTCCTTTAACTGGAAAATTAGTCTGTTTTGTTCTATTTGCCCCTAGTTCAATAATGATAAGTAGTATGAACTAGTCTCTAGAATCAATATATGGAAATGTTTATTTTAAATATCCACCTAAGGGAACCCTGGGTGGCGCAGCGGTTTAGCGCCTGCCTTTGGCCCAGGGCGCGATCCTGGAGACCCGGGATCGAATCCCACATCGGGCTCCCGGTGCATGGAGCCTGCTTCTCCCTCTGCCTGTGTCTCTGCCTCTCTCTCTCTCTCTCTCTCTCTGTGACTATCATAAATAAATAAAAATAAATAAAAAAAAATATCCACCTACAAGGCATTTACTGTCATAGAAAATTATTTTTTCCACATCTACTCTTTGAATTCAGTATATCTATTAGGACATAGTTTGGTAAAGTGTATAATTAAAACATACTTAGATCTTTTAAATTAGAAAAGTAAATATCTACTTGTCTTTTGTACTTTGTTAGTCTATTCTAACTTGAGTTCTTTCCTTTTTTAAAGATTTTATTTATTTATTCATGAGAGACACACACAGAGAGAGGGGCAGAGACAGAAGCAGGCTCCATGCAGGGAGCTCAATGTGGGACTCGATCCTGGGACTCCAGGATCACACCCTGAGCCGAAGGCAGACGCTCAACTGCTGAGCCACCAAGGTGTCCCTCTAACTTGAGTCCTATTTAAATTTGGCATGGATATAGACTATACTTGTACCTCTTGTACTATCCTGGGCTGTATCTTTAGCATCTAACACAGGACTTGGCACTTGAGCACCTGTAAAATATTTGGCGAATGAATATTTCCCAAACTGGGAAGTGTAAAAAGGTAACAATTTGAATGCCTTTGGAAGACAGAAATTTTGCATTTTTCTTTTTCTTCCCTTCCCTCCGCCTTCCTCTCTTTTATTCCTTGATTTATTTTTTAAGACTATATATTAGGTGATCAGGAATACTATTAAGGGGCACCTGGTTGGCTCAGTCAGTATAGTATGTGATTCTTGCTGTTGGAGTTGTAAGTTTGAGCCCTGTGTTGGGTCTAGAGATTACTTAAAAATAAAATCTTTAAAGAAAAAAAAGAGTACAATTAAATAAATTTGTGAATATAATTCCTGTTCATTTAACTATAAACTTTGACTAAATTTGTATATTAATAGAAATCAGAGAAATTTTAGGCATTCCCTCTATGTTACTAGAATTAGAAATGTTAACAAAATATTTATTTATCTATTTGAGAGAGAGAGAGAGAGAGAGAGGAAGGGGAGGCAGGGGGAAAGAATCTTCAGCAGACTCCCTGTGAGCAGGGAGCTCCTCAATGGACTCCATCCCATGATCAGTTGAAAGTCATCATAGACAACATGCCACTGAAAGAGCAGGTGAATATTTTTCAGGCTAAAGAAGACCTTATTTTTAAGAGGTTTCCATCTCTCTATTTCATTTCATTTGAAGGACACAGCATTTAAGTGATCATCATCTACTGAATAATTTGGGGCAATAGAGATTAAATGTTGATCCTTGTATTGCTCTGAAGAGTAAATGGGATAATCCTTGGGTGGGTACTTTATAAATTATAAAGTGGCATGACATTTGTAAGGTGTTATCATTTAAATCCTAACATTTATTGAGCATTTTCATAGGCTACCCATTGTGCTTAAGGTTTATAAAGTTTATAACATTAAACTCTGTGATTGCCAGATTTAGTTGTTCAGTGTAGATCTCAAGGAGATCATACATGCAGATTCATGAGCTCCCTTTTTACAGATTATGAATTAGAAGATGTGGTATCAGATCTGGATATTTACATTATCCTAATCTCTTAAGGAGAGTCCAATATACCATTATGTTTTAGAATCACTGATTTAGTCTTCAGAATGACCCTGTAAGGTAATTACTAATTCCTATTTCCATTTTTTTCTTTCACCAAAGAGTCCTAATGGGCCATAAGAAATTGTTTTTTTCCCTTCTCTGAAAATTTCTATCATTGATATGTCATAGTAGCAAATTTTTACCAGAAAATGGAATGGATTTTTTTTTTTTTGTCCTCAAAGAGTTTATAGGCTAGTGAAATACCAATATAAGGAAATAATTAAAGTGTGATAAAGGGCTCTAAAAGAAGTATGACTCAGACAAAGCAGTAGTTGAAAAAAAGGGAATAATCATCTGGAGAGAGTAAAGGTGAGAGAAGGCTTCACAGAAAGGTGAGAGAGGCCTGAGCACATACAGAGGCAAGGACATCTGAACCAGCATAACATGCTGAAAGAATAGCAGTAGTTTAATTTGGCTCTGGGGTAGGGCATTTAGTGGAAAGCATAGATATTTGAATTTGACAAATACATCAGATTCTAGTGCTGCTACTTACTACTTAAACACCATTGGATACAGTTACTGAATGCTGTGGTCTGAATGTTTGTGTTCCCCACAACTTCATGTGTTGAAATCCTGACCACCAAAGGTGGTGGTTATCAGTGGGTGAGAGGAGGATGGTTAGATCACCAGGAGGAGTGCTTACAAATGAGATTCATGCTTCTATTAAAAAAATCCTAGGGGCTCCTGGGTAGTTCAGTTGGTTAAGCATCTGCTTTTGGCTCAGGTCATGATCACCAGGGTCCTGGGATGGAGCCTCCCCCACATTGGGCTCTCTGTTCAGTGGAGAGCTTGCTTCTCCTTCTCCCTCCCCTACTTGGTCTTTCTTTATCTTTCTTTATCTCTCTCTCTCTTTCAAATAAACAAAAAAAAATCTTAAAAAAAAAAAAAAAAAAGAGGTGCATGGATGGCTCAGTCAGTTCAGTGTCTGCCTTTGGCTTAGGTCATTTTCCCAGGGTTCTGGGATGGAGCCCCACATCGGACTCCCTGCTCAGCAGAGAGCCTGCTTCTCACTCTGCCTCTGCATCTCCCCCTGCTTGTGTGCTCTCTCCCTCTGTCAAATAAATAAGTAAATTTTTTCTAAAAAATTAAAACAAAACAAAACAAAAATCCTGCAGCAACCTGGCCCTTTCCACAATGTGAGGATACAACGAGAAGTCTGCAGTCTAGAAAAGAGCCCTCACCTGATGGAGTTGGCACCCCCATCTTGAACTTGTGTCCTCCAGAACTGTGAGAAATAAATCCCTGCTCTTTATTAACCACCCGGTATAAGGTATTTTGTTATAAATATAAACCCCATTTGGGATATGACTCTTAGCTTCCTTAAACCTCCGATTTCTCTGCAAGGATAACAGGACCTCTCTGTCTTTCAGAGTATCTGTCGAGGTTAATAGAAACATTACAAATTAATATATATCAATTTATTTTAACTTTAATATTCTACTACTTCTATGACTACTGCTATAAGTCCCCTTCATGGAAAGCATTTGGTTTTTATTACCATAGTTAGCTGCTCTTTGACTGCCACTAAAATAGGGGAAGGGTGAGGTGTTAACAGATTTGCCTTCTACTGAGACTACTTTGTAGTGGGAGAAGGATGAATGTAAGGACATGGAAGCAAAGAGATTATCTCCTGGACTATTTCTCACCTAGGTGAGACATGGTGAGTGACGAACAATGGGGATGGGGAGAAAAAGATTCGGAGGTATTTAGGAGATAGTTTAACATAATATCTAATACACAATTATGCTGAAGACAAAACTAGCATGAGACAAAATTAACAAAGGTTATTTATTCATAACTTTGCAGCAAGGGAAGCCTCTGCTATCACTTTAATTTCAGCAGATTTTCAATGGTGTTCGAAAGGCCCAAGTTTATCATGTGAAAAGAGAATTAATTCTAAGACAGAGTCTGATTGGCTATGTGAGAATTTTAGAAGAAGAGGAAACTTACTAATTGCTTGTCAGGTACATTTGGCAGTTGTTGATTGGCTGTGAGGAAGCAAGCAGTTTGGGGTCATTTCAAAAGAGGAAAGATGGGTTGTTTGTTAAGACTGGAGGGTTTTCTGTGACTGAGCATGTCCTGGAGCAAGTTGGGATTAATGGGGTATTTTTTTGCACTCAAATTGTTATCTCATTTTGGTCCTTATGGAGAGTGGCCACCATGGCAGGCAGTTTCTCAGTTATTTAATATGAAGATCAGAAAAAGTTTGTTCATTCATTTCATTCTGGAGGAAAAATCCTCAAAAATTTGAGTAGATGAAAGAATCCTGTAAGTATTACTGGACATTATAGTATCACTGTATGTGCTAACCCAGGACTTTTTTTTAGGGAAAAATTTTAAGATAACTACCATTTTCATCTACATGTAGATGTGCATGGGACTTAGATATTTCTGCAGAGTTAGTTCTCAAAATCACAAGACCAATATGAATCCTAAATAATTCATCAGCTCTATTATGGGGTTTTATGTAAAGTTCCAAGAACAAAAATATTTTCACATTCAGGTTTGTAGCATGCATGGTGCACAAGCTCCTGGACTAATACATTGTTAAAAGGAATGGAAAAGACTCAGGTAATTTTAAAACATGTTTTGAAAAAAAAAAAAAAAAGGAACCTCCTTAATCTTACATATGCTTTAAATGCTTTCATGTAAAGAAAAGTTTTCCATAAAAGAATCTTGGCAAGAAAATATGCCTGGTAAATCAGTCTTCTAAAACTGCTGGAGATACGGGAAAAAATTAGTAATGTAACTGCCCATCTAATTAATTCTGGGCACTACTAACTTTTTTTTTTTTTTTGCTTTCTTTGGCAAAAGCTTTTCTCTTTTCACTAATCCTACCTCAACTCATTTCAAGAGGATTCCGATAGTTGGATAGGCAAGAAAATGTTCTTTGCCTCCTTTATGTAACTTAGTGTTTCCACTTAAATAAAATGCCTTAAGGAAGAAGAAATTGCAGAGAAGGTAGGAAGAGAGAGACAAGAACAGGGCTAAAAGGACTTAGTTTTAACAGGCATGTACTTGAGAACCTTTACAGTCTGAGAACTTCTGGAGGGTGGGGTGGGGTCATTCTGGGATTAATGATGAAGGGATCCTGTCACCTTTGAGCACCAGCGGGTTGTTTTTTTTTTTTTTTTTTTTTTTTACCTGTGGCTTTGCAACAAAGAAGCTATTGTGCTTCAAAACAGAAGCTTTAACAATGTCTGGGAAGCCAGGCAAAAGGGGCCAGAGGGGTAGTTGCTTACTGAAAATTTCAGTAGCATTTTCAAGATAATTGGCTTAATTACATGCCAAACTAAATTGTAATTTTAAGGACACTACAAATAACAAAGATTTATTCTAAAGCTCTGTAGGCCTTTGTTCTTTATTCCCTGTAAATGGGTCTCTGATGGAATAACTTGGACCTAAAATACTTGGGTCAAGTCTTGGTGAAACAAAGGCCCTCTACTTGAGGATGGTTAGAGCTATTTGGAATAAGGAATGTATAGTCACTTTGGGTGTGATAGGTAAGAACTAAATAAAATAAATTCTAATGTTATTAATTTATATTTTGTATACTACTCTAGCTGAAGGTGGTTAAGTGAGTAGTTAAAAGCAGGACTTCTCTGTGGAGCCAGACTGCTGGGGTTTATTGCTCAACTTTGCCACTAAGTGTGTGATTTCAGGAGAAGAAAGAAAAATTACCTATAATCCCACTCTTTGGATAAATATCCAGAAGAGAATTTCTGAGTCATATGGTAGTTCTGTTTTTGATTTTTTTGAGGAATGTAAATTGGCTGTACCAATTTGTATGAGGTTTCCCTTTCCTGCACATCCTAACCAACACTTATTTCTTGTCTTTTTGATAATAGTCATTCTAATAGATGTGAGGTGATATCTCATTGGAGTTTGGATTTGGATTTCTATAATGCTTAGTGATGTTGAGAAATTTTTCCGTATCTATTAGCCATCTGTATGTCTTCTCTGGAGAAATGTCTATTCAGATACCCTGCCCATTTTTTAATTGGATTGTTTGTTTTGTTGCTATTGAATCGTATGAGTTCTTCATATATTTTGGATATTAACCTCTGATCAGATATATGATTTACAAATATTTTCTCCCATTTGGTAGGTTGCCTTTCCATTTTGTTAATGGCTTCCTTTGTTGTGCAGAAGAGTTTAAATTTTAATTGATACTTCCACATTAATTTTTTTTAAGTAGGCTTGATGCCCAGTGTGGTGCCCAATGCAGGACTTGAACTCACAACCCTGAGATTAAGACCTCAGCTGAGATCAAAAGATGGACACTTAACTAACTAAGCCACTCTGGCACTCCACATTAATTTTTGAAAGGTTTTGCCAATTTATGCTCTCATTAATAACATGTGAATATCTACTTCCTCAATACTTGTAAAACTTTTCAGCTTTTTATTAAAAAACAAAATAGAAATTGTTAAATGAGTGCCCATGGACACAGCATTCAGTTTCAGGAATTTGAATTATTTTGAAGCACTTTCAATCATGACAGTTCTCCATGTGAAGTAGACATTCTAAATCTTCATTTCTAACTGTGCTTTCTTATAACAACATATAAACATGATATTTGTTTTCCCTTCCATTTTCATCTTCCAAAGTGAGACAATAAAAAACAGAACTTTAAGAAGTCTCCTGTAGGACTTGTAAAGATGGAAGATTAAAAACACTTCACCTTTTTATTCTCAGATTTATCTTTGTATTTATTAGCAATCACTGGTCCCCCTAACATGCCAGTTTCTGATGTGGCTCTTTGATGTTGCTATTCTTGGAAACATAGAAACACTTTTTTTTTTTTTTTAAGATTTATTTATTTATTTATGATAGAGACAGAGAGAGAGGGAGAGAGAGAGAGGCAGAGACACAGGCAGAGGGAGAAGCAGGCTCCTTGCAGGGAGCCCGATGTGGGACTGGATCCCAGGACCCCGGGATCACGATCTGAGCCAAAGGCAGATGCTCATCCACTGAGCCTCCCAGGTGCCCAGAAACACTTAAAAGAAAAAAAAAAAGAAAACGTGTATGGTTTTGAAGCATATCTCAACAGTAGCCATTTGCTCCACACCTAATATGGGGCTTGAATTTAGGATCCTGAGTTAAGAGTCACATGCTCTACCAGGCGAGCCAGACAGACACCCCCAGATACATAGAAACATTTTAATGAATGAGAAATGATCTTCCACTCTGGGATGAGATCATCATCGAGGAGCAAATCCTTGCTTTTGACAACAGAAATCAGAAGAACTACTATTGGAAGACAGTGTCCCGATGATGTTGTTGTGGTATGCATCCTGCTAGTATATTGACACTCTTCAGCTCTCTTGAGTATACAACCAAAAGTGGGGCCCAATAGCAGCCAAACCATGATCTGTGATAAAAATCAATTAGTCAATAAACAAAACATTGTTAGCATCATAGCCATTTAGCTGGAGCGCTAGGTGCAAGAGCTCCCAGGCGCCAGGAGGTCCACATAGATCAGGTTTGGCTACTCCCCACTAACAAAATCTAGAGGCAGAGAAAGGAGCAGCGGTAAAATAAGAAAGGAATTTATTTCAGTGAGGCCAACACTGAGAAAATAGTGGACTAGCATCTAAGAGACTATCTCCAAAGTGCCGGAAATTCTTCCAAGTTTCTGTAGAGAAAAAGTGGGGAAAAGATCAGTGAGTAGTGAGGGTAGGCAGTAAAGGTCAAGTAAATCATTGTCACAGGGGTGGGGGCTGGGAGGGGCTTGCTGGCTCAGGGCAGTCCTTACAGTAGTTCCAGTTCCCAGTAGGGGATGCCCTTAGGGTCTTTCTTTCACTTGATCCAAGAGACAGTTGGAAAGAACACCTCTAGAAAGTGTAAGGTTTGGCTATCACAGGTCCTATCCATCCTAAGGGAAGTGGTCCAGAAATTACTTCTTTCCACCTAGGGTGAGATATTAGAGGGGACCAGAAATTGGAACAACTAATTCCTTTTTCATCTGCTTTACTCACAAAGAAATTACCCATTTAAATAACCTGGGGGTTAGAGATGCCTGGGTGGCTACGTGGTTGAGAGTCTGCTTTTGGCTGAGGGCATGATCCCAGGTCCAGAGATCCAGTCTCACCCACATTGGGCTCCCTGTGAGGAGCCCGCATCTTTCTCTATCCATATCTCTGCCTCTCCCTCTGTGTCTCTCATGAATAAATAAATAAAATCTTAAAAATAAATAAATAACCTGGAGGTTAACACTCTTAATTTAATTAGCCCAATCCCAAATCCACGCAATACTGAGATCTTTTCAAAAGGTAAATTAGATTTTGTTATATACCTGTTTCAAACTGAGTAGAGGCTTTCCATTACCCTTTGGATAAAAACTAATACTCTCAAAAGGGCCTACTAGGCCTGGTCTATCTCTTTACTTTCATCTTAAAGCCTTTCTCCATTTTGTTCACTTTACACTAAACATACTGTTTTGTTTTGTTTTTTTTTTTTCCAGGTCCTCCCAAACTTTTCAGCTCTTTCCTCATTCAGAATGCTGCTCCTCTGTTCTACCCCTACCCCATCCCGCCACCATTTATTCCTCAGAACTCAGCATAGCAACTTGCCTCTAACATGCACTTGGTTCCTTTTTTTTTTTTTTTTTTAATAAATAGATGGCTAAATGACTTTAAAATAACTTTAGAACTGAGGCCACAAGGATGACTAGAAATTAGGCAAAAGATGTGTAGGAAGGGGGCACAGAAATGAATTTTATGCATAGAGCATTTGAAAACTTTCAAGAAAGGAAAGGCCATCTGGAATGAGTGTCATGAGTATTGGATTAGAAATTTGCTTTGTTCTGCTTTGTGAGACATAGGAAAATCCACCCCCCCCCACTTTTTTGTAAAGGAACTGTTTTTCTGATATATTGCCATATTTAGTTATTAAGTCAGGATCATTAGAGGTGTAGAAAAATGAGCTAGATAAAAATCTTCATGGAATTAGTATTGGGGTGCTCTTGTTGTATGCAGGTGTTGGGTAAAGTGACTCACTCACAGCCTGTGAGGTTCTGGCTCTGAGAAGTGAAAATGTGGAGAGTAGAAATCAGGATGAGTGGGCTGCTGATATGATCTGATACTTTGTTGAATAAAGGAAAACAAATCACTTTTATTTATTTATTTTTTTAAAAAGATTTTATTTATTCATTCATAAGAGACACAGAGAGAGGCAGAGACACAGGCAGAGAGAGAAGCAGGACTCCCTGTGGGGACCCCTATGTGGGACTCCGGGATTATGCCCTGAGCTGAAGGCAGATGCTCAACCGCTCAGCCACCCAGGTGTCCCAACAAATCACTTTAAAAATGTATTGTTTTAAACTCCAAACTTCTTTTTTTACTGTTTTGTTAGTAAAGTTGTTAGCAAATTAAGGATAATAACCCAGAAATAATCATGGACTAATCACAATTTTAAAGGTATTTTGGCAAGGAAATGTGGGGAAAATAGCCTCATAAGCCAATTGTTACATTGTTTAGCAATATTTGCTAAAATATTTTACTTTGTAGGTACTTCCAAATCCGAAAAGTATGCTTTCTTAGGGAATTAATTCCTTGTAAAGGAGATATGCGGATGAGAGAACCATGTCACTACTCTGTGACCTGGTCCCTGAGGTGGGGATTGAGTCCCACCTCCCTGTTTCTTTGGAGGAGAACAGGGGTGATAGGACTGTGTGTCAAGGTGTTCAGACACTGTGGCAAGTTGCATCCTATGTATAGAGGGCTAGAAGGGGGATACCCAAGATGAGGAAAATAAAACAAGATCTAGTTCTAGATCTTCCTTTGCCTCTAATTTTCTGCAAGTCAGCTTATTTTCTCTGGAAAAGGATGATGACTTGATATTTGTTCTGATCTCCAGGCTGAACCTTTTGGGAATTAAGTCTGAAACATCAGTCCCTGGAGATAATCTCCATTACATTGCTTGTTCTGCTTTGTTCTCTAACCGTAATCAAGATTTGGAGATATTGTGATTATGACTAGGCCAAGGAGGAGAGTTGCATTCCTAGAAGTTGTAGAAGAGGAAAAATAATTTTCTTTTTACCCTTCTAGATTTTTGGCTGAGACATCCCCTGTAATAAGTGACAAATACACAAGAAAAATTAAAAAAAGAAAGTTTACCTCCTGTATATAAGACAGATACCCAGGAAAGCTGAGTAAGTCCCCCAGTGGTCCAAGCCACCACCCTAAATAACATCTCCAATTGAAGACAAAAGATTGAGGGGTGAGGGGAAAGGCCAGTAATGGGAGGTTGTCAGGAAAACCACAGTAAACAAGGGTAACGTTGTTATGCAGATTTAAGTCATTGTCTTCTGCTTTGATAAGAATTTCTGGAGATTTAGAGTCATCCTGCTCTTCCTGGTTGAGGGGGTGGGGAACCCTTACAAACAGAGATTTGCCTTATAAATGCAACTTTCTTTTAAGAGGGTAACTTCTCAGGTTTCAGAGCTTCACTGTGTCTTCTGTTTGTTAAAAATAACCAGCTAAAGTAAAATGGCTTGGGGCACCTGGGTGGTTCAATGGGTTCAATCTGATTCTTGGTTTTGGCTCAGGTCCTGATCACATGATTTATGGAATTGAGCTCTGAGTCAGGCTTCGTGCTCAGCCGAAGTCTGCTTGGATATTCTCTACCTCTGTCCCTTCCCCTCTCTCTTTCAATTTCTCTCTCTCAAATAAATTAATACAGTCTTTAAAAAATATATATGCTTTGGGGTGCCTGGGTGACCCAGTCAGTTAAGCATCTGCCTTCAGCAAAGGTCATGATCTCAGGGTCTTGGGATCAAACCCCACATGGAGCCTGCTTCTCCCTGCCTCTCTCCCCTCTCATGCTGTCTCTCTCAAATAAATAAATACAATCTTTATTTTTTTTATTTTTTATTTTTTTAGATTTTATGTATTTATTCATGAGAATACACAGAGAGGAGAGAGAGAGGCAGAGACACAGGCAGAGGGAGAAGCAAGCTCCATGCAGGTAGCCCGACCTGGGACTTGATCCCATGTCTCCAGGATCATGCCCTGGGCTGAAGGCGGCGCCAAACCTGCTGAGCCACCTGGGCTGCCCTCAAATAAATAAATAAATACAATCTTTAAAATAAAAAGGTTTACAGGCATATTTTGGGGAGGTATATTTTGCTCTCCTTCTGCCCCACCTTTGAAACTGTAGTTTCATAATCCAGAAGCAAAATTGATAAATTGCTCTATGTCTCACTTAACGAGTCTTAATCCTGATAATAGGTCAGCTCAGTTAAACAGTTGTGTCTCATTTTAGGAGACAGTGATGGTGGGAATGGGCTCCCAAAGTTAGGCCCATGCTGTGCTAGAAATGAGATATATTTAATAAGAGGTATTTCTATAGGAATGAAAGAAAAACAAAGATTAGTGGTTGGAGCAAATTATAAACCCAATCTAAGTCATGAAGACAGCCAGTCAGTATTCCTATATATTGGGCTCAATGTACTTTTTGCAGTTTGAAATTCTCTGCTGATATGAAGGGGTTCAGGATAACCCTCCCCTCTCCTAAATATGCCACTTTGGCATGTGGATTATTTTGAGCTGAAGTCACTTGAGATCCTACAGGCTAAAAAGATACTTTTGTCCCTCCCTTTGTTAAAGCAGGCAATAAGTTAGGTTTTAACAGGATACCTGAAGCCAGCAAAGAGGAAGTCATGTCAGCTATCAGGAAAGTCAGAGGCCTCTCTTGGCAGTACTCCACCAGAAATGAGATCAAACCAGACAGGTCCATGATGGTGCCATGGCAGGAAATCCCTGACCAAATAAGGAAGAAAGGGCATGAAGCCCTGCCCCACCAAATAATGAATATTCCACCCCCTAGTTAACAAGTGTCAATAAAGGATAGAAACCTAAACCCCAGGGTGTGCAGGTTGTGGCATGCATTTCTCTCTCTCTCTCTCTCTCTCTCTCTCCCCCCCCTCCATCCACCCCCCCTTTTAGCTCACCCACCCTCACATCTCCAGAGTGTACTTTTACCTTAAAAAACTTACCCACAGGGGCACCTGTGTGGTTCAGTGGTTGAGCATCTGCCTTTGGCTCAGGTCATGCATGATTCCAAGGTCCTGGGATTGGGTCCCACATTGAAATCCCTGCGGGGAGCCTCTTCTCCCTCTGCCTATGTCTTTGCCTCTCTCTGTGTGTCTCTCATGAATAAATAAATAAAATCTTAAAAAAAGAAAGAAACTTTCCCACATGTATAGCTCTTCCACTATGCTATGTCTTTTCTTGAATCCTTTCTCATGATGAGACCAAGAAACTTCAGCAACATATTTGGGTATGGGCTGGGTTGAGGCTTCAGGGCCCAGGGTCTCCATAGTTACTCGGCAATACCTTAACCACACAGAAGAATTTAAGTTTGGGGTCTTTCCCAGAATAAGAATTATTAACAGATAAATTTTATTTGAGTGACCCATCTGTATGGTAGGGCAAATAGCTAATTATTAAACATCTACTTTTCTTTTTTTTTTTTTAAGATTTATTTGAGGGGCAGAGAGAAGAAGAGGGAGAGGGGGAGAGACTTTTCAGCAGACTTGGCACTGACTCTGATGTGGGACTCAATCTCTGACCCTTAGATCCCGACCCTGAAATCACAACCTGAGCTGAAACCAAGAATCAGATGCTTAACTGACATTACAATCCAGATACCCCAACATTTGTTCTTATCACCCTGTGACATGCATTACTTTCCACCCAGGCAGTCCCCCATATATAGGCTTTTTAAAATTTGTTCTGCTGGTATCATCCTCAATAGGGAAAATCCAAGAGCTTTTCCTCTGTGGTCAGAAACAAGATAGGGATGTCCATTCTCACCATTACTATTTAGCAATCAGACAACAAAAAGAAATAAAAGGCATCCAAATCGGCAAGGAAGAAGTCAAACTTTCACTATTTGCAGACAACATGATACTCTGTGTAGAAAAGTCAAAAGACTCCACCAAAAAATTGCTAGAGCTAATACATGAAATCAGCAAAGTTGCAGCATATAAAATCAATGTATAGGGGGCGGCTGGGTGGCTCAGTGGTTGAGTGTCTGCCTTTGGCTCAGGGCATGATCCTGGTTTGGGGATGGAGTTCTGCATTGGGCTCCCTGTAGGGAGCCTACTTCTCTCTCTGCCTATGTCTCTGCTCCTATCTCTGTGTGTCTCATGAATAAATAAATCAAATCTTAAATAAAAATATCAGTGTACAGAAATCAATTCCATTTACAATTACACCAAAGACCATAAGACACATAGGAATAAGCTTAACCAAGAGGTAAAAGATCTATACTCTGAAAACTATAGAACACTTATGAAAGAAATTGACTAGCATCCAAAGAAATGGAAAAACATTTCATGCTCAAAATTTGGAAGAATAAACATTTTTAAAATGTGCCTACTTCCCAAAGGAATCTATACCTTTAACTCAATCCCTATCAAAATACCAAGAGCATTTTTCACAGGGCTAGAACAAACAATCTTAAAATTTGTATGAAACCACAAAGATCCCAAATAGCCAAAGCAGTCCTGAAAAAGAAAAACAAAGTAGGAGACATCATGATTCCAGACTTCAAGCTATCCTATGAAGCTATAAGACAGTGGGGTACTGGCACAAAAACAGACAGATCAATGGAACAGAATAGAGAATCAAAATGGACCCATAACTATATGGTCAACTAATCTTTGACAAAGCAGAAAAGAATCCAGTTGAAAAGAGATAGTCTCTTCAACAAATGGTGTTGAAAAACTGGACAGTAACATGGAGAAGAATGACTGGATCACTTTCTTAAACAATACACAAAAATAGGTTCAAAGATTGAAAGACCTAAATGTAAGACAGGAAACCATCAAAATCCTCGAGGAGAATATAGGCAACAACTTCTTTGACCTCGATTGCATCAACGACTTACTAGGCACATTGCTGGACGCAAGAGAAACAAAAGCAAAAATTAATTACTGAGACTTCAAGATAAAAAGCTTCTGCACAGTGAAGGAAACAACAAAACTAAAAGGCAGCCCACAGAATGGGAGAAGATATTTACAAATGACATATCTAATAAAGGGTTAGCATCCAAAATCTGTAAAGAATTATCAAACTCAACACCCAAAAACAAAAAATCCAGCTAAGAAATGGGCAGAAGACATGAATAGACGTTTTCCAAAGAAGACATTCAGATGGTTAACAGAAGGATGCTCAGGGGCACATGGATGGCTCAGTTGGGTAAATGTTTGACTCTTGTTTTTGGCTCAGGTCATGATCTCAGGGTCCTGAGATAGAGCCTTGTGGTGGTTCCACACTAAATATGGAGTCTGCTTGGGATTCTCTCTCTCCTTCTCCCTCTGTCCCTCCCTCTGCTTGTGCTCTGTATCTTCCTCTAAAATAAATAAGATCTTAAAAAAAAGATGCTCAATTTCACTCATCATCAGGGAAATACAAATCAAAACCATGATGAGATACCACACATATGTGAGAATGGCTAAAATTAGTATCACAAGAAACAACAGGTGTTGGAGAGGATATGGAGTAAGGGGAAACCTCTTGCAGTTTTGGTGGGAATGCAAACTGGTGCAGCCACTCTGGAAGACAATATGGAGATTCCTCAAAAAGTTAAATTACAACTGCCCTATGATCCAGCAATTATACTACTAGGTATTTACTCAAAGGATACAAAAATACTAATTCAAAGGGGTACATGCCCCCCAATGTTTATAGCAACATTATCTACAATAGTCAAACTATGGAAAGAGCCCAAGTGTCCATCAACTGATGAATGGATAAAGACTAGGTGGTATACATAAATAATGGAATATTAGTCAGCCATCAATAAGAATGAAATTTTGACATTTTCAATGACATGCAAATGAATAAAGCTAGAAATTATTATTCTTTTTTTTAAAGATTTTATTTATTCATGAGAGATACACACACACAGAGAGAGGCAGAGACACAGGCAGAGGGAGAAGCAGGCTCCATGCAGGGAGCCCGAGGCGGGACTCGATCCCAGGTCTCCAGGATCACACCCTGGGCCGAAGGCAGGCACCAAACTGCTAGCCATCCAGGCATCCCAGTTTTTAACCTTTAGAAATTTTAATTTCTAATGAACACTAAGAAGCAAGCAATTCTGAATTGTCACACTAGCATTCTTTATATTAGAAGCGTATACTTTTTCAGTGTGGCACAAGATATGTTTACTATGGACCCCAAATTTATCTTTAGTTCCTCTGTAATAGGAAGTAAAAAGTAGAACCTATGTTCAGTAATGTTCAATAATTTATCTTATGTGGAAATGATCTAGATATTTGATAAAATTCAATGATTTAATTTTAATTAGCAAATACTTATAAGATTTCAAGTTACCAAAAAGATTTGGGAAACTATTTTTAAGTAGACATACCATAAAACATAGTTATTGCTGAGAAGTTAACCTAAAAATTCTTATCCCACTTTAGGCTAAATCTTATATCTCTCTAAATTACTTGCTCTTAACAATTATGTGTAAGCTATTCACAAAAACTTCATGAGACTTTAGACAAAGTCATTTTCATCCCATTCTATTTCTTTTTGCTGACAAATTTGTAACAAAGATAACATAAATTTATTTGACTGATAAACCAAAGTAGAATAAAAGTTGCATGACTACATTATATTTAATGCTGTAACTCTGAAGACATACTTATTTCAATTATACTGAAAAAATTAAAGTAACTTTTTTAAAAAAGATTTTATTTGTTTATTCGTGAGAGGCACACAGAGAGAAGCAGAGACATAGGCTCCTTGTGGGGAGCCTCATATGGTACTCGATCCCCAGACCTGGGATCATACCCTGAACCAAAGGCAGAGACGCCAAACTGCTGAGCCACCCAGGTGTCCCAAAATAACTTTAGTTAGCAAAGTTTATCTCAGATCATGTGAACTTGAAAAACATTTGAGCTAGTTTCTTCTATATTTCTGATAGTTTAAAAATACTTAATTCATATAAAAGCTTACTTTAAGCCAGTGAAATAGAACTTTTTTTGCAAATTAATTTTGGCAATACATATGGAAGTAGAAAAATATTATGTATTTACAACACATAAACATACAGGTGGATATAGGGAAATTACTGCTATTGTTCTAAAATCTTAGCCATGTGTCAGACACAATAATGTAAACCCTGCTAGTTTATAAAAAACAGTTGGATGCAAATTTTGTTTTGGTAGTTGGGATAAGGTAAGTTCACCTGCTCAGATT